>NC_044208.1:23331662-24008328 GCF_900880675.1 Sparus aurata | reverse complement strand
CCTTCAGTCTCCTTCTGGATTAAGTTTCATTAAGCATCGGTGAGCTGGTTTTTTTTCCCCCCTTCTCACGGCCACATTATTGGCCATAAATCGGACAAGGAAATCAAAACATCTCCGTCCCTTCACTCACTTCTTGGCTGGATGTTTTTGTTCCATTTTTTTTTTTATTTGCTAAATTCCGCAGACGGGTACCGGTGCCAGTTTAACGCAGCTTGAGGAGGGTAGAGTCAGACGGTGATGTGGTGAAACTGGCCGTCTGTGTTGTTTTGTGCCTGTCTATCAGAGAGCCCGGGGGAAGCTTCCTGCCATTTTACTGGAGAGCAAAGTTTCTTTGAAGGGACAGGAAGGCAGAACTGCATTTCCCACAGCCTGATGTGGGCTGCTGCCTGGGCCAGACCTGACTGGCCTCTCTCTCTCTCGCTCTCTCATAGTCTGATTGATACATAGACACACACACACACACACACACACACACACACACACACACACAAACTCTCTGCCATCTCCTTCTCAGCAGTGACAGTCCATTCCCAGCTCACGATAAAGCTAGAAAAAGAGTCAGGAGTCGGCGCTGTAGTGAGAAGGCCGTCATTTTGCGGAGCGGCTCCCTCTAATTACTGAAAGCGACACAGGGGCCACACAGACAGCGAGGGGGGTTATTTCTGTGTCACGCTGGAATGTTCTGCAAATAATCCTGCGGCACGCATGTTCAAAATGCGTTTTTTCCTTCACCCTGACACATCATAACAGCATGAAATGAGGCTGGAATATAACGCCACCCGACTGTTGCTATATGTGAGGTTTTCCGCGAAAAAGTGAAAGAGAGAGACGACCGCAGCAATGCAGGAATTTAGCAAACAAACAAGGCTGGAATGTCCCTCTAATTATAGTGAAAACCTCCGCTTCTGCTGTCACTGCCTGGTGGCTCAGACTAGATGACTGCATGGGCTCAGTGCACGGCTGAGAATACACCCCGCGTTCATCTTCCCTGTCAGAAAGGTGCAGCGCTCTCACATAATCACTGGAGCAGCTAATTTTTTGCCTTTATGGATGAAATGCTTTTGTCCTCGACATCATAACAACATCAAAAACAAATAAAAACAATCTAAGGCCCAAGACATTACAAGCCTCAATTGTTTTTTCCTCCTCTGTGGCCTGATTCCTAATAAGTCCTCTGATTAGATTCCCCCATCGATATCAGCGGGCAGCCGTACTCACGCCATGGCGCTCAAAACAAACAGTTATTCAGCTCTGCCATTTGTTCTGAAAGGTGTGGGTGCTGGGAGAGCAGAGGAGAGGGAGGCTGGGAAACTTCAGCCGGGCTACTGTACATATCTGGGCCTTGATGTGGCAACAATGTGTTCAGCGGAGAACGGCAGCCGGAGTGTTGGGTCACTTCCTTCCTACCGAGGCTGAGAAAGAAGTGGGAGACCAGACGGGTTTTAGAGGCCGTGGCTAGATGCTGATTTCAGATCAGTTTTGCAGCTCCCGTAGGTTAGCGGGACCGGACAGGGGTTGAGCTTGTCCTCCTCGGCACCCTGTGTGTTTGTGTGTGTGTGTGTGTGTGTGAAGAAAAGGCAACACCGCTGAGCGTGGGAGAGTGTGTGGGGAGAGGTGAGAGACACCTCAGGCACCCGTGTGAGCTCCTTGAATGGACACACACACACACACACACACACACACACACACACACACACAGACGGACCATCTATTAGTGTTACCTAACTAAGCACTTGAACAATGACCAGTAGCTAAACTTCCTCGCTTTGTCTGCCTCCGTTTAACTTCACAAGAGCTTTCAGACGGTTCTCACACAGACACACAAATACTTGTTTTGTTTCTCATTTTTACACACAAACACTCTCACGAGCACATGTACACACAGATGGGCAGAGGACAAAAATCAACCATTACAATATTAAAATCTGAGGGAGAGTGTCTATGGCAAAGTTAAATGGTTTTGTATCACGTTAAGGGATTACACAACTTAAAGTAAAAGTGTGTTTTTACGTACCAGGGTTAGGGTTAGTTTAAAATGAGTGTTTTGCAGGCGTATCAGAATGTTTTCTTTGCCAGGAATCTCTGCCTCACCACATAACAAAAAGAAAAGCAGTCATCGTGATCCATGACAGAGACCGTTTTATCAGACGTAGAGGGGCTGCACAGGTCAGTGAGAAGGGAAGTGTTGTCTGTAAAACTGTAATGGCCCCCCTCACCCTGGACATCCATCAGCCATCTGAACCCTGGCAGAGACTCAGCGCCCGCTCTGCTCCGGCTGACTCTTAACTCAGCGAGCCCGAGCGCTCCTGATAAAGCGCTTGCGAGGCGCACGTACGCCTACGATTCCGCCGAACCTTAATGGAAATGACTGGCAGGTGTTTATGCGAGCGGACTCTCGCAGAAGCCTCTTTATCTCGGCAGGTCCATTAGACCGTGAGGGATCGGCTGCCTGGCAGACACACAGGCAGTGACAGAGGGGGGGGGCGATGTGCCTGGCTCTGCCCTGCTGACCCTGGGCTCGGCCTCTCTGGACTCTCCCACGGGCCCCTGTTTCACCCTTCGGTCAAAAACTGGATATCCAGTTTGATAAAACTGTCAGTTGAATTATGAATGAAGACAAAGCAAACCGTGGTCTAGCATTACAGAAGTTATGAGCTTTTGTTGACAGCTTCATCTGTGTTTTCCTCCGCTGCTGACAGTCACAAATGTCGGTATTCACTAATGGGCACTCATTTTTAACTACACAGCATCAGGCTGTCCATTACAAACAACTGCAGGCTGCAGGGCTGCACACCTGACTGATAAAGACACTGCAAAAGAAAACCAAACGCTGCAAAGAGGAAAATACACAAACATGAAGTCCTCACCAGGTATCCGAATGAACGACCATCCGTGCCGCGGGTAAAGCGCCATCACACCCCCAGGGCATTGTGGGTGGAAGGTATTGGACCTCGTGCGCCAGTCTGAGGCGAGTTCAGGGGAGCCGTAGAGGAAACACTGTTTGAAGACTGTGCCCCCTCCGCCGCGTGTCACCCGCCACTCGTACTCTGCGCTGCGGTCGTCACAATAACGCTCCATGGGAACTGCTGTCACCTAGGAAACCGAAAGGAAAGATAGGGATGTCTATATCTGAAACAAAGGATAACACTGCCTGGTGGAGAGAGAGGGAAGATTCTAGGATATACAATGTTATTACTTTTGTTTGCGTGTGGTTGTATATTCAGACCTTTTAAATTAAAATGTTAATTATGAAAAACAGAACCTCTGACTGAAATTTACCACCTAATGATCGATAGTAAAACTACTGCATGAAGGCTGGTTTCACTGAATCAGCAGGTTTTCTGTGTGTGTGTGTGTGTGTGTGTGTGTGTGTGTGTGTGTGTGTGTGTGTGTGTGTGTGTGTGCGCTCAGCTCAACAGCTGCTGAACAACCTGAGCAAGAAGCCCTTTTTTTTAAGAGGCTGTTTGTTTTAAATGCAGCTGGAAACCACAGTGGTGACCCCCACACCCCAACCACACACACAAACACACACAGATAAGGGTAACTCATTGTTGAAAAGCCTACAACAGCACCGTGCACAGCGCTTCCCTCTTCCCTTTCCACGACCACCCAAATGCTTCTCTGTCTTCCACGGGCCACCACACAAACACACACACACAGACAGACTGTCCTAACAAGCACACAGAGGATATGCAAGAGTGCCTTCATTGGCCCACTTGCTGCTCAAACACACGCACAAAGAAAGACACAGATATACACACACACATACACACATACATACCCTGGGCGTGGCGGCTAGCAGGAACTTGGGTGGCGGTACGGACTGGCAGGGCCGCAGCGAGGAGGTGGCAGAGTTCCGGCTGTGGATCATCACGTCTGTGAGTCCCATCGTGCCCGGCCTGAGGGCTGTGAACACCAGATCCTGAAACACACACACACACACACAATTCTACATTACTTCCCAGTATCCAGTTTCATTAAAGCCAAAAAAAAAAAATCACAAATACAGTTATTAGATTTCAGCTAGCAATTTCAAATCATCACAGATGATGTTACGCCTCCTGCTGCACTGATTCCTGCTCCGATTTGTGTCGAGAATTGTGGAGATGGAAGAACAACATCTTCAATTTGGAGGAAATGTAAAAGAAATATGCAGCAAACAGAGGCAAACAAACCGAAGCCTGCAGAGGTTACCGAGTGCAGCACTCATGTTTGTTTTTTATAAACGGCTCCAACAGGATATTTAGGTATCGTTCGACGGCACGTTACATAAAATATCAGCTCAATGATTAAAACGTTATATAAAACTTATGATTACGCAACTTAAATCATTTTAATTGCGCTTGCAAGCCTGATCGTATAAGCTCTTTTTTTCAAAGACATTAAATACATACATTTTGAGTAAAGGTTGATGCTGAGGAGATAATGATGAATAATTTGGATATAACGCAGCAGTAGGTGTTAAAGGAAGAGGAAAAGTTATGTGTATGTTACTGTGTGACGACACAGAAATGGTGGATACACAGTGCCATCTAATGGCAGAAATTAGAAATGGCAAGCTCAGGTCATCGTCACCATGAGTGAGCAAGTTCTCTCCTTCGTTGGAGTATCAGAAACAACTGCAAAAAGCATATAACACAAAAGGTAAAAGTCCATTCAATTTACAAACATATGTGAGTGCATGTGTTCCATGTGAAAACACGTCGAGGTGTTCAGCGTTGCCTCACTTCCTCACTGCAGCAGCAGGACAGCTGAAGGCGACGCTGACCAAACTCTTCAGTGCACGGCCAGAGAGCGATGAGCCGAGCAGAGAGAGGAGGCACCGTGTGCCAGCGACGCGCCGCTTCAAAAGAAAAATGAGGAGCTGAAAGACGTTCTGTGGGGGCGAGTAATTTCTAGGAGCTCAAGTGGGAGTCTGGGGGTCAGCGCAGTCACACGGTACGCTTACAGCACTGGCTCTCCAGGTGTCTGCAAGTTTCTCTTTTTATCTCATATTTGAAGTTGCTTCTTAAGGTTGTGCTTGCTCTTTCGTTCCTTTAAGCCGCTCTGGAGGGGGGGGGTGAACCTAAGACGTTCGGCAGCTGCCTGACTCAGAGTGATGAGACCAGGAGAGGAAGAGGAGGATGGAATTACTCCGACAGCTTTCTCTCTTGAGTATTTTCCACACGAGAAGCTGAGTTAGAATCGGTGGAGGATGGTGATGGTTAACTCATCGCTGTGCGAAAGGCTTGATGGGATTCAGAATGACTAAAACATCCCTGCAGCAGTGACCTTGTAGTGCATCTGCAGGCTGCAGCTGTGCACATTTTTTTGGAGGTGGTCTGTGTGTGTTTGAACTGGCACCTACGCTTTGTACTTTGTCTTTCTGAGTAATAAATCGGGTTTCCACGCCGCCAAATAAAACAACAAAATGGAGGAAATCTAACACGTCTGAAAGCATTTGAGTGCGAATTAAAAGAACTGTGGTGGCAACAAGCGTCCAGAAGGGTTTGAATGTACCACTCAACAGTTTGAGCCGTCACAGTATTACTAACCATGCACTAACTCAATACCAATATGGTTTCTGTTAAAATCGTCCTCAGAATCAGCTTTCCTGTGAGCATTAGAGCCTCTGAGGTGCTGAAAGAACAGCTGTCAGCCAAACTGGTTTCATATCATTGATGAAAAGGAGATATGTGGAATATAAATGGTTGTTTATTGAGCGTGCAAGACAAAAAATAGACTAAAAAAGCATGAAAAAAACAGAAGGGGCTCCGTATTGATCTGACGCAGTGGATGTGGCTAGACAGACTTACAGAAATCGATGCGCGCCTCCTCTTAAAGACCGACTGCAAATGGTGAAACTATTTTTCAATCTTGAAAATGTCTGACAGAAGAAGTACAGAGACGGCTGGTCAGCACTGACACTGGAGACATACAGAGGGGAGGGAGGACAGTGTTCCTGGGTCGCGAGGCTACAGAGGGATCTGGTTCCACGCTGGATCCCAGAGGAGGGAGAGAAAACCCGAGGCAGAGGGCAGGCTGTGTGGCCAAACACTGACTGATGCTCTGGGGACAGTTTCAGCTTTGTCAGCAAGCACACAGCTCGCTCCTGGAGTTTCACCTGTCTGTCACACACCAGTGTGCCCGACTGTTCAAAGACTTTTGTGCGAGTGCGCGCGTCTGGTCGGTTTCTTACCTGCAGGACAGGGCTGTTGTGCATATTCGGGAAACTAGTCGGCCTGTTCAGCCACAGAATCAGGTCCTTGCCAGAAAGACACTTCCTCCTGGGCTGTGACCTCTCTCCGCCCCCCTGCAAGTCTCTGGTTTCCTCCCGACTCTCTTCTTCAAGGCCGAACAGGCGCCGATGGTGGAGCCGATACGCGGCTTTGAGGGACAGAAAAAGAGCTAACCATCTGTGGAAGAAAGAAGCAGGAGGCAGGAGAAGAAAACCGAAGTCAGAACATGAGTTTTCATAGAAACACTTTAAAAAGAATTCTGCTACTTTTGGAGCCCTGCTAAGATACATTTGGACAGGTTCTTTTTTTACCCCCTAAGCCACCTTATCTGACATCTTTCAGACAGAAACAAAAAGGGAAAACAGATCTGAAGAGAGAAACTTAAAAGCCTACCTCGCTAAGGTGCCTTGCAGCATGAGATTGGACATCTCAGCTGGGGACACGTCGATGAAGCGCAGGAAGGAGAAACAGCTTCCTTTGTCGTCACCTGGAGCAGTATAAGAAACAGAATACGGAATGAAGGATACGAGAACAGACACAGAAAAGAAAAACAAGAGAGAAATGTGGAAATAACAAACAAGATGAAATGGGTTGGGGGAAGGGAGGCGCTGGGGTGAATCTGAGGAATGAAAGTCAAATGAAAGAGATCCACTCAGGTGAGTAAACAAACTTCCGGCTCCATCAAGGGCTTTGTATACGTAGCTTCACACGTGCTCACCTTTCCTGTGAAAGAGCGACTGCTGGATGTGGTTTGGAGAGAAGGGAGACAACAGCACTTGGAGTAATCTGAGGAGAAAGCGGTGGACAAAGTTACCTCACTCAATGCGAGAAGAAGCAAAATCCGACCCAGAGTGATTCTGCTAATAGCTATAATTGAGATAATAGCCCTCTGCTGCTCCCAAATCAACAAATGTCCACTAAAACTAGTTTGTATTGGATGTTCCTTGTCCTTGAGAGTGTCTGTGAGTTCTATCGTGTGGAAGCACTTACTTGTTTTTGGCCTGGTTGTGTCCGTGGAGGAGGCCGTGACGGTAGAGGAACTTGGACATGATGTAGGGCTTGAGGGACATGTGGAAAGGAGAGCGTGTCTCCTGGCGCTCAAACAAGTCGGGGTGGTTACACACCTACACACAGGCAGACACAAGACGGTGGATTTAATAAAGAAAGGCAAGGATCCTGGCGCCACTCGTGCTTGTTCTGAGACTGCCAATTCATTGTTCAGCTATTCATACCGAGTTTCAGATTCAGAGACGATACTTCCTGAAATTATTATAACTAATAACCGTGATCAATCATCATGGCTGCTACTTCTGACAAAATAATCCAAACTGCTTTATTTCAATTTTTGTGCTGGAAACCTTAAGGACAGTTGAACGCAGGCCACAGGTCGTACCTTCCTGAACTGCATGACCAGGTTCATGAGGGAGGAGGTGGTGGTGTGGGACTGCTGGGCCGAGCCCATGGAGGACTGCAGCAGATCCTCGATGGAGATCTTGTTCCTCAGAGCCTGGTAGAGCAACCTCTGTCGCGACGTCAGCTGGCAGTAGGTCAGGATCTCAATCTGTAAGGAAAGAGAGCAGAACGAGTGTGTTTAAAGGATACGACGTCGTTTTTATCATCTTGTTTCTCTTCAGTGAGTAAAAGACGGCGTATTGAAATATTCCTGTACGAGCTATTTGATTTCAGTTTAATGGAGTTTAGTTGAGTTTTGTAATGACAAACATCTGAGGCCCATCGAACGTGGAATTACAAGACATGACCATATTTACAAGACAAGCTGCTTCTGGTAATACTTAGAGGAGCAAAAAATTAAAAAATGAATTTCCACAAGTGTGAAGAATAACACAGCTGGTCGATATTGTGAAAAGTATTCATGGTCCCGAGCCTCTCATCAGAATATTTATTATTAAAGAATGTGCTCACATCTTTTGACCAAGAGCCAGTCGTTTCTTTATTGTATGTTAATAGCTTTCTTCTATCGCCAATTTTCTTTCATATCAAGTAAGTGATTCCATCACTGGGTTATAAAAGTCTTCCAGCAGGCCTCACATGGTTCCCATCCCAAGTCTCCCGCTAACTCGGGCCATATTTGTGAACACCCGGAGAGTATCTTGTGACACTGTTTTGGCTACTAAGTCTGCAAAACTGAATGATTAGATCATAAAATGTCATTTGAAGTGGCCTGATAACATTGTAAACTGTCTCTATGGTTTTTCTTGAATTTGTTTTGTGAAGTTCAGGGCTATAAGTCATGATCAGTCACTGCGGTTGCATGCATTTTGGTATGGAATAAAACAAAAGAGGGAGCATGTGTAATAAGACGTGAATGGAAATATCCTCAGTTGGACCTGGTTAGTCAAAAGATTGACTTACATTATAAAAAATTAAATTAAAAAAGGCTGCATATATAACATGTGGCTACACTACAGTCAAATAATTCAGCATTACCGCCTCATGTTATGCCTCCGTCAGAACACACACAGCACTTTCACATGGGCTCAACTAAAACAATATTTATGAGTGCGGACTTGATGCCCAGCTTTAAAAATCTCTGGTTTATCCAGTGTCGCGCGTCAACGAGAGCAGTGAAACCGAACAACAACAAAGCGTAAAAACCCGACCGTGAACCGCGAGTGAACTGTGCTGACAAAACAAGAGAAAGCCAACGAGAGCGGGGAAGGAAAAAAAGGAAGCGGGCTGGCAGGACTGCATGTCGGGGAAGAGACAGATGTGGGGGAGCCGTGAACTCTGCCATTCCTCTGACTGTGCGTGTCGAGACTCCCACAAGCCGGTGAGTGAGTATGTGTGTGCCGCGTGTGACAGCGAGAGACCCCGAGTCCAACATCTGTCGAGGGGATCTGCCAGCGCGAGCATCATTCACAAGCCTATTACAACACCTTGTGTGTCGTTTGGACAGACCGCAGCAGGGAAGGAAAGACGAAGGGATGCATTGTAATGACAAAATAGAATACCGCATTGTTCTTAAATCAAATATCTTTACATAAACTATACACACATTCAAGCACTTTCCAGGTGCCTGAACACTGAACGCCCAGACTCTCTAAGCCTTTTGCATTCTATCCAAATCATGTTTATGCTCCTCTACCTTGTCCGAGAGCTCGTTTTCCACATCCTTCTTGATTCTGCGCAGCATGAAAGGCTTGAGGATCATGTGCAGCCTGGACAGTTGGTCTGAAACACAAACATTAAACCGTCGATGTTTAGCTTCAGGATGTATCACATGGGACTGTGGGCAGAAATAAAAGCTCAAACATTGGCAAACAGATGACGGAATTTTTCCATACGAATGAGTTGAAGATCGTACGTGTCGTGGGCTGGAAAAGACGGGGGGGAAAAAAAACTTGAACAGTCAGCAGAGAGGAACATTATTCCCCCCACCGTTGTAGAGTTCTACTCACTCTCGTCGATGGCCGACTTGTTTTCGGCGTGGCTCTCGATGTCCTTGGAGAACCACTCGTTAAACTCGTCGTGGGAATCGAACAGCGTGGGCATGATGAAGTGCAGCAGGGCCCACAGCTGAGAGACAGTAATAACATACGGCCGTCAACAGTTCTGTCTGGATCTCATGAACACACATGCGCTGGCGTAAACACACACACACGCACACACACACTCACACACTGCTCACCTCAGCCATTGTGTTCTGGATGGGCGTCCCGGTGAGCAGCAGTCTGTTTCGACACTGGAACTGCAGAAGGATTTTCCACCGAACGCTGAACACACAGAGAAGGAAACGTTGAACGTTGGGAGATCTGGTGCAACAGCTCCACGAGTTTATCATGTTTATTCAGCACTCAACTGTGCTGTAATCACACCACTTACTCAAACCGTGGAACGCTGTTTATGTGCGCGAGTATGTTTCTCATTTCAAGATATTTTCAGACTGGTTTTGTAGGTTTTGGCCAGTTTGTCATAGAAGAAAAGGACATTAAGCATGGTTATGCAATTACAGGAAACTTTATTTTTCCAGGTCGTAATTTGTTTTGTTGATTTTCAAAATAGACATTTTGCTATTCAGCATGTTCCAGCCACTGTACTATTTAAAATAACTGCTGGCCTCTGTTCATGTTAGCTTAAACCCTATTCGCACGGGACCAATATTACCTCGGGGACCTCGAGTAAATTATAACAAAAATACAGAGGCCACATGTGATCTTAATCCCGTGCCACTCTGCCTTGTCCGCAATTCACAATGTAATAATTCTACGGCAAATTACCCGCCATCTTTTGACAAACTCAGAGGTCGTGTAATAGAGCTAGTCCCACGCCAATCGGCATCTTCGTGATTAGGGGCGGTATTTTTTTCTGTTGTCAGACAAACGAACAAGTAAGAAACCTGATCGTGACGCATTACATGTTGAACAGCCGTCAGTCAGCAGCTGTGCTGTGATATCAACTATACTGACATTTAAAAGTGATGACGGACACAGTTAGGATCAACAAGAACTTCACAGGGTAATATTAAAGTGCAGCCACAAAGCATCTGCTATTTGATCTTAATGAGCTGTAAATGCGTATTTATGCTTGTAACACATGCAGAAAGTGGGAGGTTCAACTCTAAACCCTACTAATAATGTGGCTGCTACAGAACAGACGCCTCGCTTTGTTGTTGTTACACGGAGCCTCGACATCATATCCAGGACATACGGTCAGTAAATATGAGTCAAATACAGACCTTGCTGATCCAGTATGAGTGCACCACATGAATCACAAACATGGGGAGGTGATTTCTAAATGACACAAGCTCTGCTGGTAATACTAGTCCTGTGCAAATAGGGCTCAGGACAGTCTTTTGGATGGTGTGTTTATCTGCTTAAACTAGCAGTCGAACACAGGATAAAAAAAAATGCAGATGACAAGCTAGAGAAACCTTTAATGTAGAGATGTATATATACACATTGGGCTGAAACATTCAAAAACTAATTCGAAAAAACACGTAGCTCTGAGCTCTGCGATGTGTTTTGGGAATACAGAGTTACATGGTGACACGGCAGCCGTGTTCGTGTTTTTACCTGGTGCTGCTCTTCAGCGCCTGCGCCTCATCCAGGACCATGTACTGCCACTTGACTCTCTGGAAGTACTTGACGTCCTGGACCACCAGCTGGTAGCTCGTGATCACCACGTGGAAAGGTGCGTTTTGTGTGTAAAGGGTTTTCTGTTGAAACACAGACAAACACATAACACAACTTACAGACCAGAAGAAAATGACTGAACTCAACTCAAAGTGACCTATTGTGCCGTACATTTTTGTTAACAGATTCCGAGAGTTTGTTTTACTTGTTTGTGTTTTGTGGTTTAATTTGATTTATTTTTTATTTAATTGGGATATTTTAAAATCTCCAATGTCTGAATCTTCCTAAGAAATTAGAGGTGACTGCTCTCAGATTATAATACATTTCATAATAATACATTTTATTTGTTTGATGGCGCCTTTCAAGTCACCCGAGGTCACCTTTCATAAGATAAAAGCATAAAATCACAGAATAACATCACAGAATATTAAAAACAAACATTGACATAAAAAGAAAAAGAAAAAAAATCTTCTTCCTGCACTACTTTGCTATTGTATCATATACCACTGGCAGACAATATATCATATAATAAAAATAGTTAATTGTTACAGGGCTACAAAATAACACAATAAAGCATTGTATCTGTGTGTTCATAGTCACCATCTCTTCCTTACCTGGCTCCAAAACTTCCGAATCACCTTACGATCATGAGGATTCCCCCAGTACGGCAACACCTGAGAGACAAAATTATAAAAAATGGGGAATAGTGAGTCTCGAGTTGTGTGTGATTCCTATTTTCAAGCTTTTCCAAACCGCCTGCATTGACATCGAGCAATGCAAAACGAAAACAGAGCCACAGTGATGTTTCCAGAAGAAACACTTAGACATAGCATCACGTATGAATCACTGCGCCAGTTGGCGAGCCGTTGATGGGAAATGCGATGTGAAAAGATTTACACATCATTGCATCGCTCAACGCACGCTGGCGTTCCATTGTTTTGGGTCAGTCTTGCTTTGAGTGTTCAGGAAGCTTATCTTCAAATTGTGTAATGGGGTCTTTTCACACCTCATTAGCAAAACAGACTGGATTTGATTTATTTTCAAACTGGCATAGCTGAGTGTTGAGCACAACAAAGAATCGTGCGCGTTGTAGTGGCTATGTGTGCGTGTGCGTGCGCGCGCGTGTGCATGTAAGCATTGCTGACAGCTGATGTAATTGATAAATGTTGTGTTTTAACATTTAAGAACACACACAGGTTTTTAAACACACGGTCTGGTAGTACAATACTGCCCCCTAATGATTAGTCCCAGACAGGTTTCATCCTCTTGGCTCTCAGATGGGGACGGCAGAGACGGGGATGCCAGAGGTTCCTGCGGACGCGTTTTCGAAGGTGTTTCCGCTTTGTGCATTCTCACCTTGAATTTGGGCACAAAGCGGGTGAACTCCTGGTGCCAGTTGTTGAGCGTGGATGCAGGGGAGATGATCAGGAACGGGCCCCAGATGTTGTCTCTCTGTGCGGGAACAAAGAGGAGAATACATCGTCAGCCGCCACAACAGGTGCTCGCGCACGTGTGTGTGTGTGTCTGTGCATGTGTGAGCGCCCAAATAACAGGATGCAACGGGGAAACACGCCGTGCATCTTCCTGCCAGTGAAAGCACGTATTTCCCCTGAATTCCACTTTTTCTCCTTTTGGTGTTATGAGACTGTTCGACCTGCGAATCGGCGACTCGCAACAATGAATAAGTCATGTGAGTCATTCAGTGGGACTCTTTAAAAGGATGCAGGTGCACAAAGATGTTGGATGTTTGTGATCGAGTACGGGGGGGGGGGGGGAACAACTGAATATTCCACAAAGCTTGTTAAAATCTCTCACCTCTGCTAAGTGTGCCAGCAGGGCGATACTCTGGACTGTCTTCCCCAGCCCCATCTCGTCTGCCAGGATTCCATTGATTCCCTGCAGAGAGGGAAGAAAATAAATCTGTCAGTGTGAATTTAAAAAAGCACATAATAATGTGGAAAGCTCTGCAGTGCCTGAAAAACCAAAAACAATAAGCAGATACACATTTTACATGTCCGACACGATGCCAACTGAAAGCACTGAGAGAAAGAAGAAGTAAATATTGTTTTGTTTCTCGTGTCCGAGGCCGACGTGGGTACCTGCTCGTAGAGGTTGGCCAGCCAGTTCATGCCCTTCAGCTGGTAGCCTTTGAGTTTGCCGTTGAAGATGGTGGGCTGAGGAATGTCTTCACCCGCGTTGATGGACGGGTTGGAGAGGCTGTAGCTCTCTCCAAAGCCAGAGCCGGCGCCCGAGGATGAGCTGCAGGCCGCGTGTAGCGAAGCGCAGCGGCTGTCCTTCGCCTCCTCATCAAACATCCGCGTCTACGGCGAGAGATTTGGGGATTATTTTCCACAGAGTGTGAGTGTGTGTGTGTATGATGAGTTCATCTCTGAGGCTGTGCGAGCATCGACTTACTCTCTCTTGATGAATCTGGTAGGCTTCTTTGGCATTCCTCAAGGCCTGAGACTTGTAGTGTTCACTATCTGAAATGGCATACAATTCCAAGATAAAAAATGACCCGTGTAGTTTCTCATTTATTAGAAACTGTAGAATATCAAAACTGGATAACAAAGTGACTCCTCAGTGACCTGTTTTTTAGTTTTAGTAGGTCACTGCACAGATATCCTGCTGCTCAACATTGTGAGGAGGAAAAAAAACATGAAATATATTTTACAGACAGAAAAGAGGCTGAAGAAGTAAGAAATATAATAATAACAGGTCTGTTTGTAGCAACGGACTCGGTATTGAGTTTCAGCCGCTGACTCCGCTCCAGTAACAGAATAAACCCGACTGAGCCGTTCATACCGTAGTCCTCCTGTCCCATGTTGACCATTACGCCTCCTCCGATATCGATCTGTCTCTGCGCCGCGGTGTCTTCCAGCTTTCTCAGAATTTCCTCCTGGGCTGTATCTCCCTCTGGACCCCCGATGCTGGCTTTACCGCTCATGAAATGAGCATACAGCTCCGTCTGGGTGATGAGGAAATTCAATTTGCGCTGCTGACGCTTGGCCTGCGGGAGAGGAAGGAGAGCAGCAATGTTTTTTTCATGTTTCCAGAACGTATGTCGATGCAAATACTTCAATAGAAAATGTGCTAAATGACCAAAGAAAACAATTTCCGCTCCACCTACTTCTCTCATCTCTTCATCTAACTTCCGTTGCTCCAGCGCCTCCTTCTCCGCCCTCTTCCTGTGCTCCTTCTCCACTTTGTCATACTTCTTCCAGTAGAGCATCATCTCCTTGGTGAGGCGGCGAGCCCTCGGTAACGTCTCCTTGCAGTTCTTTTGGGCCTGGATAGCTGCACGCCGAACCTCTCTCATGCACTGATGAGCCAACTAGGACAAACAAAAAAAAAAAAAGAGGTTTAATGATGAACTTAATCTACAATTAGCTTTTGCACAGTCTGAAAATGAAGAGTTGGTGTGATGACTCGACCAGGAACAAAAATATGTGGAACTTCACCAAGTTTATTTCACAAAATATTCAGAATATTCCAGAATAAACAAACAGAGTAGTGTGTATATGTGACTTACCTTTTTAGCATTGGTCAGTACTAAGTTCTTAGCAGACGTCTTCTGCTTGAAAGACTGCAAAATAGGTATAAACACAATAATTAGTTACTGGATGTTTCACCAGAAATTCTTGAGCACGAGCTTGTTTATCAGCATTGTGCATACTAACCTTGGGGATCTCCTTCTTAGCGATGGTCAGCCAGACTTTCCGTCGACGTGCGTTCAGCTGCTCGATGGTGAGGTGTTTCTTCTTCACTACGGGTAGCGGAGCATCGTGGGAAAACTTTGCGAAGATCTTGGTGACGTAAGGACGCCCCTCGTCCAAAAAGTCTCCCTCTCCGCGTTTCTTCTTTTTCTTCACCTTTTTTAGTTTGGCTGTAAGAGGAAAGCATGTGAATGATCGATGTGAAATCTTATCGACTGGTCCAGGAATTATTCAGTTATTATTATGTTGTTTTTACCCTTGAATTTCTTCTCATCTTTAATCTTCTTCTTCTTTGGGCCCAGTAGGTGGCGCTGCTGCTCATAGAACGGGTCATGAGTAGAGAGGAGTCCAGTGCTGTAATACTGATACTGGTGAAGCTGCAGGAGAAATATACAAAAGATGGAAAAATTTAAAGAAGATGTTACAAAAAACACACATCAGACGATTCTACTTTTTGTCTTTGTGTGCGTGTGTGTGTGTGCGTGTGTGGTTGCGTGTGTGTGGCTGTACCTCTCGGTCAGAGTGGAACTTGCTCTGATGCTGCCTGGTGAAGCGATGCAGCCTCAGCATGTCATGCAGCTCCTCCCGTGACAAACTGAAGTCGGAGTCGTCGGAGTCTGTGTCCGAGTCTGTGGTGTCGTCACTCAACAGGATGCTCTGCAGGAGACAGAGAGGGAACGAGGGAGGAAGGAATGAGAAAGAAACCACGAAGGAATGAGGAATCGTGTAATGTGTCAATCAATCAAATGCTTAAATCTGTAGGAAGATGGAGAATATTAAAAAAACCTTCAGCCATTTTCTGTTCTTCTTCAGCTTGGAGAAATTGTAGAAGCTAGTTTTATCTGCCTTTTGGTCTGTGGAGTTTACAGGGAGAGAAGAAAACATCAAATGATATCTTCCACTGTTATATGTGAATAACATAAACATTAACATGTTTAGATATGTCTTACCTTTACCTTGCAGAAGAACTCCGTTGAGGGGCTTCCCCTCTGCCAACCCCTCCCCTTGCTCACATGGCTCAGTCTTCACAGTCAAAGCTGTATGCTGACCGGAGGGATCCAGGGACAGCCCTCTCCCCAGTGCACCATCGCTGTCATCACTGTCATCACTACAACATGAAAAATATGCAGCTTTAAGCCCGCCATTTGTCCAACAACACAAAAACAGCATTTGGACGACTAATCTCTCTATCCAAGCGTGAGCCGGATAAAACTGCAGAGCCGACCAGAACTGATCCCAGGATGTGCCTGTTACCTGGTAATGTCTCTGTTGAAGATGGCGGCAGTCTGGCGCAGGAACGTGTCCAACCTCAGGGTTCTTTCTAAGCGCTGCAGGTAGAGAGGTTTGGCCAGGGCAGAGCTCCCTGATGCCCCAGCCTCCAGCCGGCCACCCTGCCCTGACGCCATGCAGCACACGCACCTCTGCCCAGCAGGGCAGCAACTTTTACTGAAGAGAGAGAAGCAGAGGCAGATGGCTCGAGGTCAGAGTGAGCAGCACAGGACAGACTAACTATGGGGTGAGTAACACTGCTGTTTTATCATAATTCACCTAAATCATAGCAAGAACTGGTGGTGTGACGGTTCATACCACTTAAAGGATTTGTAAATGACTCACAAGGCGTTTATAAGCAGTTACTGAGGGGTTTTTTTTTTTTCGCCTTTACTATCCCAAGAGATGTTCTAGTCCAGCATGTGGGAGATATTCTCCTTCTCCGCACATCTCAGTCGCAGCCAACATCTCAAATTTTGTCATGGTAACAAAACGGGACATTTGGTTCCAAATATCAAGAATACTCTCCTCAAATGGCTGGGCGTGCAGTACGGTGCCAGCACGTGGCTCACTGAGCAAGCTGCAGAACAAACAGTGGACCTACCTTCTCAGGAAGGGATGTCATTTTTTCTCGATTCCAAGATTAATGACAAGACAACGATGAACACCCCTACAGAAGAAGAAACCCACAGTCACAAACCAATATTCACGTGTCAATATCAAAGTGTTTTAATGGCGTGCTCGCGCTCTTTCACGTGTTGTGCTCTTTTTTTTTTCTCTATTTATGGAGTTTGTTTCATTGTGCAATACTGACAGTGTGAGCGGTGCGTGAGTACACCACTCTCAAATAAGGAGCTTTTCCATAAACATATATTTTCAAGTTCAAAATGTTTTCATAAAAATAATAATAAATACAATTAAATGAAGTAAATGAAAGCAAGCACCTGCAACACTGTGTTTTAAAACTGTACAGGGCTTAAACTCATGTTTATAATGTAAATGTTTAATGAAGGTGGTCATTTCTACTTTTCCAAGAAGAGTTGTTTCCCCACTTGTTTCAATACACTGCATATAAGTTTCACATCATTCCATTCAATTTGTTAAAAGGTCAAACTGGAAATAAACTTTTAATAGTTTCACTTCCCCAAGGCTATTACACACGGGACATAACAGAGTATTACACTGCTGTTCAACTTGTAATTTCATCTTTGGCTGCATGTGTGATTGTTTTGACAGATGCTAACCTTTAATGTGGTTTCCTCTGTAATTACTACTCATTTACATATTCACTTGACTTGCTGACTGCCTGAAGTGTGGGGAGGATAATAGGAGCTAAAGTCAAGCTGGAGTTTGGCCTTTCTTTCTTTTTTTTCTAAATGAAGAAAATATGAGAGCTGTGTTCACCTGGATAATTATTTAGCTTCATTCGCTAAGGCACCGTTATGTTGTGATTAGCTAGCTAGCAAATCCGTGCTAGCATTAGCCGGGGGTTCTGCTAGCTAACCTTGGATGGGGCACCGGGTTGTGAGCTCGCCAGCTAACGACCGTTAGCAGCCTCGCTGTGTCAGCACGGTAGCATTGCCTCCGATCAATGATAGTAAAGGGTCAAGGTGCTGGTTTACACACACGCTGACAGCTTACTGGTTAGAGTAAACCACACCACAGGCGTTAGTTATCGTCGCTAGTTGGTTTTCTTTACAGCTAGCCTGTGTGGCAGAGCGGCAGCATCCTCGCTATCCCTCCTCTAGTGTAGCTTTTCATCACAGACGTTAGCTTATCCGACACTAAGCGTTTTGACACAGACGTCCTCTCGCACCATTAATATGAAGTATTCAAATCGGTTCTGTCTCTTTAAGGCCACCACCTCCCTTCCTAAACAATGTATTAAGATATGATATTGGTTTAATAGCAATTCTTCAAAACAGGCTAGCCGCGGTGCAGCGACAGCAAGGCCCTCCGCCCGCGCCTCTCGTACCCTTGTTGCGGATACGAGCGGGGGACTCGGAACGAATGATCCCCATGTTTTAATTCTTTCTCCCTCCCGGCCATCTTCCCCCATTGCTCCTTCGCCATAACAACCACCATGGAGTCTCTCACCTCGGCCCCGTGTCCCCCTTTCCGTCTCTCTCTTCGCTGCTGCCGACTCTCGGTTCTCTGACTCCAAAATGGCGGTTTGGGGCGCCGAGCGAGTCTGTGAGCTTTGAGTCGGCAGCAACAGCAGAGAGGCGGCCACTTTCTGTTACTGAGAGAGCAGAGACACGACGCCATGGCGAGGGTACAGCAAGGAGCAGGCGTTTTAATCAATCGCAGATAAAGGGACGCTCGTCTATCGGAGTCTCCGAGGGCACAGCTGTAAAAAGAAATCCAAGCGGTATATTTGGCAAATACATTTAGGCACATGGCTACAGTGTGTGCCATTTACGGCCGTAAATACACAACCATTTCAAATTCATCGATGAATTTCCGATGTCGATTAACAGCGTCTGCTCACTGCGAAGATTACCGAGCTACGTCTTACGTCATCAGAAGGGAACTCCGTTTTAGGTATGGTGGGACTGATGGATATTCACAATAAAATATGGCTATTATAAAGCTATTCTATGATGTTAAGTGTTTACAGTTAACTTAATGAAAATGTCAATTTGCAAAAATATATATAGACCATATAAAAGGCCGTTTCGGTCCAGTTTATTGTGACAATTATGATACAAACATTTTCTTCCCCTGGTAGGGTTTTGGACAATGATGCTTCCTGTAACTGTGGCTCCAACTTTAGTATTGTTAATAATAATAAGTCTTTTCCAGGCCCTACTTCTACTGTGAAATGTGATTTTCTTGGCTACTCCAGAGAATTGGCGTATCCCCCTGACGAACTGTGATGAAGGACATTGATTACTCTCAGCACAACACGGCAGATTGTTAAAATCACTTGTTAAATATTTATTACACTTTAAAACAACCAGAACAATCAGTTAATCAGTACTGCCAAGCTTTAATTTGCCACAGTTGAAATGCAGAACAGTGAATACATGAGATAACAGTTTGTTAATCGGCCCCACGATAACATCAACAAAGATCTGTACAGTGGAGTGGATGAACTAAACTAAGGAATCACAGATATTGTCTTAAGTGCAGGTAATGTTTCCAATAGACAAAGCAAGTGCAAGACCAAATATAGTTAATAGATGTATAGTGCAGCTTTTGAATCATTTTCTACCATTATAATTAGAGGTTCAGGCACATTGTATGCACTGTGCAGCCCTGGCAATATTTTACATCACCCCATCTTGTATCTTTGCTGACAATGTTGACATTTTGCTACACAGTCCCATACAAAGTGCAAAGGTCTTTAAATCAGCTTCAAATACTGCCAACAAATGAATGTACGCTGAAGAGAACAACTGAAGCTGATGCAGTTTTCAGCAGTAGGCACTACCAACAGGCCATCAGATGAATGTCTGTATCCACTGAATGGGCCAGTCCTAAATATGGCGCAGTGTAACTGACATACAGATGGTGGGCTGCCGTGTCTTTTCACATTGAGAGGATTCATTCATAGCCAGCTGGATTTCTCCTCCTCAAATTTCTGTGGATCAATGAAAGGCTTGTCAATGGACTTGATCATCAGTTCGCCGCAGTACACGCATTCAGATGCAATGATGTCATCAATGTCCGATTTTATCTGCTCGCGGCTTGTGCCTGCGTTGCCCTTTCCCAGGCTGGAGGTGTCTCCTTCGTCCTTGGTTGCTGCGCGGTGGCGTGACTTCGAGGACTGCGCGGTCGCAGCCAGCTTTTTCTGCAGCTCCTCCAGACGACTCTGCTTATATGCTGTGAGGTGAGGGGTCACTTCCTATGAGGCAGAAAAAAACAAAAAAACTGGGTTAAAAAAAAAACAGAGCTTTGCAACTCTCAAACATGGCACTTACAGTTACTTAGCTAGTTAAAGGGCACAAAAGAGAAAGTCTTTTATTGACACTGACAAAGTAGGAAGCGGCAGTCAGTTACCTGGAACAGGCAGTCATAGTGGAACATGTGTCCACACAGGAACAAATAAAAGGGCCTGTTGAGTAATGGGAAGTCACAAGCAGCACATTTTTCCTGAGAATCCACTACACCATATTTGTTCCTCATTTCCTGGATGTCTTCTCTGATGCGTTTAGCGCTTTCTGTAGCCTCCTCCATTTCCTGCTTCAGCTCCTCGATGTGCTGGTTGTACTCCTCCAGGGAGCTGCAGATGGCCTCCTGAGAAACCGCAAACAACAGAGGATAAAAAACATGTTTCTATGTTAACCGTACCGTGACCATGCATCACATCCATCTCTACCTAAAAAATGAGGCGGACTGTATTGTGTGGTTTTGAATGCTTTCCATACTAATTCAAAATATGTACGGACCTTAAAATGGTCAATGGTGACAAAGTCGGGGAAGAAGGGCAGGATGTCTTCGATCTTGAGCAGATTGCAGCTGGACAGACAGTTCATGGCTTTCTTCACATCTTTCTCCTCCTGCACCACATGGCGGGCGATCTTTAGCCAAAGCTTTTTCCTCAGCTCCTCGTCATCCTCAGGCAGGTCCGCACATGACTTGGCAGAGTCTACGTCGACCTATGAACGATTAATACATTTTAAGTTAGATGCATTTGTCAAATTGTTATTCAAGATTCTTGACCATATTCTTGATAGTATTTATATACATGCAATGTTGACCCCCCAAAACAATAATACATCTCTTACTTGTAAAGCAAGATCCACTGCCTCCTCATACAGCTCCATAATCCTATAAACCAGGACACAGGCTTTGAGGTAGCCATGTTCTGCACACAGCCTGAGGGCGTACTTCAGGTCATAGTGGATCTCTGAGGCATGTGTACCTGCCTGCTCCAGGTACCACAGCAGACGGTCCGGCTTATACTTCGCATAGAGTGACAGCAGGTAGTTATGGATGGCCTCCTCAGTCACAGTCAGCTCGTACACACAGAACTCCATGTAGCGGATCGTTTCGTTGATTTGCTGGGTGCTGCCCATCTGGCTGTAGTTCATCAGAGCCGGGATGAGCTTCTTTGGGTCCAGCCGCTTGCCCATCTGAATCCACGCATCCACCACGTTTTTGGGAATGTGCTGCATGAGGACGGGGGAGAACTTGTAAAAAAGCTTCTGATCACAGTGCTTAGAGAGCACCTCCAGAGCGGCGCTGTAGTCGTCGTGCTGGCAGTAGTGGGATATCACTCTCTCATAGTCCTGCATGACGACTGAGAAGTAAACCATGTCGTCAACGTTGCCGTGGCTGGCAAGCAGGTCGTAGATGGTGCTGCGGTTGTTGAACAGGCACTCCTTGTGTTTGGAGTTGCTGAGGAATTGGCGAAAGTCATCACGGGTCTCCTGGAAGATGATGATATTACCATCACTCTCCAGCTGGCCTAACCGGTTCAGGTAGAGCTCAGCTAGCCAGGTGACTAGCAGGGTGATCTGTGTTCTCTCGCTCTGTTTCAGATTATTTAGTTTCTTCAACAGAAACTCCTTTAGAGCATCCTCTTGTTTGGCTTCAATGAACTTGAGCGCTATTTCTTCAAAGTAGTTCTGTGTCAGTGCATAGCACTTGGCACTCTCTAGGTATCGCTTGTTCTTGAAGCAGTGCTCTGCCTCTTTAGCCAACACCATGTCCATGCACTCCGGCCGGTCACGGCAGTACTCCTTGGCCAAATCAAATTTATTCATGCTCATGTACATCTGCCAGACATCCCTGGACTCTCGCTGGACGTGGTACCGGAAAACTGCTCGCTCGGTGTATATCCACACCAACCCGCCAACTGGGTCCTTGATCATCTTTTTGAGGGCGCCGAATTTATCTGGGAATACATCCTCATATACCACCTGTCCATTCAGAGTGCAGATAGCCTTAACTCGGTCACGGAGCAGCAGCAGGAAGTGGAACTGTGTCAGCACAATGGAGATGGGACGGTTGGCACTAAGGTCAATGTCAGGGGTGTACTCCCATACCTGTTTGATAGTGAATAGGAAAGTACATCAAATCATAAAAATAAAGACAGCAAAGGCAAACACGTAGTGGGTAGAACTAAACATTGTCGAGGGACACGCGGACATTTACCTGAACATCACTCAGCAGGGAATCAGGCCTGACGTAGTCAAGCTGACCATAAAGAACTCCATTACCCATCATCCAGGCAAATGCCTTTGGGGAGGTGCGAAGCTTCGATGTGTAGAAGGTGATCTCGCTGTAGCCCATGTTGGCTGGGAACTCCTGGAAACTGGGTAGCAGGTCCTGGTTCTGGCTGAAGATGGAGCTGAAGCCTTGCTGCTCGGACCCCTCGGCCACTTTACCCACGAACTGGAACAGGCGTTTGCGGGTGGTGGCGATGATGAAGTACTTGTTCTCCAGGCCCCGCTCCACCTCTAGGCAGCAGACTGGTGCAGGCTTGCCATCCTCCTCCAGGGAGTGGACCTGTCCCGTGAAAAAAATGTTATTCACCAAGAGAAAGACAGTTTTTTAACAGTATTTTCTATGACTTTTGATTACAGTAGTATGGACAAACCTTTAATAGTTTACACAATATGTATAAACATGACCAACTTAATGTTGAAACTTGATACACGTACTAAAACACAATGCCTAACGAATGGTCACACCTGTCTGAAGTATTGATCTGGATTGGTGTTGAACAGGCTGCCCTCGGCTGCAGAGATCTCTGCTTCAAAGATAATGCCCAGGCTGGTGCCAACCAGGATGGGCCCTGTGTTGGTCTCATTGCCCAGCAGCTTGTTCCAGCCCACGCTCTCGATGAGGTGGCCTCTCCAGCGGGACAGACTGCGCACCTTCTGCGTGTTCCTGTTGAGATACAGACACTCGCTGGTGGTCAGGCTGATCAGCAGATGGGATCCTGCAGAGAGAAAATATGGAGGTGGGTACTGCTGCTGCCGTTAATGAGTCATAACCATGATACTGCCACATTGATCTTATAAAAGGATGTAGTAGCACTGGGCGTTCAATTCAAGGGTTGATGTGTTGCTGCAGTCTCTGAGGTAGCCATACTACTAACATTTCTGCAGAACACCTACAAAATGTTTACAATCAATACACATTTTAAAGGCGTAGAGAGATTCTGCGGATATTATGATGATATAAGACAGATAGAAAGACAGTCTCATCAAAACAAACTATCAAGACTTCGAATAAGCATTGTGGTTTTCTCACCGGTGGGGTCCAGGAACAGTCTGTGCACTTTACTCTCATCTTTCCTTCCTAATTCAATCTGATTAGGCTGATCAGGCTTGGCCAAATCAATCCTACGAGAAACAGAACATGATAGACTGGTATCAGCATTGTGTGTTACAAATCTTTTACAAACAGATGAGCACTAATCACAATGAAGAACAGACATTAAGCAAAACTAATCCGATCATGGCAAAACAAAAACACAAGTGACCACTATCACACGGTTTTAAGTGCTTATTATGGTGCTATTTGCCTCAACAGGGTGTCCTTTCCCAGACTCATGCAGAGCTGATTGCTGCAGACTGAAAGGTGGTTTATCTTCTCCGGCGGTGTAAAATCGATCCGCTGCTTGTTGAATATCGGCTTCTCTTCCTCAAGTCTCACATTCACAAAACCTATGAAGCACACAGAAATATCGGTGAAATCAGCGAGTGAACACAATGACTGCGACATTTAACTGTGTGCTTTAACATTGCTTTTAAAAAAACCTAATTATTATCAGGTTGTAGCATCCTTGACGCAGCTCCAGGCAGGAGAGCGACCTACCTGAATGTGTTAGCCCGATGTTGGCACTTGACAAGCGGCCGTGCTGCTGCGCACTTTGCCTGGTGTTTTGCGAGTCCTCGTACTCGTCAAGTATCGACGCCATGGTCGTATTTCACCTTATTTCAACACCTGTAAATTAATTTCTCCCCAGTTAAAAGAAAAAAAGAGAGACACTGGCGAATAAACAGTCCTAAGACGACATGGCTAAGCAGCTAGCTAGCTAGCTAGTACAACTTCCACCCGTTAATGGCACGCGAGCGCACTTTCCTCTCCGCGCATGCGTCCAAATGAAGAGTTAAAGATGTCGAATATGATGTGAATATCTGCAGGACGCGCAGGAATATGTTAAAAATTCAACCATCCATCCTCTCACAATAGCTAGCTTAGCTTCCGACTGCACAACACAGGGTGGACCCGGAGAATCAGGTGACACAAGGAATCATGTGATCACTTTGGATGTAGTGCTCGTCTTCGGCGCTGGGTGGCGCAGTTCGTCCAAACTTCACAACAGGTAGATCATCATGAAGATAATGAGAAATAAACTTCTGTGCGCCTCCACAGTGTTGGTTTTTGTGCAGTGAATGGTTGTAGAGGCTTTGCATATCATAGCTTTTGATTTACCTAATTATTTTTCTGATCTGATCTTTTTTATATACTTTATTAAAGGTGCATTATGTAGTTTTGGGGGGAGAGATTTAAACCAGAACGTTTTTTTTTTCATGCATAAACAAAGAAAATAAACAAACTCTCTCTGCCTTCATGAATTAATAAACTGAATAAACAAACTGACCTGAAAGAACAAGAATAGTTCTACTGTTTTACTTTGTTTATATGTGGCGGACCCTGCCACTTTTCCAGCTTCAAACAGATCTCTGGGGACCGTATCAATATATATACTTATACATAGAACTATACAACTTATTAGAAGTTACAATGAAGAAAAAGATGCTTGGGAACATTTATAATTATCATTCAATTCCCAGTAAGTTTACTGTTTCAGTGCACTGATGTCATTTCAGACAGTATATGTATGTATTGTTAAAGTGTATATCCTGCCTCTGTTGTTCATCTTTGTCACAAGTGCTTCATAACCACATTTGAAGGATCAATGCACATGTGTGAATATCAGCTGATTTTTTATTGATATCGGTATCGGCATCAGCCTCAAAAATCAGGTATCAGTCAGGCTCTAAAATGAATAAATAAAAACACATTTACATTGGATTATCATGTCTGTAGATTTCCCTTACGCGTATTTATTTTAAAGGGACAATATGTAAAATTTCTAGTTGAAAACATAAAATTGAAATGATCAACAATATGTGAAGAAACATAGCAGTTTTGACATTATGCCGTCTGTAATGTGTTGTATGGATAACTTTGTTCGAATGCTAACCCAGCCCATCCCGGTCGGCGAAACTCCCTGAAATAGACAGACTACTTCCTACAAGGGCTGTTGCATCTTTAAAAACCTGTCGTACATTTTTTGTTAAATCATTTCCTCCAGTTTTTCTGTTGTTAGTTTTGCTACACGATGTTGTGGGCTATGTTTGTGTTTATTGTTGCGCGCAGTACTGAGGGAAAGTTTCATGGATGTGCAAACCTACGTCGCAATAAGCCTTTCAATTCTGATTTTTTTCTGAAAAAAAAAAAATAAATAAAAGTTGAAATCAAAACTTTAGAAAGTAAATTTTTTTAGGATGGATAGCAGACCTTCAGCATTGCAAACACTTCTCCTCTGTCTGTCTCTCTCCTCTCTGGGTGGGAGTGTCCATGCAAATCACAACCTGTCTGAGCACCGACTCCCCCCTTTAAAGCCTCCCTCCCCTCACATGTCGCTCATCAGTCAGAGCAGTACGAGTAGCCGGGCGGTGACAGACTCTCCCCTCAGCTGGCTCTCTCAGTATCGACTCTCAGTGCGATCACACAGGAGGAGAGGCTGCGTTCACGACCTTTAATGCGAAGCTCGACATGCCACCTAACATGGATTACTTTTACCACGAGTCCCGAGTGCCTTCCGCTTGCGGGCTGACCCGGGAGGACGAGCTGGAGCCCGGGGTCATCAGCTGCATGCTGGTCGGTGACGGAGCCGTCGGGAAGACGAGCATGATAGTGAGCTACACCTCCAACGGATACCCGGCCGAGTACCAGCAGACAGGCTTTGACGTCTTCTCAGGTCAGTCACCAGGAGATTTTATTGTAGAGTTAAGAGTGAGAGTAAAAATGGCATTTATTTGCATGGAGGCTGGTGTGTTTGCTTTGGTTCAGCATGGAGGAACTGTGTCACTGCTTACAAGTTAACAAACAATTCAGTTTGCAGTTACACAAGTCTGAATAAGTTGTTCTGAGGATATTTTAGAGTAATTTGATTGCTTTAAAATGATGTACATGTAGGTTCTGTGCATGCATGGGTGTGATTTTCATGTTTGAAATAAATCTATTAGAAAGTGAACTTAATTGATACTGACCGAAGATGTTGTTGGTCCCTAACAGGTCAGGTCCAAGTGGAAGGAGCACCGTACAAAGTTCAGCTTCTGGACACTGCTGGACAGGTAAGACCGGAGACTTGTTATTATTATTTTGAACAAGAAAGATTTACTAGCAATCACTGCTGATTATTTTCACAATTACTTAATTGGTTGTTTCGTCTATAAAGTGTCACGAAATGGTGAAAATTGTTTGCCGAGCCCCAAGATGACATCCTCAGATGTCTCGTTCTGTCCACGACCCAAAGATTTTCAGTTCCCTGTCACTAGGCAGTAAAGAAACCAGGATGTACTCACATTTAAAGGAGCAGAATGTAGTTTTGGAGAAGAAATTCAAACTCAGAATTTTGACATTTGCATAATTTAATGAGGTAATAATACAAACTCAGAAATATTTATCCTCTCCGAAACTGAATAAACAAGCTGTTGACAGAGGAAAATTAGGTCCCAGAACACAGTTTGTAGCTAGAGAGGTGGCAGGGTCCGCCACATGTAAACAAAGTAGTTTTACTTTCTGATTTAAAATTCCTTCCCCAAAACTACATAATTCAATTTTAAGAAAATGAAACTGAGAAATCTTGACTTTAATTAATCGATTATCCAAATATTTGGTGATTAATTGAACAAATAACTAATCGATTAACTGTTGCAGCCCTGAACTAATGTTCACTGTCTCAGGAAATTATGAATGGAGAAATCAAATGAGTAATTTTGTTTGTGTCATGATGGATGAGAGTACAAAACGCCACAACCTTGCTTCATCCAATATGTGACTCAGTAACAAAGTTTCACCCAGAATGTTAATAGATGATCATTTCCCAACACATCAGTGACTCAGTCTGTCTGCTCACTCCTCTGTCACGTCTGTACTCACTTTGATTGACACTAAATTTTGCTTCCTGTCTTTTTTTTTGATCCCTTCAGGAGGAGTTTGATGAATTCAGAGCTCTGTCCTACGCCCACACGGACGTCTTCCTCCTGTGCTTCAGCATGGTCAACCCGGACTCGTTCCACAACATCACCAAGAAGTGGGTGTCGGACATCAGGGCTCACAACCCGTCCGCGCCCATCGTGCTCGTCGGGACCCAGTCGGACCTCTTGCTGGACGTGAACGTCCTCATCAACCTGGACAGATCTAACGTCAAGCCCGTCCTGAGCTCCCGTGCTCGCAGCATGGCGGAGAAGATCAGGGCCGCGGACTATATCGAGTGCTCGTCGCTCACGCAGAAGAACCTGAAGGAGGCGTTCGACGCGGCCATCTTCGCCGCCATTAAGAACAAAACTCGCAAGAGCAAGAAGAGGAGGTTTTCGGACAGGCGCACCAAAGCTTTCTCCAGGTGTAGCTGGAAGAAGTTCTTCTGCTTCATCTGAACTCACCAGAATGTGGACAAGACTCTTTAATTTATTGACTTTTGCTTGATGTCACAGCTCCCGCCTGTGGCAATTTAGCATCCTTCCCTGTTAAGTGGCATACTTTATGCTGGGATGCCAAATGGTGCGAGGAAAAAACCAGATATAAGCACAGTGAGCGTTGGGAACTAACATCTGTGGGGACAGCAGAGAGGATTCTGGGTGATTCTCGGCCAGCAGTGTTGTTGCTTTATATTGAAATGTGTTACTTTATAAAAAAGAAAAAAAAAAAATGTGTCTCACATGTAAAATCAACTTCTGTGAAAGCTTTCATGTGTAATGCATCAAAGGGGGGCTGTGAATTGAGTGAACTGAGACTTTAAAGGAGGGAAAACATATCGAGCAGACTTGATATTTTCTCACATCCGCAGGGAGAAAAGGACAAGCCGTCATGTAAATGCTGTGAATTTGCATTGCGTGCTCTGTGGCCAGCTGCAGCCTTTAACGCAGGCGAGAGCGAGAGACTGACAGAAAGTGTCGCGCTGCGTTCAGGCACATGGGCGTTAGCCACTTCTCTGTTGTGCTCTCGCTGTCTGCTGGCTGCTGCGTCCTATTTATATGCAGCAGCTGCAAGTTCAGGTTGCGGTGCGAGGTGCCACATTCTTCTTCCTCACCTGTGTGTGAAAGCTCCCCTGGCTGGTTTGTCTTGATTATTATCTGGTCCTCAGGTAAACCAAGTGACGACCTTATCGTCCGCGGTATTACCTCGTAATTTGTCTTTCGCCGAGCAGCGTCCCCTGTACTTTGGGACGAATTGGAAACAAGCGTATTTCCCTCAGACTGGGGCAGGAACTTGTTTGACAATCATCCTCTTTAGCAAACCTTTAGCTCTTTGTCCCTCTCGCCCATCAATCTGCATCTGTGAAAGCAAAGCACTGCAGGAGTCTTAACTTCCACCCTGCTGATCCTCCCACCACCACCTCCGACAGCCCGGCCTTTTTTTTTCATTCACACCTCTTTGTTTGTATGCTCAATACACTCCTTATCTCCTCAATAGCCCGGTGTGTACAGAGTTGGAGGACGCTGCTCGGCCTCTGCCTTGAATGTAAGCGTAAAGTAATACACAGCCTCGTGCCTGTGGCGTCACATTTTCCACTCACTGGATATATACATGTGAGCGTGGCTTTTTCTATGCTTCTTGTGGAAGTGAGCTTAATGTATATAAGACTCTGTTTGTTAAAACAGGTTACTTGTCATGTCTGAGTATATGAAATGTAAAGAGAAGACATGGATTTTAAAGCGTTGATGTACTCCACGAATGTTTGGTATCACTGTCACTTATCTCCCTCTCTCACCTGTGTGTCTTTTTTTTTTTACATGTCGGAGTGATGTGATGCAAATAAATGAAGTGCAAATCATACCGTCTGTGTAACGTGTATACTTTTTGGAAGTGCAACTCACAAAGCAATCACTTGCCAAGACCGAGAGTAGCGACTGCTTTAGGCTCAGGGAAGAGTTTTTCAAGAGCGGGCGCTGTTCTCCGCAGGGAAGCCGGAGTAATCCAGCTCAACCACTCCAGGTACTTTTCCTGAACCATCTCTCCGGCCAAAGATATGATAAGTAACCTCTGGCCTCCCGCTGTGCTCCAGGTCCACCAATTCTAATGCAATCCACATGACTGCTGATGGGGTTTGGCAGTGCCATGCTGTGACTGATAGCTGTGTCTGATTGTGGCTCCTTCCAAAGGGCTATAGAGACACGGGAGAGTGATTGAATCGCACTCACTGATTGAGAATAAACAGTAGCCGTGTGGAGGTTTATCACAACAATGGGGTGTGCACACCGTCGCTGACATTCGTCCGTAAAGGTGTGACTATAAAAAGAAAAACACACGGACACGGAGGCGTTTTTGTGCACTTGAAGACAGAGAAGACATGTTGGACCGGGCAGCTCTGCGCTGCATTTGTTCAGGACAGGGTGGATGAGTCATAGATGAGCGAGACAATAAAAAAACACACTCACCCCAATACATCAGCAATCTGTTTGCCATTAGTCAGAGTGCCGTCCATCACGATTGTCACGTGTCGGCGTTCTGTTTGAAGCGGCTGTTAGCGACGGGTTAAAGCAGGACATCCTTCGTCTCGGACGGATGACCTCGTATGGAGAGGTCACAGAGAGGAGCTGGTGTTTTGTCATCGGACACCGCTGACACAGTTGGACCCATGGCGAACTTTGACTCGGGGATCACCTGGGGCCAGCCATGAGGGTTTGGGAAGCTTGATCCACTGCTGTGCTCAGGAGGGATTTCAAACGTAAATAATGATTTAAAGCTGCTCTCATCAATATTTTTACATACACAGTGGAGCTTTGAATCTTCTTTCATCTTTTTAACTGCTCTGGTTCGCTCCCATCAGCTTTGTTTTCAGATGCAACAGGCAGCTGTTTTAGTGGAAAAACCTCTAAAAACCCAGCGTGCACGGCAACAAATGGCCGACAACTAGCTAGTTGGTCTGCTGGAAATGTTTAAGGTGATCCCTTGTCTTGTTTTCAGGTCGTTGTGCTTCGTTCAGCTGTCCAGTTAAGCATTTAATGAAGTTTTGAGGAATCTTATCTGCTGTTTTGTTGAAGTGCGTTGTCCCTTGGTTTTATGTTTCCCACACCTAACCTTAGCCTTAAGCCCAACAAGTCATCTCTATGATGCACAAGCTCAACCCACCCACATCCTGACCACAACCAGTGATCCCTGCGATGCCTAACAATACGTGTCTAACCAGTGGTTTCAAGGATAAGTTCACCCAAACAACTGCAGTAGATGTGGACTTACAAAAAAACAACTTGTATAAAGCTTGTCCGGCATATTCAAAGTATCCAGAAGCCCGGTGTTCCCAAATGTGTCTGAAAAATACTTTATTTATACACTCGACACATGGAAGAATTGTGTAGCTTCAACTTCAGAGGTGGTGTGTGCTAACAGTTTTAGCGGGGCAGCTACAGTGAACACCCCCATGTAAGGAGAATGCTTCAACACCATTTTGCTGCGAAGCTCCAAGAATGTTTTGTGGACAACAAAACTTCCCCCAACTTTTCATTTGAATTTTCAGTTTTGGGTAAACTTATCCTTCAACCCCAGGGAAGGGAGGCACTATTGATGGGCTAGCACACTTCAGCACAGCGTCAGTTTATTTTTGTAGTTTGTGCCACTTTTCCAATTAGTAATAATAACACTGCATTCACTGGATTAATCGCTGATGAGGCCAATGAGGCTAAAACCAGGTCAACAAGAGAGAAAACACAAGCAATCCGACCATCAGACGGCACAGTTACCCCCCAAACGTGCATTACAGTTTACAACAACTTCCTTGCTCAACCTTCACAGTGATACTCAGAGTATTTATACACCTATAGTTGTCCATGCACACCGTCCTCCTGAGCAGTAAGGGATAATTACCCACATCATTTTCCGTTTGACCTCCAGATGAAGTGCGTCAGAATCGGCTTGTTTACAACACGTCTGATTGTCTGCCTGCTCGAGTTGCTTATCCCGTCAGACATCGCTGCGGCGGTACTGCCATGTTCCCAAAGCGCGATACTATCGCGTACAACAGATATGATGTACACAATCACCAAAATAAGAACAATGATCCTTTAAGTGCAGACGGGCCTCCTAAAGCCCCGACTTGTTTAGAGGGCTCAGGAGGAGTCGAGGGAACCCCTTTGAGACGTGATCGCTGTCAAACAAAAAGGTTTATCCCGTGTTTATCGTTATCCCGTGTGTGTGTGTGTGTGTGTGTGTCTGTGTTTTGCAGAAAGGTAAGGGCAGCTCAGCTTTGTTTGAGGGCAGGTGAAGGTCAGCGCGGTTATTAACGTCTTGAAAGGGAGCGGCCTCCGGGTCAACTCAGGCCGCGAGGCTGCTTTGAGGATCGCACTTGAATGTCACGTCTTATTTATGACTGTTTTCCACTCGAGCCATTTGTCACGGATGCTTCGTGCGCTCCATATATGATATACGGTGGACGCATGAGTCACACACATAATGCAAAACACAGACACCCCGTGCAGGTTGCACACTCATAATTGAGCAATAATGAGGGCCACGTCGGACTGGTTTTTGGTTCCCAGGAGTTCAGCGCACTGTTCCTCCTCCTCCTCTCTCTCTTCTCATGGTTAGTCATCCATTTGTTCTCATCCATACACAGGGCCGGTTCTCCTCCCAGGATCTCCTGCTTGTAGCGATTGTGTCAGGAGTAGTCAACCAGGTCTTCCCCTGGCTCAGGGCCAGTTTCACTCTCGCTGGGTTTCACTGTCGCCGCAGATTGGCAAAGGAGGCCTGGGAATCAGCAGGTGCACTGACAGGTCTGCCTGGCCCAGGACAAAGCCAATTGGCTCGCTCGCTGCTGCGCCCCTGCCACCTGAAATGACAGTTTAAGTAGTTCTCGCTTAGGGGAAGTGTTGGCACGGCACGCAGTGACTGTTTCACACAGATTACACTGTCGATTGCGGTGTCGTTGTTGTCGTCGATGAATTAACTGGCTACTGTTTTTGCGATTGCCTGGAGATGTTTCTAATTGAACCTGGAAAGACACAAACACGACTAATGACTCATTTCAACTCAATATTTGAATCAACGGATCCGAACAATGCACACGGTGGCTATAACTGTTGTCCCCGTGTGTCACATGTAATTCACCTCCAGGGTTCATTTCCATAACAAAAGCACAACCTGTCAGTCACGTTAAGTGTGCGAGCGGCTGTTGATTAAAGAGAAAAAAAAAAAAAAGCTGTCAAAACATAAACTGTCAGTTTCGGTGTCGAGCAAAGCCGGTGAGAATCGTCCCAGTTTACTGGCTGTGACTGTGCCTGCAGGCAACAACGAGTATTTCTGTCCCACAGTCAACAGCTTCAGCTCGCCTCCATGAGTCTGCCGCCCTCGTCACCCGTGCAGTTGGGTAATGCACGGGGAGGGTAACGTGCAAACTTATCTCCAACACCACCACTTGCAGACAGAGTCGCAAGCAGACAGCGTATAAACCTTTGCTCATTGTGCAGGACAGCACAGTGTCATGTCATTTGCAGCAACATTATTATCAGATACGCTTCTGTCTGCGGGACGTTATCAGATTTTGTTAATCTGCAGTCGTCAAGGGACTTGATGACTTCTGAATGACCATCAATGGCCGCACATGATCAAAGCGGTGCAGCTCCTGAGATCTGAGAAGTGAAAGAGCGCACTTAGCACTCTGTGAACGATGAGGCGTTTAGCACTTCAAACAGGCCGCGTCGGGGCTCATTATGCCACTGATGACCCAAAGATATCCAGGACGCTATCAGCTCCCTGCAGCTCAGATGTGAAGCGTCGCAAAAGGAGACGACTGGTGCACAATGTCACTGAATTCACGATCATATTGTCAAACTACTTTGTTGATTCACTTTACAGTCCCACGTGGTGTTGGCAGCGGAGGCATATGAAAGGAAATACACATAAAACAAGTCTATACATGAGCGACGCCTCAATATTGTCTAAAGAAAAACAACACAACATCAAACAGACAGAACGCTGTGCAGCAACTGTCTGCAGCGTCTGTATATATATCAGCATATGCGTTCATGATATAATACAGACAGAAGCAGCACATGCTGCAGGCTAGTGACAGTTATTAGATGTGCTATGTGTACTTTTTACATTTTCATTTTGTGCTGAACTGTTCCTTTAAGTGTCCAGTGTCTGATTTAAGGGCAAAAATTGAATAAAATATTCATAATTATATTTTCACAGCTGTAAATTCACTTGAAACTTAGAATTGTCATGTTTTCGTTACTTTAGAATGAGTCCGTGTTGCGCCACAGTGTTTGTCTATGGTGGCCTCGAAGGGACAAACCATACGCTGCGTCTAGAGAGGGCAAGAGTGAGGCGAGGGGTGTTTAGTCGGATTAATCTGCAACCTAACACCACTAAATCCTACACACTGGACCTTTAAAGTTGTATTTTCTTTTAAAAATGAACAAAGTTGCTTGAACAGTCAGAATATATCAGCCTGTTTCATTTCGAACATGTTGCTCCCACAGATGAAACATTAGTGTCTTTGAAATAAACATCCAGGAGAGTCATTTATGAAAAACACCTCTGCTCATCTAATGTTGTTTATTCAGATATCGCCAAGGCTATTTTAAGCTTTACTTCCCTGATGGAAAATCAGACGTGATCTTACGCATGTCTGAGTGTTGGTTTACTCACTAAAGGTGTGACAGTCTTATCTACACACTGTCCTCTCTGCAGGACACACCGCCAACCCATTCTCTGGATGATCACCACTCAACGACTGTATTATCTTCCCAGAGTAGAGAGTGGGGGTGATCTACGTCAGATCTCAACACCCTGCTTCTGATGCGACTTTAAAGAGTTGACGTTGTGAGAAGCGCAGAATGCCTTGTTTGAGCGCCGCGTATAATGAGACGATGAGGCATCGTTATCAAGTGTGAGATACAAGCTGGTTGTGGATTTAGAAAATACTTCTGAAAACTGTATTTGCTTTTGTGACAGAAGTCAGCGGTGGAGGTGCAGATCCTTTTTTTTGCAGGATATTGTGATACTGGGAGCAGTGGTCAAATGTAACTAAGTACATTTACTTAAGTAGATATTTACTTTGATTGATCATTTCTTTTAAATGATCTGTTCAATACTCCAATACTCCACATTTCAGAGGGCAACATTGTACTATTTTACTTCCCTACATTTATCTGACAGTTTTAGTTACTAATTAGTTTTCAAATTAAGTTTTTTACACATAAAAATCCTGAAGAGTTTATAGAATAAGAATAAGAATACCAAATTAAACTACCCAACAGTTTTGACAAGTTAATCTGAAACAATTGGTCCATTAATCAACCGGACGATGGACAGAAAACAAATAAGCAACTATTTTAAACCCGATTTCTGTAAATTGCTTCCAACCCCACAAATGCAGATTTACCTCTCCTTTTGATAATTTTAATTATTGATTTATGATTTGTGGGCTGCTGGATATGAATAACTTTGTAAAGGTATCGCTGTTTAAAAAAACACAATCAATCAAGTAATGGAGAAAATAATCAGCAGATTAATCCTGTTATAATTAAAAATTCCACTCATGAGTAGTTTTCTGCACTGGATACCTGATAATACTTACATATTTCAACTGAATATTTTAACAGAGTACTGTTTTAATGTATTTTTACAGCATAATTTTAGCAGTGCCATTTAAAGGGGTAACTGCCAATTTTACACATTAATGTGTGTTTACAGGTCTTGAGGAACATTAGTACTGCATATGTGGAAAAAGTAACCTAAAGACTTTTGGGAGCTGCATGTAATCTGATAAAGTGCCCCCATCGATACATTGCATTGTGGGTAATGTAGGCATCAGGTTTCGAAAAGGAAGAGGAATGCATGGAATAGAAAAAAACTGATATTTCTGCTGAGTGCTGAATTGATGTGTCAACAACTGCAATGTGTAAAAGTGGTGGAGTTACCGTTAAACTGCAAAGTATCTGACTACTTCCTCCAGCCTGTGCAGATGGTCTGTATTTATGTTTTCACTTAACAAAACAGGAACAGAGAGTAAAACAGTTAAAAAATGAGATGGTCTGAGTAAATTAGAATTGGGTAATCCAATAATAATGGTATATTTTAGAATATATTCCAGTTACATTGAAGATGTGCTGGCAGATCTTTGACCTCAGTGTTTGCTGTGCTGTTGTCCCAAAGAGGTTTCTTATATCATATCAGAGGTACAGCAAGTAAACAAGGTAAAGATGACACATCAAGCAGTAATAACGAGTGTGGTTTCATGCAGTTCATCGAGCCGCATCTTAATCTGCAGCCAAGCTGGAAGAAGAGATGGACAGATAAACAGACATGTTCTAACTGTGTCAGTGTTTTTGAATCACAGTTCTGAAAAAGTGACAGTTAACCACGTTCGAGAGCCAACACTGAGTGCCATTTGCATACGGTACACGTGTGATTCGATTGGTTGCGAGCCTGTGAACTGGGTGTGTCCCCACGTCTGGGAATCAAGGGGGTGAGGTGTTCTCACAGTGGCGTCGGGGGAGCCAGGAAAGGAGGGAGGCAGGGGTTGTTGTGACATCCACACAAACACACGTGGTGGCAGCGAAGCAAGCGGGGGCATGATGCAAGGCGACAGCGCAATACAGCAATAAACAACAATAAACACACATACACAGTTAGATGATGCGTGACCAGAGGAATACGGGCAGTGGAAGAGGAGTGGAAGGTACATGAGCACATGCTCATAGGGCAGGCAGTCGCCGATGACTGTTGGCCAACACATGATGTAGTCTCACGGGTAAATGACAATAGATATTGTGTGTTTCAGTCAGAGCGATAAGGTGTGTCTGGACTTGTTGAGCCGAGAGTGGCTGGCTGCTCTCTCTGCTTACTCAGAGCGCAGTAAAGTGGCTTACTCAGCCTGTTTGTGTCACCATCAAACAAGTGTGTCCTCATACAGAGGAGGAAAAAGAAAAATTCAGGGGAAAATTCATACGAATCAGAAGTTCTAAACACCAGAGATTAAATCAGACGTGTGATTGGACGGGATGTGACCTTAAACCTTTATCTTTATTATTTTTGATTGGGTTGGAGAGGTGGAAAAAAGGGGTCAGCTCCTTCAATTAAAGGAACAGTTCCACACCTTGGGAAAAAACACTTTCTTACTTTCATACTGAGAATTAGATAAGAAGATCAATGCAGAGAGGTGAGTCAGAGATGTCAGGATACCAGTGAATGAAACTGTGTTTTTTGTTTTCTTACCAGTTGTATGACTGATTATAGGATAACAACACGAGAATTCAGTCATTTTCTGCTCACCTCCATGCAGATGAAGGGTTCGGTAAAGTTTTGTTGTCCATTAAACATTTCTAGAGCGTTACAGCAAAACAGCGTTGAAGCCTTGAACGACTGAAGTGGATGGTGCGTGTCATCTCTTTTACTTAAGCAGCTACAGGGAAGATTTCAGGTAAAACAGTCCTTTCAAATTCAAATTCAAATTCAAAGAACTTTATTTTTCCGTTAGGAACTTCATTTGTAAAAAGCGTCAGTGCAGTGCAAATTTTAGATAAGATAAATAAGCAAATAAATACATACAGGTGAATACAAAAGAAGTACAAAACAAATGTTAAAAAGAGAAGGACACTCATCCACACGCTCACACACACACGAACACACACCCCCACACACAAGCCAGACCGGGTCAGCTCTTCAGTAATCTGATTGATGCTGGGACAGTCCTTTCAATCTGCTTCTTTTTTTTTTACCTTCCAAACAGTTCCCCATCTAATTTAGCTGTCTAAATCAGTCCACTCCCGCTTTGTTCTGCTCAGTGGTCACGTTCACCTCTCTGAACCAGAACCTGCTGCACAGATTTGTGTTTTTGTTCGTATTTCAGGGTTTTCATTGGCCTGTTTGTGATCCGACAGCCTCATCGGCGACAAAAATTAAGATTAAATGTTGAGCTCCTTGATGATATGCAAAGTAAATATGTAGATAACATGGTGTAATGCATATAAAAGTGCGAGTAAAACTACACACTCGAAAATATTTTCATAAATTAGAGACGTAGATTGAGACAGGGCCTGTGAAAGTTATCACAGTGGTGTTACAAGGCGAAACAAGACATGCTGAGCCGCACAGGTGCTGGTGGATCCTGTTACCTTTGGACAAAAAGTCAGGCAAGCGCCAAGTATCTGGTTTTTGTGCTAAGCTAAGCTAGCCAGCTACTGGTTTTGGGAGCTTAGAGGTATCAATCTTCTCATCTAACTCTCAGCAAGAAGGCGATAGAGTGTATTTCCCAAACTGACTTAGTGGAAAATGGCACCTAGGAATATAAAATAGTACAAAATGGAAATACACAAGTAATGCACGATTACCTCAAAACTTTACTTCATCATTTATGTAACAAATGTCCGCTTTAAACCCCAAAGATGCTAAAAAAAAAAGATGCTACGTGTTGAACACAGTGTGCTAAGCTTGAAGAAGACACTTGTTTATTTAGTTTTGAGGAGCCTCACACACAGCACACATTCACAGCTCTACAGAACATGATGTACACGCTGTGACATTAGGCAAACAGCGCTAATTTATTCCATGTCAACGCAACTGGAGTTACGTAAACGGCTGTTTACCCCAGGAAAACAAGAAGGAGCTTCAGCTGTGGATTGACACTGTCACAGAACCAGACCCGAACACAACAACATGCTTTTATGACTTGTTTTTTTGGAAACATGCTTTTTAAGGAGTCCTCAGCTTTGTGAAAGTGTTCCTCTGAGTCTTTTTTGGGGAAAAGAGCAGATGTGTCATGGATTCATGACGCAACAGAAACTTGCTGCAGGGCTTCCTCAGAATAATGACACGGCCCGAGAGATTAACTCTCTTTAGATACTTTCCAGTGAATGTTGCCTTCACTGTTAATTCCACAAAGATCTAAGATAACCGCGTTAATCCTATGACATGACGTCGGTTTAATCCAAAACACCATGTCTCCAAGGAAATCTAGTTTTTTCCTTCTTAGGAGTATTGCTGCTGTCCAAAGAGGGGCCTGTGGGCCAAAGTTGGCAGCCATAAGGTTCAATTTGGCCTAAAAGAAATCATATAGATATATAAAACTAGTTGCAAATAAATTACTATTTCCGTTCTTTTATCATTTGTGAGGTAAAATGCTCTTTGAATATTTAGGATCCATAATTATGATTTATTTCAGTTGGAAGTGCAACTAATTCACAAAGTCAAACTTAAGGGAACTTAAGCTCCATTTTTATCTTAAATCATAACAGGAAAAAAATAGATGATAAAATACAATAAAACAAAATAAAGTTTCAGATTCAGCCCTACGAGGGGAAAACGTGGACACCCGTGCTTTCGAGTCACATGTCTTTTTAAAAAATCCCCGTTGCTCTACGATTGGTTGAGGATTTTCATGTCATCATTTCATTGTTTTTACTGTGACCTTATAGAAATGCAGGTTCATATTCTCAAAAGGGAACACAGGTTACAGTCCAGTAATCCTGTCGTTCCATCTTCAGTGTGATTGTATCGCAGCCCTCCGTCACTCATCCGGTCTGTCTGCTGCATGTGATGTCATCTCGCGTGTGGGGCGCGTGGAAACCATGGGGGCACTACTGGACGAGTGACATAGCATCTTCGAAAATCCATCTCTTCGACAGCTGATTGCAGAGCGTCCGTGCTGTATTTATCGTCGACACACACACATACCTGAGCATATCAATTATCAGACATTGTCAGGCTTGTCATTACAGTAGTGTGGTGAGGTTTCAGCGTTGGGATGATTCACAATCAGTTCTCATGGGGCTTCAGACAAAAAACATTATTGCGCAAAGTGACGTCAACGTAATCGCGCGAGTCGATGGGCTTGTTTGCGGTCTGCTTCCTCGGCCTGATTTATAATTAAAATGAACTCAACGGGGGATGAGAAGACCCTCTCTGGTGTCACATTTGTTTGCGAGCGGCCTTTAAAGTTTGATGCGAACCACATTATTTGTCTGACTCAGTCGCTGGTCACAGACACTGCGGCACCACTCAGAGAGGAGAAACTGAGGAGCTGTCAACACACAGCAGTAGAGTGATGTCATGAGGAAACGAGGACAATCAAGTCACTTAAAAACAGGCCGATTAAAAGCACCAATATGACCAGAGGATTTGAATAGACCAGCCCTCGTAAACTCTTACAAAAACGCATGCTCGCACACACTCACAACAATGGTGTCAAGCGGAGAGAACGGATGTGTGCTTGCACTCTCTGCTGTCAGCTCCCCTGACAGACCTGTAGAGCCGGTCTCCACACTCTCATCTGCTGCCAGCTGGTCCGACGAGAAGTTCGTCTCACTTACCTCACACACACCAGGTGACGCTTTGCGAGGGCGTGGCCTGCCCGGCGTCGGTTTCGTTTGTTTCATTGTGCTTTTTGAAAAAATAATTTGCATTAAAACTGACTGGCAGGCTGACAATAACAAAGAATGGGTGAGGATCAACTTGGATTATTGAGGTAGTATTAACGATATCTTTGAAAGGATTCAGTGAGCAGCAGCAGCACCGGCAGGCCGAAGCTTAGGTAAACACATTTTTGGTTCAACACCGTCGGCTGTGAGAGGACGGAAGGAGGACAGCACTGGACTTTCCCGTCCAGGGAGTAAACTGGTCTCTGGGCAAATAGGAGCACGTCTTCCCCTGAAGGAAAACTATTAATCACACAGGTCGCAGACGTCTAAAGCAAATTAACGTCACTGCCTTTAGTTACAGAGTTCAATGGAAAAGATATATACACACCAGTAAATGGGACTGTGTGACAGCCACACCAGCCCCTCCATCACCTGTGACTTCAGAGTGAGGGCAGGATCACAAATAAGGTCCCCAGAACACTGTCTTAGGCTATAAAAGTGGCAGGGTCCAACACATATAAACAAAGTAAAACAGTGTGATGTTGTGTTGTCTGACAAAGGTCAGTTTGTTTATTCCATTTATTCAGTCATGCAAACACAGACAGTTTGCTTATTTAGTTTGTTTATGCATAAAATAATCAGTCAATGAAGATCTTCCTCTTCTTCATTAAAATGTCTTCCCAAAAAACTAAATAGTGAACCTTTAATCTATCAGGGAAGATTTAATGTAAAATGAATAAACCATATTGAACATCCCCGCCTGAGACACATTTTCTGATGTTTTTTGTTAAACAATGAAGACAACAACTTCCATGATCCCACGCTACACATGTCTTTTGTTTTGATTGGGTAATGACTACCGCCAGAAATGAACATTTAACAGACAGATACAAGTTTTCAACAGATGACATGTTTGTAGTTAGCGCCTACATTACGTCTGACACATTGTTACAGACCTGCGATTTGTATTCACGACAGTGTTGTTACACTCAGAAACTGTGGAAGGAGGGGCCGTATCTTACATAAAGCCAAATTCTACATAATGTTGCTTTAAAGGTGCACCATGTAAAAACTGGCCATACGTCGAACTCATACATACAAATACGAGTAACTGCTGCTGTTTGAACAAAGTGGCTCGGGGCTAGCTCATTAGCATGCTAACTTCAGCAGATATCTCTGCTTGACAATACTAAGAGATCTTTTACATATGGTAATGACGGTTTCTGTTCAAGTTTTTAATACATTCTTGAATGTTTTACATTAAAATGATTACATATTGCATCTTTAGAATGATCGTCTCAAAGGAAATATTTAGGATTTAGCTTTAATTTGAGAACACACGGCAGCAGATGTGCGATATGAGCATGAGGGTGTTTTGTAGTTGGTTGTAAATCACTCACAGACAGCATGATAATACCGTACGTGCAAGCCTGCAGCTAAAAAAAACAAACAAACTAGGGGCTTACAGATTGCAGACATTTGGTTTCCTGTCATAGACTTTTTTTCCATGATGACCTATAACAGCTGCAATCTACTTTTAGTGAGCGGATCATGTTACTAAAAAGGTTCCAAGCAGAGTTTGATAAATGTTCCTTTGTTGCCAAGACCGGTTTTGTCAGTGCCACCCAGCAGACCAGGCTTATCCTTCGAGAGCAGCTCAGTCTTATCTGCACCTGTGTAGTCGTTAACGCGAACGCGCTCTGGTTTAGTGTGGAGGAGGCTGCGCACCGTTGAATACAAATAGATTCTGTGATGTGTCAGTTAGTGAAGGTCTATAAAATGTGCATCTGAAATCAAATCTGAGTATTCTATTGTCATTAAAGGACTCATCCAGACATTTTCTCTATAGCTGCTCTCACAGGCTGCAACAGTATACAAAGAGAAGCGTTTGGACAAAGAGGTAATCGGGTACATTTTGAACGTCAATAGAGAATAACAATAAGGCCCTTCAGTTAGAGTCCCAAAGGTAAGCTCCAATGACAAACAGCCAGGGATCCTCACATTATTACATCCCAAAATGCAAAAAACTTCAGATGTTCTGCTCTAACTGACACAGTAAAGATCCCCATGGAGAAAACAGCTTGCAGGGTAATATGTAAATACACGTTCCTCCCACAGGAAGACACATGCGTTCAATGCTGGGAGAATGAAGTGACCGGTAAAAAAAAAAAAAACTCCCTCTGACGTTTGCCAGTGAGAGATTTTTTTTTGAGATTCAAATCCAAACAGACATCGAGTTACACCTGCCTGTATGGACCGGAAGGTAGAGCGGGGCACAGTTCAAACAACACCACAACACCACCAGGCTGTCGTTTCTTCTTTCTCAATACATAAGAATACAAAGACACAGTACACATACAGTCATGGCTTTATGTGATGACAAGACACTGAGCACTGTTGATATCTGTGAATTGTGTTGGTGTATGTATGTATTCTCAGTTGAGTTCACTGGACCTCTCATGTACCTTGAAGTAAAAGTTTTTTACAGTTCATGTGTGACTTTGATGGCTTTGGAAATACACTTATTCACTTTCTTTCTGGAAGTTTGACGAGAAGACTGATACCAATCCATGTCTGGATGGAAAATATGTGGAAGGGGCTAACAGCTAGTTAGCTTAGCTTAGCATACAGTTTGGAAACTTTGTAGGAACATGACAGAATCACACCTAGCTCATCTAAGCTCACTTATTAACATATTAAAACTTGTTTAAATGTCCATTTTATGTGTATTTAGCATATATCCTGATTGGCAGGCACTCGCTGAGAATCCAGGAAGTGATTGTTCCTGTGTCTGAGACAGTCATTCACAAATTCTCTTTGTATAATTTGTCATTTGTGAGCTTTAGAGGTCTAGGAAGGTGGAGTTTGTTCACTCTGGGCAGCTACACTAGCCAGTCTTTATGCTAAGTTAAAGGTGCAATAGGTAAGAATTCGCCGTCTGTTGAATTCATACTCAAAACAGTCAGAGGGCAGCATATCACAGCAACCACTAACTGCTGCTAGCTGTAGCTGCCAATAGCTAGGTAGCTCAGTTAGCCCTGCAGCTAGCAATCCAGACTAGGTCCGAGTCAGAGAGTGAGGGGGGAAGTCAGCAATGACTTAAAGTAACATGAATAAAACGTCTTGAACATCCCTGCCTGAGTCACACAGACAGATCTTTTCTTTATTGTCGATGGCTTTTGTTTAACAATGAAGACAACAACTCCCATGATCCCACGCTACTTATGTCTTTTGTTCTGTTTTGATTGGGCAATGACTACCGGCAGACATTAACATTTACCAGGCAGATATAAAAGTGGTTTCGATATCCCATGTTACTCTGAGCAAGGGAGAGTCTGTTAGCCTATATTTTAAAATGCTGAACTATTCCTTTAACTGACCTAACAACCTCTGAGTATGTCATTATTGTGCTTTCATGGGTGTGCACGTGCTCACTGCAGGTGGTAAAAGGGCAACTCCCCATCTCAGTAGGGCTCCAATCCCTCATCTCCCTTAGGTCCCTACACCCCAAAACACCATCGGATGCTTTCACACACTCACAAATTGATTAATAACTGCAATTAAAAAACCTAATATTTGATGAAAACCAGCTGTAAAAGAACAGACCGCAGGGGTTCCGTGTTTAGTCCTAAATTCAAATCATCCACAGAAACACTGGAGGTGAACAAAAGTTAATGTGCAATTACAGCCCCATTATAAACAGGGGTAATTAACAGTCCACACCTCTGCCTCAAGAAAGCCTCACTGTGTTTCCAGCCTGCCAAACCTCCACACTACCTATGATTTACACTCAGAGGGGTTTCTACTTTATGAGGCCTATTGAGGAGCCCCGAGGTGTCGCTCCCGGTCACTCCCTGGTTTTCTCCTCTGCCCGGTTCCTGGCTGTTTCGCACCTCCAGGAGGGACTATTATCCTGTCAGAGGGCCACTCTTCACAGCAGCGTAACGCTTCGCCCCGTGAAAATCACACCCTTCTGCTTGTTCTGTTGGCCTGCGGAGGACGGAGTTCACATGACCGGGAAGCTACAGATGGTCATCGAGGGTTAGAGTGGATGGAAAAAAACAAGGCCTGGAGGAGAAACGCAGAGAGGTTCTGAACTTTAAACTGTGGGCCGTGGAGACCCATTAAACCTTTCAACTATATTGTCATGGATTGGTGAAAACCAGGAAGCAGTTTGAGGAGGAAACATTAGGGGGAGGATTTGAGGAGGATCATTAGTTTCGATCACAGTCTCTATGTGTATATTCTCCTCAACTGAATACAGCACTTAGTTTAAAAGGTGAAACCAAGTGCTTTCCAGTAAGCACTGAGCACTTATGCTCCCAACTCAATACGCATTGCTTCTTTGCTTGGGTGTCACCAAAAAGTACTTTGTTCTGCCATCAATAGTGAGTAAAATCTAAACTTCTAAACACAATTATTCCACTTTTAACTTCACAAGAAGGCTGCAATAGAAGAGCAGTGTCAGAGACGAGCATACATTCTTTAACACTTCATAAAATCTAAACAGGACATATCAAACTGTTGGTAGCATCCTTTCACTGTAACATAAACTGTAATTACTGTCACCTGTGAGGCAGTGACATTTTAGAAAAACAGGTCCTGTACATCCACAAGTCACCAGTAAAAACAACTGAGGCACACGTGACCATCTGCATCTCGAGGATGGAGGTGTCTTCTAGTTATGAGGAAGTGAAAATACATTTGGGGAAGAAGGCGTTGATGTTTATTTACTAAAAATGTTCTGCACATGCAGAACATCCGACACTGCACGTATACGTCTCTTTTAATAACTCTGTTGTGAAGTTTGCAAATGTATTCGACACGGTGGGTTAAACAAAGAATAAGATATATTTGTCAGTATATGTGAAGGGTTCTTGTCTGAAGTCATTAATGAATCTAATTTGAAAGTGTGATTGATGTGAGATTTGGTAAGAGTGGTGCTGCCCCCTACTGGGGAAGAAAAGTAGAGCTACTCAAAAACATTACCCTCAAGAATTCAGCAAAACGGAAAACCATTGATATTGTTATGTTTTATTAAAAGTTATTTATATCAAAAATACATTGTGGGGAAGCTTATAAAATACACAAGTTGGCATAATTAGTTGATTTAAAGCTAAATGAATAAATAAGTTACAAAAAAGTTCAATTGTCAAAGGTAATTTCTATTCTTTAATACAAAGGTTTGACTATTAAGGTTTAAACTAGTAGTCTAATACGGTGCCATTAAAATAAGTTCAAGTAATTACACTATAAAGTGCAATATAAAGTCATTATGACGCCAATATTGGTCTTTTAAACATGGCAGCACTTTCTTTTGTATTCACATCATGAGTGTATTCATACAGGTGAGAAAAGGAAAGAAGTCATGAAAAAACAAACAAAACCGAACATACAATTAAATCAAGATGAACCAAAGTAAAACAAGTATTTCCTGCCTGAAAACATGTCTTAAGCAAAGACATTAAAACACATGAGCAAACACACTGCTAGTGTATGTGACATGACATGTGTTTAATCAGCACTTTGAAAGAATCTCCTGACAGCTTTTGTAAACTTTCACCAAGCAGTTCAGCCTTGGCTTGGAACTCTGAGAATTAACAGAAAAAAGGAGGGTTATTAGAAATGTGTTCCAGTGAAGGACACCGAGTGTATTAAAAGCCTTTAAACAGAAGCTAAAAAAGAACTAAACACCACGAGGAAGCTGCTTTATGAGATAAGAATACACTTTGCATCCATTCTCACCTGAAACAATGGCACCACACTTGACACTGCGTCAGGCTCTGAGGGGTCCTTCAACAGCACACAAAGGTAGTAGATGATTTGATGCTAAAAATAAAAGCATTAGTCATCAATCAACATATTTTACAAAAGCATAAACTGAACAATAGAAGGACACGAATGTACCATATAAATAGCTTCGTTGATGACAATATCCTTGATCTTGCTCATCTCAATGAACTTGGTGGTCTCGCGGCCTGAGGCGTAGCTGGAGGACACCTGAATGCCCAAGGAGCCGATGACGAGCAGCGACTCGTGGTCCACCTTCACGAAGTGGATGTGAAGCATCATGCCGAGCAGGGTGATCAGTATGGCGCTGGACAGGACGGCAGTGTTCTGCAAGGAATGGAGGACATTTACGTTTGTGAAAATCATGTGTATATGAAACATTATATCACATTAACAAATTATCCTTTCACAGATCCACAGGCATAACATCAACACTGTGTCCTCTAGAGGTCTCTTGGTCCAGTGGAAGAGTGTCAAGTATTGGCAAACAAAATACACCACAAGAATTCATAAAACTCATTAGATAGATAGATAGATAGATAGATAGATAGATAGATAGATAGATAGATAGATAGATAGATAGATAGATAGATAGAATTACTTTAATGATCCCAGACTGGGAAATTATTTAAATTATATGCCGAAAGGCCACTTTCATAATCATATATTGAATATTAGATACATTTCCATTAGATTATTGACGCACAAATGTGTACATCGCTTTAATGCTGGTAGGGGTAATTATAATTACTTTATATAGTGATGGGTATCTTACCCAGGTTATAAGGTTTTATATCTAATTAGTTCATTCATAATCTTTATAATTGATCTGAGCACTCAAAGTAACTAGTAGCTAAAGATGACAATAAATAGCTGTTTTAACAAACTTAAAATAATCTTGTGGTAGATATTATAACTATTGAAGCTGAAAAATACTGACAAAAAGGGGAAATATTTGACTGAATGCATCAACATGGGTAAGTCACACATACCTTTTGATATGTTCAAGTGCAGTTCAGAAAATTGTAAAAGTTGACTTTCCTACATGCTACCTGTATAGCCATTAAAAACAATCAAAGAAACTGTACATATTGATACTAGACGAAAAGATTACATTGACATTATTGTCTGGGCGTTACTTAGCAATACGTTCATATGACTGTGTCTGACCTCTGTGAAGAAGAACACGGTGTATGCCAGGAGCCAAACACAGCAGGTGTACACCATCACTTTGCCGACGGACACTTTGGGGGAGCTGACAGTGAACTCCCTGCACAGGCCGGAGTGACTCTGACAGTCCAGAGATATGGCTTTGCCATTAATGTCAGTGAAGGCTTCATCCTCCATTATGAACGCAACAAAAATAGGGAGAGTCGAAGAGACGCGAACATTAGCTAAGGGAACTCAAACAGTTAGCTAAGCTAGCTAGATAACACTGAAGACAGGTTAGCATTGAGCTATCTGACAACAGGCAAGGTCAGTCGCATAAAGTGGTTCTTTCTGAGGAGGGAAAAGGCAAATTATGCATCAATACGTATGATGCTAATCCTACCCAGTTAAATACAGAATAAGAAAAACGCGTTACGGCAAAAAAACTGAGATTATTCCCAGGACAAGTGCAGCATAACTGAACTGACGCCAAAATCAATTCTCACTGTAGATGCACTCGTTAAAAACACCGGGTTGTTCGGGTTAGATGTTGTTAGAGAAATATAGCTAAAATAAAACATGTAAGTTGACTGTTTGGCACCATCGAAACGCGTGCTTCACATCAACCAGAGGCTTTTAACTAATTAATACACTTAATAATTACACAAACATGATGAGGCAGTTAATCTGAAATCGTGTGTTCTAATATTAGTTGCTGTCTCCGTCTAACTGTGTAAGCTTCGGCGTACGCCGGTTATCACTAGAAGTGCACCCTATAGCAGCTGGAAGGTGCAAAGCATTATGGGAAGCGGTGAGTATTTTATCGATAACTCTGCTCCTTTTGTTTAAGTTGTCAGGTAGCTATTATCAAACTATGTCGAGAAACCGTGTCAGCAGTGTAGGTTGGTATCAGTTGTATAAAAATAAAGAATATTGTTCAAAACGCTGGTTTAAACTCGCGACTTCCTGTGTAACTCCCAAACACTTCATGTCCCACAATGCATCGTGTTTGAATGACTTTTGAACTCTGGATAAAAACAAGCCGATCAGCTGGTGTAAAAGCAACAACATCTTCAGGAGTCTGACACGAAATAGCTCCGCTAGCTAACTTTCTCACCAACGTTAGCCGTCCGTGGCGGTCGGCGCAATGGTGCCGTGGTGTGTACGTGTCCAGTTTTAGACCGTGATGAGGCAGCATTTCACTGAACGAGTCGTCGTCCGTCGGACTGGTAGCCGCTGCTAGGTCAGTCGATTTAAACGAAGGTTGTTTATGTCTCTTTGTGTCGCTGTAGGCTGTTTAAACTATTTATTTCTGAGTTTCATAACGTATTTTCTGGGGGGGATGTTGTGGTGAGCGCACTGGGGGAGTTTCAAACAGCAACTGAACAACAGAGGAGACGCGGGGCAGCTAATGTTAGCTAGCTAACTGTTGTGGCAAAAATAAAAGTAACTGTTTGTCGGGACAAGTGTTTTTAAACTCCTGCCCGGACAGACTGTATGTCCTCTTTAATGTCCGGTCCTCAGGTGGACATTTCTAGTACTTTCTGACTGTATTGTTCGTGAGTGAGTTGGCTGTTTGGACGGTTGCATCACATCTGGTGACAGATTTTCTCAACCGAGCCATAACTTTGTGTCCTCCGCTGCGTTGCCTTTGCAGTCCTCGTCACTCTGAGTCGTCCTGACTTGTCGGGGCTGAGATGAGCGGTCAGGGTCCTGCTGTAGATAAAGGAATGAACACGGTCCTCGGCTGTCAGGAGAGCTACGCCTGCGGGGGTTCAGACGAGGCCGCGTTCGAGTGCGATGAATGCGGCAGCCTGCAGTGCGCCCGCTGCGAGCTGGAGCTCCACCGCCAGGAGCGGATGAGGAACCACGACCGGGTTCGGATCGCACCGGGCCACGTTCCCTTCTGCGACTCGTGCAAGGGGGACAGCAGCGGCTCCGTCAACGGGGGACGCCTCAGAGCGGTGGTGCGCTGCCAGGGCTGTAAGATCAACCTGTGTTTGGACTGCCAGAAGCGCACCCACAGCGGCATCAACAAGAGGAAGCACCCTCTGACACCTTACCCACCTGCGAGAGCACCCCAGGATAACAGCCTGACTGCCGGGGAGTCCCAGATGGAGATCCTGAAGGCCGAGCTGGAGAAGGTGTGCAGCTTCCTTCTGGTGGACGAGAGAGAGGAGATGCAGGTAAGAGAGGATGTTTTCAGTCTTTAGATGGCAGCTCATTATTGTGATGTGATGTGGTGGTGATGGGGCTGATCCTGTGTGGATGCTCAGGTGAAGGATGAGGAGGACTTTGTGAGCAGACTGAGGTGCAGGCCAGATGAGCTCCTCAAGGTGGTCTCCATCTTTGGGAACACCGGGGAGGGCAAGTCCCACACCCTGAACCACACGTTTTTCCTCGGACGGGAGGTGTTCAAGACCTCGCCCACTCAAGAGTCTTGCACCGTGGGTGTGTGGGCAGCAATGGACCCCGTGCACCGGGTGGTAGTCATCGACACAGAGGGACTGCTCGGGGCTGGTAATGGTACAATAAATGGATTACTTGGCATCCAGTAAACACGGGATAGTGGGATAGGCAGTTTTACTCACTTAACTTTTACTCACTATGATGTTTTCCCTCATCAGGGGCCAATCAGGGTCAGAGAACCCGGCTGCTCCTCAAAGTCCTGGCTATCTCCGATGTGGTCATCTACCGAACCCACGCCGACCGTCTCCACGACGATCTCTTCAAGTTCCTCGGTGATGCATCAGATGCCTACCTGAAACATTTCACCAAGGAGCTGAAGGCGACCACAACCCGGTGTGGTCTGGACGTCCCGTTGTCCACTCTGGGTCCTGGGGTGATCATCTTCCACGAGACCGTCCACACCAAGCTGCTCGGATCAGGTACATGAAATGGATCCCTCTCTTTTGCTTTTTCGGCCGTATGAAGTAGGAATTCGATTAATCTATTCGCTCTCCATCTCTAGACAAACCGACTGAATCAGCCGAGCGTCTTCTCCAGGAGCGTTTCAGGAAGCTGGGTTTGTTCCCGGAGGCTTTCAGCTCCATCCAGTACCGGGGAACTCGGACCTACAATCCTCCCACAGACTTCAGCGGTCTGCTGCGCAGCCTGGAGCAACAGCTGGACAACAACACCACCCGCTCGCCACGCTCCGCCAGCGTCATCTACAAGGCTCTGCAGGTAGGGATGCTTGATTGACAGTCAGGCTCCTAGATATTCGGTGATGTAATGGAGGGAGAACACTTTAACTTAACGACTGTCCCTGTCCCTCCATCCCCTCCTGCCTTCAGGCCCTCAGCGAGAGCTTCAGTGGGGATATTCCAGACGAGCACATGACCAGTAACTCATTCTTTCCAGACGAGTACTTTACCTGCTCTAGCCTCTGCCTCAGCTGTGGGTACGTGTCTCTCTTCTCGCTACAGCATTGTGTATTATAATCCCCTTTATATGTGGTATATAAAAATGTGAGAGAGGATGGCTGAAATGTGACATCCCGTCGTCGGCTGGCTCGACCACAGTGAGCTGAACTTAACATGCCACAGCGAGTGAGTTTGGGCTTTTAGGAGAGGGCAAAAGCACACTGCTCAAAGAGAAGGGGTGTGCTGGGTGTATAACACAAGACCAAATGAGTGCATCATTGCAAAATGGAATGCGGCTCAATAATAATTTGATTTGATTATTTGGTTTCATAAGCGTTGGAAGTAGTAATTGGAAATAGAATTACATTCCAGTAGTTGCCCAGCTCTATCAGAACATTACAGAAAAGATTCCATTTAACTTCACATTGTTTAATCCTTTTGATGGAATATAAAAAGTATGTCAGCCAACTCTATTTACGATGAGGCTACAAAAGACAAAACGCATGAATAAATCCCTTTAAATATTTGCAAACAAGTTCTGGCCTTTGTCTCTGACACGGTGTCCTCCCGCCTTCAGCTCAGGCTGTAAGAGGAGCATGAATCACCTGAAGGAAGGACTCGACCACGAAGCCAAACATCGCTGCCGCTACTCTGCGCAGTATGACAACCGCATCTACACTTGCAAGGCAAGTTAAAAAAAAAAAGACAGCGGACACATGCAGGCGCTGAAGTGCCGTATGCCTGCTGGATGTGTTTCTGAGTGCCTGTGATTAACTTTTTCAGGCCTGCTACGAGGGAGGGAAAGAGGTGGTAGTGGTTCCCAAAACGACGGCCTCGTCTGACTCACCGTGGTTTGGCCTGGCCATCTACGCCTGGTCTGGGTGAGTCCGTCTGCCACAGAACCATTTGGAAGATGATTGGAAATGGCGTCCTTGCTGGCAGAAATAATCGAATACGTCTCTGTTTATTATGGTTAAAACATGGGGAAATGACACAAGTGGTGATCCGCCCTTCTTTAACGTGGAAATATTTCCCTAGCTCAGTGCTGTAAGAAATGTTCTGGATGTGACAATGGACAGAAGCAGCTCCAAGACCAAGAGTCATCGTGAATCTTGTGTTTTCTGTAGTGGAACTGTGACCATTTTAGTCCTTTTCCAGGTACGTGATCGAGTGCCCGAACTGCGCGGTGATCTACAGAAGCAGGCAGTACTGGTACGGAAACCAGGACCCAGTGGAAACAGTGGTCAGAACAGAGATCCAGCACATCTGGCCTGGGGTGAGAACACAGTGGAACAGCCTAAATGAGATTTTGTCTAAACCTATTACGCAAAGTTGCGAGCCAAGATTTCAAAGGTTTTAAGGGGAATTAATGTTGTCATGTCCGCTGTGGGCTGCGAGGGCAGAACGGTCTCGCCAGCCGGTTGTATGTAGATACCCGGGCAAACTAATGCAAAGTATTGTGACCTTTTTTCATTTTACCATGTTTAACAAGGCATATTTAGTCACGTATAGAAGCTTAAATGTCAATCAGAAATCATACTATATGTCAGCTACTGCCTGTTAGCAATATAGAGTGACGCATGACTGTATTTCTGTGAGCATGTTGGCAATTGTCAGTGATAGAAGAAGGTCACGTTTGTATAAACATGACTGAAATATTGTCCTGGAAACAAATAAGGTTAAAGTGGGAACTGAGTGAAAGTCTGTCGGCCGGTGTATTTATTTGTGTCTGTCTGGCTTCTGTTCAGTCTGACGGTTTTTTGAAAGACAACAACAACGCTGCCCAGAGGTTGCTGGATGGAGTTAAATACATTTCTCAGTCCGTGTCTGAACTCAGCGTCAAGCCTGCCAAAGCTGTCACCTCCTGGCTCACCGACCAGATCGCTCCCGCCTACTGGAAACCCAACTCCCTCATCTTGGTATGTAACTCAAAAGCTGGATTTGAAAAAAAAAATTACAGCATTGTGGAGAGAAAACGTCTACGAAAGCTTTATGGATTTATAGCTACAGTGTGACATTGTGTTCGATGCAGAAATGCCATAAATGTGCGGAAGAGTTCCAGCCCAACGACACCAAGCACCACTGCCGCGCCTGCGGGGAGGGCTTCTGCGACTCCTGCTCCTCCAAAACCAGGCCCGTCCCGGAGAGAGGCTGGGGCCTCGCACCTGTGCGGGTCTGCGACGCCTGTTTCCACAACAGGGAAATCTCAACCGGTAAAATATCACCCGCATCAGTTTTAATGGTTTACTGAACGCGTTGCTTCACGGCCGGCGAGTGCCTGATTTTAGTGTACGCTAATGTTTCCCCCGTTCCAGAGTTGCTGGATGCTGCCTTAGAGGAGGAGGGAGGCACCCTGATAGCCAGGAAGGTCGGGGAGGCCGTTCAGAACACGTTGGGAGCTGTGGTCGGTGCCATCGACATACCTCTCGGTGAGAATTACAACCCAGAGCTTATTTGGCAACAAAACTCAGTCTCAAACTGTCTCTGGCCTCAGGCTGTTGTTCAAACTACAGGCTGAACCCACTTTTATGAAAAGACCATCTTTCAAATACTTCTTCAAATATACAAGAAGATTGAGGTAGTTTGTTTTACTTTTATCTGCAGTTGTTCTAATTAGAAAGGATTTATGATCACGACTGATGAATATGCTTGTGACTCGGTAAAAAGCTTTGTAGGATTCAGTTGAAGAATACAATCATGATGTGACACGTGTTGGGTTCTGTACTACAATCATGTTTCCTTACATCTGGAGAATAACATTTGGTAGGTTGTGACTTCATTGTGATTCTGTTTTCTCACAGTTTACCCTTTGTCCGAAAATTGCAGCTCCTGTGACTTTGATATTGCTATTTGCCATATTTTGAATATATCTAAATTAATTGTTCAGCCCTGCTATAATAATATCCTTCAGCCCTAATAATGCAAAGCTTGTGCTGGTTTTTCACAGCAACAGAGATGTCTATTATGTCCCTAATTTTGGTCGTCAAACTACTGACCAGCTTCTTCCATCCTCTGTGTCCAGGTCTGGTGAAGGACGCGGCCCGCCCGGCTTACTGGGTCCCAGATCAGGACATCACCTCCTGCAGCGAGTGCCAGCGGGCGTTCGCCCCGCGCCTCTCCATCCACCACTGTCGCGCTTGCGGCCAGGGCGTGTGCGACGACTGCTCTCAGGAGCGGCGCCCGGTGCCCTCCCGCGGCTGGGACCACCCGGTGAGGGTCTGCAACGGCTGCAGTCAGAAACCAGGGGAGCTCTAGCAGGACGAGGGGGCAGGAGTCAGGGGGTGGGAAAACAGCGAAGGATTGCCACCTCTACGAATACTGGAACGGACGTTTTGACTGAAAGGCTTCCGGTCCCTGTTCTCTTTTTTTAGTGGCATTTTTTTGGTCGCCACCAGACTGTCTGTGGCAGGTTGGACTCAGTTTATTTGTTTTTTAACGCTGTCCACACGTCACTTCAGTCCCATGACGCTATTTTACTTTAATATGCCTATATTTTACACTGTGAATACCAGTCAGAGCGAGACTTGAATATCAACATACAGTAGGTAGGAGAGATGAGACAACTTGACAACATTTTTATCAAAGTGAGTATTGTGTAAGCTTGCTAACGCTTGAGTTCAGGTAAACTACGATGTTCCTTCTTTTGCTCCTTTAACGTTTGTACCGATGCACATGGAACTCTGATCCCCTTTTGACAATCCCCAGTGTTACACACTAGTAATATTAGCACCTTTTGTAGTCTGGGGCTACATGTGTAAACCTTATATTAATAGAAGTACTGAGCATCTTAAACCAATATCCAGGTAAGCACTTTTTATTCTAAGATTGTCTCTGCAGGAGCCCTGGATACACAGTTCAGGGGTGGCTTTAGAGGAAACCTGAAAAAAAAAAAAGAAGAAGCTGCTGCTTGTTTGAATGTGTACAGTCATCTTCCTCCGCTTCAGCCCTGCAAGCTTCAGCTTCCCTGCCTCTCTTCGGCTCCAGGAGGATTCAAACTGTCAGAAGCCAACGACGCACTGTAGCACAGAGATGCATTCCGACTTCCAACTGTAATTACTTAGTAATAACTACTTACATAATCCCCTTAATCCTTAGTGGTTGTTTGTGCATTTAAATGGGCAGCCATTAATATAGCAGCCTTAACAATGCTGTCCACGTGGACTGTTTAAATTTTACATAGAATATACATATATGGGAAAAAAAAAGTTTACTTTATTATTAGGGAAATTTTTAAATGGCCTCGTTTTTCTTTGTTTTTGAAAATGTCAAAACTACTATCAAGATAAAAGTGAGTGCAGTGGGAGGAAACGCAACAAACTGCTTTTTATAGAGTGGCTGGCTCACAGTAGCAATACGATGTAGAAAAAGGAAAGGTCAAAACCATCTTTTGAGGCTGGCCCCTCAAAACAGGAGATACTAATCAGAAGAGTAATCCATTACTCTTGTCTACTCAGGCTGTGTAGCTAGTTAGCTAGGAGCACCAAGTGAGCAACGCTTAGAGGTTGCTTTCGTTGCAACAAGCCGCAGTTCGGCTTTCTAACGATCGCCCGGGCATCGTTGGATCCGACTGCAGCGACGGGTAACCTGGGAGTTTATTTTATTTTGCGATGACTGACTGGAAGAATTTGATTGTCGACAAATAAGCTGACACCACGCGTTGACCTGAGTCGGTGAACCATCTCATCACTGTCCCTATCTCAGAGGGAGACGCTCAATGAATATCACAAGGAACAAATCAATGCTTTTATGTTCATGTATGCTCATACAGTATGTATTAAACTGCAGAAACTCAGTCGGTTTGTGTGTGTCATTCAGGAGCAAATAAGATGAAGTAGATCACTTGTGTTTTCTAGGGCTGCAACTAACAGTCATTTTCTAGATTAATTGATTAGTTGTTTGGTTATAAAATCTCAGAAAAAGGTGGAAACTGTTGATAAATATTCGGTATTTTCCCAAATCCCAAAGATATTCAGTTTACTGTCTTAGACAAGAAAAGAAACCAGGAAATATTCACATTGAAGGCGCTTTAAGACTTTTTACCTTAAAAGTACTAAAATCAATTGATGTTTTAAAATAAGTTGTGATTAATTGAATCACTGACAACTAATCAGTTAATGTTGCAGCTCTAGTGTTAACTCATTCAATAACAATTAGAAAACATGTTACAGTGTGAACACAGTATTGTCCTTTTAAGAATCAAAGAATCATAAGTGCACTTTTTATTGTAAAGGTCACACAAAGCACCGTTTTAAAGGTCCAGTGTACGGGATGTATCGGCAGAAATGAAATATAACTTTCATACTTTACAATGAGCCTTTTATACCTACAGAGGAAGTGAGTCCACCATGCTTCTACGGTTGCCCATGATGGACAAAACAGTGGCTCTACAGCCTTTGCATTTTTCTCAGCCATCGCAGAGGAGGGTGGGATTACGGGGAATTGATTGCAATCTGCAACCACACCGCTGGATGCCACTAAATTCCACACACTGGACCTTTGACTGCAGTAATTGTGTGCACTCATATGTAGCACTTCCATTTCGTTTTGGCACAAAAAAGTCTTTCAAAAATAACATTCCCCTGAGACGTCACTGTATCTCCTCTTCCCAACCAAAAGTTCAGTACAACCATATGGAAATCAACTGCATTCAGGCCAAACCCCTCTCAAATATAAATACCTGAAGATTTTGCATATAAATGTTACTCCGTTGACATATTTGGCGTCCTTGTCTTCAGAAACGCTTTCAGTCTTTTTCCTAAAACCCGGCCTGCTGCTCTCCTCCTTCCTGGTAGTCTGTGTTGTACGGGAAGTAGTAAAGGTCGTGTTTGACGGCCATGAGGAGGCCAGGGAGCCCTCTGCAGCCGCCCAGCTTGGAGGAGAAGACGACGCTCGGGATCTGGTCGTTCGCGGTCGGGTGGGGTGATGGGATAGTCCTTAGGAGGTGGCCGTCTTTTAGGCTCCATAACCTTGTGTAGCAATCCTGACCGACTGAGGACGAAACAGAGGAGGAGGGAACGCACGATTAGTGTTTCGGTTTTCCACTCACGAGAGGGAAAGACTTGAAGAGCACCTAAGGAGGGACATGAGACATCTCTGGCAGGCAGGCTTCAAACTCTCTCTGTAACACCTTATCGGGCCGTAGTGTATTTTTATCTGCTATTGTGCCACGGCTCGATCTTGAAGCTTGTGCCGTCTTACACAGAGTATGTCAAAGCATAGCGACGGTAAACCTGGCATCTCTTTGAGTGTTAAAGATTAGTCACAGTGTTGATTACGCATGTGTGGTCCTCTCTTACCTGCCAACAAAAGCCCCTCAGGCTCATTGACGTGGATGGGAAGGTAGGCGTGTTCATTGTGGTGTCCTTTGTACTCCTGTACTGGCTTTGTCACTCGAACATCCCACAACTTAATCTGCACATGAACAAGAAAAGAGCGCAACAGTTAAAGCTTTGATAGTAATACTTTTATTTATCTTCTGAATTTAGGTAAGCACAAGCTATTTATCAATATGCAGTTGTGTGATTTAATGTCTCTAAAGCTTTGAAATTAGCTAGTGAAACGTTATGATTAGGAGTTGTCTACCATCTGAAAGAGACAAACTTTCGCTAGCTGCTTCAATTTAGGAAGACTCATCTCTGGACAAAAACACCGTCAACAAGCCTGTAAATAAATGAGTGAGGCTGAACCCTTTTCCTGACCTGGCCCAGCATGTCGGCAGCCAGCAGGTAGTTCTCGTCCTGCAGGACGCGTACGGAGGTGATGGCCGACTCTTGATGGAAGCGGCTGGCCTTCCAGCTCTGATCCCTGCGGCCGCGCTGACGCAGGTCGATGCTGAAGATCTCCCCTGATCGGCAGCCGTTAAACAGCACAGGGACCTGTGGAAAAAAAAAACAAAAGAGCCGATTTACTTTTTCTGTCTTTCTTTCTTTCTTAGATTAAAGAGAGATCCGTAGTACGCTGTGTTAGAAGTGAACTCAAACATGCTTTAATAACTTCATGTAACATGACTCACCCTGAGGGCAAACTGCTGAGCCAACACATCGCTGCCAGTGCTGTACGTCTGTGTTCGGCCCGTTTCTGCATCCTTCACGATCACCCTGCGAGACAGGCCTGCAGACACAGGCAAGAACACAATGATGAAGATTTATAAAGTTTGAAGACGGAATGTACTCATGCAAACTTGAAGCCCAACAGCAATGTTTTTTTTTATTTTTTATTGAGCAAATACATTTTTATGAACAACTGAAAATTCACTCTATAATTTGATTCAAGCAGGTTTTTTCTATCCAAACCACACAGACTGTTTCATACCCCAAAACTAAACTCAAGCCAACAAACTCAATACTTTACAGAGGCCAAAGATGTAGGATAATAAATATAATTTGATTATAAATTACTGGACAAATGGTGTTGACAAACCAGTGCTGAAGGTCTTGTCAAACTGGGGGTTGAGACACCAAGCACAAGACCAGGCTGACGATATCTTAAAGCTACACAGCATCCCGGGCTGGTCTGAGGAGAGAGGAGCACAAAGGAGAGAGGATACAGGTTAAAATCATGCCAAATATTTGGATCTACCTTTAAGAATAACAAGCAATTGTAGTCTTGGGTGAATGAGAACCGGGGAGGGTTCTAATACAACCTGGGTTTGAGTTGCTGAAGAGGGAAGCGGGAAGTAAACTGACGCAGCCGGGGGTGTCTGCCACTCCAACCAGACACAATCTGACAGTCAGCTCGGTCAAGGAAAAACAATGGTAATGTCTGAGCAGCACCTGAGTTTACAAATAGTCCTATAAAGATGAAGCAATGCAAAAGCTCGGGAAGGATACAGCACGTGGGAGTCCGGGTAGTTGACTGAGGCCCAGCAGATGGAGTTGACCTGAGACACATTTTCCAACGTTTTAACTTTTTCTGACAAAAAAATGATTGTTCTGTGCAGGCAGTCATTGAAACGTTCAGTGGAACACGGGGACAGTCAGGTATGTGAATGTCTACATATTCAGAGTCACCGCTCCCACCTTTCGGTTGGTGAAGTAGAGGTTGTCACACATTTCCACAGACAGAGATCCCCGGCTGCTGCTGCTGAAGTTCATGATGCCGTACTTGCAGCCTCCGTGCGACACGTCGTTGACTGTGAACACTCGCTCACACGCAGAGTCCCCCTGAGAAAGACGAAAGGAAAAAAAAAGGCTTGAGTTTACACACGGAAAAAATATTCTACGAAACGATTCATGATTTTTCCAACTCTTAATTGAGTTGGACAATGTTTTGCGATGGTGTGTTGTGTGTCTGCGTGTGTGTGTTCTCACCACTATGAGTCTGAAGTTGTCAGTGTTGGGGTTGCTGTTGTCCGTGCTTTGGATCTCCAGTTTGTGGCGTCTCATTCCGCCGACCTTCACCTCGTGGACCAGCCTGGAGACACACAGTAACCATGGGAACAGCTACTAGAACCACATGTGGACAATCCACTTAACCACAATCACTGATTGAACTCCTCTCAGCTATCTAACAATGTGCAGATCTTTGTATTTATTTATTCACAGAAATGTTTGCCAGTAGGATGAATGTATAATTATTGGGATCTCTCTCTACAATGATGAGTTTGGTTCATATAATTCAAATGGTCAGGCAGCAGCATTTTTCTATGTTTTAGTATGTTTTTCAAACCCATGTCAGAAGGGATTAGCATCATTATTAGAGGCCGCCAATGCTCCAAAGAAAACTCACTCTACACATACAGAACTGATTATCATTAAAGCTAAACTTTTTTTTTTTTTTTACTGTTTTCTGTCTGTAATGTATTACAGCTGTGGGTGTTTGTCTTGTGTGTATGTGTGTTTGTCTTGTGTGTATGTGTGTTTAGAGTGCTGCTGGAATGAGACCTAAAACCTAGAAACAAAAAGCAATCTTAAGAATTTTTCTCGTTTTGCACGACAACCATCAAAGATGTACATGTCCAGATACATGCTGCTGCTAACAAGTAGCCTAAAGAAACTACAGAGGTCGTCATGGATATAAAATGTCATCATCCCTAATGCAGATAATCATCCACACACTAATCCTCCAGCACAAAGTTTAGATGGGGTGACGCGGAAGTCATGTGACCATGGGGTAGTTCATTTATAGCTTAACATTAGCTTTATACCTCTGGTGATCAGATTTATGCTTCAAAAATTATATAAGTGGTGATTGTCTTGCTGAACAAAATGTGTAAGTATCTTAAACTTTTGTTTGTCACAGAGCTGCCTATTTTTTCTGCAATAATCCAAAAACCTATTAAAAAACCCCACATGCTTTTTGTCAAGGGAACGCGAGCGATGCTAACTTTCGGGGGGGCCTACACAAATAAGTCGTCCCTGGAGCACTGTATAGAATACAAGGTAAACACCTCTATTTCTATGTATGCACATGCACACATTCAGCATGATACAGTACCTGCAGTAGGAGTTCTCAGGTAACAGGCCAAGGTGTCGTTTCTGCAGCAGTAGCGAAGTATTCAGTCCAGTTCTTGGTGCTTTCTATAAGGAAGATAATACGTGTCTGATCATTAAAAAAGCATGAAACCCACAGAGCATGTGAGCCTAACAAAGACCATTCCCAGCACAGTTAAATATGTGCAACAGAGCAGGGCAAGAAGATAAAAATCCCCCCTGAATATTTTAGGCTTTATGTCATATTTGAGATATTCATGTGTTACGATTGACTGGTTGTCTTTGATGGTGAGGAAAAGAAGTCATAATCATCTGTTTTCATTTTACAACAGAAATAACTACACAACGGACTCACTTTTCTAAGTTTTTCATCCTCTGCGAGCATCTTGTTCCTCTGTTTCTCCCTTTCTTTCTCCTGCAACTGCTCTCTGGTCAGTGGGTTACAGTTGTTGTGTCCGGGCAACAGGCGGAAGTAACGATTTTTCTCCGGGTCAAAGTAGAAACCAGGCAGCTCTGGATACAGGACAGGTTGTAAAGTTAAGCATGGACATGTTTCTTCTTGCTTCTCAAGCTACATCTCTGGGGATCTCGTTTACAGTAGGAATAACCAGATCTAAGGTAGTGATCTGTGGATAATATATAGAAACTCTCTTTAAATCTGTGTTTATTATTCAGTTATGTAGAGGGATGGTATCTGACACTGACCTGGTGCAGCACTGCTGGCCTTAGAGGATGAAGAGGACGATGAGGAGGCGGATGAGGAGGAAGGAGGAGAGGAAGATGAGGAGGTGGAGGAAGAGGCAGACTGGTTGTCATGTCTCCTCTGAGGTGCTCTGAATGATGGACCGTCATCATAATGTCCAGACCTGTGAACAGACAACCTGATATTATTGCTAAGCTAAGGACAAGTGGATCGTGGCAAACACTGTCTGACAGAGAAACACATATATTTTTAACTAGATACCTCAAACATGTATCAACATGTCAGTGAACATACCACTGGTCGTCCTGTGTTGATCTCTGCCGGTTGCCTCGGTACCAGCTGTGCCGTTGACCACCACCTCTTCGCCGGTAGGGTCGCTGCCCTTCTCGCCAGTTCCACTTCTTCATGTCTGCTAGTAGCTCGGATCCTCACACTACGTTTTCTTTCATTCACGTCTATCTGTACACGCGTGTTAGACTAGTTAGTTCCGCATGTTTACTTGTTTGCTAACTTACCTTGCCAAAGCATTAGCATTATGAGCTAACGTTAGCTAAACATCTTTTTCGACATCTTTTATATCAATATTTGACATTAAAACACGAGCAGACGCAAAGAAAGTTTTAATAGGTTGATTAATAGGCCTTCCTTCGGAGGCAAACTGTGTTAAATTCCTTAATAAACAGACAAAACTGACAGTTTTTACACCTCATGAGCTAAATACTTCTGTACAGTGAGTTCCTGCCATGTTGTCCCGCCCCGGAGTGAAATTCATTGGCTAGGCGCTAACAATAGTGTATGACGTAACAGGCGTTCATTGGTTGTTTTCCTTGTCAGTCACGCATCGGAATAATAAAGGAGGAATTTCTTTTATTTGATTTGATTGACAGAAAAAAATTACTTTTAAAGTACAAACACGACACATATACATCCCAAACTCGGTTCGTTTAAATGTACAACTTATTAATACTGATGATTTAAATATAAATGGTTGTTTACAGGCTGAGGCTTTATTGTTATGACCGCCAACCCAACCACAACAATCGATGGCATTATGACAGAGCTCATTATATTTCATAGTCTCATTTCAAATCGTGCTGTTTCCACTAAAATGAGGAACAAGCAGGGTGTAATCTGATGAAATGATAACCACTCTGAGGACTGGCACATTGATCTTGACACATTTCCATGAAGCCACGCCTCGTGTCTTGATGCTGCTGTTGTATTGGTAGGGCGCACAGAGTCCAGGACCGCATTGGCTGTTGTGTTTCTTCTGTTTTTTTTTTTTTTTTTTCCATAAGGGTCCCAAACTACACCGAGATTTAGAATATTACGTTACAGTCCAGCAGGAAAATGGCGACTGTCATTCATAATCCTCTAAAATCGTAAGTACATTTTTTTTCCTATTTCAAATTAAGAAACGCTTGCATTGTTCGCGTGCATGCGGCGATGCGCGCAAGATGTGTGCAGGCTGAAACGCGCAAAATGAAACACTTTTGCCTTGTGCTCGGACCTTCTCCGTGTGTGTTATCTGCTGTTACCGTTGGCTGTGTGTGTTTGTGTGTGTCTGTGTGTCAGTGTGTGTGTGTTGTGTAAGACTGATATGAAAGCATGCACAGTCTGCAGAGGAAACATCTTTTAAAAAAAAAAAACTCCGCGCGTAAATGTCCGCCCGTGCACTTTTGATGAAAGTTGCCATCGTCCCCATTCTGTTTTTTTTTTTTTCTTTTATTACAAACGCTGGTTGACAGAAGTTTTGCACGCCGGGGCTCTTTGTCAGCGTTTGACGGGCGAATTTGCATAGATAATTTCATGCAATTAATGTCACAAAGCGCACATTGAGAGGGCGACTCTTGCTGCTGCTGCCGAATGCACAATGCACAGCCCATTATTACATGGTATGATACAGTGTTAATCTGCTTTCATGCGTGTAGAGAAGGAAAAAAAAACCTGCATGGTAAGACAGAATCAAAGGAGGGCGTGCAGTTCTCCCTCAAGTTTTACATTTTTAATCCATTAACGGAGCCAGGGTCTGATCTTCGCATCAGCGTTGTGTCACCTTTGAGGAAAAAAATGCACACACAAAAAAAGCAGATGTGTTCAATCTAACCAGTTGGATAGACCCCCCCTTCGTGTGTGTGTGTGTGTGTGTGTGTGTGTGTGTGTGTACGTGCGTGCGTGCACCCATAACTCTCAGCTCGCTCCATATTAGTGAATGCATGTTTGTCTTGCTGCTGGCTGACAGCAGATGTTTACCACTGGTCATGTGGAATGTGCAGAGACTGAGACAGTTATCCCTCCTAAAATCTGTTGTGCAAGAGATACATATGAGTGTTTCAAACAATCCAAGAGATTTTTTTATTGTTTTTTTTTTTTACACATTTGGATGTGATGCTGCTGATAAATCCAAGACGTTTATTGTCAATCCGGTTGCCCAAATACACTCCTGTGACGGAGAAGTCCCACCACAGGAGTAAAGTCAATATGTACATACTGAGCGTTACAGCAGCAACAGCAAACACTGAGAGTGTAAACAAATAAAAAGGGTATTCAAACAGCGGGAATGAGGTGCAATATGTAAATGCAAACATGGAATGTTATAGAAATTAAAAGGCAAAACAAAGGCAAAAGCAACACGTGCAAACTGAATATAAACAGCAGAAGAGTGCATAAGGCAACACTGGGGCGTAAGCGAGGCATATAACATCATTTTGCTTCCACTTCTGCATCCGTCCTTATCAGCTTTACATCCTCTCAGAGCCATTAATGTGCTTGATTTCATTATGTGTATTAATACCGAGATCGAGCCGGGCAGAAAGGCAGGATGAGAGAACTCGTGATGCTCTTGTTTTGTGGAGCTCTTTGTTGACAACCAAAAATATCTTACCGTACACCCGGGACTGGGTTGGGGGGGGGGGGGGGGGACAAAACGTCTCTAAGCTGCTGCTGTATTCTGCTAAAACAGATTAGGCTTCGGAGAATGTGGATATATATGTGTATTATTGTGTGTGTGGGTGGGTGTGTGTGTGTGCGTGTGTGTGTGCAGCAGATTAGGAGCGTCCCAGTATTCTCCGGGGTCCATCTGTTGAGAGAGGGAGAGAGGTACATGTAAAGACAGACAGACTGATGCTGAGGTAGAGATGGAGGGATGGAGGGATGGAGGGGAGGAGGAGGGGGGGAACCCATCTGCCCATCATACAGCCCCCTGACCCCATTCAATATCTGCAAAAAATGTAAATGTATGCATGTGTGGGTTGGATCCAGGCCTCCGCCCACTCAACCATAACACGAGTACATACCATAATACAAGAGATAACTTGTAATGTATGTGAGCTGATCTCCTGTAACATGATGAGTTACGGCCATGGGAAAGGCGGCTGCGGTCTACTTCTTCCAGGCTGTTTGAGTCCACTGTCTGCTTGAAACAATAGGGCCGGCTTGTCATCTGTCCCCGGGATGCGGACGGTAAATCATATGCACTCAATAATCATAATCTCGCCCCACGCTCGGCTCTGAGAGGGGCATTACAGCCGCCATCATCTGGCAGTAAATACGTCGGGCTCTCCAGACACCGCCGCGCATATTTACTTGATTTATTTAAAAAAAAAGAAAAAACGCTCGTTGTTACTACAAGGACTGCTTTGTGATCCGCCGCGCCACGGGGACCTGACGAGAAGCTGACACGAGAGGTATTCAAATGAGCGGTGTTAATTCCATGCGGGGGTGCGTTTACGTGCGCGTGACGTGTCCTCTCTTTACCTCCTGTCATTAGTTTCAATGGACAAAAGGAGCTCAGGTTGGAAAGTGGTTTGTCTGTGTTTGTGTAAGGACTGAAAGGACTGAGGTTTAAAGGAGATGGTGGAGCGGGGAGGGGGTCAACGTGTGTGTGTGTGTGTGTTTTTGTTGCGTGTGTTTGTTGCATGCGTGGGCGGTTGTGTAGCTGCCCGCCCTTCCCCCAATTTGCGTGAGAGGGAACATAAGTGAGTGATGGAGGTTTGGAGGGGGGGGGCGGTGTGTGAGTGTGTGTATGTGTGTGTGAGTGTGTGTATGTGTGTGTGTGTGTGGGGGGGGGTTTGTCTGTCTGGCTGCATTTACTGCATACATTTATACTACACCCTCAGCACAGGGGCGAACTCTGGCCTTTGTCTACCCGAGCCCTGGGGACTGGGAATGTCCGGGAATGGTTTCCAGGCACGGGGAATTAAATGGCCAGGAACATTTTTTTTTTTTTTTTTTTTAATAGAAGCTCCATGCAGTGATCAATCCTTTTTTTTTTCCCTTTTCTTTTTCTCCCCCCCTCCTCTGCACATGGAGCTGGCACATGTTTCTCTCTTTATGTGGAGGGATGAGATATGGATGTTATCCCTCACATATAAAAATCATAGCTTTTCCTTTGGAGACACGTCCACCCCCCGCCCCCGTCTCCACGTTGACTCGAAGAGAGTTATCATTCAGCCCGGGTCTCCAGCTTCCACTCCTTCACCTCGCAAGCGTCTCTACATCCTCCACCAATCGACACCACCTCCCCCTCCGGGCCACAACAACAGCAGCAGCATCTGAATCAGGGTTTCCCCTTTGCAACACCCTTTTCCTATTCTGCTCGCTCTACCTCTCCCCGTCTCCCCCCCCCCCCCCTCCATCTCCGACCGCACTCTGCACCTTTCCCTTTCATTCCCTTTGTGTGTCCGCTTGCGCACGGATGGGCGCGCGTGTGTGTGCGAGTGCGCTCGTGCGTACACACATCCGTGCGTTTGAGAGAAAATGAGTGTGACAGGGTTTGAAAGGGAACACGTGTGCCCCGGGACATATCGGACCCCTCCTCTTCCCTCCCATTCTGCCTCCTCGGCTCCTCCTCCTCCTCCTCCTCATCGTCCCCCCTCCTCTTCTCGCCCTGCAAAGTGCCACAAAGACGCCTATCAGTGCCCACATACCGTTGCCCGGCCCTGCACTTCCTTTGGGGGCCTCTTTACATATTCCTCAACCAAAAGTGAACTTCCCTTTCCTCGCCATCTTCTGCCTTATCTGAAGCAAACCTCTGTCCTTCCTCGACACAATGAGATGTGTTGAAGTTTTTCCTTGTAGACTCTGTCTGCTTGTTAGAACGATGTATCTGTGAGAAGTGATACATGCCAGGCTTGTATTGTGGCGGAGTTCTCTGCCTGTACAGTTGAGCTCTGACTCAGTGAGCTGAATGAGGTCACGTAAACAAAATGTAAACAGTGCTACACGCTAAGAAATGATGTGCCTGTAAAGTCTGCCATACAGGCTGCTATCAGCTCAGCAGTGGGACTTTTTCTAACTTTTGTGTTTTTTTGAAATTGACCAGGGCGAGACGAGACGAGCCCCACGCTCATATGACACACTCCAGATAAAATGCGGTGTGGGACATGCAAACCAAAGGCCCTCCTCAAATTTATCAGAGTGATCCAGATTTCCATTAAAGCACACACAGAAAACAAGAAATCGAAAAAGTGGTCAATGATCTCATGTACTATAACACAAAAACCACTTGGTTAAGTTTAGGAACGGCACGTTTTTTGCTAACCCGGTGTTTTCGCCGCAAACATGGCTGGAACAGGTCCCACCGTGGTTTCCTCGGTTGAACAGTGGTCTTTGTCAGTTACCGCGTGTCAGGCTGCAGTGCCTAATGTGTGAAATCCAACAAGTCACACGTTCTTTTCTCGTGCATATCATAGTTTCAAAGAAAGCTTAAAAAAAATCTTTGCATCTCCTTCATCTGTCGTATTAAATCTGTTGCGGACGCACCTGCAGGAATCCCAGCACGCGCCTGACACTTATTACCGAAAGCAAAGTCTGACCAGCTGATCTAACTTGAGGTTTGACTTTTTTGCGCTGAAGAACTAAAACCAGAATAAGTTCAGCTTATTCTTCAGCGGCCGATGAATTTCACGATGTCCTCACGTCAGCACACATTACAGCAACAAAACATAAATAGAATATGTTTTTTTTATATTTACAGATCTGCGTGTGTCGTCTCCGGTGGTCTCGCGGTTGCTACAGTACAAACCTCAGCCTTCAGCCTTGAAGCGGCTTCAAAGCGGAGAGCTCATTTAAATGATTGACAAAGATGTGATTGTGGTTTGCTGAGGCGAGGAGGACGAGACGGACAAAACAGCTCCTGCGCGAGGCAAATCGGTCAAGGCTTCATTGACTCATTTATTTACTGCTTTCACCCACTGAAGACACAGATGAAAAATAAAACCCCCAAATCAGTCAACACAATTTTTCTACATAATGTTTAGCAAAAACGTTGAAAAAAAATAGTCAAAATGTCTATTAAAATGTTTCAGAATTGGCCAACGATCTAAAACCACCAAATGTTTAGTTAACGTTTGTATACGATCAAAATCATCACAGTGGAAAAGCTGGGACCGGTGAACGTTTGGCCTTTTCAGCTTGACATATGACCCATATGCCTTATGATGATCACAATTGCCTAATTTTTCTGTAAACTGAACTAAACTACTAAAATATCGCAGTGCACGAGGCGTTTAAACACTTCAGATCTTGTTGAAATGGGGAGGAACGCGGTGTAGACGAAGAGCGCGGAGAGACGTAGGACAGCGATTTAGTATGCCACTGATGAGTGCTTGCGGTGATTAATTATTCTATTTAGCAAGGAGAAAGAGAAGGTGCTGCGAGCAATATATTACCGACAGACATACGCGACGGGATAATGGCGAGATTGATTGGGTTGAATGACAGCAGGCGTCCAAACAGAGGAGACTGATTTGTCAAGCTGCCTCTGCTGAGTGTGAGTTTAAGTATTTATGCTCCGTCCCTGTGACCTTTTACCTGGAATCATTGACCATCAGTGCCTCAGTGCTGTGAGCGTCACACACACACACAAAGCTCCTCTGTGCTAGTATGGGAGCAATTGAGACAATCACAGTGGTACACACACATATGCACACACACACACAGCAACTGCAGATTCCATCAGTATCCAGGAAGCTGTTGGCCGAGAGGAATGCGCTCTCGACATGCAAAACTCGACTTACATAAGCGCCATCACTCGGATCAGACATGAAAGTCGACTAATGGGTACAAACAGGAGCACAGCGCAATCTCTGGTGGTTGAGTCGGGTTCGGAGGAGGGGGTGGTGGGGGAAGGTAGGCGGGGGTCTCAGGACACGCATGGACAGATGGTCTCCCAGTCATACAGATACACACACACGGAACACACCTCTCAAACAAGCAGCAGGCACACTCGCTTATGTAAGACTTTATAAAGCCAGGGCCCAGGGGACGCTGCACAGACGCTTTGTAGTCGGACAGAAACGTACGGGCGATACGGGATGACACATGCGGGGAAGGAAAGTGGGGAAGACAGGATGAGGAGGAAAAAGGCCTGGAGTTCAAGGCAACAAATAGTAAAAGCAGAAGACTGCGCTTCACCTCGAGGGAATGTGAGTTATGTGACAGGAAGTCTCCTGGATTTGTCCGGATCGCGGTGACTGGTGGTTGGTCATACTGTAAAAACACGCATCACCAAAAAACACCAGCTGCTGTGGGTTCCCCCGACAAAAAAACCTCAGCCAGCAAATGCCAGACGTGTTTGAGCCCAGATCTTGTACTGTGAACATACAGTGTGGCTCTGATGGTGCACATGAAGCCACTGTAGAGATGTGTGCCAACTGCCTCCTCACCACTGTGATAATTCATGGAAACACATATTACACGGTTTTGAAGGCTTGTGGTCCAAAGTCAGTAGCACTTGTTTCTCAGCTCACTCCAAAAAGTTAACCGAGTGAGAGAACGATATTGATACCTTGTAGCAATAGCTTGACATTTAGCTTAGTCGCTTTCTTGCTTGTAAGATGAGAAGATAACAACAGTATCCCACAGTATTTTTAGCCTGCTGGTGCTGGAGCATGGGAAGAATAGCTTATATTAGCTTAAAGACAGCTGGCAGGGGGGAAACAGTTAGCCTAGCTCTGTCCAAAGGTTAAAAAAAACCCACCTACTAACACCTATTAGATTCAACTAGCATACTGCACCCGTATGGCAAATATGAAACTGGAGCCAGGAGGCACTTAGCGTAGCTTAGCATAAAGACTATAAGCGGGGAAGCAGCTAGCCTGGCTCTGATGAAGGTATACAATTATACTTATTATTAAAGTATTAATAAAGGGATTATTAAAGTATTTCTGATTCAGATTCTGATAAAATCTGCTTTACAGCACCTAATACATACCACTATCATACTGTATCTGATCATACTGCACAGAAGAAGGTGGAGCTGGCAGGAAGCAGTTAGCGTAGCTTAGCATAAAGAGTGTAAGCAGGGGGAAACGTCTAGCCTGACAGCGATTAGAAAAACATCCACCAGCACTAAATAGATACCACTACTTTATCTGTATAGCAAATAAGAAGCTACAGCCATCAGACAGTTCACTTAGCTTAGCATAAAGTTTGTTAGCAGAGATAAAAAAGCAAGCCTGGCTCTGTCCAAAAATAGAAAAAAAAACACCTACCAGCATCTAATAGATACCACTACCATATTGTACGCTGTCTGAACAGCAAATATGAAGCAGGTGCCAGGAGACACTTAGCTTAGCTTAGCATAAAGACTGGAAGCAGAGGGAAACAGCTAGCCTGGCTCTGACAAAGGTATAAAGTCTGCCTAACAGCACCTAATACATACCACTATCATACTGTACCTGATTGGCACAGATGAAGGTGGAGCTGGCAGGACGTAGTTAGCTTAGCTTAGCTTAGCATAAAGACTATAAACAGGGGGAAACAGCTAGCCTGACTCTGTACAAAAGCTGAGTAAAACAAAAGTTTGTGGTTTCATGCAAGCTTTTGTGGGTGACTTCAGGGAATTTGGTCTGTATGACGTGTCCGAGATAGCTGTGCTGTCTTATCATGTCATATTTTCATCCAGTAGACGAAATACAGCCACATTTTGTCATAATCGTTGCTTCATTAAGGTGTAGAATACTCTCTGTGGATTTAAGAGAGTCATGGTTTCAAATTAAACTTGTCCTTCAGTGGAGAAAGAGTCTTTTTTTTCTGTTTATCACTATTTTATAGCCTTTCCTCTTGCAAGTGTTAACTTTAAGAGATTCATGAGCTGCTGTCATTTCAGAAAATATAGCCCAGAATGTATTTCCAACTCTTTTTTATTCCCTCCACATTGTTCACTTTGAGTCCCCACCCATCAACCAATGTCAAAAGCAACAAATCTCCAAGACATGTCTGATCTTTGTCCAGATGCGGCAGTCGGTAGCCAAAATTGAAATGTAATTCACATTATAGACGTGTGAGGACAATTCTATAACGCAGCGATAGAGATGGGAGCCTTCATCTGCTCTCCACATGTTCGATGCTGCCACTCTCCCTCTTTTTTAATCAGGTTTTCGTTTCCTCTTTTCAACCACAAATCAAGTATCCTCCTCATACGTGTCTCCTCCTCCAATCTCCCTCATCCATACATCCACCCCCGGTCGCTATACTCACTCCCAACCTCTCACCCTCGTCCCACCCCTCTCATCCTCTTCCTCGTCCATCCACCCTCTGCTCCCCCCCTCAAAAAATCTCCAAACACTGCACATCTTTGTGAGATTCAGTGTGACCAGAGCGCTGGTCTTTGTCCAGCTTGGCATTCTTAACATATCTTTGTAGAGAATCCACAGAGCCAGTCAGAGAGACAGGATGATGGGCAGGCAGATAGACATGTATGCGCATAAACAGATAGGAGAAAATCCCCAAGAGCAAGAGATCTTATTGGCATTCTTTCTTTTTTTTCCCCCACTTTCCTGTCCCCGATTAAGTTGGCTTCATTGCGTACATAGGCGATACTATACGACTAGTTCCTTACTGCAGAGCTGAGCCATGTGTGCCCCTGTTGGCTGAAGGAACAGACCGTTAGAGCTATCTGTCCTCTATCTTTTCAGCTATGTAATTTAATAAACAATAACCCACTCAAGGTTCATACTTTATCTCCCGCGAAGATGAGTTCGTTTTGGTTCGTTCCATCTGTTTCTAACGATCTCAGCGGCAAAAAAATTCCTGCCTCTAGACAGAGGCCGCAGATTATTGATGGCTCACGTCCTGATTTATATTCTCATGTTGGTCGATAGTGTGTGTGTGTGTGGCTCATCTGCCGTGTGGACCTTGAGCCGGCGCTCTCACTTATCTATCAGTTTGACAGGATGAAACATGTCTTCTAATCACGCAGTTACCATCATTACCTTCTTGTGTCCCCCATGTTCCCTCGCTGTGCTCGGCCTGTTGTGGATGTTCCTGTCTGTGCTGCATCTGATGGAGGCAGCAAATCCAGACTTTACACAACAAACTGAGCCAAAATACTGAGAGAGAAGTCCGGGCTCGTTATATTAAGCTGAAGCACTAAACAGGCCCCGGCTCATTCTTGATTTGCAGACCGTACCAAATCACCGGCCGCCCAGCACATGTTATTGCCATTAACCGTCGCCAGAAAAATGTGAACGTTTAGCTGATAGGACTCGCGCAGCAGGAACGACTCAGCGCAACACAAAGCAGAAATCGAAACAGCATGCTGCAAAATAGCTTGGATCAATGGCAGAAATGCGACTATAATGTTACATGTGGGTATTGTGAGTTCGGCAATGAAATAAACTGCACATTTGGGTCAGATGTCGAACGAATGGGGCAGGTTATGTAGACACAGATGATAATGAGCGATGCATTGAGTTGAATAAATCACAACAGGTCTTTTTTGTTGCGTCTTCTCGTCTCTTTCAACCGTTTACCTGCTTGTTCTCTGACCGTCTCTCTGTCCTTGCTCAGGCTCGGCGACCAGTTCTACAGGGAGGCTATCGAACACTGCCGCAGCTACAATGCTCGCCTCTGTGCCGAGCGCAGCGTCCGCATGCCCTTCCTGGACTCGCAGACCGGCGTGGCGCAGAACAACTGCTACATCTGGATGGAGAAGCGCCACCGCCAGCCAGGTGATCCTCTCACGCAACACTGTAGTTCTGTTTATTTTGTTAAATGTTACACCGCAGTAATTACTACTTTAACCTATATTTAAAGGCACAGTGTGTAATTTTTTTTAGGTTTCTCAATCAAACAAAACAAGAAAACATTCGTAGCGCGGGATTATGGGAGTTGTTGTCTGGAAATGAGACTCAACAATCAACCATCTCTCTCCAGAGTTACTTAAAGAGTTAAGCAGTGTTGATTTATCTCTCTCCCGGAGGCTAGCACCACAGTCGAACATATGAAACGCACGTTAACTTGAAAAAAAGATAATGTAAGTTTACAACTCAACAAAAAAGATAAAAACGTTCCTGTCGTTTTTAATGCAGGAATGTTGGACAGAATATCTTTCAGGAATAGTTCGACATTTTAGAAGCACACATATACCTTTCTTGTCCAGACTTGGATGGGAAGATCGACTCCACTCTGTGTAGCTGTAGCTAGCAGCTGGCTAGCTTAGCTTAGCATATAGGACAGGGAGGAAACAGCTCGGCTAAGTGAAGCATTTACAGGCTGTAGCTCATCTTGATTGCACACAGCGCTATATCAATCTTTCATGTCACTCTCAGCGGGCAAGCGAATAAGCAGAAATGCATGAATATGGATGGATAGAGAATTTGAAGGCCCACCACCACCACCACCACCACCTTCTGTATATTCTTTCAGCTACCATTTGCTGATTTATCCAGAGACAAGCAGTCAGAATGCTTTATGCACATCTGGGTCGCCTGTAGAGCCAAAGGGAACAATCTGCTCTTTAGTGAGTGCTGGACACAAATAGCCTGCACTCCATCTCATATGCAAAGCCCTTCAGGCCACACCCTATACTTTGTGGCAGACCTAACACACATTATATGCATTTATTCTAGGTTCTATCCCTCCCCCCTCATTCTCTAGATTTTTCCTTTTTTTTCTCCGCTGGTGCTGAAAAAAAACAAAACACTTCTTTCTGTCCATCTTGGTCAAAACTAATGGCAGAGACATGATCAGAGACAAGGGCCAGGATATTCAGTGTCTGCTTTACTGACATAATGACAAGGCAGCAGCCATCCTCATGATACGCTACGTTACATTTACACGGACGTGTCTGATAAGATAGGTGAGAGTTCAGGTTGTGTGTGATATAAGAGCAGGATTTTCATGAATTGCAGTCGGGACATATTAGTTGACAGGAATATAAGACCGGTCCACTACAGTGTGTGTGTGTGTGTGTGTGTGTGTGTGTGTGTGTACATGAGTACCTGTGTGTGTGTACATGAGTACGTGTGTGTGTGTGTGTACTTGGTTATGTCTGCTCAGGGGTCTCAATGCAAGTTTTGTTAAAGTTGTCCGCTCGCCAGTGGTTGTTAAAGTTCTTCCTGTGTGCCTGTGTGTGTGTGTGTGGGTGTGTGTGTGTGTCCAGGCCAGGCAGCAGGACAGATGTATACCTACCCCGCTCGCTGCTGGAGAAAGAAGAGGCGACTCCACCCACCCCTGGATCCCCAGCTCCGCCTGTGCGAGCTCCGGCTAGGTAAGACAAACGGCGCACACATTGACGTGCGTGCACAGTGAACCCGCGTGGCCGGGTTCACTTTAACTGTCGCAACCCACCCACCCGACCCGCCTTCATCTGAATGCACTTATACATTGTGTTGCGCGGAGCTTTAGGCGTGATCGGGCGACGTTAACGTTCGCTATCTGACCATCTGGCTCTGGTTAGCCCGTCTCTCTCGCCAGGTCTCCAGGTTCATTCTCTCCCCTGAATCAATGCCTCCTCTCTCTATTCTTTGGCACACACACATACACACGCACACACACACACACACACACACACAACACCCCCACACATGACTCCGGCTCTCCGTTGCAGCACAGAAGCACCCTAACTGGGCCTCTATAATCATTTGTCCATGAGGCATTAGAATGTAAGTGAGTCTTATGAGGTGGGAGCGTGTGGGTGTGTGTGTGTGTGTGGGTGTGTGTGTGCATCCATCCATGCATATGTGTGTGTTATAGGGGATTTTTTTGCAAAGGAATGCCCCAGGAACCTGATAAGGGGGAGAAATGAAGGCGAGTCTTTGTTTCGGCTTTGCCACACTATTGTTTCCCCCCTCGCTGTCTTCCAGAAGCAATATAATACTCCAGAGCTTCGAACCACTCGGCTTTAAGCAGACGACATTTTCTGCGGGAAACAAAATGAAGAGAAAGTCCCCGAACAAAGCACGTACGAGGACAGAAAGCCCAGCGATAGACTGTAGCTAACAAGAGCAGGAAAGCCTTTTGTAGCCGAGAGTAAAAGAGAGGAGAAGTCTCCAGTTTTGTTTTCCAGAGATCCGATTCTGCAGTTTGGCCCAGATATCTATCATAACACGACAGAGGAATGTGAGTGCTCCCCTTTCAGGCTTTTGGAAATGCTTTATGTTTATTTAATGCTTCCTGAGCAGAGAGGTTTGTCTCTGTGTGTGTGCGTGTGTGTGTGTGTGTGTGTGTGTGATACACAGAGGCTTTGTCGTGCAGTTTGAAACCAGAATCGAAATCCCTTTTGTTTTGTAGATCTTCATGTCACAGCTCAACATCTGAGTGGCCTTCTCTCAGCAGCCATTTTGCTTCCCTCTGCGTAAACTCCCAGTTCGAGAAGACGGTGAATACGCTGCAGGCGATTCAGCGATGCCACGCACGTTCGCGTGTTTTTTATCGAGCAGGGCCGTACAGAAACAGGTCGAAGCTTCATTCATAGTGTTGAAACTCTTGCAGCTTTTTTTTTTTTATCCTATTCACTGCCAAGTTGTAGATTTACAACCCTGTGGCGGAAGCGTCTGATTGTTTCTGACTCGTGTGATCCAAACATTTCAAACAACCCCAGTTAAGTCCGAAGGTCGCCACACCAACATGTTTTTATCTCATTGAATATTCAGCTTGAGTCCATTTTTTTCTGATGGATTGCTTCTCAAAAACAACATTTTTCGTGCAGACGCAAAACTGTATACGCACCTGAATTATCTCGTGTCTGCTACTCATCGTTAAACGGACACTCCAGAGATTTATTATTGCTTTCCTATAAGGTAATCTCCTGATTTATCATCCTAAGTATGGGTCAAGCTTTAAAAAGTATGGATTCTACATTTCCCATAATTCAACTCAACAGAATACAGCTGTCTCCTTAATGCGTACGCCTTTCAGCTGCCACACCCCCAGTGTAAAACACAGAACCAAGCCCAGCTGACATCACTATGACATCATCAACGTCAGTTTTACAAGCGGTCTCCAGAGAGCCACATAAGACATTATTGAGAAGAAAAAAAAATCATAGGCTGAATAGCAATCAAATAAAAAAACCTGTAAACACTTCATGTGTAAAATGGGTGGCGTGGCCCTTTAAGGTTAGCTGTGGATTCAGATCAATATGAATCGTGTGAGAGTGCATGGGCGTTTGTTCTTATGGGGTTGAGGGGGGGGGGGGGTCTTTTTTGCTGGCAGAGCACATTCAGTTGGCCCCCAAAGAGTGGAGGGAGAGGTCTCTGGGACTGTGGGGAGGGAGGAAATGTCTGTGTCAACGTCGAGCTCAACAAAGAAATAAGAGGAGAAGGGGGAGGAGGAGGAGGAGGGTGAAGAGGAGACGCAGAGGTATAGCAGCTCTGTGTTCAATAAGAACAGTACCCCTGCTCCCTCCTTCCCTTTCTTATCATATCCCCACTCTCATTGTGTTTTTTTTTATCCGGGTGTTAGAGTTCAAAGACGAGGACAGAGAGTCAACGCTGCAGCGAGTTCATCTCCCGGGAAATGAAAAGAGGGAGAGGATAAAAGAGTAGTGAGATACCGGAGATGTAGTTTAGACCTATGAGCAGTGTGTTTTTGTTTTTTTTTTCTTTACTCTTGGTTCATCATTTCCTCCTGACTTACTGTGAACCTTCATTTTTATTGATGTTGAATCTGTAAAACTCCACACAGAGGGGACACGTCGGTGCTGATACATCATCTTGAGCGCTTTATAAATCAGATTATGTGATCTGGCACGAAACTAGCCAGAAGAACGACTGCTTTAACCTTTTTTGTTTAAGATATTCAGCCAGAAAGTGTCTTTGAGGGTGGAGAACTGTAAGCTGTCATCTCAAATGGTGTTTTCATTCTCTTTCTCTCTCTTTTGCCGCCACCTCCAAAGAAGCCGAGCTGGCCCCGAAGCGTGAGGGTCCCCCGGGGGAGGCCACAGCCTTGGAGGCCCTCCTGAGGGCCGACAATCTGCTGGAGAAAAAAAACAACATCTGCAAGGAGGAGGAGACGTTGCTGGAGATACAGGTATGTTTTTATTCCGTGAATTATGTCCACTGTCATCCAAATATTAGCCATCTTTTCTGAGCTCAACTTTCCTCCAGCTTGAGCCTCTCTCTTTCTGCATGTTTGCCCTGCAGAGAGTTCTGGAGGCGGAGGAAAATGGGGACGGATTCCACGATGACGACGACTTTGAACTGGATACTCCGAAGAGAAAGAACAGAAACAGAGGCAAAGTGAGTGTTTACACAGACGTGCGTATATATTTGTGCGTGTGGTGTAAAAGAGAATGATTACAGAAGTTTCCTCAATACACAATCTGATTTATTAAGTGTATTATGTGACGATTGTTTCCCCAGCTGTTAAACTTGAGCTACATGGCAAGAGCTTTGCTTCATCTGAAACGCTTTTTAAGGTTACAGTCTTTGATTAAATGAAATGTAAAATAAAAGTACTGCACTCTTTGTTAAATATCCAAATATCAAATATCTTTGTGTTCATCCGTCGGATCATGTGTTCTCTCCTCTCAGAACAGAGGATCCACTCGCAGAAGGACAGAGCCCGTTAACACGGAAGACCAGGACAAACCTTTCGTCTGCGACAGTAAGGGAAAAGAAAACGTTGTGCCTTTTAGTTTACACGTTTAAATTAAAAATCAGTGTTTCACAAAGAAGAAGAAGAAGAAAAGCCTCCTTAGATCTCCTTAGATCTGGCTACACTTTACTTTATTCATTTATTATTCCTTGTCAGGTAACATTTCTCTACATGGCTGCTCCAAATTCTTATATTTTGTTTTCAGACACAGAGAGAAAACCAGCAGGCTAGTCATTTTCTCTCATCTGTCAGTGAGACCCCCCCCCCCCCCCCCCATCCTCTCCTTCTCTTCTAAGAACAGTCCTCTGCAGCATGAAGAAAGAGTTTGCTGTTAATCCAGACCTGACTAGCATGCCACTTACGTACTTGGGCAGAATCCCCCAGGAATGGATTGCCATGGGGATGTGGACAGAGATAGGGGCCCCCCTTCGCTCGAACAACTGAATCTCATCCTCATTTTGTGTCTTGTTCTGTTCTGTCTTTTCCTTTATTGTTTGCTTTGTGTCTTCTCTGTTCCAGATAGATACAAACAAAAGCATAACTCAAAAAAGGCTGAAGAAGGTATCGAACCTGTCGCCATCTTGTCTTTCTAAGGGCTTTTTTTTTTTTTTTTTTGCTAATGGGCATCTGGCTGTGGGAATGGCTAGCTGAATGCTAACCCCTTGGAGATGCCTAAATGCTTTAGATGCTTTATGCTAGCTCAAGCGTCCGCTCCTCCGTTCAGTGCAAGCATTGCATGACACTAGCGCGACGCCATCTGCCTTAATGCTTCCTCTTTGCAAGGCATGCGCCACGTGATGCTTAAGCAGCAGCAGTCGCTCTGACAGATGCATGTTTCTTAAGGCCTCACTAGCTGTGACGTGATCCACAGATGTAGCCATTGTAGAAGTCTTTACACGGGGTAGATTCCTGAAATTTTCCATATGGAGTTTTCTAACCACAGGATTCGATTGGCAGTGAGTTCACAGGGGAATGTTGAAGCTCTGCTGCTTCGCGGGAAAAAAAGATCCAAATTTGGCTGAGACAGAAATGACTTTAACTTTCAACTTCTATGATGGCTACAGCTCCAGTGTGCTTATTAATAACCCAAATAACTACGACAATATTAGACTATAGATTCTAGAGGTTTACATTTTTAGTAGAAAGAATCTGTGTGACTTTCCTTGGCTTCCCAGTAGAGTACAGCAGGGTAAAACGGTGTCTGTCAAGCTCTCGTCTTGTGTTGATTTGCTTGATTGTAATCTGTTTTTGAAATCAGGTCTGAGCAGATACGGAACCTCTGACACACCTTTTGTATCCTGTCCCCATATCTATACACTAGACCTCCATGTGCATAGCATTTTTAGCAAATAAAGGGGTAATTTGTAGGATATGGCCAGAATTTTACTTTTTACTATCAACTGAATGTGATGAAACAACAGTGTCAAAGACATCTGTTGTGTTGCAGAGATGCCTCCTGAAGTTAGCATTCTAACAAGCCAGCCCACACTATCACGTAATACCAGTTTGTAACTAAGGGCAGTGGTCTAATAGCCCTCATAGTTTCAGCTGGGAGACTTACTACTTACTTTAATCCTTAAAATTTAATGAGAATTAATATTTTTAACTTTCTTTTCTGCCTCAATAGAAAAATGCACGTCTGAATTAAAGCTAGTTGTCGTTACAATTTAACGTTAAAAGACACTCAACAGAAACAAGTTGAATTTCACCAAAACGGCTGTGGTTTGTCTTCCCATAATCCCCTCTGGTTTGGTTTGAATAAATGCAAAAATATCCAGACTGTCCGCACGATTTTCACCCTACTCTCTCTCTCTCCTCTCCGCCTCATGCCACTGTAAATCACCTCCATACCTGTCTTCAAAGCGGCATCTGTCAGTCTCAGAGCTTGTTTTCATTGCTGCTGGCTAGTAAGCTAACGGCAGCTAGCTACAGCCAAATATAGCTGAAGCAATGAGTGTAGAGAGCAGCAGTTAGCCGTTACGATTCCCCTTATATTCTTTTGAGCTACCTTAATTTTCTGGCCATATTTTACAAGTTACACCTTTAGATATGCAGCAGTTAAAGCCTCTTCTTAGTGAATTAGCAGCAGTAATACATCCTCTCAACAACGCTGTCTTTTACGAATCCCACTATGTGCTTTTGTTGGCTTATATGGTAAAGGTTTCTGAGGTTTCTGCAAATTGTTTCTAATGGGACTGTGACGTTTTATCTGTAGTCTGCGGAAAGCGCTACAAGAACCGGCCCGGCCTGAGCTACCACTACACCCACACTCACCTGGCCGAGGAGGAGGGTGAGGAGGAAAAGGAAACAGAGATGCCCCCGTCTCCTCCACGTTATTCAGACAACCACAAACGTAAGTTGCCGGAGACCATTTAATCACACGCAACTACAGAAGGATGTGAGAGCGGCTCATATATCCTTCTCCTTACATGTAACAGCTCAGAAGGGCCCTGACGGCTCCATCATCCCCAATGACTACTGTGACTTCTGCCTGGGAGACCAGGACTCCAACAGGAAGACGGGCCAAGCCGAGGAGCTGGTGTCCTGCTCCGACTGTGGACGCTCCGGTGAGTCCACAGTCTCCACAACATGGAGGGCTCCATTAAAGCTTTAGCCTCTTTGATGATTTTAGCATTAATGGTAGACCACAAGCTAATGGCTTTGTTTTCCTGCCAGTTGAATTAGACGAATGTCATGTGAGTGTTTTCAATGGGAACAGCAAGAAACCACTCCTATAAATCACTCTCTTATCAAGGGTAATAGTTTGATATTTTGGGAAATATTCCTAATCGCTTTCCTGCCAAGATTCAGATGAGAAGTTTGATACCACTCTGACGTTTGTATGTTAAGTACAAAGCCACTGCCAGCAGATGGTTAACCTAGCTTAGCATAAAGACTGAAAAACAAGAGGACAGCTGGCTCCGTCCAAAGACAACAAGATCCTCTTAACAGCACTTCTGCAATTTAACAACATGTTATATCTTGTTTGTTTAGTCTGAATTGTCAAAACAACAAGCTTACAGGAGGTTAAACGTACTGGACTGCGTGGCGGCGGGTTGCAGTGACTTCCTGGAGGCTTGTTGTCACCAAGAGTTTTTTGTATGCAGTAAACAAAACAAGGCATAACATGTTAGTCAGTAATCTTTAAAGGTGCTGGTAGGAAGAGTTTGTTGCCCTTGGACAGAACTGTGCTCGCTGTTTCACCCTGCTTCCAGTCTTCTGGCTCAGCTAAGCTAAGCTAAGCTAACTAATCACCTCTGGTTGTAGCTTCTTATTTAACACACAAATATAAGAGTGGTATAAATCCTCTGATCTAACTCTCAGCCAGAATATAAATAAGCGCATTTCCCCAAAATATCAAAGTATTTCTCGACTGGATTTTCAGACATTAGTCTTTCGCTAGTCCGACTCTTTAATTTGTGTCTACTACACATCTCATTTTTGTTTCCCTTTACTTCCTTTTTATCCACAATCTTGTTCATGTCTGTTCCTTCGCTTCCTTGCGATGTTTATTAGGACGAAAAGTGGCCACAGATGCGATGCAGTTTAACTCCCTGCATCAAACTTCTATTTGGATTAAGAGATAATGATTAATTCGATATATATCTTTTGGATCAGTAAACTGTGGTATTATTACAAAGTTTGCAGTAATGTACACACAGTTCATTTTAGCCTGTGACAGCTTCATTTCATTCCTAGTCATCCTTGTGCACACAGGTCGATTTCTGTGTCTCTCCCTGACGATGTGGATGTGATTACACATTTCACGGCGTGCAAAGAATCGAGCTTTTCATGATGCAGTGTCTCTTCAAGGGGTTATCAATGAGCCATGTAGACCATAAGAAGTGAGCGCCAACTCCAGGGAAACCTTTGCCGCTTCCCTTCTTAGAAACAGTATTGATCGATAGGCTCCGCTGCTTGCTTCCATCCTGCATGCTTCTCCATGTCAGCCTCGTCCAATCAGTAAGGACCTCTGCCTTTTTAGACGACATGCATTCACTCTTTCGTTTTTTTCATGCATTACTTTTATGGCACATCTGGCTGCATTTTTGTTTCATTTCCCCACCCTTGTTTTTTTTTTCCTCCTCACACTACCCAAAGACGCCTCTGCTGGATATCACGAGCAACATAAAACCTTTTTTTTTTTTTTTTTTAAATCAGCGCCTTGTGCTCAATTCGGCGAGTGAGGTGTTTTCTTGCTACGGTAGAGTTTGTTAGAACAGCTGCGAGAGTGTGTGGACTTTGTGTCTGTGTTGCTCTGACGCTGATGTTTTCATGGTAGCTGGAAGAGGAGGAGGAGGAGGAGGAGGAGTGAAGAAGGATGGGAGGAAGCCGAGTGCTCTCGAAGAATTGTTCGGCGGCGCGTCGGACAGCGACGCCTCCACGTTTCATGGCTTTGAAGAAGCAGAGCTGGAAGACGTTTTGTTTTCAGACGATGATGATGAAGATGATGATGACGATGCGGACGGCTGATAACAGGACGTCCTGGCGAGCTGGACTTCGTGGCAATAAGAGGCATTTTCTGAGCAAACGTTTTCATTGATTGAACACTGAAAGAAGCAAAGAGTGGACTACAGCAGCTCCCCTTGAAAGCCATCGTTTTCTGGAAATTTGTTGTCTAAATCTAAATGTTTTTCCCCTGATGGATACAGGGGCATCTTTTTTTTTTTACCATGCACATGTGGATTAAGACATTTTTCCATTTCCCCATAAACAAACACTAACCTCCTTCGCTTGCGTGAGATAATCAGCACGATAGACTAAACTTCACGGCTACATCCTATTATATTCTGGACTAAAAATAGCAAGACCAGTGGAACGTGGACTCTTAAGTCACTCCATTGGCTAAAGAGGACAGGTAGCCGAGAGGTAAGAGCCAATTGGCACCCCCATTGCTCCTCTCTCTAGATCCTTTCTTTCATCGGTAGTTGAAACACTTACTCCTGCCTGCTGCAAAGTGGTGTCTGTTTAAGCTGGTAGGCCCCACTTTGAAACTGCCACGGCTAATTTCATCCCTGACTCTAATTCCTCCATTTGTTCGGGAAAGGCAGGCAGCAGCTTAAAGTCGAACTGCTTTAGATTTAATCAAGTTTCTCTTTGTCTCCCCATCACAGGCTGATAGGGAGGGTTTTTCACTGTTTCTGGCCGCCTTCCCAGTTCAGAAGTAAATCACTTCATCCTTGATTATGGCTCATTCATGGCTCGTTGATACCCCGTTGATACCAGGGCGACGCAGATAACTGCGCTCCGACAGAGCTGCGAAGCTCTTATTGTCGTCGCAGCTGTAGATTTATGGGCAGCTGATAACGTTTTTCCTGCACACTCCACTGCTTGTGTTTTGTTTTTCCAGATATGTAATCACTCGTCTTTTGTGGTTAGGTTGCCTTTGATGCTACGTTTCATACAGCTGAGTTGACTGATGTTTGAATCACACACAAGTAACACCAGGGCTGCGAGTAATCTGTCAAAAACATGTGGAAAATGAGTTCAAAGTGATGTCTTCAAATGGCTTATTTTACTCCAACTGTCAGTCCAAAACTCAAATATTAACATTATTTCTTCATTTATTTTTTATAAATGGGAAAGATAAGCAGACAGTCCTTACACTGAAGGAGCTGGAACAAAACAGTGTTTGCTTAAAAAAATAAAAGAAATGACTGGAGCAATTACTCTATTACCAGAATTGTGCCTCTAGTTCATTATAGTCATTATTCGCTCTCATAATGACACAACAGTCTTATCCTGAGGGGAGAAATCATTTTGTCTTAATTTGCATCTTATTTATCTCAAGGGCAAAACATTTTATTGAATCACTCAAGCAAAGAGATTTTCTCTCTACAGCATAAACTAAAAGGAGAATTTCAAAATCGGAGCACGGTGGAAATACTGTCGAAAATCCATTCATTTTAATCAACACAGGAGATACATTATTGCTGCACTTACACCAGCTACAGCTGCAGATGATGTAAATGAGCTTTTGATGGATTATGTAAATATGTTTAGATGTGTCCGTCCGTCTGCGTCTGCTGTCAGCTCCAGTTCAGGACCGCCTCGTAAACAGGCGTCTCCAACCGGTTACATAAGAGAAACATGACTGCATTTGTTTTGTTCATCCTCTGGCTATCCATTCTTTTGCTTCTTCCTCATTTCTCTTGCTTCTTCTCGTCGTTCCCCCCGCAGGTCACCCCACATGTCTGCAGTTCACTGACAACATGATGCAGGCGGTGAGGACGTACCAGTGGCAGTGCATAGAGTGCAAGTCCTGCAGCATCTGCGGCACCTCAGAGAACGATGTACGTATGATGTAGGAGACGGGAGCAATACGTGACGTCCGTGTTCGGATAATACGACCGGACCGCCGTTTGAATTTGCTTTGAAGTGCACATAATTCAACTTGCTTTCTGTTTAATGTCGTGACCTTTCCACCATCAGCATTCAGCCTGTCAGAGGCGATACATTACACTGATTTTAAACTCACTATATGTGACAAGCAGATAAGATACTCCAGATGATTCAGTCCACAGAAATCTACAAGATGATAAAACAAGAAAACAAACAATAATAAGAACACAAAAAGGCTTAAAAGGTCCACTATGTAGTTGTGGGTAAGAAATTTTAATCAGAAGCGAAAAATCATCATTGACTGATTTTTTTATGCCTAAACAAACTAAAAAAAAACAACAATCTTTGTTTTCATGCCTGAATAAACTCTAAAAACAAACTGACCTTTAAGGAAAACACAGTTATATTACTCTGTTTTACATGTGGCGGACCCTGCCACCTTTCTAGCTTCAGACAGTGTTGTGGGGACTTTATTTTCCTCTGAGAACAGCTTGTTTATCAGGTGTGGTAATATTAAACATCTCTAACTTTGCACCTCATTAATAATGTAAACACTAAAATTCTCTTTCTTCTTCTTCAAAACTACGTACTGCCCCTTTAAAGCAAAAAGAAAAAAAAACATTGCGACAAAGGTGGATTATATAAGGTTTCATGCTACCTAAAATCTCTTTTTCATTCTCTGTACCTCTATAATATAATCATAATTATAATTTTATCATAATTGACAAATGTGTTCTCTTTGAAACTTCATCAGCTGCCTCACGATGCTCTGAAATCTCACAGTCCTACTTGCCAGACCCTTTTTTAAACTCTGATTTACTCTTTTCCAGACAGGGTATATATCGACTTTTCTTCCCTCTTATCCTAAATGTAATATATTGATTGTGTGTTGCAAATGTAGGACCAGCTGCTGTTCTGCGATGACTGCGACAGAGGATACCACATGTACTGCCTGAAGCCTCCGATGACGGCGCCGCCAGAAGGTACGGCGTTTACGCTCATAAGTTTTATTATACGTCAGCCGGTTGGTACTATATATATGTCGTGTGCTGCATATGTGACAGAGGCTATAAACAAAGGCTATACATGGAAAGGAGCAAGGGGGGGACTAACGTTTCAGCCTCTCTTTCTCCGTCTTTCTCAGGGAGCTGGAGCTGCCACGTGTGTCTGGACCTGTTAAAAGACAAAGCCTCAGCCTACGGAGAAGCGTAACTTCCTGGACATTCACACACGTACACACAATATATATATATATATTTGTATAACTGTTTGACAAACCCACTCATTAGCAAAAAAAACAAACACTTTCTCTCGGATAGAATCGAACACACACACACGGATGCAGACGCTCTCCACACACACTCCAGTGCATTAACAGGCTCAGGGCAGTTTTCCTATGTGAGATCCTCGAGCTCTCACACAGACGAGCGAACACTCCCAGGTGCAAAACGCCATCAGCATGCAATCTCGACCGTTAAGTCAGCTGACGGCAGGCCTGCCATGCAGTCATTTCTCTACCTCACCACTCGGCAGACGGCGGACAAGCCAAAGCAACACAACGGCCAATACTGTGTAGCGCATGTGAACGTGAAACACATGCTGGTTTGAAACCAAACATCTGAAAGTCCCTGGATGTTTTCCCCCCCCAATGATTTAAACGTATTTGAGTTGGAAGTCATTGGTCCAAGAGTTTGTGCTCGAGCTCTACAGCGCGGGGGGAACCTGACCGGGTTTGACTGATGTTTGTTTAAGTTTCTCCTTCCAGCTCCGCTCCTCTCCTGTGTTTAGACTTTACAGTGACATCCCTTTTTCATATATCTGGACAGACTCAGTGTAAGTCATGCCATCTCTCACTGGTTTTGTCAAGCTCGGCGAGAGTTATGTCCAGCGCGAAGAGGAAACGGGGGCGATAAAACAGCCCCGACGATCATTCCTGCCGGCGCGTGGTGACATTTCGAATCCGCGTCTGTGTTTTGTATCTTTACAGTTACTACGATACCATGGTGCTCAATTTGACACTTTACAAAAAAAAAGATTATAACATTTCTTTACACGGAATGAAACGCTTATTTATTTATTGTTGATAATGGTCCAATGTTACTGCCAAGGAGATCATTGTTACTGTAAATCAGTGGTTCCCAAACTTTTCCATATGGCCCCCCCAAAAATGGCTTCCACCTTAACGTGTGACTTGAATGCATTTTCATCCGCTAGTGGGGAATTAGTAGGAAAAGGAGCTGAAATGTATTGAAATATCTTAATATAAACATGTTTTCATTTATTTTCTCATTATGTCCTGGTGTTCAACCGAGACGCAAGCTTGAGCTCTTAGCCTATATTAAGCATGAATTAATGCTAACTACATGCTGTCTTGCTAGCATGAATATTGAGCCTTGCTAGCATCCGAGCACTTTTGCTTCCTGTTTGGGAACAACAGGAAACAAACGTGCTTTTTCTGCAAGCACGAGTGGACCTAACAACTATCACCCCTCTTGGTTAGCTTGGCCACTTTTGCTATGTCCGTCAAACTTCCCATTCTCGGACAAGTCAAGTCAAATTAATTTGAAACATATATAGTTGACAGTGACAATTGGGGCAGATTTAGCACTTACAATTCTCTGCATGCTGGCTACACGCAGTACATGATACAGCTAAAGCACCTCGATAGGCTAGCTAACATAAAGGAAAATAAACTGCATTCTTGTATTGCAGGGTACAGCTAGTTAGCCCTAGCATTAGCGCTATTATTGCATTGGCTTTTATGCACCCTGTAATCCCACATAATATCTTAACACAGCTGGGAAGTGGCGTTAGATAACAGCTCTAGATAACAGCTAGGTGGTAGCTGAGCATGCTAACATTTGTAGTTTACGTGAAAAGCAGCAGATTAAAACACAGTTTTATCAGTTCTGTACCCTGAGACAGCTGTGTTTTTGTTTTTTCTAAGATTTCTTTAACAGAAGACACTCACAAATCTTTAGATGCTAAGAAAAGATAAAGATAAATAAGATAAGATTGTAAGATTTATTCACCTTTTTGTGGATTCGTGCCCCCTGCTGTACCTCTTTGCCCCTCCAGAGGGCCTCACCCCTCAGTTTGGGAACCACTGCTGTATTTTAACCAGTACAGTGTGTTTATTAACAAAAACCTTGATTCATAAGTATATAACTGGCAGTGTGGTGAATCATATACATGTCCTGAGGAAACAGTATTTAGTCCTGTCTGGAAGTTGACGCCGTTTTTTTTTTTTCATATTTGTTTTTTTTTGTTTGTTTGTTTTTTAAATGCAGTCGCAAACAGATATTTTTTCTGGATGTTTTCAATTTTTATGTGGGTAGGGCTGATATTGGAAATTGTTTTTTTTATTTAGAATTTTTTAAAAGCCCCATCAATGTTATTTATGTTTCTGTTCTGAGCAAAAAATATGTGGTAGCAGTCACCTCCTGCTCTCTAAAAACAAGGATCACCGAGAACAAGCTCAAAATAAAAGAATTAAGAACAAGTATCTTAAAGTACACATAGTGTGCAAGCTTCGACACGATATCACAATCTGCATTTTCTGCTTTTGTTTGTATTTGATATTTCTTTTTCCACAGACAATCATGAGCTAGCATAGATACAGTACATGATGTTAATAATATGCAGAGTTTTATTGTGCTTTTCCATGGTGGGTTTAATGACCCTTTGTGTCTTCCTTTTAAAAACAAAAAAAAAAGTCTTAGATATCATTTTTATTTGATGCCATCACCTACAGTGATTCAACATGTGTTGTTAAAGTAAATGTTATGTTTTGTGTTGAAATAAAGACTTTTTCCATAAATCTCGTTCCCTCGCGCGTCAGATTTATCGTCAATCGACTGTGAAATGTATTTACAGAAAGAAGCTTAATACATTACCAGGAAAGCCTAATGTCATAAACACAAACTGAAAAAAAAAGGCATTCAGTGTATGTTTGGCTCTGGCCAAGATGGCCGTGACTGATATGAACCCATTATAATCTATTGGGGAGATAAACCATCAATTCCCACTGAAGACATGTCTGCCTGTCTGTTTATCTGCCAGCATCTCTGTGTATTCATGTTTTCAGAACCCCCACAGAATTTTTCAAAGAATACATATTTCAAAATATTATAGATATTATTTCAGACATCTATCATCACATTATTATGGCCCATGGTTTGTGCTTTGTCATTTGACATTTCATAAATGGTTAGTACTTTCATCAGATGACCACTAGAGAGCACTATTGTACTAAAGTAAAGCTGTAATGACACAATACTACATGATTTAACATGATTTAACATGAGGATGTGTTCGCTGAATGTCTTTACAATCACAACTAAATAACTCAGATACATTTAGGCATTTGTCAAAAAGTGGATACAGTCGTATCTTTAAACCCATCTGCCTGCCAGAGAAAAGTCCTGTATTCTACTAAATATTATCTATGAAACATACTTAAAGCTGCTGCACGAATATCTTTTAATTCATTAAAATAAGTGTTTAATAGCTCTATATTCCAACAGTAATTATTGTGTATTGTGTTTGGTCTCTCATCCCCCAGTGCTCACAGCAGCTTTAAGTATCAAAGGTAAAAAGTATCAGGTTTTATGAAAAATATCCAAATATCAGTGTATATAATTTGTTATTGATAATGCACACATGTGTAAGAAAGATTTTGATGGAATAGTTGGTTGAGGTGGAGTTATTGAATTACTTTATGTTAGATCTGTAGTGACAGAGCTGCAACAGATTTGTCCATTGCATGACAGTAAGCTGCCAATTATTTTGATAATTGGTTAATTATTTAAGTCATTAACAACATTAAAAAAAAGATAATGATGGAGTAGAAGATTAAGAGATTAATCAACAATGAAAATAATTGTAGGTTGCTATCTTATAAACTCCCGGGCCAGAAAAAAAAAAAGTCACACACTCTAAAACTGTTTGACCGCCTTTAGCTTTGATTATATCACGTGTTTGCCATGACATCATTTTTAATGAGCTTCTGCAGTGTCACAACATTTATTTACGTCCAGACTTGCATTATATTTCTGAAACTGATCACTTATTTTCTAGGTAGCCACTAACAACTGCTGTCAGGTAAATAAAGTGGAATAAAAGTGACATTTTCCCTGTAGAAATATAAAGAATGCTTATAGAGAACAGAAATACTCAAGTGAATTTAAAGGGCCACTATGTAGTTTTTAGAGAAGAAATTCAAACTAAGAATTGTAAAAGGTAATAATACAAATTCAGCCATATCTATTTTTCTCATGACTGAGTAAACAAGCTGTTTTCAGAGGAATATAACCAGAACACTGTATGAAGCTAGAAAGGTGGCAGGGTCCGCCACGTATAAACAAAGTAAAACTGTATGACATTGTGTTGTCCTTTTGTTTATGCAGTTAATTGAGTCACGGAAACATGGAATCAGTCTGCGCTGCACACATTGTGACATACTCAACTTTATTGCAGTTGTAAGTTTTAAGATGTTCTGTGGAAACAAAGACCTCCCTTACATTCACAAGTAATCCGAGATGTCAGCTTTGCCGTTTTGTATTAAAAATCTCCTGGCATTGACTCTTAGCAAAAAAGTTGCATTGCCCTGAGTGATATGTATAAAAGCAATCTTGTATTTTCTCTTAGCAGCTCCTAGTTATTTGAGTGACGACGGAGATGAAGTTGGTCATTGCTTCGGTGGGATTCGTCATCAGCTGCTCCATCATCACCCTGCCTTTCTCTCTGGTCTCGAAGGTACACATGGCTCTTTTCCACATGGTCACCAGCGACCCACCTGGAAGATGACATGATTAGGATCAGCCTTAAAAAGCTTAAAGTGTGTGTCTGTGTGTGTGTGTGTGTGTGTGTGTGGGTGTGTGTATCTGCCATACCCAGTAGAGTGTTGATTCTGTCCAGCCAGGAGAAAGTACTCAGAGTGCTGTTCTCCTCCAGGCTCAAATCGGCAATATTGGGTGCAACGTCGGCCTCCTAGATGTACCGATGTGACAGGCAGGACAAAACTCAGATGAAGTAAAAACATGATTTAGGCTCAGAGAAGAATGGATTGATTGATTGATGGAGATGTGGTGGACGTACCTGTAAAATACGACTCGGCAGAGGTTCCAGGAAAACCTTTGATTTTTCCAAACTGGATTGGAAACGGGACGCGGAAACGTACTCTGCCGAGTTGAGCCAGCTCCTCATGAAATTCTTCTCTGTGGAGGAGTAGGAGACCTTCCTGAAGGAGAGGAAAGGGACAACAGAGATGAGAAGGTTTAAAGGAATAGTTCGACATTTTGGGAAATATGCTTATCTGCTTTGATGCTGAGAGTTGCATGAGAGGATTGATGATGCTCTATAGCGATATCTTTACAGTATGCCATTTTCAACAGTACCTCGCTAATAATCCCACAATGCAATGCTTGAACTGTACAGATGAGAACAGTTTGGGGCAAACTACCTGTTGGTTGCAGCCTTATATGTGGCAGAAAGACAGATAGATGAACCCTAACCCTCCACAGATAGATTACCTGTCGTTGCATGCGGCAGTGGCATGAGTTGAAGACGTTTGGGCATCCCAGTAGAGACCGAGGAGATTGTCTTTCTTCTCGTTGTCGGAGACAGAAGGGTCAGTCTCAGCAGAGAGGCCCTGTAACCACACACATTGAAGACTCTCTTCAGGGAACAGGTCGAGATATCTTGATTTGTAGACCCCCCGCCTGGTACCATGTATACCCTTGTTTTTTATACAATTGTTCGAGTTTTGCTGCACATAACAAGTGAACTGATGTTAAAGTGAAAGATCAGTGCAGTGTCCCTATTTTCACTGTGTGTATTCAAAAGGGTGTGTGTGTGTGTGTGTGTGTGTGTGTGTGTGTGTGTACTGCATGTACCTGGAAGAAGGCATCCCACTTAGTCATGGGGTCGGCGTATTTAGCTGCGCAGTCAGTATATGTGGTGCAGTAGTCCGTTACGCCTTCAGGCACCATCATCTGGACCTGATAAGATCAATAACAATAATTACAACAATCATCATCGTCATCATCATCATCATCAAAACCAAAACAATAGGCAAGTGTCTCATTTGTGTGGGGACACATATAACATCATTTCTTTTTGCCGTGCTAGCAGCACAAATAGCGCCTCGACCACTTTGATCCAGACTGAAATATCATTGGCTAATTGGCGCCTCTCATTTCTACATAGTGTTGCTTTAACGGTGCCTATTGGATGACCCCTAATGACTCTGGTGATCCACTGACGTTTCTCCTAGCGCCATCATGAGGTTTGAAAATGTGCACAATTTATTAAAATACCTTCCAATTGTATGACTTCAGCCTCAATTGCACTTTAACAAATGTTAGCATGCTAACCTTCTAAACCAAGATGACGAACACGGTAAAGCATCTTAACTGCTGAACATTAGCATGTTAGCATCCTTATTGGGAGCATTGTTTAGCTTGTTGGTGTTAGCATTTAGCTCAAAGCGCTGCTGACATCCCTGTGTGAGTGCTGAGCGATCATGTTTTCGTCAAGTCATAGCTTTGCAACTCAAAAGAAAGGATGTGCGTCACAGGACCACTGTGCAGTTTTGGAGAAGACATTTTCTCACATTACACATTAACACATTCATTTTTTTTCCTATATATGATTTAACAAGTTGTTCTCAGAGGTAAATAAGCTCCCCAGAACACTGTTTGAAGCTAGAAATATAGACAAAGTCAGTGTGTGTATTCGGTTCATCGGTCATGAAAACAAAGACAGTTTGTTCATTTAGTTTGTTTATCAGTTATGATCTTTCTCTTCGGAAAAACTGCAGAAAGTACCTGAACTCCAGGTCCCATGAAGCCTTGCTGTGCAGCAGACAGGAAGGGCAGAACAGAGGTAAAGTAGTTCACACCTGGAGGAGGAAGAAGTGGTTAAGTGTTTAGTGTTCTCTTTGTATTTGTATGTAAGTGTGTGTGTGTGTGTGTGTTAGGGCTGGGTATCGCCAGGTACCTCCCGATACGATAATATCACGATATTTTGCCCACGATAAAGATAATATCACGATACAGCGATTCTGCGATAATCGATATATTGCAAGAAATTTCATCCACAATACATCACGATATCTGTGTCACTGAAGAAATTCTGAATTTATTGACTGCACTGAATCCATTTCACAGGAATTACAAAACATTGTCAATCAATTTCACATGAATGACAGCCAAGTAAACAAAGAGTATATTGCACAGTGTCTCTTCTTAACACACACACTGACTACAACTATCATTAAATATCTATATGTGTGGGTTTCAGAGTTACTTAAACCATTTTTTAAATTTTATTTGGTTGTATACCTATGTTTGAATAAAGATAAAGTTGTCCTCCGAAGAGGGGAGGTGGGCCAAAAAAAATAAAAATAAATATATATTTTTTTTTTTACATTTTTAAATATTGATATTGGCACCAGTGTATCGATAACGTACCTCAAGACGAAATATCGCGATATATCGTAGTATCGATATTTTGGCATTATTATTATTATTATTTATTTTATTTTTTTTACATTTTTAAATATCGATATTTGGCACCAGTGTATCGATAACGTACCTCAAGACGAAATATCGCGATATATCGTAGTATCGATATTTTGGCTCACCCCTAGTGTGTGTGTGTTGTACAACTTACAGCCCCACCAGCTCTGAGGGGAAATGCACATAGTATCTCCAGTTTGCAGGCCACAGGTTGTCGTACCGGTGGGGTCAGCGAGGCGACCTGTGGATCAACATGTTGAACATGACAACATGAGCTGACGGGCTGAAAATGTTCAGTCAGTTTAGGGCAAGAGAAAGGATCCTATTGTTTATGTAATGCTTTTTAGGGAAACATGTTATAGATAAATGAGGAAATAAAGTAATTTTGATCTTACCTGAGGTCAACATCCACCCAAGCTGCAGTGCCAGTCCCCACAGAGGACTGTCTGTGGCATTTCCCCCCATGCAGCCCAGGAATGGGTCTGTAGCAGATATCGTCAGCCGGAGCAGACTCATGCGCTGGAGGTAGTTCCAGGGGTCTGGAGTCAGGATGCCTTCCTGTATCGGCATGTCGGTCACCTGGCCGGCTGTGTGGGCCCACAGGATGGGCATGCCGTTCTCTAAAACGACGGCAGAGCTGCTGAGAGACACCGCACATGCCAGGAGGAGGCCGAGGACCGTTGGATGGAGCATGACTGCGGAGAGTGTCAGAGTCAAGAGGACTGAGAGTCGTTGCACAGATACGAGGCTTATATACTCTCTGCCCACATTCACGTGTTCCGACCCACACGAGCAAACACACAGATACACCCGCTCACCTTTGGCCATGTGACAGGTCGTTCACTGGACCCTCAATCACGGACAGATAAGATAATGTGTTTACATAGAGAGCAGCACTGTACAAATCCTTCAAAACAGAACACACACACACACACACACACACGATCAAATGAAGACAACACAAAAGGCCGATCGTTTCACTCAGTGCTTCACTGTTGTTCAATCACTCACTCGGGTTGTTCACACGGCACATTGGATGTAAATTAAAATGTGATTTGCAGAAACTTTGAAGTTATTAACAACGATCCATTTCACGTAATGCCCAAGATCCCCTTTGCTTTCACTGTCTGTCTGACATAAAGAGTGTACTGTATATAAAGAGCCTTTACCCTTTACCCAGTACTTAGTTGAGGCAGCTTTGGCAGCGATTACAGCTTAAAGTCTTCTTGGGTATGACGCGGAAAGCTTTGCACATCTGGATTTGGGGTTTTTCTGCCATTGTTCGCTGCAGACCCTCTCAAGCTCTGTCAGGTTTGATGGGGGCCGTCGGTGGACAGCCATTTCGTTTTCAGGTCTCTCCAGAGATATGTGATTGGATTCAAGTCAGGGCTCTGTCTGGGCCTCTCAAGGATATCCACAGAGTCGTCCCTAGGCCACTCCTGCGTTGTCTTTGCTGTTTGTTTAGGGTCACTGTCCTATTGGAAGGTGAACCTTAGGCCACGTCTGAGGCCCTGGGTGCCCTCTACGCGGTTTTTGTTGAGGATATCTCTGTACTTCGCTCTGTTCAATCTTCCCTCAACCCTGACCAGTCGCCCAGTCCCAGCGGTTTCCTCCAGACATGATGCTTAGAATTGAGGCCAAACAGTTCAATCTTGGTTTTATCAGACTAGAGTATCATGTTTCTCACAGTCCGAGTGTCCTTTACATGCTCTTTTGTGAACTCCAGATTGGCTTTCATGTGTCTATCACTGATGAGAGGCTTCCGTCTGGCCACTCTGCATTAAAGTGTGCAGTGATGGTTGTCCTTCTGGATGCTTCTCCCATCTCCACACAGCTCAGCAGTCATAGTGACCCTCAGGGTCTTGGCCACCTCTCTAACCAAGGCTCTTCTCCCCCCGATTGCTCAGTTTGGCCGGGCGGCCAGTTCTAAGAAAAGCCCTGGTTGATCCGAACGTCTTACATTTCAGAATCATGGAGGTCACTGTGCTCCTGGGGACCTTCGATGCAGCAAATATTTTCTTTTATAGCCTTCCCCAGATCTGTGCCTCGACTCAACCCCGTCTCTGAGCACTGCAGGCAGTTGCTTCGACCTCATTCGACCCTTATTTCAGTTTTACTCTTTTAATCGATTTCAAAGTGCTCTGAAATTCTGTTTCTGCTTTGTCATGATGTTGTATATGATTAAAAGGGGAAATAAAGTCAGATTAAGTCACTCGAATCTCCACAGCACGCTCTCAAAAACCTCAAGAACTCAAGTCTGATAACAAGATAAGAACTACTGTATGTCTGGTCGATGTGTATCCACATCTGCACATGTATAGTAAGTGACCACCATGTCCTTTTTGCAAACAGTCTCTGTTAGAGCTGTGCAGGTTTTTCAGCTACCAACAGTTCGATATATAACTCACCCTCATTTTGTTCCTGAAAACTCAAGGCAGGATGAACCACGTGAATGTCATCAACCTGTTGTTCCAGTTGTGAAACAAAAACTCAATTGACTTGTGACATGAGCAGGAAAGTGAACGTACTTCAGTCCTCCTGTGGTCTGTATGGATTTTTATGGAGTATTTATCATTTGTACTAATTTATAACTTTTTACTCCACTACATTTATTTGACACTAGATATTTCTTCTTTATAAAAATCAGAAAAAATCATCTCCACATGAAGGAAATACAACTTTAATATGCTCTTACATGGGTTCATTTGTGATTAAAGCAGAATGGAGTATTTTGAGACTAAGTTATTATTACTTCATAATGCACCTTTGAAGGATCAGAGTACTTTACTCCACCGCTGTAGTTAGTAAGCCTGACTGTGATCCTGACTGTTTGCCTGAACAGATGTATGTGAAAAGCTGCTTCATCAGGAGCTGGAGTTTATTACAGTAGCTGTGTGATTAACCTGAACCTCAGTGAGCAAACATCTGCCAGGTTTACTGCTTCATTGTGCTGCGTCGATCAACCGATACGTAAACAAGACTGATCCCATGACAACAGCAGAAATGCACAATGTGGAAACAAAATACATAAATAAACACATTTTGGAAATAAATGTAAAGGGATAATAATACAGAAATACAAATGTAAATATATAGATACAATTGAAAAAAATACAAATACTTACAATGAAATAAAATGGAGAATTAAATAAACAATAAATAAATAGCGGAGGAAAATGCTGTTAGAATTGCATAATGAAGCAGAATAAGGTAGAAATGCATAATGTAAAAACGAAATGCGTAAATACTTAAATTCTGGAAATAAATTCAAAGGGATAATAATACAGAACTAAAATAAATAAATAAATAGATTTTAAAAATTAAATTAAAAAAATTAACAATACTGTCAAAGATATAAAATTGAGCATTGAATTAAAAGAATAGGGGAATTAATATAATGTAAAAAAAAAAAAAGTGGTTAGAATTGCAGAATGAAGCAAAAATGCATATCCTAAAAACAAATTGCATAAATAAACAAACAAAAAAAGTTTTGCGGGGAAAAAAAAGGGTGCAAGTAGGCAAAGTGATGATAATACAGAAATAATATAGATAGATACAATAAAAAAAATACTGACAAAGAGATAAAATGGAGAATTAAATGAAAAGAAAATTTAATTAATAAAAAGTTAAATAAAAGTACGAAAGTAAAATAACGAATAAGTACCAATATATCTGGTTTCTTTACTCCTCTATGACATTAAACTGAGCAAGGCTGGGCAGTGTAATATAATATATATTTTTTTTAATATAGGAAAGCAAAATGATGAATAAGTATCAAAATGTAATATTTTTTATAAATGATAACGATGTGTATATTTTTGAAGTTATTTTTGGTGCATTTAGTGACATTTACTGATGATTTGATGCATTAACTTTATTTATTTATTTATTTATTTATTTTTATTTATTTATTTATTTTTTTCTGGCAGTATTAGTCCTCCATACAGACTCTCGCCTCGTCACACCTCCAGCCTGCAGACATCATGTGACGGGGGAGTGGCCGAGAGTCAGGAAATAACACCGCAGCTTCAAGTCACAAGAAAAAGGTAAAGTGGAAACTTTCACCTAACATGAACATTCAGAAGGAAGATTGACATCACAGATACATAATCAACTCTGTCTCATGATGGTGTTTCATGTTTAGGAGCAGTCATTAAAAAATAATCAGCTCTCAGTAAAACGAGACAGAGAGAGAGAGAGAGAGAGAGAGCTTCAAATCGTGCTGCGACTTTGATTGTAACTTGACGACTTTTGCTCTCTGTGCGTGTTGGAAAGAAGAGTTTAAAGTTCATGTTTAAAAAGAAGAAGTGTGTCATCATGTGTGGATGTGTAGATGGTGCTCAGTCATGCGCTCCTCCTTCATGATGTTGGAAAAGATCGAGTCGATTTCCGCATTTTTCAAGACAAACACACACAGAAAGACAGACAGGAAGTCTGTTACAACAGAGAGCAGCAGTCAGTGGATTATCTGAGTTTAATAAAGGGTTCAACATTTATTATATTAACATCCCATCGGGGCTGAGCTGCGAGGCTCTCAGCAGATGGTTATTTGAATATTATTTCAATCCTCTTGAGTCAGCAGCACAGGAAGTCTGCCTGACTGAGCCCCGTGAACACACCTAACCTGTTCAAGATCAGGCTTCAGAGCTGCAGTCATTCACTGATCACATGCCAATAAGTCTGTTTAATTAATTAACTGCTATCGTGATAATTGGTTCATCAGTATTGTGTTTTTGTAAGAGTAAAAAAGCCAAAATGATGCGATTCCAGCAAAGTAAATGTGATTATTATCTGATTTATTTACTCCTATATGACAGTAAACTGAGTATTATATAAATGATATAATTTATTATTATCTTAGATTTTGACATTGTTATATCCTGATATACACTGTTTGGCAAGTTACTTTCAAAATGCAAAATATACCATCTTTCTAGTTATCTTCATTTTTTATTATTATTTCAGTCATTCATATTTTTTTTAGCTGATTATTCCAGGAATTTATGCATTAAGTTTAAGTAGTTGTTGGTAATTATTTCAACAGTTTAGCTTTGACATAGCTTTTTATTTCAATTGTTTGTCTGTGATTTTTTAGATATTGTTATTAAGCGGATTCTGCACTACTTGATGATGAGCTCTCTGTCCGACTTGTGCGTAAACAAAGTGACAGACGTGTTGTTGTGCGTCCTCACAGCTCTCCATCATGGCCTACCATGCTGGGACTGCAGAGGAGCCCAGTGCTTTGGTCCACAACATTAGCTCCAACATCCAGAAGCTGACGTTACTGAGTAAAACACACACACACACACACACACACACACACACACACACACACACACACACACACACGTGCACTCACAGAGGCCTTCACCAGCTGCAAAATTCAGAATACATGGACTTAAATGTGAGTGTGTGCAGATAAACAGTGTGTTTTCTCCTCTCCAGCCTCGGAGCTGCAGAGGGCAGTTTCTCTGCTGGGAACAGAGCAGGACAGCAGCCAGCTGCAACAGACGCTGTGAGTTATGGGGGCTCGGCCCGGTTCTGCATGACCGGTCCATTACAGTGAATCTCTTAGCACAAATGCAGGTGGAGAAAAGGTTAAACCGAGTTGTCAAGCGTTATGATGAATTCATTATGATGCTTTTTTTTTTTTTTTTTTTCAGCTGTCTTTTTTTTTCTTTCTGTCTGGCCTTTATTTCGCTACTTTCACAAAATCAAAAACTATTTGTATTTGGTCACCAGGCAACAGAAACAGCAGCATGGCAACCAGCTCGCGAAGGAGACCGACAGACTGATGAAGGCGTTCAGCGCACTTCCCATTGGCCCCGATCAGGTGCTGGACTAAAAACAAATTCTTTCCCAAACAAAGTTTCAAAGCAGCACTGAGCAAGAGAAAAAATGTCCCCAAGGGAGCAATAAAGGATTATGTATCATATCGTATTGTATTGTTTCTTGGCTTTTCTCTGAACATTTTCTTTCTGTGTTTCCTTTTAGCGGCAAAGGAAGATACAGAAAGAGCGTCTGCTGAACGACTTCTCCGCCGCTCTGAACAGCTTCCAGAGGATCCAGCGGCAGGCGGCCGACGCCGAGAGAGAGTTTGTGGCCAGAGTCAGAGCCAGCTCCAGGGTGTCGGTGAGTAACCCGCCGCACCGGCAGCACCACAGGCCCAGTGACCAATATAAGGCATCTGCAGGTTCTTAAAAAAATCTTAAAATGCCATAATTTTGATCCTGTATTTCACATCACATTTATTTTACGCTGAGAGTTTACAGAGCAAGTTCCACACGACAAACAGGTAGCTGTCACATTATTGTGCCAGCGCCAGAGCCTTTAACTGGGACTGTTTTAGACACCGATGCCCTCAGGAGAGCTGGCTCGCTTGGCAACTCTGTTCCCTCACTGCTTATCTGACTGCACAAGTCAAGGAACTGTGTCCGCTGTGTTCCCGCTGATAAGCAGGGAGAGCGGCTCCTTGCTATTTTAAAAAAAATGGTTGTGAGAAATCATATCTTGACTGGGGGGGAATTAAAAGCTACAAGTTTTATTTGCCCTGCGTAACCAAATTGTATTTAACAATGTATTACAGTCTGAACCCTGAGCACACTGAGTCATACTGCAGCACACAGAATCACAGCATGTCCTCCACAGTGTGTTTGCAGTAAATATACACAAGCACAGTATTTATTTGATCTGAACTGTATTTTCTTCGAACAGGGAGGACAGCCTGAGGACAGCTTTGGAAATATGCCTCCGTTCCCTGGGTAGAGCCGCCGTTTATGACCATTCCTATAATTTCTCTTACTATTACTATGATTATTATTATCGCTATATGTTTATATCCACATTTGTTCCTGCAGGGATGCCCAGGTGCAGGCTCAGGAGGAGGCCATCACTGAAGAAGACCTGAGGCTGATCCAGGAGAGAGAGTCGTCCATCAGGCAGTTAGAGGTACGAATAAGAATGAAAACGGTCGCGGCCGTTGTTATGAAGCATCTTGATCTGCTCTGTGTGTCTGTGTTCACCGAGAAGTCACGAACCATTCCTTCTCTGTGTTGCTCGATTCAGTCCGACATCACCGACATCAATGACATCTTCAAGGACCTGGGGATGATGGTCCACGAGCAGGGAGACATGATAGGTGAGCTTCTGCCGGCTGGTCTGAAACTGTGACATGACCACAGTTAAATAGAAGATCAAATTATTTTGTGCATGTTGCACGTAGCCGCATAAATCTGCAGATTCATGTTGAAAACTACAGTAATTGCTGAATGTGAAACAGTTTTTTAGAGAGTATCTCCCACCTTACCTTGAAAGCTTTTTCCTTACGAATCGAAATGTTAAAGGAACGGTTAAAAGTTTTTAGGAAAGATGTCCGTACTCTTTCTTGCTGAGGGCCTGATAAGAAGATCGATCCCACCCTCATGTTTGTACGGTAAATACGAAGCTGTAGCGGGCTTCACGTTAGCTTAGCTGAGCGCTCAGGCTGGAAACACAGCTAGCGTGGCTCTGTCCACAAAACAAACCAGATCAAGCCCGGTGACTGGCGATCTGTGGAGGTGCTGGCAGATGGATGTTGTTATCTTTGGACAGATTTCCCTCAGGAGCGCCCAGGAACAGCGCCAGGCTCTGAAGCTCTTTTTTTTGACACAGTGGCCAAACTTTTTTGTTTTTCTGTGTCACATCCCAAATAAAAGAAATGACTGGCTGCACATCCGAATTTGATCTATTTGGTCTAATTACATTTGGGAAGTCTAGAAGAGCCACACGATTGAATTATTTCATCCCGCATAAGACAGCGGACGGCAAATCTAGTGTTTAGAAACACAAATGAAGTCCGTGTTGATTTGTTGACGTGTGCTCCCCCGCTCCTTCCCACCTGCTGCATGTACAATGTGTGTGTCTCCTGTGTGTTCTGCAGACAGTATAGAGGCCAACGTGGAGAACGCCGACACGCATGTCCAGAACGCCACGCAGCAGCTGGCACGTGCTGCAGACTACCAGGTAAATCTCCACCGGACAGTAAGGATGATGCACAGGAGAGCCGAAAGGCGGATACAATAAACAAGGGATTAAAGGGAGAGTTCACCCCAAAAATGAAAATAAATCAGTCATTATTTACTCAGTTTAATGTCAGTGGAAAGTGAGCCGACGTTCAGTGGTCCACAAAGCATTTCTGGAGCTTCACAGCATTGGAGCCTCTTCCTGACCACGTGTCAGCGGGTGTAAATACAATCTTTTCAAATAAATGTGGGATCTCAGGCCTTCAGGGATTGTGCCGGATAAGCTGTATGTCCCCAGGAGTCCCCATCTACTGCAGTGGTTTAGGAGAACGCTGCAACAAATGTTTCATGGACTACGAAACTTCACCTGACTTTCCATCGGAATGGGGATGAGTAGATGATGACTGAATTTTCGATTCTGGAATAACTTTTCCTTTATATCCTCGTAGAAAAGAGAGGCTTTCGGATGTATGATCAGGAGAGAAGTTGGCTTGTAACAAGTGAAACAATGCAGAAATCTAAAACTGGCTGCTGTAAAGGTCCCTGAGCTAACAGTATGTGCTCACATATGACTCCTCCACCTCCTGCACAAGGGCTCTCTTGTGTAACCGAGTTCTTACTCAGCTTGTTTTGCGTTAATAAGACGTAGAGAAAGAGGCGTGAAGCTGCAATGAAAATAAAAAGCTGAGTCACGAGGTGATTCATGTAGTAGCCTTGAGTCACTTAAAAACTTAGTAAACAAATCTGTCTCTTCATTCAAAGTGGGATTATAAATCATACTTATTTATAACGCGAATAACCTCTTTTTTTTTCTTTCATCCCCCAGCAAAGGTCCCGGAAGAAGATGTGCATCCTCGTGATAGTGTTGGCTGTAGCTGCTGTTGTTATTGGACTCATCATCTGGGGTGCTACCAAGTCATCATGAGGGCTTCTTCTTCTCCCTCTTCTTCTTCTTCTTCTTCCTCCCCTCCACCTCTCCTGTTTAGTCACCAGCCTGGACAAAAGGATGAGGCAACATCCTTTCCTCTCCTCATCCTCCTCCTCCTTCTCTCACCCCCATCACGAGGAAAGTCTGTCTTTCCTCGAATTGATTATGATTAAGATTATCGCTGTCCTCGTCGACAGGACCGCACACTTCCTTCACTGTGAAAACAAAGCGAGTCCTGGTAGCTCTGCTGTTAAATTCAGCTTCATTTGAATGATTATTATTAGGCATGATTTACTTTGTGACAGGAAAGACTGTCAGGGGGAGGTGTACACAAACAGGTGGAGTACTGGGAGTGTTCGGTGGCGGCCATGTTGGCTCCAAAAAGCTCTTAATGTTCAATGAAGTTAAAAGTACAGACAACGCTTCTCGGTGCGATGAAGCGGCGCGTCGCTGCATGTGGGTAAGAGGGGATTAACCTTCAGACGTGTCTCGTCAAAAAATGTCACAATGCTGCCGCTGCTTTCCTTTGTCAGGTTAGATGTTAGAAGTCCACGTGCTAAAAGCTTCTCTGTAATGAAACTATGAATCAAGTGCACTATTTGAATTTGGGAATAAACAGAAGTCAGCCCGTGTAGCCAAACTGCATTCAGCTTAACCGCAGTGCAGCCAAAATCCGTTTTTTGGTCTATTGTTTCCTGTATTATAAGTTCTAATTAATTCAAATTAATAGTTGATTTCTGTTGTTGAATTCTAATGATAAATCAAGAAGTACTGTTTCATTCCGATCCTAGATTTTTTCGTGACACACTCCATTACTAGCCAATCATTTCAAGTAATTAGAAGGTTTCTTTTGTTACCGTGTGTACATGGTGTTTTTTGTTTGGTTAGACTAATTGTTTTTAACTGTACAGCTAAGAAATATTGCATGGACATCTTTTTTTTTAAAAATGATTTACAAACTTGTCACATCACAGATGATCACACACACAAAGAATGTAAAGTGCCACATGTACAGTAGATGGTCCAGGCGAAGGTCGAGCAACGGCTGGAGTTTTTTTTTTTTTGTTTGTTTTAATGTGCAGTACTCACGGTGTATGTGCTTCCCGGAAAAGGCCCTCCACACCACACAGGCGTCCTCAGTTACGTGTTTGATCAGACCTCATTCCATGTTGAAGTTGGCCTGTGCTGGTTGACAGCTTCCCCTTAAGGCCTTTTACTCACGGAAAAGTCACGTATGATAAACCTGCAATACCTGTTTTTATTTCTATACTCCTAATGTGAAGAAACCAAACTCTTAGTAACCAAAACTAAAGTATGTTAAAGCAAACACTAATACTTATTTTCTACAACTCTGAGACCCAAATGAAAAGTGACGATCACATGTATATTTTGAATACTGAGATTAAGCTGCCTACCATGTGCTGAATAAATTACCTGAATGTACTGAACAAGGAACTGTTTTCTTTTTTTTATGATTCTATTATTTTAAATCAAATTTCAATTAAAAAACACTTTAAGTTTAGTTTTATTTCCTTCCAACACTCGTCCAAAGGTAGAAAGAGAAAAAAAATGCTCATAGAAAACACAGCTAGCTTACCGGTAGCCATCAACTGAAATGTAACTCAGACAGTGTTGAGATGTTTCAGAGATCCTTTATTGATTTCTTTGAGAAGAGGGTTAACTCTCGGGGTGAAAAACAAAATTCAACTGAATTGAACTTAAAACATTGACAGAGATCCTTTATTGATTTGTTCAGAAGGAGGGTTTCCTCGGGGTATGTTTGCAAAAACTGAACTTTGTAACAAACTGAATTTCATTCTCTTGGTGTTTATTGGAACACTGGAATCTGTGTTTTTAGTTAACATGATCTGAACTTGACTAACCCGACCCTGCAAAAAGCCACCAGGATAAAAGTCAAGTTGTTGTTGTAAAATAATCTTTATGAACTGAAGATGTGTAAATGACTGTTGATCTTTACAAATCTTGATGCACGTCTTGGACAAGTGCTGGAGGGAATGTAATTGTGACACCCCTAATAACCACATTATTCTGCAGTAAAAATACAGTATGTTTGCACCATATAGCATAGTTGTTACAAACACAGCAGAAACACATTATATATTCCATATTTAAACATTCAAAATTAAATAAAAGAGAAACAGATGGCCGGCTGCTTGATGAGAGCCAGTGGACAGGGTGCTTTACTTATTAATTTAGCTAGAAATGACTCCAAAAAACCAATGATTGAGTTTCATTACTCTCTCTGGAATATGTATAGGGAAGCTGAATGAGTAATGGTCTTCCTGTGTCAGTAACTGTTGATGATTAACTCAAGTGTATCCATCAGTAGAGGGCAGTAAATGCATATTGGGGGTGAACCTGGAAAACTGTGTGTCCTCAATTGACCTTTCTCTGGAAAATGCAGGCTAGCAGGGAGTCGACTCAAAGTGATGACGAGTGATGTTGGCGACGGCCGTTGTTATCATCAGTTGTATCTGCCAGTGATGCAAGACATTGTTCCTGTTTATTTTTCTTTTTAAAACAACATTAACTCAGTGTTTTCTGTGTGTAAGAACAGCCTCCAACTGTTCAGATTGAACCTTGTTGTTGAGTCAGGACCCTAACTAATTGTTAGGGATGAACCAAACATGACAAGGTACCATCTGTGTAAAAGTAAAAATCTACATATATGACGTCACAAACAACATTTTTAACATAGAAACATAAAAAAAACAAAACAAAAAAAACGCTTATTAAAGAGGTCCAACGACAGATCCCTGTGGTCCACCTTTTGTTCAAACTGTTTTTAAAACATTCCAAAACGAGTTTATACACTTGTGTCATCTCCCTGTTTACGGCATCAACTCTCGAAAGTAAGGCAGCCATGAGAGAATGAGATCAAGGGGCAGACAGGAGGTAGCTTGTATTTGTCAGAACAGACGGTGTTAGAGTTGGACTGGGATGTGGAAGTGACAGACTGCTGTGACGCAGAAGGCAAAAGTTTCCTTGGCCGAGTGGCAGATGAGGAGAATTTTGGACACGGTGTTGTAAATACATCACTGGGGCAGAGGACAGGTTGAACTGGGCGTCAGTAGGACAGGTAGTATATTTTGGGCTTGTTACACCACACAGAAAATTAGCAAGTCGCTGCAAAGAGCTGAGCAGGATTTTCCTTCCAAACTGAGCGTCACAGCTGAGGAGGATGAGGAAAGTTTGACCAACCGCAAAGAAAGTTTGAACTGGAAAGACACATACAGTAGGGACTCACTGAATAGTTTTTTTAAAGGGGACATGCCGTTTTCCTTTATATTTATTTAACTACCTAAACAATCCACATGAGATTTGTATGAAGTATTGTATTTGGAAGTGACCTGTTAATGTGTCTCCTTCTTTACAATAGCAAAAAATGTTTTTTAAGAGACAACAGCAAAAGTTGGTTTCGCACAGAAGTTTCACTCTGTTGTGACGATGACGAACTCTGAGCTCGGTGAAGTCGGGGCTTTAGGTGCGTCATTAGAGAAAAGGTGTGGAGGAAATAACAAGTTGTTGTTCGCTTTCCTTTCCATTAGGAGGCCGAAATAGCTCCTCTAAATATGTAATTGCAACAGTGAAGGTGACTCTGGGGCAAAGACACCAAGTTATGTGCCAATTAAATCTTGTTTTGGACTAACAACCACGTGAGTAGAGGCTGTGGGGATGTTATAAAAGTAATAGTGGGAGCGACACATTAAAAGAAACAAACATATTTTTAACATAATGGAATTGTGTATTTTATTTTGTGGTGGTATTTCAACTGTAGGCTGGTTAAAGGATAAGTGCACCCTAAAATGAAAAGTCAGTCGTAATCTACTTGATCACCATGCCGATGGAAAGTCACGGTCCACGAAACATTTTTAAAGCTTAACAGCAAAACGTACAAGTCTTCAGGAGCCCAGAGATCCCGAAACTGATTCGAAAAGATATCATTTACAAACTTTTGAATGCCAAAAAGTGTTAGCATGCACCCCAGACAACGTGGACGCACAATCTCCAGCTTCAGTGAACAACAAAACTCATCCGACATGCCACCGACATGTGGGTGAGCAGGTAATGACTGAATTCTTCATTTTTGGGTGAACTCGTGAGTAAAGTGGTATGGACGCACAGTTATACACAGTAAGGCACAATGTACATTCACATCTTATATTTCCTGAAATGTGCACATGCTGAATATTCATTTTATAAGTTTGCCTTTACATCTTTCCTAACCCTAACACTATTACTGCCAGCAGGGGGCAGTGCTGGGCTGTCTTCCATAACTCTCACAGTGTGCTAAATCCACAACATACCACTATAAGGTAATGCTATTAGCTTAAAGTGGAAATAATCCAGGTACAGTTATACAACAGTTGCACAGTATACTGACACAACTGTACAGGTATACAAAGGGTTAAATATGTCATTAGATGATACATCTCATACAGTTGCCCAATGGAATAAAACCAAGCTCCACTAAACTCCACTGGACCTTTATCACAGCTAGTCAAGGCTTTGATTTCTCCCAACTGAGGGTTTTTATGCTCTGATCCATGTTAATTAGCTCAGATCAAAGTCCGGACTGTCCTTCAAAGTGGCGGCTCAGAATTGAGCCCCCTCAGCAGACATCATGCAGAAGAGTCCTTGTGTGAGATAATGAATCCCTGCTCTGCTCTCCGTGTGCAGATCAGCTAATAATGACTATCAGATAGAGCAGTAACGGCTATTGGGTGGCACATTACTTTTTTCGTCCGGAAGCGTGTAAGCAGTAGCCTCGTCCTTGTCACAACTGAGGCCTATTTTTATGCCTCTGCTCTCCTCGTCTGTCCTTCCCCTCTCCATCACTACAGTGCTGTATCTGTGGCCCTCGCTATATTTATGTCTAGCTTCAGCCCACAGGATGTCACCCCTCGTTCAGGCCAACCATGTCAATGGAATCTGGATTCCCCTCAGGGTCATGTTGTTTCATCATGTATTTTGAAGAGTCACTGAAGAGTGACATAATTTCAGTGCTATGCAGCTGATATATTATTTGAGTATTGCTGAGTATATCAATTAAAAGTAAAGAATTTTGATTGTAGTTATGTTATATCGAGCCTCATTTGGTGGTTCGACTAATCATCATGGAATTTCGTGCCTGTATCAAGATTAGGATCCAAGCTGCTTCAAGGCCCCACTAGCTGCACGGCTAACTAAGCTAATTAGCTAACGGCATCAGTTAACAGTTACCAAGGTGATATGCATTTACATTTACATTTAGGGCATTTAGCAGACACTTTTGGGGCCGACCAGCACTTCAGGAGCGGTTTGGGGTTCAGCATCTTGCCCAAGGACACTTTGACATGCAGACCAGGGGAACTGAACCAGCGACCGACCGATAACAAGACGCTGGCTCTGCCCCTGAGCCTCAGTCTTATTATGGCACCTTTTCATTTAATCCGTTTTGTATTTTTTAATGTAAAACCATAGCTCACATACCGTACGTATCAAAGTAACTACATCGCTAAAGTCTCGACACTTTTTCAGGCCCACAAAGCTAAAACTTGTGTGTCGCCGACCTCCTTCAAAATATCTGTAACCGAGCATCCCGGTCTCCATCCGTGATCCTTGACTTGTAATCCTCAGGTCTGGTCCAGAGCCCCAGAGGGCAGCATTCCTCTCACAAGCCCAGGAATGTAAACTTTACTTTGGAGTCCAGCTTTCGGTCCAGCAGGAGGAATGCCGAGTTTTAGCCATTTAAAATGTCCTCCCTCCCTCTCTCTCTCTCTCTCTCTCTCTCTCTCTCTCTGAAAAAGAATATTTAGAAAAAGAAAAAAAAAAGCCCTCATAAATAAAGATGTGGTAGGGCTGGCACTGGTGGGATGACAACTGGCACCAGAACAGAAAAACTTGCTGGCGGGTTTTTTTTTTGGGGTGGGGGGTTTAGATTTAGAGGCTTCTGTGTATTCTGGTAAATATTGATGTTTTTCTGGAGGAGGAAGTAGCTCTCAGGTATGTGACAGGATGTTCCACAGCGAGAGGAAACCGCTGCACTCACCTGCTGTTTCAAAGCTAGAACTCCCGAGCTCGCACGCTGAAGGAACTCTCAGTACACCTGCGCAGAACAGTTTATTCCATCCGCATTGAGAACAAACAGAAAAACTAACATTACAGCCAGTAAGTGCAGTTTATGAACTTGGACAGCCTCTCATATTTAAGACTGCAGCTGGGATGTTAATATGCTGCTGGCTGCTGTGTGGGAGCGCATTGGTAAAAAAAAAAAAAAAACTTAACCAGAAGCCGTCTGATGTCAGTAAACAGCATGCATGATACTCATATTTGCCAAAGTGGCTGATATTTTTATACCGAAGGACGGCAAAGGGAAAGAATGTCAAAACATCTATTTATGAAACTCTCAGTCAGTCCTCCTTATCACATATCACATTTGCAAAAAGGGACACATTTATAGTGTCTTTATCGTTGGGAATAAGACTTTTGCAGCAGCAGTTTTCGCCTCATGTGACATCTGGAGGGGTTTTCCGTTCTGATAAAGTATCTTTAAAGCTGCATTAATCAATTTTTCTTATACTTACAATGGATTAAATGTGACAGGGGTCTCTTATGTAACAAACCTACGGAGAATTATTGCCAACTGCATTTTCCCCTCAACCCTTCAGAGCTTTTATTATTTTAAGCAGCTTTCAGCTCCTTGTTTTGATTTATGTTCTGGTGCTGCGCTGTGCAGCTTCCACCTCTCTCTTTTAAAAACAGCCATTTTCAGCACAAAAGCTCTCAGCGGTGCACTTCACGCCCAACAACAAGCAGCGGACAAGGTTTGCAACAAGAATTCAGCATCCAAAAAGGCGGATTTCTGCCTCAAGAGTCGGTGGAGAGTCAAACGGAACTGAAAGCAGAGCGACCAAACTTTACAAGGGAAAAATATGTCAGAGTCGCGTTTACAGCTTGATGTGTTGACCCCAAAGAGCCTAAAAATATCTTGTTTTAAGTCACTCCTGATGTGTCGTATGTGGCAGCTTATGTCCCTTTTCAAGGTGCAGCTCTGGCCTGGTATCAGACAGAGCGAGGAAAGTCAACACCAGGCTGAGGTTCGGGTGGTTGGATGGGTCAAACATGGGAAAACAGGGCTCAGATTCCGTGTGTGGACAAAAGTCAACATGGACTTGTTTTTTACTCAAGTTACGTAACGTAATTTAAGAAAATAACATACTCATTTGAACATTTTTACAAGTAACTTCGGTCCCAAATCCTAACCAAACTGCAACCGCTTCAAAACATTAACAGTCCAAAAGTCATAATATAATAAATATGTCACAGCAAGCCTTATTTTAAAAGTCTTACCAGATGTTGCATATGCAAAAGTGATACTAGAGGGATAATTATAGCTTCATGATTTTAAATTTGGGGGCCACTGACTAAGACGCCATGTTTAGACGAATTCACAGTCAAACATGTTGCAGTTTGAAGTAGAGTTTTCCAGTTTGAGACACTTTCGGCTTCGGCTGTTGTCATAAAGCTGCACTGCTTTGAGCTCTAGCCGCCTGTCACTGTCCCCCACAGTGCAGTTTCTCAAGCTATAACTGTAAATATCCCACAGGCCTGTGTGCTCATGTCTGCATTGCAAGGATAACACTATATTTTCACAAGTCTGTGCGGCTTCCAGGGTGAAAAACAAAGTCCTATCATTGCTCAAATCTCGGCTCTCCAACACTCTGTTTACGCTCTCCTACAAGTACTTGTTAACCTACTTACTTATAGTTTAGCCTCGTGGTTAAATTGCTGACCTTAAAACAGAGAATTATATCTCAGCTGTGAGCTGGCTGATACTGGAGGGTGATTTGTGTTAACAGTTTCCTGAACTGCCTCCCCATCCAGCAGACATCTCTTAAATTACAGCGCAAATTGATTTATTCGCTGGTAACAAAGGAGAAAGTAAAAAAGGAGGCTTTTTCATCGTCCTCCTCCACCTCAAATATGTTTTTTCGCTTCGCCCTGTGTGAACAAGTTTAAATACCATCCCCGGTTTGCTCACCTCAAATCATCTCCCATACGTGTAGGAGACTGTTTGCACAGAGGAACGTAACCAGGAGGGGAAAATGCAGGAAGAACAAACTATGGTGACCTTGTGTAACGCACAACGGACGTCATAACCTCCAGCAGAGTCGCCGTTGGTGGGAATGAAGAATGAGGGAAGGAAGGTAGGCACGGAGGAAGGCAGGGAGGTAATTGAGGAATGGATGTGCGTCTCCTAGGTGGCCGTGTTGATGCTCTGGGAGGATGTGGGCACCGGTCAGACCACACACACACACACATACATACACAAAAACAGAGACACGCACACACACGTGCACGCTCGTAGCAAGGCCACGCCGAGCTTCAGCCGCAGTTATTGTTATGCAGCAGCCTCACCATGGTGGGAGCATAGGAATTAGAGTCTGGGTTTGTACGCTGGTAGGTATTTGATTTTCGGTTTCTATAATGGAGGGTAATAAATTGTGGGTGTTTGTCATGGTGGGACTGCAGGAATTTGGCCCCGGCTCTCGACGTTCCTGTTGAACTACAGTTAGGACTTGAAGGATCTGGACGAAGGAGGAAAAACATACTCGCAGAGTAGATGGTTTCCCATCCATACTGCATATTTTCGATAATTAGGGAACCAAATCTACATCATTTTCTATGTTTGTTGTTCCTCCATGGTGATGGCTAAGAGCAGTTTTCAGTGCATCTGGCTGTTTAGACGGATGGCGGACTATAAAATGTAAGTGTGATGGGGAAAGCAGAGAATAAAGTAACTCGCTGGACAGTCACTTATGCACCGATAGTTGTTGCAGACATGTCGAGTCATACGTTTTTTGCAGATAACATTACATTTCCACGACTAAATAAGCAATAATCAAATATAAACTCAGGGAAAACATGGTATTTATTAGACTACTGTGTGGGTGTGGTGTGACCAGATTTAATAACAGTGATGGCAACAGAGGAAACAACCCCACAACTGTCAGCACATCTCAGTTCCAATGTTGCTCAGTCCTGATTGGTGCACAGAAACACAGCACATGGCATTTTTGTCAACTGGGCTTTCCAAGCAAAAACCTCTGAGAAGAATAAAAATTCTTGAGTTCATGAGGTATACTATCGTATGGAAGTCCATTTCTGCCAGTTAAAGGAAAAAAAAGTAATGAAATTAAACCTTGATTCGAAAAATATTCCCATAGTCAAGTCATGATTATGAGATTATGACTTTTTTGACGTTTATTCGTACAATTTTGACTTTTTTCTCACAATTTTGACTTTTTTCCCCCCCAATTTTATCCTTTTCCCATAATTCAAACTTTTCTTCTCACAATTTTGACTTATTTTCACACAATTTTTCACAACTTCCCATTGGAATATACTTTTGACTTTTTTTCTCACAATTTAGGATTTTTTTTCTCACAATTCAAACTTTTCTTCTCACAATTTTGACTTTTTCCACACAATGTTGCCATTTTTCTCACATTTTTTTTTTTTTTTTGTTGACAATTTTGACTTATTTTTACACAATTTTTCACCACTTACCATGGGAATATCCCCTTTCCTATAATTCAAACTTTTTTTTTCTCACAATTTTGACTTTTTTTCACAATGTCTCATGACTTACCATGAGAATATGAGAAAAAAAATGTCACAATGTAAGTAAAAAAGTCAAAATTGTTAGAAAAAAAGTTTGAATTATGAGGAAAAGGACACAGTTTTGACTTTTTCTCTCATAATTTTGTCCTTTTTTCCCATAAATCAAACTTTTTTGAGAAAATTGTGAGAAAAAAAGGTCAAAATTAAGAGATAAAAAGTTTATGTGAAAAAGGACAAAACTTTTACCTCATAATAAAATTTTAGACTTTATCTCATAATCCCCTCTTTTATCCAATAATTCTGACTTTTTACGTCATAATTTCGTATAATTTACCGTGGGAATATTTTTTTCATCAAGTTTAGTTTTCATTGTATTTTTTTGCCTTTATCTGGTGGAAGTTGGCGTCCGTCCATCATCGAAAGAAGTAGAACGAGCAGACGGGTTTCAGGGCCTTTACATGTTTCTGTGGAGGTTCAGGAGTATTTACAGTATGTTTGAGTGTCTGCGTGCATCATTATAAAGTACTTTTAGATTATCAAATATCACTTTGCTGAGAGTATGTTAGCATTGCAGACTATGCATTGATTAAATCCTTAGAAATGTGACATGTTTAAGATTTCAGAGATAAGTGTTCTTTGTTTGCACAAAGGAAAGTTTCAAGTTGAGGTTTAAAACGCTTGTTGACACAGATTATGTTTCAATTACTCGTCTCAATGAGGTCGACTTACCGGACAACACCAGACGAGCAGGAATGCACGCCCATTATTTACAGATCCCGGCCGTGAAACCCCAAGTGAATTATACCTGTTAATCAGCTGCACTGAAAGGCGTTTGACGTAGGTTGGACAAAGCTAACAGAACAAGAGGTGCGAAGAGTGTGTTTGAGTGGGCAGGTGGGGCTGTCGGGGGTTAAAGGTTAAGAGGGGTTGATGGGTGGGGCAGCGGTGATGGTCGGGCGAAAAGCTGCTCGGCAAACACAGCTTGCTGTCACAAACACACCAGATATATGAACAGCCGCAAGTCTGTGAGAGACACAGAGGACGGATGAGTGTGAGAGGACGGCAGGGACGCAGGTCGAGAGCTGAAGGAGGGAGGCCCTCGGTTTACTCACAGTGTTGTGATATGTTCGTCATGTTTTCACACCGGGGGGATTCTCAGACGGCTTGTTTCCATTTCACTGTCTGGCATTTAGCTACAACTCGGGTGACCAGATGTCCTGAAATATTCATCACAGTCCCGACTTACTAGAATTTGTCCCAAATCTCAGAAACCTGACGCATTAATGCAGGAAAATTTGAATATATCAGAGTTCTGATTAGTTACGACCTAATAAAACATTGCTGCAGCTCTCTGTTGGCTACATCAGGGATTGTCGGGGAAGTTTAAAGTCCATAACCTATTACTGATGGTAGTTGTAGTTCTTTTAGCCTTGTACAGTCGTGTAAGGAGAGATGAGACGCGCGCATAGCAGATGTGAGGATGTGATAGGCTCTGAACTGATTAAATGAAAAAAAAAATGTATTTAACAGATCATTTTTCTTGCAAAAGTTCCGGATGGGACATGAAATAATATAATATGAGATGAGTCCAGATGTGAAGAGGTGTGGTTAGATAGGATGAAACAAAATTAGTCATCCTGAGATGAAACGAGACAAGATGACCTTCAGTGATGACTTGAGAAATTGGCTGAAATTGCTCGTACGAGAGTTCGATGATGACTTCATGGGATGTCGGATATACGTAAAGCCAGCTAACATGAACTTTACTCAAGAGGCAATGATGAGATCACATGAGACCGAGATGAGAAGAGGTGAGCGGAGATGAGATGAAATCAGATAAAACGAGATGAAATCAGTTTTGTCGGTGAGATGAGATCAACGCCACTGACTTGCAGAAAACAACGGAAATGAAACAAGACGACATAAACTTTACAAACTAAGTGAAAAAAGTGACAACGCGCTCTTTACTGAGCGGTTAAAACTAGATTTTTTATTTAGGATGAGATGGTATAGGAAGAGGTAAGGTTAGCTGATGAGATGAACTTTATAGGTGAGATGAAAAGAGACCAAACCAGATGAAAAAGAACCGAGGATCTTAAACGGGCTCGGGTGAGACTTCGGCTAACTCCATCTCCGCGTTTCAGTCCTGTGACCGGTTCAATCCGACCCCTCAAAGCACAAATCTGCCACCACATCAGACGTTTTCTTTTTTAGCTCTCGGTATAGACTCTTGCCTTTCTTGCCTTAATTTATCCTGGGAATATTTGCCAAGCACACATACTCTCTTTCATCAACACCCTGCTTCACACGTACAAAGTTACACACATCCATACCTGGCAGCTGCCCAGTGCGACCACAGTCTTCTAGTGTTGGTCCACTGGGCAGCTCCACCAGAGCAATTTGGACGGTATGAAATGTGCTCAAGGACATTTCTATGGTATTAAGCCGAAGGAGAAGGAGAGCCGGTCGCGTCCACTTCCCTGATCCGCATTTTTCTTGGCAAATCAGACATCCAAAACATCAATCTTCTCACCAGACCACTTGTCCAAACATAAGGGCCTGCACATATTGGAACTAGACGCTTTTTGTAATGAAAGACATTTGGAAGACACAATCCAGCATTCAATGAAAAGATCTTGGAAGTTCTTTGGCCTCAGGTCAACAAACACTACCTGTCTGTCCAACACAGAGGTTTGATGACAAAATGCCAATTTAAGGAGCCAGCGCAAGACACTTCGTCGGATTAGTGTCACTGAATTTGCCTGTTTTCCGATAAGGCTGATTTTTTGTCCTGAAATTCTGTCAGTTTTCATCTCTTCTCCTCAATCATACAGCTTTTTTTTTTTTCCCTGTGATGGCTTGTTCATCTCACTTCCACATTAAACTGTCGAGTCATCCACCAAAATCTCGTAAATCCTGTGACGCTTGCGAGGCACCTTTCAACAAGTTTCCATTTCCAACCCGACTGATGCTTGTTATGAGGGTTTCACCGGCCGATGCGACCAGTGCATCCACGATCGCGGGCGTACAGCAACACCGCAAGGACAAACCATACACAGAACTTCAGTGAAACCCCAAAATGAGCTAGTTGATTAATAGTTTATGATTATTTTGGACGTGATTGCCTGTCGTACCTAACTATTGTGTCGCCTACTGTCTAATAATTTGGATTAATTGTAATCATTTCCATGTCAGCAAAGCATTTAGGATTGAATGTAACTGAACTGATAAACATATGACTCTACGAAACACATAACGGCATCCATAATAATTAAAAAAATGTCCACTTTTATTGCAGTTTTGTGTGCAGTTTGTCCAAGTGGTGTTGCCGTACTTGTTGACCTGATGATGGAGTCGGGTGAAAACATTGAGGGATCATCAAAGATAACAAAATGCATTTTGAGGGAAATCTATTGTTGAGACTTTTCACTCAAAACCAAAATGCCAATCAAGACGTCTAACGAGCTCATCTCCTCTTTGTGAAGTCAGTTGGTTTGGTTCAAAAAGTTGGCCCGCCGTCTCACATGACTTATGTCTTACAGCAGAATTGCGATTATATAATGACCGAATCAGGTGCCAGACAGCACGGATGGTCTTCCTCAGTGATTCATCTGCGGCTCAGTGTTCCTGGCACGCGGCTCGGCGCTCACCTCGTCTGAGAAAAGCCCTCCCTTCGCGCGGCAAACATGTTGCTCTGCTCAGACCAGTCTGAACTGCCTCTCGCTAGGACGCGGCCGCTCCGGCATCAAACGATATTTTTAATCAAGTGGTCAAAAGCTATTGCACAAACATTCTAAAGTAGCTTAGGTCAACAGTGTCCCAGAGCCTGTTCTGTTAGCTGGAATGCTCCTGTGCGCCGCGAACAGGCCTCTCTTTGTGCCTCAGTCCAGCAGCCTCACGCCACACCGCACCGCTCTGGAATCCTGTTTGTTTTCTTTCAAATTTCTCAACCTAGTTCGCTCCGATGTAGAAGCCTAGTGTATCATATGTGTGTGTGTGTGTGTGTGTGTGTGTGCGTGCTGTTTGTTAAGGTGCGCGCTAAGTGTGCATCTGTGTTTGTACCCATGCAGCAACAGTATGGCTCATTGAGCATGTGCTCATTTTAAGCCGGTGCCAAGGTTCACAAGCTTTAAAGTGGAACATACGGGAGGGTTAAAAATTATAAGCTTTGAGCCGGCGTAAATCCAGCCAGCCCCAGTTTAGGCTGTTAATGTGAGGAGTAACAGATAGATGCCTATTGGACCAGACTCTGCTTTTGGTAGCCAACGGGCCTGTTTTTTTAATTCACTTTAATCCAATCAATGCTGGATTTCTTTAGCAGCACATGCTCTGGTATTTTAATGTGCGTCTGATTGAAATACCAGGATTACTGAAGGCTTGTTCATGCTGAATCTCTTCCAAATTCGGGGGGGTACGACGAGACAAAAACCTTCAACTTGAATCTGTTGTTTTGCATTCTTGGACTCCCCCCGCATTCATTTCTAGTCAATCCACTTATCTAACCAGTAATCTGCAATTATCCACAATACAGAGGGGCTTGTTGACGCCCTACGTGCTGACTGGACAAACACCTCAGGCCTTCCCTCTCATACTTCCAGTCCTCCTCCCCCTTTATCCTCATTTCTACTTTTGGCTGACCAAACCAGAGGAATTCATTATCCCGGAAACCTTTTTGCAAAACGAGAGTAAGCCAAGCAGAGGAAGGCTATTCTTCTTTCCTGGACTTTCTGACAATGAAACCATGGCATACACTCAGCCTATTATTACTGCCACTGATGACCGTTGATGTTTTGCCATGTGAACTGTAACCCTAGAAGCCTTGTTTTGTTACCCTGAACAACCTGGTTCTGTCTGCGAAGAGAATGGATCTAATTTATGTTGGAAAGAGGACTTTTTCATAGGAATTTTGGCATGTCAAAAGGGACTAAATGATGTGAAAATATTCCAGTCATCTCAACGATTGAGTGGTCAGTCGAGTTCCAGTCAGACAAACATTATATCCCAAAATAAAAAACAGAGTCTTACTAGTTTTCTGTCTTTACCTATTCAAGCTTTGCAGGGTTGTGACGTGCTGGAGCCTGTCCCAGCTCACACTGAGCAAGAGGTGTCTGTGATAAGGCCGGCAATCGTTCACACTCACATTCACACCTATGGGCAGGTCAGAGTTGCTCATTCACCTATTGGGACTGTGGGAGGAAACATGTGCAGACACGGGGCGAACTTCACACACAAGCCGGTCAATCCTCACCACTACAACACAACAACCTCCGAGCCTGTGTCCTGAAAATGAATGCTGGCGCTCATCTCTCCTTGTGCAGATGTTCCACCAAAATGAGTTTCCCTCCGACACAATTTTGTCAAGATATGGAGAAATCAATGTGGCACACGGACACGTAAGAATGCAAACTTACCAGAGGTTTGCAGAAATGTTAACTGCCAAAATTGTATCCTGGTGACTTTGTCCTTTTGACTTATTTCTGACAATTACGTTATGCAGATGATGTACAACTTTATGCCTCATTATGTCTAGCCTGTATTTTTGTAATTTTTATTTTATTTTTTTAATTGCATAATCCAAACATGTCCTGCAGTTGAATGAACCAAAATCAGATATTTATAAATAAATACATTTTGTTGTTATGTCACAATGTTTCTCTGAACGTCCATCTGCTGCCTTCCCTTAAAACATTTCTCTTTCTGATGTCTTTGACTTTGCTTCAAACCCTTTACTGCTCCATTTCCAGTAACCTGAGGAAATGCCTTCTCTGGGCTGTCCCACTAAATGCCACATATAGGCGGCCCCTTCTAATACTGCAGGGGTAAGCTGCTCTGAAAAGCCCCTCCAAAATACTCTGCAGGGCGGTGTGTCCTCAATGTCCTGCACCTGCATAAACACACCGAGCCAGAGGAGCTGCCTGCCGCCCTGCCAGGCACGCTAAACCACATGTCCAAAAGGCTGGAGAAAAACATACCTGGGAACAGTTACCGTGAGAAGCAGAGGTAAAGTAGAATACAGTTGACCGCAAAAGGTTGCAGTCGAAAAAAAGGCGCGGTGGGAAAGGTGCAACGTTCAGTTTGTGCACGCTAAGTGAAAGTCAGAGTCACAGTACACACGAAACACATTAAATATGTGTGATATAAATTAAAGAAGTCGTCAAAAGTATCCGGCTATCAGACACAAGGACAGAAAAAAGAGAGACCAGATGGGTGAAGGCGACGGAGAAAAAGGGAAAAAACATCAAGGCTGAAATCAGATTGGGTGAGAAAAAACAATTTGGAAACTTCTGGGATAATTACGTGAAATAAGCGTATAAAGGGTATAACGTGTCGGGAGCAGAGCGGGCGAGAAGCGGGCCTCCGAGACAGGCGGCGTATTGACACGCCGTGACAGAACACCTACCTGTCAGACGTGGCCCGTAAAGGCTCTCCGCAGTGGGACAAGGCTTCATATTCACACAGCGTCACATGACACCTCGCAGTTACGTAACTGTGGCAACCTTCAATCATTGTATTGTAAGTGAGACCTCACAAGGGGCCCCCGGCCATACATGCTGCCCCGCTTTATGGCACAGGAGGCTCCATTTTAGTTAGCGGGGGCCTCCATATTTCATCCTGGAGGAATCTAAGCAGTAAAAACGTCCTCAGGCCAACTTCTAAATCTTGTTTACTCAATTTAACCAATGAAAATACTCAATATGTGTTTACTTTACGGTCATATGGGGTTATTGTGTTGTCACCGTTACAAAATGCATTACACGAATTGTAAAAAATGCAACCTCGTTCCCACTGATTCGACAGATAGCCGAGTGATAGCTCCTTCCTGCGTCATCGCCTCCTCCTCCTCCTCTGCTGCTGGTGGATTTATATGCTGAGCGGGACTGGATGCAGCTGGGAAAATAGCAGTGAACTCACAGTCGATGATGCATGAGACATATCTGTTGTCACATGTGGATGATAATACTTTTAACTGGATTAAGATCTGTAAAAATGACAAACTCATAATCCTTCAGGCAGACATTACAGTGAGCTGCTCTGATGCATTTTGGCTCTTGATAAAGAACAGCTGTCACTGCTTCAAACAGAGATGAACTGAAGGGTAGCTGAGTTTTAGCTGATCTCAGGCCATACGTTAACATGCATGTTTATTAGCATATACTGGCCTGGCAATAATGGGTAATAATGGTAGCGCTCTCTAGACTAAAACTATTTATGTGCAACCTAATATAAGCATTGATAACCAAGATGTTTTCCAAAATATTCAACATTACTTATTTAATAAAAAAACAAACATATTGGCTTATTTATCATTGTTTACAATGCCTACTGTGGCTACCGTTAGCTAGCTAGCTCGGCTAGCCGTGCAGCTAGTGGTCATAACAAAGAAAATGTAGCATTTCCACGACTAGCTGGTTAGCACGTTAACTTCAGATAGATGTCATAACATCCAAAAAAGTTATTTATTCACATTCCACATCACCTGAGAAATGTACCAATCTAACTATGCTAACTAGCTAATGGTGGAGTGAATTTTCTTGCTATGCTAGGACTTGCACATAAATTTGGACGCCAGAAAAAAGAGATCAGAAGGAAAGTAGGGAGCTGTTCAGAGCTGTAGACCCGAATAATGTAATGAACAATGTTTTACAGTCTATTCAGAAAGCTGCTGCAAGCTACAGACGGGGCTAACGTTACAGCCAGCGTCACTAGCCAAGACGTAGTCGTAGCTAGCATGAGTGAAGGAGCCACCACTGCCTGGGAAAAACAGGATGATGTTGATAGTTGCGATCCAGAAATTGATCTGTTAAATTTTTTTTAAAAACTTTATGGTTAAGTTTCTTGGCTCGACACAGTGACTGCCTGACGTCTTGTCTTGCTATGCTATGCTAACCAAATCGTCTCCTGCTTTATATTTTCCATAAAGACGGGGAGTAGTCTCCACTCAAACGTATCATTAGTTATGTAACATTTTAAGGAAAGAAACTTGTTTTCTTGTGTTGAGGAACCAGTTGAGCTTGCTTTCACTGGCCGTAGTCCACATATTTTCCAGTCGGACAGCATGGTTTACTCACCAGTCATTTATCATCACACTATTTTAAAACTTTTGCGTGTAGGCCCTGAATCACTGCTGGTGAGAGTGGAAAACATATATCTCCCTGGGCCGCTGCTGAGGTAGGAGACACATGTGAAACTCTGGTTGTCTGCTGTCGGTTTGACAGCTACCTGCGTCATCACTTCCTCCTCACTTTGCTGAGGAATCCACCTTCCGCTGTTCCAGCTGGGGAATATTCCATGTTGTTGTGAAGAGGATGCTGGGAGCATAATATTTTCCACTGTCAGTTTGGAGTGGGCAGGTATGCAGAAAGTAAAGAACACTCTGTCAACATATGGCACAGTTGGACTCCTAACTTATTTAACTGGTGATGCAGAGATATATCACAGTTTGTGCATTTACTTGAACTTATTCTACTTATCTTTAACTTGCATCTTGTACAACAAGATTTACCTGATTACTGATTGCATGCAAACCACATCACTCCATCTTTCTTGGTTGTGTTAGCTTCAGCCATTTAACTCAGGAGAGACATAATACTCTGAGAGCTACTTTTAGCAAAGGAGTGAGAAAACAGTGAGTAGCAGCAGGCCAGCTGTGACCTTCCAGCTAACAGCGACGAGGCACAGAAGGGTCAGACTGCCATCAGACAGACGGGCAAACAGACAGACAGACGTGGGGCGAGGGTGTAGGCTGCAGTCTGACCTTGCAGCTCGCAGACAGATGGGGAAAGGCCTTCTCGTTTCCAGACACACAGACAGACAGGGAGGGGTCCCGTTAGCCACTCTGCAGAAACTGCATATCTGGAAACAATTAGAGCCGATGGGAACCCGGGCCCGGCTGTTCCTATAGCACCGGCACAGTTCTATCAAGGGGAACCGTTTGCTCTCCTTAAGAGTATTTCTTCACCAGAACCACCGGTCACAGACGCACAGTTTATTATTCCGCCAAAATCCTCTGAAGCAGCAGCTGACCATATTGTGTTTTAATCCTTTATTGAGTTAAGAACACATTTGTGTTTACACTGACAGCCTCGCAAAAAAGGGAAAGCCCTCGAGGAGTAATATTTTCACAGCCGCTTTGTAAAGGAACACACCTGATCGCGCTAATCGTTAACCTCATGTTCATTTCGTTTAGTCATCTGAAAACGGCCTTTCCCTTTTGCAGCGTTCAGCACTAACGACTCCGTCAGAGGACTGATGTGTTGTTGACTTTGGTTTTCGTCGTCGAGGCCAAAAGGTCCCACCAGGTTTTCATCGGCGAAGCCAACAACTCCAGCAGTGATGAAAGGGGACTCACTGCACACTTTCCTAATAAGAGCGTTTGTGGCTTGAACATTGTCCCTACGGATCAATGTTTTTTTTTTTTTCCTTTGTGTTGATGTCGGTGCCAATGTGGAAAGCCGAATCCGTGAGCTGGTTTTATGTTCAAACCACATAGAACATACTTTGAAGTTCATGAATTTATGCCATTAATCAGACGATCGCTGGAGAGTCATACAGCGCTATTTACTATTTTTCCACTACGTTGCGACAGTGGACACTGTAGAGACACACAGTTACCTTTTATTTTATTGATCATCCATGATTATTGTGACTGCTGTGACAGATTAAAGTGTTCTGGTCCTCTGCGAACATTATCATCAATATTGTCATGATTGGGACTTTTGGTAATTTTAGTCGCTTGTATCATTGTGTTTGCAATTCCTCTAAGTTTGTTTCTCCTCGACCTCTCCACTGTTGGTCTTGGTGTCCTCTTTTGGGTCCTGCATCGTTGTACAAACCGTAACAAATGTCTTTACATCACCAAAGGATCAACTGACAGAATGCATGAAGGGGTCACAAACATGGAGAAGCACTTGACTCTTCGGTTTCCCTCAAGTCTGCAGAGCTTTTCTGCGTCTTTCAACTCAGTGTTTTGGTATTGCGGCCCCCAAACACACTGCTGTCGCTTGCACTGCTCTCATCAGTGTTATTTTCAACAATGGAGCCCTAATGAACCTGCTGTAAACCAAATACCCTGTACTAAATAGCTGGCAGACACAGCTAGCGACTAGCTGGGAAACACAGTCGCATTTTGCAGCCAAAGGTCGAGGTATCTCCTTTGGGGGAGATCACAAATGAGTTGAAGAAAAAAAGACCGATCAGGTGGCCAGAAGCACGACTCCAAATAGATGCTAATGATGATGCTAACTGCTTGCTAACAAGTTTGCAAGTCATGAAGCGGTTACTCGTCTTGTGAACAGTTTCATGTAGGGAACTATTTGCTTTCTACTACAACTACACCCACTGTCATGGACGACAAGCTGGTTAATTAAGCTAACTAACATCACAGCTCAGCCATTAATCTCTACAAACAGGCACAGGCCTCTCGTCTCTTTAAGATAGATATCATGCAGTATCGTGATTGACAGCCTCAGAGCTGCTACTAACTGGACCTTGAACCTAAATTGTTTTCAAGGTGAGGAATGAACTTGGAACCTCAAATGTATCTATTGTGAATATTACTATTTCTGTGCACTTGTGCCCCCCTGCATACAGCTGGTGCCCTTGTAATGTCTGTCGCCCCCTCCCCTCAAATATCCTGAGTCCGCCCCTGCTCAAATCAATATCATTATAGTCAACGTTACAGCTATAATTCTCGGTGCTGAGGGCCATTTCTTAGAAATTTTGGGGGCTTCTCCTCTCTGCATCACCACAGTTCTGTGAGAGGTTGTAGAAATTATATTACATGAGGTAAATAAGCAGCTTGTAAATAATCGGTATGTGTGACTGAGGTATAGTAAATCGGAGTTTGTGTTCCTGGCAGGCAGCTGCTAAATAATCTCGAAACTAATCAACAGGCTCTGTGGCGGGAACACTCTGCATCTGACAGTAAACAAACAGGCTGTAAAAACGTAACCACTAAGCTTTATGTGAGGCTGTGTGAGGGTACAGTTCTCCTGCTGACAGCCAGTAAATAACCATCCAGTAAAACTGACAGTAAACACACACGCTTTCGAGACCAGCTTGACATCTCAGGCAACCTCAGTCAGAGCGAAAAAAAAAAAAAAAGCACACGAATTCAAATGAAAAGCTTTTAAAATGTCTAATGATAGAAAAACAGTGTGAGTTTGTTTGATGTTGAGGAATGTGAAGGTGAAGTCTTGACCTGGATCGCTGCACATCACGGACCGAAACACCTGTCTTGGAAGCAGAAACCCCACAAAGCAAAATGTCCTTTTTTTTTTTTTCTTTTTCCCTTCTCCCCCTTGAAGTAACATTTACCTTGGCAGCCAATGAGACGAAGCAGCGGCGTGTGATTAAAGCCGATGTTTTTATTCAAGGCTTTTACAGGAAGCTAATTAGCTGAGGTATGCAGTCGTGTGCCAGGCTAATAGGGGGGAAGCTGACATTCCTGAAGGGGAAGCAGGCGGCCTCAGTAAAAAGCTACAGAATATGTATTTACATTCACGGCCTGCGCTGTGTGAGACACAAGAGTTTCGATTCAAACAGCTCACATCATAGATTTTTTTTTTTTTTATTCAAACATTGAAAAAAGCGAGGATGTGGTCTTACTCAGTGAACCACAAGGTGAGTAAATGAACCCTCGCAGGCTATTTGTCCTGCTGTAACAGTCACTTTGACGCTAAAAAAACAACATTGACTGATTGGAGCTTTTAGAGACTCACTGCTACATGTGTCCGCTGAAAAACCTGATACCACAAAGCATGTCATAAGAGAGAAGCACATGCAGAAAACGTACCTTTTTTGAAATGTGTTTTCTGCAATGTGTCCCTAAAGGTTTGGCGGAAGTTTGGTTGACATTTAGCTACCCTTTCCTGTGGAGGTTTAATGCACTTATTGTAAGCCGCATTATACAATTGCACATGCTATGAATGTAACGTTATGTAATCTCTGTAAGCTTTTGAATTTTTGGCCTAATCACACGGGCAAAAACTACTGCAATGTGACTTTTAGTGTAATGGCCCTTTACTTGCCAGCCATATGCTTTTCATTGCATCTTGCAGGTTTCTCGATGTGTCCAACAAGCGTAAAGAAACAGCTTGGCCGCCCGTCTCACACTCGCTATTCAAAGCTGTGTATGTTGTTTGTTTAATTCATACACGAATAGAAATGTAAAAAGCCAATTTGTGGTTTTGTGGCTTTAAAGGCTGTAACTATTTCCAGTTTATCCAACTATAGCTCTGTTCTATTCAAGAGTCCCAGTGAGCCGTGACAGTGTGACAGTGAGCCAGCGTGCACGACACCAGGACCCTGAAACCTGAAAATGTCATTGATTTTATTATTAACACCTGTGATTATGCGACTGCGGCATGTAAAAATGTCTTCCACCATGTAAAACCAGAACTTTTCACTTCTTTTTGAGTATCGTATAAAGAACAAAAAAGGGATATAACATGTTATTAAGTGAATTTTAGATGTGTTTTTTAAACGTTGCCCATCACAAAGGCGGCTGTTTCCCCATACTTCTAGTTTCTATGCTAAGCTAGGCTAATCACCTCCTTGCTCTTGCTCAGCCCAGCCACCAGGATAAAATGTTGGCAGTAGACGAATCTGCAAATCACTGATGCACTCACATTTCTACTTGTACTTTGTCCATAACATCAAATTCACATTACATGTTTATGAGCTGACTTTCATACCAGGAGGCGGAGGGGACGGTGGTGGAGTCAAGACAGTGGTCGCAGTTTCGTGATGGTGTTTAACTTTCTGTAAGTGTGACACCATTGGATATTTTTCAGGAGTACTTGGGACAATTTCCTATTTGTGGCGACATAAAAAGGAACATTTTTGACAGGATGTAGAGACTTGACAGGTATTTTAAGCCAAAACGTGATCTTTAAGTAGTAACCCCGAGTAGTTTTGTGCCTAAACATAACCAGACTATAAGTACAGTGTTAAAAATGTATAGCTAAACAACGTAAAGAAATTTGTGGTTTGCTGAAACGTACATTGCCGACAGTTATTCTGCCGTTTGGGTTTTCTAGCACCATAGTTGATGTGAAGCAATTAGAGTATTCTCGACCTTCTTATATAACTTGCTTATTAGAAATTAAGCATTTTTCCTAAAATATTGAGCTGTTCCTTTGAACGAGCAGACCCTCAACAAACTGACAAGCTTAGTCATTTTTAATGCGCTCCACTGAAATGCCTCCATTGAAGCTGCAGCTCTGTGTGTGGCAGGACCTGTGCTATATTTAGCCACCACCACCTGTAGCGTGCAGAGCATCTTCAGGGTCACAAACACTTCGTGACCCTCAGTGGTCACCCTTTGATTCAGCACAAGGCGTCTTTAAATTGCGGCGGACTTCACTGGCGATCGCTTCAAAGCCCGAGAGAGACTCATCTTGACCATCACGGTTCAGTATGACTTCCTGAGGAGGAAGCTCCCAGTGTGTCAGACACGAGGGCTAAGATTAGCAAACCCCTCCGACCTCCAGCTGACAGGTCACCGAAACAGAACAGAGGCCATCCGGGACCCACATGGAGTTGTGTTTAAGTAAAGACCACCTGACTTCCACTTCCATGTGTGTGGCACTAAATCTACAGCTGAGCTGAGTTTTCTGCTGTTTGTTGAAAGAGTTGCAGCCCAAATTCTCATCAGTGTCTCCAGTCTAAACACTTTCCAGGACACAGGTTTTAAAAAGGCGGTTTCCAGTCTCTTCCTCTGCCTCCCCGGCCTCCTTGTTATATCCTTACAAATGTTCCCAGACACTCCACCTGTGAGCTCCAGCCAGTCAGAAATGCTTTGTCCAAGGCACATGAAAGCAATATCTTCCCCCTTGTTAACACAGAATGGTAAATGCATTCCCCTAGATGACCCTAACTAAATGATTTATGAGAAAAATCGACCAAAAAATGCGATCCACCTTCCAACAATGCCCCTCTGGCACGAAACGGTCAATATATTATACCTCGGCCCATTACCCCGAGTAATCCTAAACCCAACTATTTGGTGCAGGCTGTGCCTGAAAAAGATTGGGTCTCATGCATGTTTCCAGTCTGAACATTTTCCACCACTCCGGGCTTTAAATAGACACACTTTCCATCTTGACAGTTCATCTGCCCACCAACCCCCATTGTTAAATCTCAACAAATCATCCCAGGCTCCGGATCCATTATTAGTTTCCAATACCTGTCTCTTCATGGTCAGACTTCAAAAAAGTTTCCATCAGTTTCCAGCTCTTTCATCTGTCAGTAACAGACCTGTCCATTCTCCATTGTTAAATGTCAACAGATTACCATCCCATCCCGTCCACTTAAACATCTCTCCGCGAGCGCTTTCGCAGACGGCCTTCCAAAATGTAAAAGACAGCGGCGGTTTACTTTCCCAGCACGTCTTTATTAGCCTGTTTGCCTCGCCGACGAGATGCATATTGCAGATGACACAGTAATGTTGTGCTCTGTTCTCTACTGGCTCGGCAGCGCTGTTCCCTTGTTCCACACTCCTTATTTGTGTCTTAAAAAATGCGCTTTATTTTCCCACCGCGCTCGACTAAAATGCCTAAAATGTCAATAAATTACGGAAATAACGGCCCATTCTCTCTCCTGTTTGCAGCCATGTTGTTTTTCACTTTTCCAACCCTCTCTGCAGGCGGCCCCGGGAGTTCAAAGAGGGAAGAAATATGCGGGCAGGAAAATCATTTTGAGATCTTGGTTTCATGTTCAGTTTACACAGTGGTATATGATGGTTGGTTTGAAGGCCGAAGCCAGGGAACATTCCTCAAATAGCCTGCCAGCTACCACTAATGGAATTTAGTTAAATGGACAGCTGAGTGCAGATAACACAACCAGAGCTTCAAAATATGGACCCAGCTTGGGAAAGAGTCCTCATACGGTACATATGCATGTACATACAGGATACATATATACACATAACTTTCACTTGAAAGCACATGAACCCTACATTTGATTAGTTGGTATCATTTTTTTTTTTTTATGATTATGGGGTTTCATTGTAGGGAATGTGTTTAGCTAATAAAGTAAGTACACATGTGAAGTCCATTAAATACTGCATCCAATAAACCTTGCACTGTTTTTTTTTTTTTTTTTTTTTACAAACTGGCATCGAATGGAAAGCACACAAATTAAAAACAGATGATTTTAGAAGCAGCATGTACTAAAAATGTTCACTGTGGAATTAAAAGTCTATATCTGGCCTGCTGTGGAACAAAACCGTACCCTCAGTACAGAGTGTTCGTTTTTTTTTAATTGTGATGTTTATCTTCCTATGCAGCTTTAAAAAGTAGCTGGGAAGGTATGACTGCACGTCAGCCGCGCTGAATACGAGCAGTGTGTGGGGAAACATGGAAAGAGTGAAAAAAAAAAAAAGATGTGCCGTAGGACACAGAAGGCCTCCTCTGTGACGTCGGCGTCGCGTATGACATCATCCGCCGTGGAGTTATGGAACAGCACACACATGAGGTGTTGGAACACTGGGAATAATATCCACTTTCCTGCGCCTGAAGGAGAGACTAAACCAGGACGGTGTCGTCAGCCTGATCCTGATGTGGGCAAATAAAAATGCAGCCTGGTCAGACACTGAGTCTGTCATCTGCACTGATCCTAAAGCTGGAAACCTCCCAGCTGACACAGTTATGTCGGCCTGTGATGTCACACAGCAGCTACGAGACAAGCGGTGAGCTATGAGGCTAAATGCAGCAGGAAGCGACGTGCGTAAAAAAGTCAGACCAGTATAGACGGCAGGCCTTGACCTGGAGTTACTGCGTGAGTCACGTGACCTTAAATGAGGATGACTTCAGAGCTAAACGAGGAAGATCACCGCATCAGCTCATTCTCCTGGTGAGGGTGGAGCTGCTGAGGACACATTTTCATTTGGAAAGATAAACCGTGAAACAATACGGCATGATGTTGTCATTGTTGAATATACTGAGGTCAGCTGTCACTGATTCCACTGTTCACTGTTAGCTGTATACAGTACGTCAACTCTTGGCCCTGCTAATAGAATAAAAGCATGACTAATGCCAGACAGTAATTATTCCTGTTACAGTTTATCGTTTTCCACATCTGCAAACCTAGTTTGCCGCGCATCAAATGACCGACAGAGCTAGCTGAACATAGCATAGCCCTCAGATAAAGAAGCAGATATTTCATTCTGCTGAGGAAATGTATGGACACGAAGGAATTTTTAATTTTGTGCGTGCCGTGCCGTTGACCTGAAGAGACCTGAGTGTCCTTCACACTTGGAGTGCTTCTTATGTTGGCTGGCTCAAGCCCGTCCGGTGTTACAGATAAGATGGGCCCTGGGGAGATTCCAGAATACCTTGATAATAATCACCGATAATGAAACCAGATTGACTGAGAGCACCCTCACTGTGTGCCTCCTCCCAGGCGGTTATGAGACTGTGTGTTATGTAAAGTAAGCCTGCAGACAAAACCAACCACCCGATTAACAAACGGACACGGACGAAAGGATAACTTCCACGCAGGAGGCGAGGAAGCTGGTGCCGGACTGTGGTGAGAGCTGTACTGTCAATTTGAGATGCACGGAGAAACACGCTAAAACCCAACATAGTATGAAGAAATAACAGAGAGTAGGTTAACAACTTTTTAAAGACATGTTGTTCATCCCTCCCTGTCAATCATTTGGGATAAACCAGTGGTTAACCTACTCTCTGAAGTGTGATCCTTCATTTTCTGGAGGAATTTCTTCATCAGAAGTCATACGATGTAGATATGTTGGATTTTAGTGTGTTTCCTTTGTGCATCTCCCATTGACCTCAATACACTTGTCGTCACAGTCTGGCACCGAAGCGAGATTCGGTGATGTAATGACCCTTCTGTCTTTTTTTAGGTTCTTTGGGCGGAGGTAAAGAGAGTCGACTTACATTCATAAACTCATACGCAACTCCAAAAAATGCTGACGTTGCTCCATATCTGCCGGACGTGCAAATGAGTTAATGAACTAGTTCGCCTAATCCACTTAATAAGGTGTTAATATGCCATTGTTCTGTGTGCAGCTCGTTTCCCCCCCAAAAATCTGAGATTTTGCAGGCAACTCTACTTTGTAGGCCAGCTGGCGGGACCTGATTTTGGATGGTTTAGTTGGAGTTTAGAACAAATGTAGTCTGACTTTGCTATACGCAGCATTTCAGAGCTGCACATGTTTTGGCTTCTACACTTTAAATCTGATTTAAAGTCAGACAGCTCGCGTCTCAGGTATGCTCAACGACTCCAGCTGCCAAGAAGCACAAAAGCCGAACAGACTCCCCCCGACACTGTATCACCACCACTGTTCCATTACTGATTTGAACCCACAAAGCTCCTCTCTTAGACAAATAGCTCCCGTCTATACTTAGCCTCGACATATCTGGGCCTACCACACACAGAGCCATATGTTTCCTTTGGCCCCATGTCGTCGGCCGCGTCCACACATCCAGGTCTGCAGAACAGTGAGCACGTGGCCGGCTAGCCTACCGACACTCAGCACAGGAAATCCTGAGACTCAGCAAAACAACCAGCATCAAAACAACATGCGGAATAATATCAGTTACATAACTTGTAGTCACAATACTGCAGCGATGGAACACCCCATAAATAAACCTCCGGATACTCTATGACTCTATGTCAGATTTGATGCTATTTGATTAAAAGAAAAAGTCTTTTAAAGGCATTAAAATGAGATAAATAGACCGTAATCGTGAAAATTACAACCGGATTTCGCTTTGTTTTCGGAACAACATTCCCAGCTTTCCCGACAAATTGCCCCTGATGTGAAAATAATTGACTTCATAAACAACCCCCGACAGAAGATACATTAGTCGGCACGTAAGATACGAAACCGCCAGTGCCAAGTTTGAGTGTTGTTTTGCAGCGTGGCCGGAGTGCGTTCCTCCATCAAGCTGTTTCCTTCAGATATCACGGGGCTGACGTTCGGGGGCCCTGAGGTGGTAATGATTGACAGCACGCAAACACACACACACACACACACACTTTCTCTGGTCTGTTTTGTCAGGCAGAATACTTCACACACACACACTTTCACTCCCGGCTGTGTTTTTTTTTTTCCCCCTCGCTCAGATGGTCTAACAGGAGTCCCTACTGTACTGAGCCAGCACACAGAAAGAACATATCCATATATGGGGAAAGAGCAGCCGTCCTTATATGGGGAGGCTTCCTCTGTAGTAACGGCCCCGTCTGCTGGCTCCTCGCTCGCATTCCTCCTGCTCCAGGTTTCTCTGGGAGTTTTTCATTTCCGATTCGCTGGCTGGAGAAGGAGCAGGGCCGCCTTTCATAAGAGTCTGGCCCTGGTGTGTGATCCCCTTTTTCAGAAAAAGAAAAAGAAAAAGAAAAAAAAAAAAATACACAAACCTCCGTCTAGCCCCTTTCCTGCAATCCTCCACTCTGGGGTTTGATGTAGTAAAATAAGCCTGGCCAGGGACGGGGCACACCTGGCCTTTTTAAGTTCGTCATAGACTAAACCTCATTAGGCAGGTGAGAAGCCAGAGAACATGTTAGCCTTTGTTCCCGTAATATCCCTTCATGGGCCGGGCCGCACTTTCACTGAAGTCGACTCAGGGTTTTTAATCACGGTTTGTCCTGACTAAGACCCGGCTGGAGTCAAAAACCTCCCGCCTTTGTTTTTTTCGACGGAATCCTCTAAAAAATGTCACTTTTTCTCCGGGAAGTAAGTGAAAAGCCTAATGCTCGGACCGACAAAAACCCATTTCGGGAAGAGCCATTAGCTCAAAACATTAGTCTTTGTCTCCTTTAATGTCTGACCTGCATACCTTGGCATCAGCACATTCAGCTCAGGTAACTCAGGAAACCATCAGGATCACCTTGTCCCATCCAACAGCAGGAACAAATGACAGAAACACACACGGCACATATTCTTTGAGCCATTTTCCAAGTAGGTTGAATATGAACTGAACTGGAGTGTCACGTGGATGGAGTGGGTATTAAATGATGCTGGAGCTATTTGCAGACAAGTAGTCTGCAATATTGTGATCATGATAGTTTGAAAGGTCTGTCTTATGCAGGAAAAGAGCGACATCATTTTAAAAAGTGTTATTCCTAAAGGTGCACTGTGTAGCTCTGGGGAAGACATTTTAACCAGAAGAGGAACATCTTCATTGAATGATTTATATTATTTATTATTTAATATTATAGTTCGGGTTTGGGGGATTTCTTCTCCAAAAGTACACGGCGTCCCTTTAAGTCGGGCCTACAGTTTTGAGGTACTGACTTCATAACTCAATTTACTTGATAACTTTTTAGTTACTAGTTACTTTGTAGATTGCACGCTGCATCAGAGCCAAAGTAATACATTGAAAAAATATATATTTATTTTATTGGCAAGTGAATAAAAAACCTGATAAATACTGAATCTCTTCAGAATAATTAGTCAGCCCACAGTATACAGTATATTCATATATGTGACATATGTATCATTTACTTTTACTTGTACTTTTGACACATTTATTGTCAGAACATTACTTTTTACAGTAAAGTATCCTTATTTGTACTGTTTATACTACTTGTATGGTGACAATTTCTCTGCTTTTACTCACTTTTGACTATAAGGTTACTTTTAAGTTACACTTGATATGATATGATATAATATTAAAAGACTTTGCATGGGAATATTTGTACTATTTTGCTCCTGTTACTTCATTAAAGTATCAAAGTACTTCTCCCATCACTGCTATGTTTAAATGAGTCTGTGTCTGGTGTACAGTAAGATCACAACCTGCAAATCATGTGTGTCACACGACAGGACAGGAGGAAGTATTTTGTGATCAGACTGCTTCTTTCATGCACAACAGATCAAAATGTGTCCATATTGTGTTTTTTTTTAATGCTTATATCTGCAGTTCAGCCGCTGGTGTCAGTGCACAAACACGCCTCTGCACTGTCCCAGATGTAACCACACGAGAACAGAAGCCCGCAGCACTTGCCAAGTGTCTGCGCCAGAAGGAGCACCTTGATAGATAACAAGGTAATGAGTCAAACGAGTTTCCTTTTCCAAACAGCTTGCTGTTAATTTACCAAAGTACAGGCTGTCTGTGCTCCTTTGAAGCCGGAACGCTGTTGTGGGTTTACATTCCTAACCACCAGTCACACTTTAATCAGTTCATTCAATCACTGCATGTTGATGCCTTTTTATGAGTTTCTACCTGTTATCTAACCGTTCCTCTTTCATGTGGAGCTCTTTGTTGTGCCTCCCCTTGTGAACTCTGCTACTTTTTTTTTTTTTTTATCCCCCTTTCTTCTTTTTTTTTAAATTAATATTTATAGGTACCGGCTGTCTGTTTGTGAAGTCAGTCTTCAGGAATTCCCAGTGTGGGGTCCCAGGCCTCTAACCAGACTTAACCTCCCATTCCAGATGAAAGCCGCTCTGAGAGAGACAGTGTTGTTTGGCCGAGCAGCAGAGCCTTGCCTTCAGACAGCAGGAATGTGGGATGTCTGGAGTGGGGGTCAGGAAGCGAGGAAAGAATGCCAAGTATGTCCATGTTTGTCCAGGGCTGGCTCTCCATTCAGCTCTCAGTGACGTGCTCCGAGGGCCAGCGAGTATAAAGGGAGCTCGACTCTGCAGTCAGAACTCAGATCAACTCCTCTACCGAAGCTAAACTCTAGCTTTCACCAAGAAAACGAACGCAAAGGAAGGGAAGAAGGGAAAGACTGTGACCGGAGCAGCAGAGAAACGCTACGAACGAGACAAACGAGATCAACTTGATCAGAAAAAGGTTTCTCCGGCTCGAACTCTGAGACTAAAAGGAAGACTTTCTCAACGAGACTTAAGGAAAAAACGAGAATCTATTTCCACGAGGAAGAAAAGATGTCTGCTGGAATGAAGAAAATGATTTTGCTGCCTTTCCTGTGCATCATGCTCTCATACATGGTAAGTCAGAAAAACATTAATAGAGACTTTTTTTTTTACTGCTCCTTCAGTCTTTAGATATATGGACAAAAAAGCTTTAAGTCTTCACTCTGGTTAGGACATGACATAAGCTCTAACCTTAAGAGACATTGTGTTCTCCACGTGCTGTGCCATTCACTTTGGCAGATGTTTAACCGAGCATGTGTCTGTGTGTGTCCTGTGCTCAGGCTGCGGGTCAGGAGTGCAGCAACCAGTGCTCGTGCCCCTCCACCCCGCCTCAGTGCCCCCCGGGAGTGAGCCTGGTGCTGGACGGCTGCGGCTGCTGCAGGGTGTGTGCCAAGCAGATGGGGGAGCTCTGCACCGAGAGAGACCTCTGCGACCCGCACAAAGGCCTCTACTGTGACTTCGGAGCCCCCATCAACAGACGCATAGGAGTGTGCACAGGTGAGCCACTGACAGTTCATGCTTTTTTTTTCCATCACTGTCACCGCTGCCCACTTAAACGCCCCGAGCGTCCGAACCGGATCGTGACCTTTCCCTCGTTCCCTCCGCAGCTCGAGATGGAGCCACCTGTGTGTTCGGCGGCATGGTGTACAAGAGCGGAGAGTCTTTCCAGAGCAGCTGCAAGTACCAGTGTACCTGCCTGGATGGAGCTGTGGGCTGCGTCCCTCTCTGCTCCATGGACGTGAGGCTGCCCAGCCCCGACTGCCCCATGCCAAGACGGGTGAAGGTGCCAGGGAAGTGCTGCGAGGAGTGGGAGTGCGATTCTCCCTACAGACACAGCTTCATGGGCTCTGCTTTAGCCGGTAAGTTAACCTCCCCCCTCCCTCATCCGTGTCATGACTTTCAAGCACAAGAGACTGTAGTTGCTTTGTTTCTTCAAGGATGGTTTCTAACCCAGTGCTTCCCTCTTGTGTTTACAGCTTACAGAGAGGAGGAGACCTATGGCCCAGATCCCTCCATGATGAGGGAGAACTGCCTGGTTCAGACTACTGAATGGAGTGCTTGCTCTAAGACTTGCGGCCTTGGGATTTCCACCAGGGTCACCAATGATAACCGCGAATGCCGCCTGGAGAAACAGACCCGGTTGTGTATGGTGCGACCATGCGAGTCACAGCTGGAGCAGAGCATCAGGGTGAGTCTTGGCTCCACTGCACAAGCGTTCATGAGCTCATCAAGCACAAAATCAGCTTTGAAAACAGCCAGAGAATGCTTATTAAAGTCGCCTGCATCTCTGTTTTTCCTTCCTGCAGAAAGGAAAGAAGTGCATCCGTACTCCCCGACTCTCCAAGCCCATGAAGTTCGAGATCTCCGGCTGCACCACCACCAAGTCCTACAGGCCAAAGTTCTGCGGCGTGTGCCTGGACGGCCGCTGCTGCACCCCCCACAGAACCACCACCCTGCCCATGGAGTTCAAATGCCCCGACGGACAGGTCATGAAGAAGCACATGATGTTCATCAAGTCCTGCGCCTGCCACCACAACTGCCCCGGGGAGAACGACATCTTCGAGTCCATGTACTACAAGAAGATGATGGGAGACATGGCGTGAGCCACTGAAGGAACGATCGCAGCTTTTGACTTGAAAACAAAACAGAACTCCATCTCATTTTGCAGCTCAGTATATATGTTTATGTTTTTATTTTGTTAATTTCTCATTGTTAAAGTAGTCCAGACGCTTGTCGAAGTGTCTGTGTGTGTTTGTACGGCCGGTGTACATCGGCCACATAGACTCAGACAGAGGGTTGCATAGCAGCTCCGAGAGATTCCTGCACTATAACTTCTATTTTTGACGAACCTACTGTCAGGTTTCCGCCCATCCCCCCCCCCCCCCAAATCCCCTTTTACAGACCCGTCCATTTTACTGTACGCATTTCTATACTTATCTAAACCATGACCTCCTCTTTAATGAGGTGTCTAATGACTCCCCCCCCCTCTGAACCCCACCCTCCGAGCCCCAGACCAGACCTGCAAACTCTAAAGCAGCTGTAGATGGAGCACGCAGACCACAGCATGCCAGTGTTCCCCCGTCCAAACAGGTCTGAATGTGTCCTTGTGTGTGTGTGTGAGTGTGTGTGTGTGTGTGTGTGTGAATGTCGGCCTTGTCTACGCTGTTCACTCTGCTCCAAGAGTAGAGGAAAGGTCAGAGTTTCCGCCCAGCATGTGGATGAGAAAGCAGGCAGCGTGCTGAGTTTAGGGTTAGATATGGAACACAGTGGGCTTTGCCACGGCACTGAGAAGATTAAAAAAAAAAAAAGAGAGAGAAGAAGAAGAAGAAGTTGACTATTACTGATTCAGGTCAGAAGGAAGAAACCAAGTGTCTATAGGAACAAAGTCTATTTTGTACAAAAATAGAAGAAAAGACTGGAAGAATTGTAATTTCATTCCTTTTTTTTATTGTTGATCTGTATATTGTGTATATATTTGTACAGTTTAAGTTAATTTAAAAGCCAAATTTGTTCTGTGCTTTGAAATGTATCCATAGTGTATTTTTTGTCGACAGTATTTTTTACTATTTTATTGAGAAGTGTGACAAAAGTGTTACATGTTTCACTTTGTAGCTGGAAAATAAAAATGTTATATTTTTTTATACAAACACGAGTTTCTCCAAGTGTTTCTGTTTTGCTCTCGACCTCCAGCTACACCCAACACCTATATAAGCATATCACACAAACACAGGTGTTTTGTTATCTGCGTAACTGGATCATGATTTATTCATGTTCTGACACCTCAGACCGCGCAGGTATTAATAAATTATGAACGCAAATATCACTCACAGCCGGAAACCGATCAGTCACTACGTCAGCCGAAGTGAATAAAATGAGGAAATGGGTCAAACATGGAGGAGTTGCCTTCACGATGCAGTGAATTAAAACAAATAGAACTTTTATGATTGCTGATCTGCAGCAGTGGATGTGAATACTGGCAGTTTTATTCCCAACTCAGGAGCAACATATGAACTTTACTTGTATTTCTTCTTCCACTTCCCACGCAGCTTTAAGTGCTTCAGCATCATTCTCTGTAATGGCCTCTTAAGTAAATGAAGATGTTTAAAAATGTATGAGTTAATATACAGCAAACATAATAAAGTACAGAACTGTTGGCTGTTCACCAAACGACTGCAGCTCCCTATTGAATTATTAGCTCCACTGAGAGATGGCATGTCAAATACACATTATGCATTATTTGACTGTGTTGCCCTTTAAACATCTCTCCTGTGGACAGCACTCACCTTTGGAAATGGGAGGCTGAGGCAGTCTAATGTCGCCACCTGGTGCCCTTCTCCCCTCATTATGAATTTTTTATAACATCTGCAGCTTGTTCTGACGTCCATGTGCATAAATCTTCAAATGAGGAGATCTTCATCCACAGTTGTGACTTCTGGTTGAACAGCGTTTTGTTGCGACGCAGAAAGTTCTGAATACAAAATGTGTAATAAGTGTCGTAACCAGTGTTTTGCAGAAGAAATGAAAACCTGGATGTTCTTCATCTTCTTCTTCTTTGTCAACTTTAAAATGTAATTTGACCGTTTTCCTATTTAAAGTTACAGTTTAATTAGAGAAAAAACACTTTAAAATAACAGCGACTTCTAGCAATGCTTACTTTATCATGCAGAGAAAAACTTCATACATTTTTAAAATTCTCTGCTGGTATCCAGGCGTTTTTAAGGCTCTCTGTATTTGCATATATTGGTAAAACATCTCCAGACACAGATCCTCTTAAACAGATTCCGCTTCCAGCTGTGCCTGCAGCTGCTGTATCGGTTTAAGCCGCCGGAGAAAGCAGAACTTTTTTGCATTTTCAGTTTCTTCTCTGCACACGTTCTATTTTCGTCTCCTTTCAAAAACACCACATTTGTATTATTCAAATCCACTCTGGCTCTTTCCTCGTAATAGTAGCAACTAAGGAATAAAGTAATGCCGATGCCAGCACTAAGGGTTAAAAATGTTCTGTAGAAACAGCTTGTGTGTCAGAGGGATGATTCATATTCTCAGCTCCTTCGCCCACAAACACAACCAAGTTGAGACTGCAGCTACGGTACAGTGTGAATTAATGTCAGAGTACAGTGTGAAGCTGGGTTACCTATGGACTGTGAAAGTAAAGATAAGGTAGGTGAATATACCACGCAGCAGTCAATGAATCCTCACTCTTGTAATTGTCTTGTCTTCACCAGTTTGGGTAAATCAGCTGCTCATGTTCATGCAGTGAGATGCCACGTGATGAAAAGTGATGCGAAAATCATTCGTACCAGTTAAACAGTCCGTTATGTTTGTTAGTAGTATGAGTTTATTGCATTAATTACCTTCAGGGGCATCAAAAGGATTTACTAAAACATCGATTTCCAGATAAACTCAATTCAATTTATTGTTTTGGTGTGGTTTTTTTTAAATACATAAATTAAGTACAGTTGAAGATAACAATCCAGACATTGATCTGCTAAAAATGTTCAATTATTGCCTTGGCTCGACTGAATCTAGAATAAATTAAGCGCCTGTCTTCGTCTTCAGTATCCCCGAAAGAGCTTTTTGTACAATGTTTACATGCCGTACTTACTGTACAACCTCACCGCGATGTTGTGTGTCTGTGTGTGCGTGCACCTGCTCTCAACCTTTCACGCAAATCAGTGTTAAAATCGTTAAGAAAAGCAGGCGGGATACATTTGCAGAAAGAGAGAGATGATTGTCAGAGGAAATTTCAGGAAAACAAAGCCGTCAGCCTTCACTGACAGAGACACTTTTATCATCGGAGCCTTTTTTTCTGTGTGTGTTCTCGCTATCGTACGCGTGTGTTTGGATGCACAGAACTTTGTGCATCCGTATGGTAGCTGCATCTACTGAATGCTAATCTATGTGAGGGACAGGATGTCACAAGGGAGGCTGCGGCAGCGTGGTGCAAAAGAGTGGAGGGGGGGGGGAAATCCTCCGGGAGAAAAGAGATAGCGAAAGATTAAATCTTGTCACATATTCACACGCTCTATCTGTGGAAACCAGGCAGCTGGTAAAGCGGAGGAGTACGAGGAGGAAGAGGAGGTTGCCGTGTCAACTTTTTTACCAACGTCTCTCTCTCTCTCTGTCTCTCTCTCTCTTTCAGCCTCGCCGCAGCTCATGGAGTTTCTGGGCAACGTTTTCCAGCTCCGACTCGATGGCTGCCAGGCTCTCAATCTCCGGCTCCTGCAGACATAATGAGATGACAGCACAATGCTTACTGTAGAGTGCAAACAATCATTTATACATGCAGGCTTTTTCATGCATAGCAGCTCTGAAAATATGCTGACACAATTTGCCCCTCACGCGTTGCAAGGGCACATTACATCCAGAATCACCTACTTTGGCCTTGCTGATAGAACATAAGCTACGATTTTTTGGCCATCATGGCTATCGCAGTGTGAACGGTCTCCTTTTGCAAAACGTTGCCAAGCAGCAGCTGCACCGTTTTGTATCTTGATGGGATTTGGAGCAGGGGAAAGGAATCCTTTTTCATTACTTTACACAGTGAAACACAGAAAGCTACCTCAGTTTTCTTTTTACCTTGAGCGAACAAGCTAGAGAGCATAGCACCACTGTTAAAAGTTTGTCTTGTTGAGTGGAAAATGACATCATGCTTGAAGTCATTATTTAAAGGAATAGTTTAACACATCTTGGAAAATAATGCATTTGTTTGCTTTCTTGTCAAGAGTTAGATGAGAACAGTGACACTACTCTCGTATGCGTAGGCTACGCTAAATATGAAGCCAGGGCCAGCAGCCAGTTAGCCTCGCAGCCAGTTAGCTTTGCCTAGTATAAAGACTTAAAACAGGGGTAAACAGCTAACCTAGCTCTGTCCGAAATCCCCCTATTAACACAGTTAAGGCTGAACAATTAGCATGTTACATCTAGTTTGTTTATCTGCAGAAAAACAAACAACAAAAAATGAATTGTACGACCAACAATTAGCATTTTTACAAGTGTACCAGATAGGATAATGTGTTGCTTTTCATTTGTGAGCTTTTGAAGTAACATAGTGACAAGTAGGATTTGTTTTACTATGTCAGCTTTTTTCCCTTGTTCTCCGTCTTTATGCTAAGCTAAGCTAACCCACTGCTCACTTACGCTTCAGATTGAGCATGCTATCAATCTTGTCCTCTACTATCAAATATACCGGTAAAGGTATCTTATTTTCACCTGAATACTGTGACTCAGCTCTCCTTACAATTTCACCCAGTGGCCACTTGTTGTATTGCAGGTAAAAATTCCTCTAAGACCAAAAAAATAAATATATTAACTAGCATTGAAAAATAATGTTAACAAGCCATCTTGAGCTACAAAGGTTTTGGAACTTTCCTTGAGCCAAGAAAAACTCATTGAAAATCTGTGATGTCATCAGGACGTTAACTCTATGGGGCCAGTGGGAGTGCATATTCAGCAGGCCACATAACCAAGAGGTGAACCTAATGGCTTGAAAACAGGTGCCATGTTTCTGTGCTGTTTGATGTTGTATTATATAACTTATTTCCCAAATTACTATACAATCCTCAGCTGCTTGACAATGTTACAAAACTTGCTGGGAGATGAAGGGATGGACAGCGCACCTCTGACTTCCGGCTGGCGCTCCCCTCTTCCTCCAGCGCCCTCCTCTCCTCCGGTCCCCTCTTGGCGATCATCTGCAGCTCCTTCTCTTCTGGACTCCTCTGCACAACTCTTTTCTTCTTCTCCTCCTCCCCTTCCTCCGGGACCTCCTTTGAGTGATGTGGCACTTCCTGCTGGCCGTCGAGCTCCTGCGCCTCCTTTCCGACTGCTTTCCTCTTCAGTGGCAGCGCCTTGCCCCTCTTGGTCCATCGCTTTAGGCTCTCCCTGCTCCCTCTCTTGGTCTCCCCTTCATCCTCCTCTTCCTCTGGTTTCTCCTCTTGTTTATGTGGGAAAAATGAAGATCTCTTGTCCTTCACCTCATCGTCTTCTTCAACCAGCTTCTTCTCTTTTGGTTTGGTTCTGGGCACATCTCTGGTTTCACTGGATCCAGACGCTGGGGAAAAGACAAACAAAGAATGAGATCAATTTTTTTTTTTTCTGTTTGAACCAAGACACCTCTAAGAGACTCCGGGCAGAGCACTCTCCACATCAGCAAGACCCCACTTCTTATAATGAAATATTTCGTGCCAGCTGGCAGCTTTGCCTATAGTACTGCTAGCTGTGCTTTATGGGACTTAACAGCATGACTGGAGCAATGAGACGACTTGGCTGAAGCTCCCTTTTGTAGAATCGGTATGAATATTTTATCATATTTATAGGGAGAAAAAAAAAAACCTCTGTTAAAGACATGGAGACATAAAAAAGCAAAATCTTGATTGCAGTCTTGATCTGAAGATGGAGAACATAGCGGATGATTCCGGCTGTTACCATGAGCCGGAGCTCATTTGAATTCCAGGACATGGAGACGTTTAATCATTTCTTTTTGGCTTACTGTCGATATGCTGTTGGCCCCGCTCCCCCATTGGGGGGGCTGAATTTCATCATGTAGATGGAAGCACTTCCATCAATCACTCAGTTCTGTGGTGGCAGGCGGTTGCATATAAAAGGCAGTTGATTTTGTGCACTCTCGCTATCAAAAGATTCTGCAGTCTGCCTTTGATCAACTTTATTCTTTGTTCAGGAGCTTTATGTGTGAATAAACATGTTTTTTTTTCGCTTTTTGCATTTATGATTGTGACAACAGACAGGCATAGGTAAAGAAAGAGAATGTCTTACCTTTCTTATTCTCCACACTTTCCTCTGAATTGACTCTCTTCTCCTCCTCCTCCTCCTCCTCCTCCTCCTCCTCCTTCTCCCTCTTCTCAGCCTCAGAGATGTGACTCCCCGGCCTCTCTTCGTCTTCCCTCTTCACCTCTTCAGCGATGTTGTCGTCCTCCGGTGACTCTTCATCCCCCAGGCTCTCATCCTTTTCTTCCTCTCCGTCTACATTTCCTGTTATCCTCTTCTGGGAAAGGATGGATCTTTCACCGGGGCCTCCTAAAGCCTCCAACATGGATCGATCTGACAGAAGGGAGGGGCAGGAATTTAATTTACTAGAAGACATTGATTTTCGCGTGATGTTAAAAGCGGGCGCTTACACAAAAAGCAGGACAGTTTATTACCAGGGTCACTTTGTGTCAGATTATCTGATTATGCTTGATGGAGTGAGTTAGAATATGTCAGATTTTTACGTGACAACAATTAAATTGTGCATCACATGATGCTTAACTATGTCCAACATCACAGGGACTTGTTAGGACCCATATTTGTGTCCAGTTCTTCATTGAATTTATATTTTGATTTGATAAATACCAAATAACTGACGGTTCCAGCTGTTTTCTCTGCTTTGTATCAGTTCAATATTTCAGCTTTGGCCCTTTTTTTAGATTGAACTATTAAAACAGGAAATATTTGACAGATTAATCAATAAAGGAAAAACCTTTATAAATAATAGCAGGCCTGACATTTTGTGAATTGTTGGCTATAATCAATGGCCTTTGAATCAATGAACGACCTCTATTAGCATGACACACAAAAGTATACCTGGCATCAACTTAAAAAGTCATGTTATATAATTATATTGCGATACTAAAGTAATTCAGACCATGTCATATATCATAATGATCATCTTAAAGATTTTACTGCATTCACAGCATATGTAAAATGTTCAGCCCAGTCACCAGGTAGGAAATATTGCCATTTAATGTTTCAGCAAAGCAAAGATACGTTCACATTTGTACATGTCTCAGGTGCCATTACATGTTTATCACCAAACTTTCGTATCGGGAGGTGAAGGTGGATGAAGGTGACCGCCAACATTTCTAAGTGTGACACCACTGGCTAATTTTAAGGAGATTTCTCCACATTGCTGCAGTGAAATGTAACCAAATATGTACCTGTGATAGACTCAGGCATCAGGAAGAAGATGCAAAGACATCGATGAACTAACGTATGAAGGAATTGATTTGACGCAAGGTCAAAGGTCAGGTCTCCCAACAACACAATACATTTTTTTTAGGAGGTCAGGAAATCTCCAGCTGTGTTTGTGGCGACCAAAACAGGTATTTAACACCAAAACATGATGTTTTCCAAACCCTTATTGAGCGGATTTTGTGCCCAAACCTAACCGGACCTTGAGCACAGTGCTGTTTTGCAGAGAGCTACATTGCCAACAACTATTCTGGCCACTCAGGCCGGCAGTCAGAGAACATACACTGGGTCAAGGTTGGTGGATACGACTTATTTCATATAATTTTTCGTCATCACTTTACTCGCTCTTGCGTTGCTACTCGCCCTCTCTGTGTTCTCTGCAGGGAATCTGGCACTGACTCTAAAAAAGTCCAGGTGATGAAGGAGCACAGAGAGCATCAGCAGAGTTTAAAAATCACCTCAGCATATCTCCTCTGTTTGCTGACAACATAAAAATGAGAAATAATGGAAGTGATACATCATTTTGACAGCTGGCGCATTAAAAAAAAGAAAAGTTGATCAGATGTTACTCAAACTGGAACTGGACTTGAAAGTTGTGGAAATGGGATAATATCTCTCACGCAGAACTCACCAGGAACATCGGCCGCAGTCCGAGGAGTTTGAGTCGTCGGGTCAGTTGAACCAGCGTCTCTCTGCAGGTGAGCTCTCTCTTGACCACCTAAAGTAAAATGAATATACAAAGCTTTATGTCTTTGCTATCTTTCTCGTCTTCATAAAAAACATCACAAGCTGATCGCTGTGTTGGTGTTTCTGGAACATCATCGTTAATGTAGCTCCAGGACCGTCGCTGAAACTGACCGATCATGTTTTAAATGTCATAGCTTAGCAACCGAGGGGAAAAGACTAGAAAAATGTGCATATGGGAGAAGTTATCCTTAAAAACACGTTTGATGTTGTGAAAGGGTCTATTTGAATCCAAACCAGGTACCTAACCCCTAACCCAAACCAAACCAAGTATCGTTAGTCTCCTGAACCTAACAAAGTAGTTTTGTCTCCTAAACCTAAACAAATGTTTATGTTGCCTAAACCCAACCAAATATTGTTGGTCTCCTAAACCTTACCAAATACTTACTCTGCCTAAACCTAACCACACATTTTTAGTCTCCTAAACCTAACTTAATATTTATATTGCCTAAACCAAACCAAATATTCTTGTTGCCTAAACCAAACCAAACCAAATATTCTTGTTGCCTAAACCTAACCAAATATTTTTGGTCTCCTGAACCTGACAAAGTAGGTTTGTTGCCTTAACAGAAAATAATAAGTGAACTTACTCTCAACATAGTTATTCAACAGAATAATAATACATTCCAGTCACGAACCCGATGTCTCCTGAGTGAGAATCTTCATCAACAGCTCGCTCCAGAGACAGTGTTCATCTCTGTTTTGTAATTCAAAATGACAGTCCTGCAGCAACAATAAGTATGCCGTTCTAGGAACACCACCGACAACAACGGCGATATCAGATCCACCATTACATAAACGTAAAGAGGCGCCCAAAACAGACAACAACCGTGTTTGATCTGTGACTCACCTTTAACAGCGATCTCCTGCAGCTCCTTCAGAAAGTTGTGATGGCGGAGGATAGAAACAAGCCTGTCATCTGCGTAACACAAACACACATAAACATGCACGGGGGGGGAACTGGTTAAATACCTCGCTCAAGACGAGAAAAGAGCAAGACACAAAAAGGCGACGGCAATAATGAGATCCTGCAGGAGGTAAAACACAGGTACACGTCTTTCCCCTTCACTTTTTCACGGGGCTCAGCAGTTTGTTTCAGCGGTTCGTCGGAGTTAATTGCCCCGAAATTTACTGCTTTCAAAGCAAGAGCACAATTAATCATTTGGCCCGCGGAAGCTCCCCCAGTGAATTACAGCAGCAGTGAGCACTGGACTTTCTGCTGACCCATAAATGGCACTGCATACTGTACAGCAGCAAGCACAAAAAAAAAGACAGCTGCTGTACAGAGCTCTCATATCAGTCTGTGATCTTTCCTCTATTCTTGCCTTTCTCTCTTCATGACTTTGACTCCCCCCCTGTTCTCCCCCCCTCTCTCTCTCTCCCTCCATCTCTCTGGTGGTGTTCAGTTTCTCTCTCGGTAACAAACACTCGGCGAGTAGTGCTCCCATTGATTTTTTTTTTTTAACAACGAGGACAGCATCAAGGTAATACGCCGGCTATGTAACCGAATAGTCTTCACCGGGTGATAGTGACCCGGCTGTATATAACCCATCAGGATTCTACCCAGCAGCCATTGCAGCAAATCCATTAACCTTATGATGTTGGCATCATGCTCTTGATGGGGGAAAAAAAAGGAGAGCACGTATTTGTTCTCTGAGCGTTTTTCCAGCGAGGGTTGTTTTTTTTTTAAGAGCATGATGGTGATGAATATGGAGCAAAGCTGAGGCTGCAGAAAACTAATTGCACATTTAGAGTCCATGTTACATTAAAAAGGATTTGCTTTATTGAATCTTTATATGCTTTGCCGTGTTTTTACTATACAAACGAGAGCCTGGGACAGGATGCGAAAAATAAAACATTATACTTAGATTAAACCTACGAGGGGTTTTATAAGAAAGTGTTTCTGCAGTTTGTTTAAGATGTTTGGACATTGAGGGGAATAAATCAAAGAGGACGACATCATTAAGTCAAACATTTGCATTAAACATTATTTGAATGTAAGAACCAGAGGTGATACGCGGGGAACTATTCATACATTATCAATGTTGTGATTAAAGACTAAAGACCGGCTGGAGTTTTGTTCATCTTCTCACTGTAATATCGTTTAAATGTTTTCTTTCATTGGTCTTTAAGTGATACAATTTCATACTTAAAACTGAGTCATGTGGCCAAAACGGGCCATTGCCTAAGAAGTAAATGAGTATAATTGAAAGCTTATTAAACTTAATAATAAGTGTCATAAATAAATGGTAAATTTATAGTTGATTAAACTTTAGTTAATAGCTATTTCATTAAAAACAAACACTGAAATGTAACTGTAAAGGTATATAAACATTAGATACAACTTTACAATTGCCATCCACAGATTATTTATAGATAGTACACAGTGTTTATTAACCATTTACAAGATATTACAAACCTTAGTTGCGACTTTACAATAATAAACAACTGTTTAGTATATTTTATATAAAGCATTTAATTGGGTGTTAACAGTGAATTAGCTGTTAACATAAGTTTTATGAACTATAAATCTACATTTATTGATGATGTTTTTGTTAAAAAAAAGTGCTACTAAAAGACTGATGGGAGAATACATTGAAAAGATTTATCTTTATCTGAAGGTAGATTATCACCCATTTTTTTGTCAAAGTGTCAAAAAAACCTGTTTTATTTTGTTATATCTTATTGCATAATTCACAATAAACACACTGATCATTGATAATTTCACATCTAAGTCAGTCAGTTAGTCAGTCACCATCTACTCAACCCCCTGCTGATGGAAATCTGCAATATTTATATATAAAGATAAAGAAAAATTATATATAAATAAAACATGCACACCATCAGTGCATAAGATTTTCCGACAGGGTGCACGCTATCGCTTTTAGCTCAGCAGCTACAACGAAGATTGAAATTGCTGTCTAGCTGCATGGAGCCATTTTATATTAGTTTATTCTTCAGTTGTTGTTTTTAAAACGAGTCCCCATCCACTTCAGTTGTTAAGGAGAACGCTGCAACGCTGCTTTGCTGTGAAGCTCTATTAACATTTTGTGGACTGTGAAACTTCCCCTGATGTTTCATCAGCACAAAGGCGAGTAGATAATGACTGAGTTGTCATTTTTTTGTGAACTTATCCTTTAAGTGGTACCTGTAGTTTGTGTATTTGTATAAAGGCTCATTTAGGGACGGGCTATAAATGCTTTGGTATGTGGCGGCGGTCCACGTTTTAAACTTGTCCCTAAATATAAAATAGATACCATAAATATTCTATGAAGGCATTAACAGTTGAACTCAAAATGATGCAAACATGATCACATTTGAAATATCTGTAGAGATTTAACCCTCAGCTGATCTCCCTCAGCTGATCTCCCTCAGCTGATCTCCCTCAGCTGATCTCCCTCAGGTGAAGGTCTTACCTGTCTTCAGTGTGACCAGACACTCCTGACTGACAGGTACGGGGTGGGGCCTCGACAGCACATCTGCCAACGCCTCCACGATGCATTTCATCACCTGCAGAGGCAGAAATGTTCACGAGATGAGTCAAAAAACCTTTTTTGCTGCCACATTCTCACATGAACCAGATCATCACAAATGAGTTGATGAGTCAGTAATTCTACTGTCAGCTCAGATTCTTCCAGGATCCGACGGAATAAATCCACACGGCTTTCCTTTCTCTTTGACTGCAGCTCTTGCAGTTAATTCAAAGACGTTTAAAAAAAAAAAAAAAAACCCTCAGATGGGAGATCAGAATCATCTCAACTCCCATTGTGCTTTTCGATGCTGAGCCAATCCCACATGCCTGATGATTTTTAAATCGCTTTTTTTCTTTTTCCCATCAGCCTGCCAGTTCTCTCCCTCTCTCTCTCTGATTGCTCGGCCCCAGAGCGTCCACCTTTACAGTCTCATCTCTCCAAACCCTATTCTAGAAACTACCTCTGTCCCTCTCTCTCTCTGCCTCCATCAAGATGTGAAATGGATCCAGCAACACCAAATCATGGAGGTCAAGGCATCTCCATTGCTCTCAGAATGGTATCTATTGATTTGGACAAGGTCACAGCGAGATTGTCCCCCAGTTAGAGGAGGCACTTGAGTGAGTTAACCTGCTTGTGTTAAGCATTCAGAGTCTGCCAAGTAGAAAAGGAGTAAGAAGCACCGACCGTCTGGGGATTTTAAAAAACATTTTTTTACAACGTCAGTGCATAAAACAGTTTGTTGAACTGAATACAAAATAACACGATGAGGTAGTCTTGTTTTTTTTTTTACCTTTACGTCCTCATTCTCCAGCTGACTCGGAGTCAGTGGCAATGACAGAACTGCAAGACAAAAAAAGAAGAAAAAACATGAATCATCACATCATTATCTGCTGGTTTCTCCCTCTGTTCCTTGAAGCTCTCCTGTTGTTTCTCACTGTCGGTCTGGTTTCAGTAACAAGGGACTGGATGTGCCAAAGGTGCAGGTGAATCCACTCCATCCTTCCTCCCCCCCCTGCAAGTAAAGGACGTGTGCGTCGCTGTCCTTGGTGCTGAAACACCGGCAGTCACATCTCTTACTGCAGCTCTCTCTTTCTCTCTTTCTCCCACCAGAACCATCTCATCAGGTATAACTTCCCTGTCATCCCCCCCCCCTCCCCAGCCCCCTACTTACCGCAGCTGGACAGGATCGCCAGCACCAGCAGTCCTCTCCCGATCATGTCGTTTTTGGAGACGAGGCGCACGGAGCTCTCCAGGAATAGACAAGAAAAAATTAGCGAAGCTTCAATCAGAAGGTTTTTTTGTTTTTTGTTTAGATTTGGAGACAGTCGGTGAGGGGGGGTTCACGGACGCATTCTGAACAAAACTTAGCCGCCTTTTTTCTGTATTTCTGGAGAGCTGGATCTTCACACCACAGCGTCGGTATCCCCCTCGCAGCCTCCTGCGCTCTCCGGTCTCTCCACCGACAGCTCACCGCGACAGCACCCGCTTTTATAGGCCGGTGTGCGAGGGAGGAAGTGACATCATCCCGGGGACTAATTATTACTATACCTGATCGTACCTCTCGTGGTTGTCAGGGGGCGTGCACATGTTGTGGAGCACATCACAGTGATGGGCGAGGATTTTAATGTTTTATGTACTTATATACAAGTTCAGACCTGGCAACCACTTCCATTAAAGGTCTATTCTGCAGTAACCTCGCTGATAAAAACTAAATCATATATGTGCATGACTGGAAAGTGTCTTAATCAGAAGTCTTTGTCTCCATTGTGTTGTGGACAAAGCAGCATCGTCAGGCTGTGTTTGCTGATCATGTCTCCTGCCTCCCCGGATGTGTTGCTAGGTGACAGCTTATTGAAAATGACTGCTGTCATGGCCGCCACTGTGCCTTGCTCTGATCATGTGGACAGGTGGCCCTTTTTTTCTCATTGCATAAGCCGTGACAATGCAGCATTCACCCTTCTTATCAGAGACAGGATGGGGATCAAAATGTAATTTCACGTATGACATATTAAACAGGGTTTGGTGACAGAAATGTCACAAGTATAGATAAGAATTAAGTACTTTTCCCCTCATGTCTAATTCAGTGAGCTCCACAGGCGTGCATATTTTGAAAGACTAACATTTTAGAAGTTTAGATTAAAGGATGACTTCACCCAAAAATTCATATTTAGTCATTTTCTGCGACCTGATTCCGTTGCATATAAATAAAAGTATGAAATAAGTGTCATATGTGTTTTTTACTGTAATGTGTGGCCTGATGCAGCAGTTCCCTCAATCCAAGACAAGCTTCTCCCACAGGGGACCATAAAGTAACCTTAACTATAATTAATATTATCTAACTGATGATACATAAAATGTTAACTTATCATATGAATAGCCATTATTTCATTTATAAGAGGTGAACAACAAGGTTTCATGATAGATACTACATAAATGTATGCATTACTTCGCCGGGTTTCGTAGCCTAAGAATGAGTTTTAAAGGATAAGTTCACCCTGAAATTGAAAACATGAAATTACAGCATTCTCCAGAACAGCTTAAGTAGATGGGGACTTGTTTTGTACAGTAAAAGTTGTAAAATGTGTAAAAGTCCAGTGTAATCCAAGTCTCTGAAAGCCCTGAGATGTCAACTTCAGTTGAAAAGTCGTTATCTTAAACCCTAGAAACCTTTAAATGGGGTATAGAAATAACTTTATAGATAAAGTGACAATTTTGCCTTTAAGGAAGAATGTAAATAAAGTTTTTTCAAATCAATTTTGGATCACTCTTGTGTTTGTTCAGTTGTCTTTACAACATGTCACCATCTACATCCTTTAAAACTCATCCTAAGGCTACAAAACATGGTAAAAATCTAAATATAATACAATAAAACCAAAGTAATACATTAATTGATGTAGGATGTATCATAACTTATTGTTGCTCACCAATAATACATGATCAAATAATTATAAAACACATACACAATAACTACATACTTTTATTCATAAGGGAACGAACCTGGTGGAATCCAGTTCAAAAGCCGGTGATCAAACTCTCCGACAGCCACTTGCACCTGATGTCATATGAGGGATCGACAATGTTGGTCTGTCTGTCCACCATTTTGGCTCAGGCTGAACATCAACACCTATAGGACGCTTTAGCATGACACGTTCATTAGCTTCCTTTCATGGTCCCCAGAGGATGAAGTGACGGAAAAAGACAGAGTATTGATGTTCTGTCAGGGATCTTATTGTGGATTGTCAATACCAGTAATGATTCTTTAGAGCGCTGGGTCATACATCTATATATGGTTTAAGGGCTGACACTAAATACGTTAACGACATGAACGATTACATAGTAAAGTGCTTAAATTAATTAATAATTGTATCGACAAAGCTCAAATAAATGGGTAAATAAGTAATTGTCAGTTAATGCTTTTTTGTCACCACAAATAAATAAATCACAAATAAATGAGACATCAAATATAGAAATGTTTCATTTATTTGTGCATTTATTTATTTATATTTATATATTCATTCATTCTTATATTAATTTATTTACTTTATATCAATGTTTGCATCAAAAATGCCCTTTTCTGGATTCCAAAAAACAATTTAATTCTTTATTGTAGTTAAATAAATCAGCATACAAAGCATCTTAATGTTAGCAATCATTACTGGATGATACTACATTACATTATTTTATCATTCTGTATCAGTCACGCATGTGTTTTAGGAAAGTAATGTAAAGAGTTACAGAATCGCCTTGAGGTTTTTGATTAAAAGTCCTTGAACATGATTTAATGTTTACACTTTCATTACACGAAGGTATTTCTATGTATTAGTATTCATTGCATATATAACTAACCCCATATGGAAAATCCTAACATTGTTTGCTTTTACATGATGTACATGAGTCCCAGATGGTCGTGTTCTCTTTGTTAACGACGTATCGCTTAAAAAAAACGTTAGACAAAGATGTTTTCCGAGGTGCGGCTCCGACTGTTTGCTGTTTTCAAATTTCCTCCTGCACCGTCCGCTGCACTCCCAAAGATCTCATTAGGCTTTCAGAGACAATAAAGGCCTGTTTACGTCACCCATATTCATCCTGCATGAACCGGCCACGAGCTTTTGTTTAAACATGACGAGGGTTTTTTTTTTTCTTTGAATGCAATAATAAGGTCAATATGAAATCCAGGCAGCTACGAGGACTGCTTGAAATTCAGCCCACAGAGTAAAAAGTAGAGAATGGGGCCACAGGAATGATAGATTTTAGTCAGTAAAGTACATTCAGGGTGACAACAAATAGAAAATCTTCTCTGTTTACTCATGTCTTCATCATTGAACACATTTCAGTAAGTAAACATATTATAATGGGTCCCTCCTATTCAGCATCCGATGGGTTTTGCCTGCATTACATGCCGCAAGACATGTTTACCTAGAAACAGGATTCTGCTCTATACAACTCAACCCTACCATGCTGAGTGCATTCTGTGTTTGTTGGTAAGTAACCTGAGCTGCGCTTATTATAGCTTCCACCTGCCCTTGTAATCATACTGATCATACAGAGGCAATACTCGCTGTAGTGTTCTTCACCTGAGATGAATGGGAAGCTCGTCCAGAGTAGACGATCATACGCCGTATTCATTGAGTTTAATCTGTGTGCAGATGCAGAACAATAGCTCCTCTGCTCCACACCCAGCCGCATGCACAACACTGAGTGTTTTTCTCCACCGTGGTGAGAACATTTTCCTGTGCTCTATCAAAATGCCAGTACTGGAGGACAGAGTGAGTGGAAAGTGGAGCAGCAGCAGCAGCCCGGAGATCTGAGGAGCAGACGTGTGACAAACCGTCTACGGTTCTAAAAGTCACAGTGGGTAAAATGGATGACAGTCTTAAAATGGCTACAGTCCGGCTGATCGGAGCACGCCGGGTCCGTGGTGATCAGTTAAATTTGGATGATGATCTGCTTTTTTTTCTTCATTGTCATTGCAACAACATTGAACATGTGAACTTTGTTAAAGGGTAACTTGGTGAGTATTACTGCATATGTGTACAAAAAAAAAAAAAAGTAGCATGAAGCCTTTTGTGGCTCCAAAGACTGTAATCTGATAATTGAAGGATCATTAAACCCGCCCCCCCCTTGGTTACTGTTGTCAGATCCAACGAGCTTGACGATAAGAAACATGGTGACGCTGGTCCTGTTTAGCTGTGTGGCGCAGTGTTCATTAGATACATAGAGGCGACAGAAGGGATTACAGGATATATTCATGAGCTTCACTTTAATGAACATTAGACAAACTCCTCTTGATCTAGCTTAAGCGAACCGTTACACGTAAGCTATCTAGTTTTGCGAGTTTTGCAAATGTCATTTTACGTTACATGCAGTCCAATGTGTTTTTTTGTTTTCTGTTCCCACAAGCTGCAAGCTGTGTCACTCTCTATAGCTTTCTCCTCCCCCTCCTCCTCCTCCTCTCTCCTCCTTCTCTTTCTCCTCCTCCCCTCTTTCTTTCAGGCTCCCTTCTGATGGACCACCGCCCCCTGGGACCATCTACCATTTCCGGGCTCCTGCTGCCTTGAAATACTGACTGATCTGGATCGTCACAACTAGGGCTCTGCTGGATCTTTGCTCTCCTCTGCTTCACAATCTCCTCATATCTATATTTCTCTTAACCTTGATGCCTCTCTCTGTCTATTACTAATTATCTTGTGTGGCCTGCCCTCTTCCAGGTCAGCATGGCGGACAGGAGGTCGTCTGGCTCGGGCTCCGCTTGGTGATGCCTCGTCCTGCTCGGTCGTCTCCTGGTTCCACTAACTTTACATAACTTGTATCAGATTTTCTGTTGATGTAACTTGTAAACTGTGAATTGTTGCTCTTTTCTGTACACGCAACATCTATTGCATGTCTGTCCGCCCTGGAAGAGGGATCCCTCCTCTGTAGCTCTTCCTGAGGTTTCTTCCATTGTTTTTTTTTTTTTTTACCCTGTTAAAAGGTTTTTTTTCCATCAACATGTGAAGTTTTTCCTCACTCGAATCGAGGGTCTAAGGACAGAGGATGTTGTTCACTGTACAGATTGTAAAGCCCACTGAGGCAATGTGATTGGGCTATATAAATAAAATTGATTTGATTTGATTTGAATGCGTCTAAAGATTCTGGCATCAGTACTATGTGACTATATTGTTACCTCTGAACAAACATAGTTGTCTGTACTGATGATGTTATTGTTGACGCAGGTGACATTTTGATAATTTCTTTGTAAGCTGTCAATGATGAGTCCAACAGGTTTATAGGAGTGCAACGCCAGACCAGTGGACTGCTTTTCAAAACCTACATTACCCACAATGCAACTTCACCACTGAGTGACATCACTGGAGGCAGTTTATCAGATTACATGCAGCTTCCTCTGGAGCCACGATAAACCTTGTACTACTTTCACACTACGTTTTTCCTTGTGCTCAGCAAGACCTGTAAACACACTTTAACATGTGAAGTTGGTGGACTTCCCCTTTAATATCAGAAGAGTTTGAATTGTATCCTTTAAATATCAATAGACAAATAAAACACGAGATTTAACACACACTCACAGGTTGTGGAGGAAGTCTAATTAGTTTAATGTCTTAAGTATGAATGTATAAATGTCACATGAACAAATTCAAAAGTTGTTACTTGATGTTTCCCTAGTTACAAAATCTGCAGTTAAATCAAAGCAGCCAGACTTTCCCTTTAAAAAAAAAAAAGAAAAAAGAAAAAAGAAAAAACACCTACAGTGTATTATTTTAATTACAAATGTGAGAGAAACGCAGAAGATCGTCCCCGCAGGTGGTGTGTGTGATCAAAGCAGGTCAAACATCCTGGTGCTTGATGAACTGAAAATGTATGAGGCAAAACAGAAAACTGTCTGCCCACCACCTCCAACTGCCTGAGAAATTAAATATTCAGGAGGCAGGATTCTCTGTCACGTTAACTCGGGGGGGTTTCAGATCTTTAAAAAAAAAAAAAAAAAAAAAAAAAAAAACAGCAGTAAATTTCCTCTGTGCTGCTATTTTGGGGCGCCACAGACATGCAAAGTTGCAAAAGGGTGGCTCACAAACTCTCCTCTGCAGGTGATCCACTGTATCGTCTCGACAGTAACCGATGGAGCAGTGACAGGCTTGTAAAATAGTCCAGCAAAAAAGTGAAAAAGCTACACGAGTCCCAGACGTCCCAAACCCACGAGGAGAGAGAGCAGGAGGAAGACAGCTGCCTGTGACAGAGCATCGGACTGCAGTGGAGGCTGGCCGGACTTGGCTGCGATGGGTCGGGTGAAGATATATGGGTGTTCCTTCAGAGGGGACGCAGAGAGGATGAGTGTGAGTGTTTCAGCTCGTTAATTACACAGAACTGAGGGACCGCTTCCCAAAGCGTCATCTCGATCCAACATGCATTTACAATCAGCCAGACAGACACTGGTTCCTGTTCCGTCACACAGCTGCGTTTAAATCAAAGTGCAGACTTGCAAATCAGGATGAATATTTAATCTATTTTGTTCATTATTTTCCTTTTGGTCTCATTCTCATGTTCTGGTTGGACGGTAAAGCAGCTGCATTCAGGGACTGTCTGGACACGTGTCTGTGTGTCCAAGATGTTCTGACACCAAACAAACCCAGAACCCAGAGGACGAACAGGGAGACAACATGTTCGGTACAGTGTGAGAAACAGTGAAGTAGGTCAATTCTAGCATTAAAATGTTGCTGTTGAACGTCTGACATGAAAGTCTCAGAGGTCTGAGCCTCCCTCCCAACGCTAAATCTGCTGGAAAACTGCATTAGCATAATATTCATAAATAAAAATGGCTGTAAAATGTAAAATGTAAACTGCGACTGATTATCTGTCTTTAGATAAAGTTCCAAACCTCTGAAGATTATGTTAATCCTGTGCACCTTCAAAGGTAAGAAATTACCATAAGAACCAACATCCTCTGGAAAAAAAAAAAACAGCTCTTCCTTTTTTCTCCTCGACGTAACACAGGATTACAGGTCATCTGAATCTTTGCTTTAGCTGTCTGATTAAGAATGCATGAAAGCTTTCGGGTTAAAGAAACACTCGGTCGGATCCTACCAGAGATGGACAGATGAGACTGATGGGATCAGAGAAGCTGCTCACAATCATTTTTCCTCCTTCGGGCTGAAACTGCGAGCAGAAGACAGATGGAGCAGGAGGTTAATGTGGGCGGAAGAGAATAAGTCCTCTGTTTTGAAATATATTGAAACCCCTGTCAGCCCCTGTGATAATAATAAGATAACAGCTAAGATGCTTATTAAGGAAAGTTGATAGGAAAGTGATAATTACACATTGTTAGATTACAACACTGCATTAAGCCATAGCCTGGTTAAAAGGTGCACTTTGTAAGAAATGGCCACCTGTTGAATTTATCCTCCAATCAAACAGGCTGCAGCACATCTCAACTGGAGCTGCCATTAGCTTGTCAGCTGAGTTAGCCGTGCAGCTAGTCTGACTACTCTTGATGAGTCTTGATGTTACCACCGCTAAAGCTTTGGACCACTGAGAGAAAGAGGTTTTCCCGCCCTAGGCTAGCTGTTTAGCATGCTATCCTCATTAGGTATCTCTGCGACACGGCACGTAGTTTAATTCTCCACATTCGGTTGATAATTTTAGATATTTGGACGTTTTAAACTAAAGTTTTTACATATTGCATATTTAAGAACATGAATCGAAGGATAATTGTTTATAGCACTACAAACTACAAACTAGCCTTCAGTGTAATGTCCCTGTTAGACCTTTACTAAGCTTTTTGTTGCTTTATTAAGATTTAAACATACTTTATTATGTTTCTGTTAGCAGTTAACTACACTTTTTGCAGCTAGAGATCATGCCCTGTGTGTATATGAGTCCATGCTGCAGCAGAACAGTTCAGTTACTCGGGTGAAGACCCCCCCCCAAGTTGGAGCAGACTTGGTAATCAGGATTCAGGAGCTCCTGTCTCTGTGAGGCCCCCCTCACAGAAACAGGAGCTCCTGAATCCTCGTTCAGATGGAGGGGGAATACAGAGCTGCAGCACTAGACAGTATGTGAAAAATGTGTTTTTTGAGCATTAAAGCATGTAAACCCTTATTAGAAGTGACTCAAAATAAAATTATGAACCTCTCCCACTTTCAATCTAATAGTTGCAAAAAGCATAAATAACTGTTTCTTGTAGGTGCGTATAAATGTCTTATAATCTAACAATAAACAGGAGGAGCTTCATATAAAGCATCACAGAAATATGATTTTTCTCCCCAAATGAAGCTCGCGTTTAAAAAATTGATTAAAAATAAAACTGTGTCCTTCGTCCCCACTCTTGATCTGCAGCTTCTCTCTCTCTGTCATTATTTCTCCTCCTTTAGTGAGCACAGATTTGACTCCACACAGTGAATCCCTCCAGGTGTGAGTGGGTTGTTTGTTGACCTGTGACCTCCCCATGTGTGCCATGAAATACAAGCAGCGCGTCTCATTGTTCACCATGTTGTTCCACAGCCCCTTGGCCAGCTCCTCGTGCCCCTTTATGGTGAAGTGGAAGCAGTCGTGAGTGAAGAAGGTCAGGTCGATCTTCCCGTTCTGCTCACGGAGACAAAAAACATATAAGCAAGTGTAGAGGGACTGATGGAATGTGTCGTCGGTGATGCTCTCATCGCCAGCCTCAAAGTTAACAAAGCCGAAAGCTACAGGTGTCACGCTCTGGATGATGCAATCGTTTTCTGTGTGATGTTTCTCACTGATTCATCTCGTGACACATATTGTCGTGGTGGATGGCGTGGGGATGGATTACCGGGAGGCGGGGAGGGTCAGCGTGTTTCAGGAAGGGCTGAAGAACGACGGCAAAGTCGTCCCTGAAGAAACGGTCGGTGAACAGCAGCTCCTCAAGTCTTTTCTGTGGATGTAAGTGACACAAAACAATCCATTTATCTGCTTTTTCATTGATTTATAATAACAGCAATCATGTGGATTATTTACATGCATGCAACAGTTTGTACGATATATAGTGTTTGATTAGAGAGTGAGTTAGGATCTTAGAGGGCCGTTAATTACTATTAAAAATGACGTTTTCCCATTATGGATAACATGAACTTTTAATATACTGAGAGGTGTATAAACTGTACCTGGAACTCCAGATTAACTTCTATCAGCTCCTGCAGTTCAGGAGACTTAGCTACTGGCTCTATCAGGCACGAGCAGAAAGATCTATAAAAACAAAAACAAAATGGTCAGTCAGATGCAAAATTAACAAAAAACATTACATGATGTTCATAATTCCTGTGATGGACCAGAAACACAGGTCATGTTCATATACAACTGCAGGATTTGGCTACTAGACATGTTTTACTGCATTTAAAAATACTCTGCATGGCTTTACGATGTGTGTCTGACATGATTACTGCACAACAAAGGACAGCTACAAAGTTAAAGTGCGTCTTCAGTAATAAATGTCATTTTCTTTTTGTTCCCACAGTCGAATGTTTGAGCTCTACATTGTGGGGTGATGTACCTGCAGTGTTTGACACGAGGAGGATATCTTCACAAAAACTGCTGAAAGTGAGAGTTTTCTCTGTGCTCATTGAACATCTGATTTTAAGAGGCGGGCCCGCACACGTGATTTGTGACATCACAAATACTTAGGCAGCCAATCCGGGTGTGATGTGGAAACTTGAAACCTCCGGCACACAAACACTGAGAAAGGACTTTACATCGAGGTAGGAAACGTCTGATGCCCAGCTGTTAAACTTGTGAAAAGGAAAATAAGTTCAGTGTTTGTTTATTCTGTCATTTTTTTAAGAGGCGCTGTTACGTGCCAGGTGACGCAAAGTGCTTTTTCTTCCTCTCATCCATCCCCCCTGTTTTCTCTCCAGGTGCCAGCCACATGATTGATCTCCACCTGTGCAGTCTGGTCATGCTGCCCATTGATCCTCTCTGATGTTGAGCTGGCCAATCAACATTCAGAACATTCACTCTCCCATCAGCCCATGAGCAGAGAGAGAATTGGGTCACCTCCACTTTCTTTCTCCCGCGGACGACGGCAGATTGTGGAGCCTCTCAATAGTTCCCAGACGTTAACTGCAATCACTAGCAGCCCAGTGCTGCAGATCAATACATCAGTAAATCATGAGGTAACTAAGAACTGCCAAACATTATTCCTCTGTCTCTCTGTATTCTCAACAATCTGCCTTTTGAAATTCAGTTGCAGCGACTCTCTCCACTCGAGGGCTCTGGTTATACTCCGCTCTTTTCTCTTTGACCCTTTGATGCTGCGCTGCGTTGTCTGAGCACACTCGTGAAGAATAATAGAAATAGGTCCGCGGCTGGAGGTGGAGGACTATCGGTAAGTTGGGTTAACCTTTGCACTTTTCTTTCCCTCAGTGATAGGTGAGGTTTTTTTTTGTGCTTCTATTGTCAGAGGTATGAATTAGTCAGGTCTAGTTTGGTTATATTCATCTCTGTTTGTTTGAGGACGGCCTTCTCTCATCCTCCCCCACATGTTGAGAAACCTTTGTGATGATTCAAAGTATTATTGTTGAGCAGAAAATAAACCACCTTTGTTTTCCCCTTCGGTTTCTTTGGTTATGGTGTTATTGTGTCTTTCTTTACTGAGTAAAAATAGCCATTCTACGGATCCTTGTAACCTGCCAGACACACGTTAGACACTTTACACATTTTTATTTGTGTTTGTTTTCAATACACGTGTGAGGAGGTTATTTACCTTTGGAGCAGGCACCCCGGGGTGGGCTTCTGCACCTCCCTCAGAGTATGCATGGGCAGGATCTGGACGACGTTTACGATCATACGAGGAACCTGGAGCACAACGAGGAGAAGACGCCCTCGCTGTAGTATGAACTCCAACACTACACTGAAACCTCACAATTTCAGATACATCTTGTGTTTTTGTTGTTTTTTTTTATACCTCATTCATAAGCATTTCCAAGGAGATGGTCATGTAGTGAATGAAGTTATCCACTGAAAAGAGAGCCTAGAGAGAACACGGAGAATCTGCAGAGATTAATAACAAGAATTTGACAATCTCAGATTCCGTAAAAAAACATGTTTAAAAGTACACTGTTTGTTTATTTCAAGGAGAAACAGACGGACCTTATCTTTGCAGTAATCGCAGATGTCGTTCATGCCCATGAGGATGGTCAAAAGCTTCCAGTCCTCCTCGAAGTTCAGACCCTGATGGAAGGACAACAGATTTGGTCCATAAAAGACAGATTCAGGGACAGCGGGACATCTCAGATTCTTGCTGTTGAGCTTTAATAAACCAGCTCCATCATATTTTAGATTAAAAAAAACAGAGCACCACTGTACCTCATAACCCCTCAGAGTGTCGATCAGATGTCTCGTCTGGCTTGGAAGGTTGCTAGAAAGAAGGAATGACAAGAATCTTTACAAACAGCTAAAGCTTTCATTTACAATCGAAGCTAAAGAACAATCCAAAAACTGTCCTCGTCCCCCCGATGAGTCCTTACAAGGTGTTGTGTCCAGTCACAGCCAGGTTGAAGCCCGTGTCACTGATATGAGCCTGCATCCCATGAACCGTCTTCCCCGGAGCAGCACCCAGCAGGTTGGGGTTGAAAAGCCTGATGATGTCTGAAGAGCACATTTAGAAACGAAACGTGTAAAGACGATATACTAGAGAGCCTGACGTTTGTCTGGCAAATATGCAAAACTATAACGTTCTATATCGTCAGTGATTTAAACATCTTACTTGCCAAAGTAATGACATCCTGAAATGAGCCGTAGCCTCCGATACTGCAAGGTAAAGCAATGTCAAAGAAAGTGGTATTAAATCATGGGTTTGCCTTATTGTTGAAAAGGTTTACGGATGAATGATGATTAATCATATTATGTGCTGTCTACATGCAGGACCTCTGCAGCAGGGTTATTATCTGCATTACAGGTGGCACACATGATTTCTGTCACCTCCACGACACGTAACGATACTCGATGGGAATCCCGAGGACGGTGGTGGCGTTGGCGCCTATGCCCGTCTGAAAAGGAAGCGACACAGTGACTGAGAAACCTGCAGACAATTTGGCAATTGGCAAAATCTGTTTTTCAATAGTTCATTTTGGTTTTTATATGAAATGTTTAAAATTCTTAGATCAAAACCATGTTTTTCTATCATAAAATGCAATAATGTACATGTAATTATCAATTTTATGATAGAAATGACATAAAAATAAAATTCCAATACAATATATAATGAAATGAAACCCTGGAGTCACATCACTGGTGTTACCGTGTGACAAAGGTCTATTATTTTGAAATAAAATCACACTGATGACATCACTTTACCTCCTTTCACTTATTTCCTGAAGATCATGGTTAAGTCCACTGTCTCTTTTCAGTTATAGGACATTTTCACATTTATATTTTAATGGATTTAATTACATGATTTAGTGAGTTTCTCATGTAAAAATGCATTTTTCATGAATATTGTCACTGGTGTTACCTTCCTTATGGGTACCAGTCTAAAATTGTATTTATTTGTTTTAAATGATTGAGCCGTCATTCATGTGTATTCATAGAGTCGGTGAGTACTGGAATAATGTGGCCATTGTCTAAAATACCAATTCTCACACATTTTGCTCTTCCAAAAGTAGACGTTTCCAGTTTGGCTACAGTTCTGTCACGGCAACATTTAGTCATCACGATTGCAACAGCATACTAACAATCCAACAGTAGTTTCTTTGTCATGTTCTGTATAACCACTGAGGCCTAATAACACTTACCGTCAATGAATCCCCCAGGGCAGCGATGACTTTGATGTCTGCCGCCTTCACAAATTCAACTGGACCAGAGGATGGAAGGAAAGACAGAGAAGAAATAAATGCACTTTCCCATGAATGAAGCGGCACTTAATCTTTTTGGGTTAGTGTGTGATCTGTGAACAACGGGTCACTTCCTACAATAATATTTCTAAATATTTTTTTTTTTGCTGGCATGTGGCTTTTTTTGCATTTTGGCATAATTTTGGGTGGCATATAAATTGTCATGTTGAGCTTTTATTTTGAAATTCTATTCTATTTACAGACACTTCAGGTGTTTCTGACGCTAATCAGTCTCAACCATTCAACTCTTAGTGTGCGGAATATAACATTACATCTACTCAACATTGTACTTAATCACAAATGTGGGATGTTTACTTGAGTTTTTCATTTCATGCTGATTACTAATCCTAGTTCTTCATTATTGTCAGTTTTTTTAATTTTCCTTCCACAAATTAGTTTGAACTTCATTATCTAAGCAGCTCGAGTCAACCAATCTTTGCCCTGCAGTCTTTCATTTTCTTCCAGTGTGAAGTCAGTGCTGCTTTCAAGTTGCTTCTTCAGCACTGGGTAGCAGATTGATTCAAGAGGAGTGGAGTGGGCGATGATATTGACCGACCTGAGGACGGGACAGACGGAGAGGGACTCATGTCCGGACACTGAAACAACGGATGTTTGAAGCTCACCGGTCGAGTCTTCTCTGGAAACTCCTGAGAAAGAGACGAGATAGAGGCATCACTGTTCAGTCTAAAACTTTTTAATCACCCAAGTTCAGGCAATGTTCAAATATGTGTCCATGTTGGGACACTCCTGGAGACACAGCCTTGAGGGCCTTGTTTTCTTCTTCTGTTTTTTTACATTTCTTCTTCATCTCTCTGATTACTTGTCGTATTTGAACAGCTCCGTCGTCTTTTCTTTAGGGCGACACAGCTCTGCTTGTTGTGCACATGCTCAGGATGCCTGCTGGTCCATGTGGTCCGGTGTTTGTGTCCCCCCCCCCCCCCCCATGGTAACCTGCCTCTTATGTTTAAAAGTAGGTTACCCATTGTTTGCATGCTTATATTGTCTTTGTTGCTTTTATTTTGTCCAAATGTGTGTTTAATTAAATCTGTCAATCAAGGCTCTTCTCATCAGTTACTGATTGAACAAAAGTGTATAAAAATCAGCACACAAAATAATGTTCAGCCACTACAGTTAGATTTCTAAACCGCATCCAGTATCAAACAAAGACACTTGTATATTCAGAGATAAAATCAGGTGTAACATTACCTTCTGGAGGGCCTCCTTGCTGTAGTGTCGTATCCCCTCCTCATACTCCCACCACCAGTCGTTGCCTTAAAGAGAATTATTTCCAAAACGTCCATTGGAAACTTTTACGCACAATTAAACAAATAATTTCTCTTTAACAAAATGTCATTTACAGCATAAGAATACTCATAAGTCACATTTAGAAAAGCCTTATCTGTCTTTACTTTACTGTTAAATGCACTCCTATGTAAACACTGTTGTGTTACCAGATGAAATGCAGCACATTCATGTCTGAAAGAAGGCCCAGTTTCAGCGGCTGCTGTAACAATAAATATCGGCACGCAGCCTCACGTGTGCTCTGCCCTCCTGCTTGTTCCAGCACTTACCTTTGACAGAGTGGGACGTGAGCACACATGTTGCCACGGCGATCCAAAGCCACTCCATAGTAGTGCGTATGCGCCAGTCAATGGGTCACCCCCAGGGCTGTACAATGCGATGCTGAGCTTTACAGAGCTGTCACTTTGTCTCGCCCACCCTCTAAAGCTGAGCGACAACCCGCACGTCCACTGAGAGGCGTTCCGAATCAATGTCAGCAGTGCAACGCCTCGTAACAGAAACATTTTAACACTCAGGCAATAAAGACAACATTCAGAATTAAATATCCATATATCATTTATTCATTTCTTTATAAACTTGTATTTGCGATGGTAAAAATGCAGTCTTCTCAACTGTCTTGACCAGTGTTTCATTTTTAGACAAATTGTGAGTCGTGTGGGCACCGATGTGTGAATGTTTCTGTGAGACAGTCTGGAACATTTTCTTATCTTCCTTTTTACGAATAACATTTTTCACTGTCCTCTCTGACTTCATACACTTCATGCAGATGTATTGTCAGATAAGCTCTCAGTAATTCTTAACAACAAGCACATATTGTGGGAACAGAACAAATGAACCGCGTGTGAGTAAATCTGAAAATTCTCTTCTTTTTTTCATAAAAACTGTCTGGCTTCTTTTCGTAGGTTAGAGGTCCATCTGAAATGGAAAAGTGTAGGCAGAGCACAAAGCTCCATCTCGGACTTTTGGTGAGGGGGTGGATATTCTCACAACAGCTGAAGTTGTGTTACCAAACGCGCACACACACGCACACACACACAAAAACGAATCCACTTCCTCTACGGTAGAAACCATCCAGAGTTTGAGGCGCTGCTATATTTAAGGCTGCTCCAGTTTCTGCCTTGGCTAACACAAGGCTTAATAAACAAAAAAGAGAAAGAAAAAACAGGCATGTGGGCTGAGAGGAACTATTGAGCTACCTTCCAAAAAAAAAAAAAAAAACTACCAGGATGAAATCAGAGCCAAAGTACAGTAACACCTTCAAAAACTCTTCTCAATTTCTTTCACTGGACTCAGTTTTTGTGACATTTGTTCTGTGCACTCTGTTTTCACTGCGTTTGGAGAGTGAAAGACTGGTGTCTGGATAAATTATCAAACAGGACCTGCATCAAGGGTTTTCTGTGACAGCTTCGATTTCACAGACTTCAGCAGCTTCTCATTCCTCGTCCGTGTCTGCCACGGTGAAAATGTAGCAGAGAGAAGGAACCTGTGCGCTTAAAATTAAATATCTACCCAGTCCAGCCTTGCCATCACAGGCTTCTTCCTCTTATACTAATGGCATAACATTTTAGCACTGTCACTAATGCTGAATGAACAAAAGTGTTCTTTCCCGGGTGAAGTGCAGGTATGCACACCTGACATCGAAATGCACTAAAACAAATACCTAATGAATGCAAAATTGCGATGCAAAAAAAATTAATGCAACATTTGTTCACTCGTTCAATATCTGAAAATAAGGTGCCTAAAAAATAAAGTCTGGAAGAAGATGAGAGAAAACATGCAGAAACATGACGTTCTTTAAAACTCGACTGGGGCTAGCAAATTAAATTATTCAACGTCAAACTTTCCAGCCTCAGTTTTTTTTCTCTCTAAAACACCGCTCAAAGTTAGGATCGAAGCAGTTCAACTGAGTGTCATTTTCTCAAAAAAAAAAAGAGGAAAGTGAGAAGAAACTAATGAGCATAAAGATTCCAACTATATTGATTAGTCAAGTCCAAAATGCCTTTGGATGTGGCAACCACGAGGCGAATTCCACTGTGAGGACACCGGCGCTTCTGGCAGCATCCTGAGTCACAGACCAGCAAGTCCCAATCTGTGTTATCCTCTTTGTTCTACAGCACTGTCCATAAACACCCGCGCTGCCTTCTTCAGCATAGGACCAGCTTATTTTGAATGGAGAAAGGGAGTAGTGAGACTGCACTGTTAGCGTGTGGTGGGGAGCAGGCAGAGTGGGAGAGGCGCTCAGACTAGCCGGTATTCAGCTAGCGAGCAGCGGCTGCTCCATGGGGCGGGCTAGCAGAGCCTCATGTCTGTCTGTTACTGCCCTCGCTCCGTCTGGCTTCCTCTCACTGCTGCTGCTGCTGCTCCTCCTCTTCCTCCTCCTCCTGCGCCGGGCCCTGGGCTTCTGTTTCTTCCTGTGCCTGGGGCTCGGCCTGGGCTTCAGACTGTTCCTGAGGTGGTCTAGGAGGGGGCGCTGGGGCGGGAGCGGGCGGGCGAGGGGGAACTATGATTTGGTGTTGGCGCTGTCTGTAGGCGATGACCGTGCCCAACAGCAGGGCGATGACTGTCATGAGGTAGAGGTCCCACTCCGGGCCTAGAAGCTGATCCAGGTCCACCTGAGAAATGAGCTCCTTCAACTGGCAGGAGCCAAATGAGGAGAAGACAGAGGACAAAGATGCAAATGATTAATTCCAGTTCCCTCTAATGAAGCTTTTAACTTGAATTACAATCCTGAGTTTCTGTTTCAAAAGCCAAATTGTCACAGCTCCAGCTGGAGAATACAAGAGGCAGTACTTACGTTAAGATCCTGCAGGTACTGCAGAGTGTAAACCAGGCCTAGCTTGCACAGGGCCAGGAAAACTGGGACCTGGGCGTCGGGACTGGCTTCAGCGGCCATGTCGTAGAAGCGTTTGGCTAAATGAATGTCCTGCAGAACCACAGGAAACAGTTCTGAATCACACACACCGGTCTGTGCATCTTTAAATTTGAGACCAATAAATAAATTGTCTACATTCACAAGTAAATCTTTGTGCCCACCTGTTTGATGCCCAGGCCTTTCTCATGCATGTAACCCAGGTTAAACATGGCCTGCGCGCTGTGCTGCTGCTCTGACGCCAGTCTGTAGTGGATAACTGCTGTCTCATAGTCCACATCTGTCCCGTAACCATAGAAGTGGTAGTCCCCGAGTTTTATCCTCGCCACTGTGTAGCCTTGAAATTAAATCACATACGTCAAGTCAGTAGCCAAATTCAACTAGTTCCCTTTATGCAAGAATAAGAACAAATGCTGCAAATACTGTCACTCTAGTACAGACATTAAATAGATCAGGGACTCACCTTGTGCTGCAGCTCTTGTCCAGTGCAGCAGAGCACGAGGGTAGGTCTCATTCTCGCTGAAGATTTTTGCTCCTTCTGCTTGTTTCAATCAATAAAAAGACAAAAACATTCAAAATCTTCTTTTTCCCTATCACAGTTCACACTATTAATCATGCTATTGTTTACCAAGAAACTAATATCAAGCTAGCTTATATATTTAAGCTTCTACATAAAATATACATTGTTAGATCACCAAGTGGTCACAAAGCAGAATAAGGAAACTAGACACACATACAGGCAACTGTCTTCCTCTGCGTCAGACAATTTAATAATTGGGATGAAAAGACCACAAATAGCTTAAAAGAAAAGTTATTTTAACAGTTTCGCTGCTTGAATGCTCCCTTCTGTCATTACAGTAATATATTATGTTTTTTCTTACTTTGGTCCAGCACAAAGGCCACGTTACTCTGGGCCACCTCGTAGCCCTGCTCAGCCAGCAGCAGATACTGGACCAGCGCAGCATCCGTCTCACCCTCCTTAAAGCTGCCGTAGGCTGTCATGAGACGCTCTGACCAGCGCCCGCGCTCACACACGTTCTTGAAAAGCTGCAACGAAGATACAAGCATGCAGCGCGACACTTTGCAACTTGTGATACAACACACTCTTGTGTAATGAAAGATGAGAATTAAAGACTGCTTATCTCAAGTGAGGAGCATCATTAGCAGCATAAGAGCTTTAATGAATGAGTGATTACTGAAACACAGACAGAATGGAGCTCACCTCCACAGCAGTGTGGCACGAGCGCATCACACCTGTACCAGTCGCATGCATCTGTGCCAAGTTGTAGAAGGCCAGGATGTGGCCTGCCTGTGAGGCCAGGTTGAAGAATTTAAGTGCCTGCTTGTAGTCACGCTTCACACCGATGCCATCTGTGGAATGAAAGGAGAGAGAGAAAAAACTGTGAACCCAATGGAAGAGAAAAGAATTATTACAGTCAAGAGAAATAAAAATTATATCAGGGGATTGTGTGAGATTGAGGGATAGTAAAAGAAAAAGGATATTCAAATCTCCTGATGAGTAACAAGGTTTACAGCGAGAGACGAAATAAGGACAAAAGAAATATCTGTGACAGGAGGCCATGGTGATGCTGTGTACCACAAGCACCCGCTGTGCGCACGTGTACATACAGACTGTAACACACTCACTGTAATACATGGTGCCCAGCTGGAGCTGACCGTCCACCCAGCCCTGCTCTGCTGCCTTCTGGAAGTATTTCAGTGCCAGCTCATAGTTCTGAAGAAACAAACACGACTTTCAAATGGCTGCTAGTAACACACTGAGTAACACTCTGGTGGCTCGATATCAAAATGAGAACCAAACAAATCAGAGATTTGAATTTCTCCTTACTTTATGTTAAACCTTAAGCAGCAGCATCTAAAACTTCAACATGATCTCAAAAAACCTGCAAAGTGTAAAAGATTTCTTACCACTGGGACACCTCTTCCATATAGGTAGGCCATTCCCAGGCCGCTCTGTCCCACAGGATTACCCTGGATGAAGAAAAGAACAAAGTAAGTTAATGAGTACTGAATGAAACACTTCACAGAAGAGGTAAAAGTCTGCACAGTAACAGAATCCTGTTTGTCTGCAGAGGTGAGAGGAGCACTAGGTTCTCTCAAAGAATTACTGTAATGGTAAGAGCTGATGAGATACAGATAAAGATAATTGTCTGCAGCATTAGTCTTACCAAGTCAGAAGCCTTCTTAAAGTACTGCAGGGCAGTCTCGTTGTTCTGAGGGATAAAATCGCTGCCCTCTGAGTACATCTGAAGGACACAGGAGTCACATCACTTGGTTAGTAATCAAAGACTTGATGAGGTGCCTCTGCAACGCCAAATCACTGGCTTTATTTATCTTGGACTCGATTTAGACTCTGCTCTCCAGCTTGCTGACTGCTTTTTCCAAGTTCTCACACAGTGTGGGCAACATAGTTATAATGTTTACAAACACAGAAGTGAAATACATGGGCATCAAATAAAACGGAATCTGAATATACTGAAGGCAACAGATAATGTTCATTAATAAAACTCATTTCAAATTCATCAGTTTCCACCACTTTTCCCACAAAAGGCATCTCTCTCACCTTGCCGAGGAAAGCCATAGCGTGTGTGTTCCCTGCGTTTGCTGCCTGGGTGAAGTAGTCGTACGCCCTCTGATGGATGGCGAACGTCAGAAATACATTAACCAGTGCAAAACAATCACAAGAACACAAAACTTTAACGAAATTCGAATATAAAAAATGATCTCACCTGATGATTCTGTTCGACTCCACGTCCTCCGTGCAGGTGTAACTGACCCAAACCCACCTATTGGGAAACAAAGGGCCAACTTAACTTTATTGACACACAATTACTGTTAGAAATATAAAAAATATTTCACATTGATGCTTTCATTTACATAATTAGTGCAACAACAATAAGACAATTAATCTCTAACACGTCAAAAACAAAAACAAAAGAGATTTTACCCATTCTCATCTAATATTTGGTTCTTAGTCATCATTTCCTTTGTAAACTGTCCTTGACATGATGAATACATTTGTTTCAGATGCATGTACAGCTTGGAAAAGTGATATCGCATCATATTAGCAGTACAGAACAATGGACACTGATTGATGATGACACTACTTTACCTGTGCTTGTACGTCTCCCTTCTCAGCTAGAAACTGGTAGTACTGGATCAAGTCCTCCTCCAACATCCCACTGGTAGATCCCGGGTTCTCCACCTCATCCAACAGCCTGATCCTCTGCACTGCTGAGCCTCCCGTCAGAGACACATCACTCGCCACTGGAGGTGAGGATGCAGAGCAGAGAGAGGAAGAATTTTCATCAGGTTATTTGCCCAGGAACAAGATAAAAACCTGAATATAATATTAAAATATTGCAGTCAGTGCTCACCTTGATTTGCCACAAGCCTGTAGTGTGTTAGTGCTGACTCACAGCTCTGAGGAACACCCACACCTCCCCAGTATCTGTAGCCCTAATAAAACAGTAAGGAGAAATGTACATTTTTACACTTAAGAAGTGATGTCATTGAGTCATTGCTTCACTGACGCACAAATAAACTCACCAGAATCATATGAGCTACCAAGTTTCCACCCAATGCACCAAAGGTGTAGTAGACCAAGGCCTGAAAAACAGAGAATGGAGGTTATATATGAACAGTTGACAGACATTGTAACTTTCTGTGAAAATAATGTTTTACAGAGTCCAAAAAAAAAGTACCTTAGCCTGACTTGAGTTCACTCCAAGTCCAGCTGCGTACAGAAAACCCAGAGCCTACAGAGAGGCAAACAGAGCAGTGTTACAAAACTAATCCTCTAAGCACACATTCTCAGTCTATTTTAATAAACATGTCAGGTCAAACGGGTTTCAACACTTTCCACAACTGAAACATGAGCATTTTTGGATGCTATCTTTACCATCTGAGCTTTAGGTGAGCCCTCCATTGCAAGCTTCTCAAACATTTCTTTGGCCTTGGTGACGTTCTGGTTTATGTAATCTCCAAACAGCATTGCGTACGCCACCTTCTCCATGGCCTTCTGGTGGCCTTTCTCTGCTACTTCAATCAGCTGTTCATATAACCTGAGAGAGTTTTTGGATAAGCAGAGGTGGTGCATGTGAGGTCAGATTGACACAGGCAAAATAAAAATGATGTGTACATAACAAACATCGAGACACCTAAAGCAAATAAGGATGTGCTGAGAAAAGTGACGTGGAAATAAAGCGCCTATATGTAATAGATATCAGCATAGCGAAACGACATTTACAACTAGATCAAATAATTTGGTCTGTTAACATGAAGCTACATATGAACACATAAACAGAAGGCTTGGTCTCCTCTGAGTTAGTTGAAGTCTGTTTTAAAACAATAACAACACGTGTTTCTCAGCTTGTGTGAGCTTGCTGTTCTTCCAGCAGCATAATTGATCTGCCATCATCAGTGTGTTTGGATTCATTGGTTGAATTAAGGCCAATTATCAAGTTAGGGAGAGAAACATTTATTGTAATTCTTATGAGTAGAAAAATATCATCATAACATCCTTTGTTATCAAGTAATCCAACTCATGTTAGAAACATAACCTGACAGAGGATTCAAAACCCGGTAGAATAAATCAGACAGAAGAAACTCACTCTTTCTTCTGGGTCTTCCTGGTGGTGGCATTGAGCTGGCGCAGAACAGTCTGATACTGCTTCTCAGCTTTCTCCGCCTGCAGTCTCTGCTGTGCCTGCTCCTCCGCTAAGGCAAAGAGAGGAAAAGCCAATAAGAGCAGGCAGATGGGAAAAAAAAAAGATTCATAACACTTTGGCAGCAGAGGGGGGGGAATAGTAATTTTGGAAATGAAACCGTGATGTTTTCTCAGGCAAGTTTCCATTTTCAGTTTCAGTAGCTGTCAAGCTTTTCAGAAGAAAATACATGTACTATAAAACAATTCATCTTTACTTATTTGGCTTTATGTGGGGAAATGAGCCAACCGCATTGGAAAATGCTCATCCAATCATTTAAGCAAATCAACTTCCATTTGAGGCTGATGAATGGCTGCATTTTGGCTTGAACATGAAATACTTAGGATAGTTCAAAGTTAGTCACATTGGCTTTGCAGAAATTGTTACTCTACTTTTTACTTATGAAAGTCAAGCTATCTACTTACTCTCACAGAAACCCCACTTCTTGTCCTGGTCATAGTCGTAGGTTGTGGCGCACCACGGCCGTCCATCGTCCCGTCCATCAGTGGTACAGTCCAGGTACTCCCTCCCCTGGAAGAGGAACGGGAAGATGCATGGCTCTCCATGGGCTGTACCTCCATCCACCACGGGAACTGTATTTAAAAAAATAATGATAATTGATAATTAGGTTTACAACTTCATATTCAACATATAAAGTCTGTTATTTCTTTTATAAAAGTCAGTAAATGTCCATATTCAACCAATTACAATATTATATAAGTGATGGCTGCCGGAAAATTACTGACAATCCTCGAGTAAAATGATGTAACTGTCTGCAATAGCAGCCACAGGTGCAAAGCCCCACTAATTTCTCATGGGGTTAAACCGTTTATCCAACCTGCCTCTACCCTGAAACCACACATGTCTTTGCTCAGAGTCAGCAAAGCTGAAAACAGGTTACCACTCTCACACAGCTTACAAAACAAGACAGTCTTTAAAACAGATGTGAATAAAGACAAGAGGAAACTGTGAGGACATTAAGAAGTTAGACTTGCACTGCTACATGGCAGCCACACAGCTAACCAGGAATGCTGACACAAGAGCTGATGTTATGTTAGATAACCTACCACTTCACACGTTGATGAGGATATTGGGTTTCTAATAACTCCTATGGAGCTAAACTCTGTTCTTTTTAAACATCAAAGCATTTTATTGAGTTCACTACAGCCGGCTGTTATATCTGAAACTGACTCAACTTCTAATCTCACTTCATTACAACCAGATGCCCAGTGGCTCAACAACAGTTCTTTACTCAGCTGCTGTATGTAAAGCCTTGCAAAGTAATAAGCTGTCACAATCATGATATATTAGTGGATCACCAGATGAGGCTGCTTATTTTCAAGTGCTATGAAAACCTTAAATCCTCATTGCTGAGGTGGCTGGAGCAACATTTTCCACTGTAAAGTCTGATAGCTCTTCCGCTATTCCATCCATTTCTAGCTTTGATTGGACTGGCAAAAGAAAGTCTTCTCAAAATCTCTCAGTCTGCTTCCAGCAACAGACAGCATACCAGCTCATGATCCCTGTCTCACAAACATTTGGAGACACATGTGTAAGCCAAGAAAACACACCAAATAAAGCAGAGCCTATGTGCTAAAGTTTAATGAGAGAAAACTCAATTCTCAACACTCAATACATTCAGCTCGGCAAAAAGAAATGCGTAAGGATTTCAACTACGTAACTTGACTGAGCTCAAAGTGAACTGATCAACCAGTTAACCTGTGTTTTTGTTTTCCTGGCTGCGCTCCAGTTTGTGTTTGAGCTAAAATTGTACTCCTTACCCTCTTTCGGTTTCTCCTCAACCGGAGGAGGCTGCTCAGGCAGGTCCTCCTTCTCCTCTCCCTCCAGTGTATCCCTAGGTGTCTGTTTCTCTTCTTCTGGTGGGGAGACATCTTGACCAGAGGTCACAGAAGCACCAGCCACAATTTCTGATGCCAGACGGACATCTTCCTCTTCAGAGTCTGGGTCGTGGTAAGACTGCAGAGAAAAACAAGAAGTTGTAGGTAACGAATAGATGAAAGAAGGAAACATGTTGCAAATGATTAATTCTTTGCAAACAATGGATTAGGAACTTGTGTGTCTACAATAGGGTTGCAACTAATAATTATTTTCATTATCAATTAATCTGCTGAACACTTTCATACTTAAATCAATTAATCATTTAGTTTATAATGTCAAAACATTGTGAAAAATGCTTAGCACAACTTCTCAGAGCTCAAAGTGGCATCTTCAGTTGATCTATTTGTCCAAAAAAACTGTCTAAAACCCCAAAACCCTTCATCTATCATCACAAATGAACTCAGCATATGTTTACATTTCAGCTGAATCCAGCAAATGTTTGTCATTTCAGCTTGAAATAATTCCTCAAAAGTCAAAATAGGTAGTGATGAATTTCCTTTTGATTGACTAATGGCTGCAGCTCTAAACCACTACATGTGATGTACATAAATAAACCCTAAAGTAACACACAAGGTAAGGAGGGAAAAGTGTCTGATTAAACTCATTTGATCAACTGTGTAGCAGATAAGTCCCCAAGAACACATACTGACAAGAGCTTGATGGCATAGTGGTCTATTTGCATGCCAATCATTCTAATTTGGTGCCTTATAGAGCAACATGCAAAAAGCTCACGACGTACCTTTAGCTCTGGTCCGTCATTCCCGTGTTGCTCTTCATCTGGAAAGCATTAATATGGCAGAAGTAAAGACAGGAACTTGAGATAGCCAAATCTGTTTGCTAAATATAAACAGCTGCTTGCAACAGTTTAAGAATCGTGCAGCCTCTCCTGTCCGCGCAGGTATTGACCAGTTATACGAAGCAAGAGGCATACTTACCAGCTGTTATTCCCTTGATGAAGACTAGCAGCAGTAGGGTCAAAAAGTAAAAGCTTCTTGCCGTCTTTAAATGCCGTTTATAACCCATTGTTGACAAGCTAACTATATGCTAGCTGTAACTGCTGCTATTGCTATCGCCAAACATTCAGTTACAGTTATGTCACACTACGACACGTAGCATTAATAAACTCACGCACACGCTCACTAAAACGGAACCGTATTCTCTCTATACGACAACCTGGTTAATTTTCGCTACTGTAGCTGTCAGACAAGCTGAAAAATCCCAATGCAAAGCTACGCTGGCAGAGAAGTAGCTGCAAGGTGGCTGAATTGACGTTGAACGTTAGCTAGCTAAGCTAGTCGTACACAGCCACACGAAAGAGCAACAAACAGCGCAATAGTCCCAACAGACCAAACTCCTCGGTGTACAAGTTGGTTGCCGAATACCTCTTTGCGCGACAAAACATCCGAGTTTATCGGCAAGACGCAAAATATTTAGCCTTTGGTGTATATTAACCTGACACTACTTAGCTAGCCATGATAAGCCTCTACTACTGACAGACACTTCCTATTCTCGCACTTCGACCAATCACAGCGCGCTCAGTCTGACAGTAGCCAATGAGCGGAGGCCAAGGACGTGTGAGCGAATCAGGTGCGTACACAATTATGCTTCTCGTTGATGGGTTTGTCCACGACACCAAAACATGCTGAGAAGATACAAATCAGGTGGGAAAGGTAGAGCTGGTTGCTTTGGACACGTTAGTTGTACCATCATAGTAAATCAGATATTTTATTAAATGAGAATCAGAATTATAAAAACTTGTATGAATACATAGGTGTTTTATATGTGAAGGACGTTTGCCATGATAACCAATACATGATGCAATGAATGTTGTACTCTGCACCACTGATAATCTATGACACCAACACATGTGGCTGCAAGCTGCATCCTCAGGCTCTCGACAAATCGGAAGTTGGTGAACCTGTCGTGACAAATCTATGGACCTTACTTTGACATTTTTATGTTTTTACAACTTGTTTTATATCTCAGTGAAGTCAGTTTGTGTTGTCATTTGCTGTAATGAAGGTACACTCTAGTTTGGGGTATGAAACTGTAGTCAGAAGAGATATATCTTCACTGATGACTGAATAAACCGAATAAATAAACTGACCTTAAAGGACAACACCAATCCATATTGTTGTTTATATGTGGCGGACCCTGCCACCTTTCTAGCTTCAAACAGTGTTCTGGGACCTTATTCTTCTCTTGGAACAGCTTTTTTATGAAGGTGATGGAAAAAATAAATATTTCTGAGTTTACTAACACATATTAAAACTCTTGAGTTTTTATTCTTTCTCTAAAACTACATAGTGCCCCTTTAATCGCCGATTCCTAATTAACTGGGGATTTACAACTAATTAAGTCATCAGTATGTGTAACCAACTGGGATTGGCAGGCTGAGAACAGCCATATGTCTGGTCTATATCATCCTCCTCCTCCTTCAGCATAACGTATGTACGATGAACTGCAGACTTCATGGCTTGAAAATAAATGAGAAGCCTCTTTTTCAACCATTGAAAATGTTTGGTTTTTTTATGTATTGAAATACATACGAATGTAGCCACGAGTTTACTGACAGTATAATCCAGTTTTAAAATAGTAAAAAGAAGTACAATCACTCAGGACTGATGACGCAGAGTACGGTAGACTATGCTCTCTTAAGTTTGGTGTCTCTGATCCATTGTAAACCACTTCACTCTGTCTAAGACCCTGTAAGCCCCACTAAAGCCATTAGCACTCTGACCATTTCACTAAGTGGGCTCATTAACTCTCACAGGAAATTATTTGAATGAAACAGCACCTGGTGAGGGCCGTCTGCTACTCGATGAAGAAAGGGAAGTTACCGGAGGGAAGCCAGCACATTAAACAGTGATATGAAATGCAAATGCACACAATGGGAGATGATTGAGACACTGAACTACAAACATTCATACTGTAACCACTCATACGCGAGATGTGGTAATCAATAACTGTGTGTTTATTTACAGGGTGTTTTTTAGTGGTCATTTCGGAGGCAGCAATAAGACAAAGACATCATTATTTGGAGAAATATTCACATTAAACAACATTATAAAAGGCCGGGAGTGACTCAGTTCCCCAAATTGTTAAAACAGTGACACATTATTTGTTGTCAGCGCTCCACAGCTTTCCACGAGAGAAACATCTGCCACGTTTGACTCTTGGGATGCAGATATGATCCTCGAACAGGCTGTCGAGACAACTGAGGCGCCACACAGAATCAGATTAGCCAAGAGACGTACAGCTTGGTGCCAAGAGGATGAAATGGAGATTTTCTATTCCTGGATTAACACAAGTTGCTGTATTACCTTTAGCCAGTGTACAACTCATCTCCAGATTGTGAACAGTACTAAGCCAAACAAATGAAAACAAGAAAAGCCAATTGATGAGTGTCCAGATAATTATTGCAACCTTACATGTGAGAGTGTATCATTTCAGAAGGCCATTTATACAGTCAGCAATTTATTTAAAATCGGTCCAGTAATATATTTAAAAATGATCAAATATTTGGTACAAAACTTGTAAGGCAACAAGTCTGTAAGGCTCGATGAATTCCAGGCAAGCTGAGACAGAGGCTGCTCTGTACATGCATATTTAAAACTGTTAGGATGTCTTCGTTCCCATCTGAACACTGGTGAGCAGCAGTTATTGTAGATGGACTCACACAGGAACACACTCAAACATCAGCGCTTTATAGAGTCAGAATGTACAGCAGTATTAACGCGCAGTGAAAAGAGTGATGTCGTCATTGCGTGTCCTCGTTAGCCGCCAGTGACGACACCATGTGAACATTCTGGGTTTTTTTGTGGATGTGAGCTCCTCCCTCACACATAATATACCCCCATCTGGACCCCCTGTTACGGTGAAGTGCTTCGATACACGCTGCCTGACACACACTCTAATATTTCGTTGGGCCACCTTTAGCTTCGACTACAGCTCGCGTTCGCCGTGGCATCGTTTTGATACGTTTACGCAATGTCTCAAAACGTATTCCAGTCCAGAGTTGCATTCAATTTTCACCAAGATCTTGTGTTGATGATGAGAGAGTCAGACCTCTGCGTCTTCTCCATCCCATCCCAAAAGATTCTCAGTGGGGTTAAGGTCTGCACACTGCGACGGCCAATCCATGTGTGAAAAACTATGTCTCATGCTCCCTGAACCACTCTTTCGCAATTTGAGCCTGATGAATTGTGGCACTGTCATCCTGGAATATGCCCGTACCATCAGGGAAGAAAAAAAATCCATTAGTGGAAAAACCTAGTTATTCAGTATATTCAGGTAGTAAGCTAACCTGACCAACTGAATCCACCCCAGATCATAGCACTGCCCCTACAGGCTTGTAAGGTAGGAAGTAGGCATAATAGGTGCATCACTTCACCCGCCTCTCTTCTTATCCTGATGCACCAATCACTCTGGAACAGGTTAAATCTGGACTCATCAGACCACACGACCTTCTTCCTTTGCTCCAGAGTCCAATCTTTATGCTCCCTGGCAAATTGAGGCCTTTTTTCCCCTGATTAGCCTCACTGATAAGTGGTTTTCTAAAGGCTACACGGCTGTTCAGTCCCAATCCCTTGAGTTTTCTTCTCAGTGCGCATGTGGTAACTTTTTTATGGACAGGCAGTGTACAGACAATCAATCTTGTTCGATACTTAATGGGCTTTTGATAAAAAATAAAAATAAATAAAAGCCGATATTCTCAAAAGTGGGTACAAAGAAAATAGGCTTTGAATCTTTTTTATGTTACGTTATGATTCATGATTTAATACAATATCAATATTTAATTGCCCCAAACTATATTATTTCAGCGTATTACTTCAGACACAACAAAGTGATTAGTGGCGATAAATCACAGTATACGACTGTAATACTTACAGTGTCACATAATATTAGGAATCACAATATTGTGGCTCAAGTGCTTCGACAAACTGGGAGAAATACATTTCCACCAGAGAACAACAGTTTTCCGTCACGACTCTAGAGATGACAAGGTTTGATAAAAAAACAAGTGGTTTTCTTTAACCTGCACGACAATCCTGCAGGAAGTCACAGTTGGAGGTTGTTGAGCGTCGGTGCCCGACAGCTGTGTGTTTTATCTTAGTTCTAATAGCCGGGATACTTAATATCTCATAGTTTAGCATCAATTTACAATCATTTGAGAATGCTTTGCACGTCCGCAAAGGAGATGAAGTGGGAGAGAAACTCCCCAGATTCTTTATAAAAATGGACCGTCTTGTGAATCCGGTATATTCTATACATTAAGTTCTTTCTTTCTTTGTGTAAAAAACATGGTGCTCACAGCCCCCTCAGCTTTCTCTTAGCTCCCACATGCATCCTGAAAATCTGTGCTATTGTAAATTCAAGCATTTCATTCTTGTCTAAGAATCTGTTTGTTCAATCAAGGGGGGAAAAAATATATATACACACATAGTACATTTCAAGACTGCCACAGGGAAGCTTGTTGAACACTTGTAGTGTTTTGGCTGTTTTCGGGGCGAACAAATTGTGTGAACCCGTGCAAACCATCCGTGTTCAGAAAATGCCTTTCGCTACAAGTGGAACAGTCCAAGTGGGTCCAAAAACCAGCAGAAACCACAGAGAACCAGATGGCGCCTCTTCTCAGCGGGACACGGCGGAGAAGCCTGGAGCAGTCCAGCACGCAGCCAGGTTTACCTCTGCACGGCTTTAATGACCCATTCTGCTGACGGGTTCAGCTGGATGAGGTCTTTCATGTACGTTTCCCCGTCTAGACATCTCTCCTCTGAGGGACGACAGATAGAACAGAACATTAGGATGAAGTCACTATAACTATGAGTCATCACTTTTTTTTAGCCCACTAGTTGGGTCATCAGCAGATGAGCACAAAGTCGTAAACCCTGCAATTGATCATGTTTTAGTATCGGCAGGACTTACTGATGTTTCCACCGATCTCGTAGAGAGACAGCTCTTCTCGCTTTACTGTCACTGAACTGAGAGAACAAAGAAAGAAAGAACGAGAAGTTACTGCAAGGGCGGGTCTTATATAGCCGAGACTAACACTGTATCTGAGCTGTAGGTACAGGACGTACCTCTCCTGGCTGAGGAAGCGCGTCAACACATCGGCAGCCTGCAACTCTTCAGTCAGCTGCACAGCCATGGACACTTTACTGAACTGCGGTGCCTGGACTCGAATAAATCCCTGCGAACTCTCCTGGTCGTAAACACAGAGACAAGCAGAGAGTGAGAAAAAAAACACGCAGTCAATCACACGGCCGTAAACACTTTTGTCAGAAGAATCGGGGTTTCAGAAGACAAGAATGTTGGAGTTGGATTAATTCCTGTCCAAGTCCAAACACTGTCGGGCCTCACAGCACTTAGCTGAGCACGCAGGGTCAAGTGTTGCTGTGGTTACTCATTCACCACGACACCGTCAAGAGGAACGACACTATCCAATACTGCTGAGCTCTGCAAGCCTTGCTGTCTTTTAGCAGTTTAAAAGACTTTTATTGATCATTTATTTAGTACCTTGGAGCGAACTACTAAGGAACACGATTAGTGTTGCTGTGACCCAGAAAATGCTAAATCGTAATGGTAGATCATCAGATTCATGTGAGCCAAGTCAGTGTGAGTCCAGTGTGAAAAGAGCTGAGAGAACTCCTCAAGAATTTATGTGTTTCTTGTTGCTGAATGTTCAGTTGTGCTCATTAGACAAAGTACACGCAGATAAATTGAACTTACTGTATGTACTGAATGGAGCAAATCATTCCAGCGATGTGATAAGAGCAAATGTCTTATGACTAGCTTACACTGTTGCCCCATTTAGAAAATATACCCACATAGAAGCAACATTCCTAGATATCCCCACTAGATGCCGCTATTTCTCATTACACTACATATGTACACAATCTGTACATTATGAACACCATGAGATGATTGATTGGTATCAAATTGTAGCTATTTACCAAGCTAAATGACTTAAAGAGGACAAGCAAATGGACATGTTATGATAATTGTAATCTTTTATACCATGGCATATCGTGAAAACGATATGCTGCAACCCCAGTTTGAAGTATTGAAAGGATTAATAGAAGAAGAAGGAGCAGCACAGTGAGCTGTTAGATACGGGAGGTCGCACATGTCCAGTTTCTAAAGAAGGAAACCAGCTCCTTGCACTGTGCCCTGCTGTTTCCAGGCTCATGCCATGTGCAGCATTAAACCAGATCAGAACGGCTCAAAGAACTATGAGAAAAAGTATGACTATTGCCTGACCTCCTTACGAAAAACGAAAATGATTTTTTTGCTGCTTCAAAATTCGCTTTCGATTTACAGTGTTTCCAAATCAGCCGGGACCGAATTCTTTGAGATCACCACTTTAAATAGTCAAAAAAACCTGCAGTGAAATAAAAGGAACCATAAAATGATAACTCCTACCTCTGGGACGGCTTTATCAGTCGGTCTGTCGGTGGTAATCTTCTTCAGCAGCTTCCTTACGGCTCTCTCTTTATTTTGTTTCCGCTGACTCTCCATGTTTTGTTGTCTGACCTGGGTCACGATGAACTTTGGGATCTGGAGACGAGAAGCACACTGAGAAAGTGAGATTTGGTACCCTCATTACACAGCGTACCATCCACCGGGAAAAAAAAAAATCAATCTGGATGCTTTTGTGATTTGACTACTCTGCACCGGTCTTCGTACACGGTGTTGACGTAGACACAAATCTGGCAGAATACATCAAGCTAGCGGGCTCTATTTTGACCCTCACCGTCCACAGAAGATTCTGGTATCTAATCAGCAGTCGGACGATGTTGGCCGTGCTGGTCGCCATTGAAAACTCCTGCTGCTCCGTGACCTTGGAGCGGAACCCCTTGAACATGAAGATGTTAGGTGCCATGATAACGGAGACATTGTTGAGGGTCATTTTGTTGTTGGCCTGATGGTCAATCACACGCTGGAAGAACTCCACCAAAGCCTGGGGGGGGAGAAAAACAGCAAGAAAGTTCATGATAAGCTGCAGTGAACTACTTTTTTCAAGTAGTTCCAGGGGGAAAAGTTCCTGCGGAGGAAAATGTTCATTCTGAGCGTGGATCTACCTTCAAAGTATCCCGATTGGCGTCAGGTAACAAAAGGACCAGCAGGTTCAAAGCCTGCAGCTGTTGCTTCTTTGTGGGGAGCTCTGTGAACACAAACACACACACACAAAGAAATGCTTGGCGCAAAGTTTTTCAGGTTATTTGTCTCATAATGTGGCGGTAAAGCTCCTGTGAGCGAGCAGAAAAAGGCTAATGAACAGGTGGTATACACACTGTTGACGGCGATGAATGCGCTGAGGTACTCCACAGTCAGTAATGGATGGGGCAACTCCCTGATGAACAGCTTCAAAAGGCTAGCGGCATCGTGCTGCTTCAGCTGTTGCCATGGAAACATCCCGTCGTAGAAAGAGGACTCGAGCTCCTGGCACAGGGACTGGATTTGGGACAGACACAGATTCACACAGGGAGAAGTCTAATGCTAACAGCCGTGACGACAGGCTGGTGGTTGATGAATAATGTTGGTAATCAAGCCGCACAATTACAAAGTTTACCATTTTTCAACACGTCTGTAACGGTGGCGGCCAAATACTTCAACCAACCTTGACTCTGGTGGCCGCTCCAGGGATCCGTAGCAACCCCTCTGTGTCTAATCCCTCGTCCTCGATGTGACTAATGAGCTAGAAAAGAGCGAGAGAGATCACGGTTAGGTGAAACAACCCGAGAAAGTGTTAAAACTACGATTTAAGGTGGATCCCAGTACAGTAGATTCCAGCTACACATCTTAAGTATAAGTTCATCTAACAACAACAACATTGCTGTAATGTTGAATTGTCCATGTCTCACCCTCTGCAGTAAGAATGGCACTTTGGTCCCAGGAGCCCGTCTGTGGTCCTGATCCAATAAAGTGGTAAGGGGAACACCGAACAGACCACTTTCTAGACACAGACACACACCAACACAAATATTTAGTAAAACAGAAATATCTTCATAAAGTACACTAACTGTACATATTTACCTGGAAAAAAATGACTCAGTGTGTGTCAGTGTTTGCTCCTATTGGTTATTTTTACTTTGTATGTCTTTGTTTGAGTTTCTGTGCTTGTGTCTACCTTTAGCCTTGACTTTGACAGCTTTATGAGGCTTCAGGTCGATCCCAGCCGTGTCAAACAGAGCCGTCGACTCGACCAGCACCAGTCTGCGCACCTGAGAGAACATTAAGACAATCAGCCAACTCATCCATCACAGGGCTTAATCATTTGTCTAACCAAGGCGGCTCATAAAATAGACGCGGGATGCACAAACAATGATGTTGAAGCATCCACAGATCATTCTGTCACAACACGCTACCTTCTTCATGTCCAGAGGCGACAGATCTCCTACCCTCGTCTGACCCGTTTTATCTCGGAGCAGCTTGAAGTTCTAAAGAGGAAAATAAAGACAGAGATTAACTATGTTTACATGAACACAATCATTCCACTATTATTTCAAATGTTCTGAATTTGACAAGGGTCACGTTAACGCAGCTCGTCAACAGTTTGCAAGGCTGGGGCGAGAGATGCACGCCAGAAGCAAACTCAACATTTCTGGTCTCGGAAGAAGAAACACACCTACTTTTAAATGTTGTGAAAGACCTGGATATAATCAGTATGTGTGTAAATATAACAATGCAGACCTTTTTTAAAAAGGCGGGCAAGGGAATGAAGGATGACGGCTGTATAGACGTATAATTTTGCGCAAAAACAGGAAATCACACAAGTGGCTCTGGCCATTTCAAAATTCGATGAGAACAACAATGTTAAGGCACGAAAAAACAAAGTATTCACAGCTGCATGTAAACAGGAATATTACTGGAATTATATATTTTCTTTTATGGAATTGTTAGCAGTAATTATTTAGTAGTAATTGTTTTCTTGGAATAAGGAACAAAAAACATAATATTTTTTGTGGATATAATCACAATCATTCACCGTCAACACTACGCAAAATAATACATGACTGCATTTACTTTCACATTGCGTACTGAATGTGGATTGTTTATTAAATGTGTCTGAGTTGCATGAGAGGACACACAGTGGAGATTATAACAATATTATACCAACTCTGACCACCAGAGGGCACTACAGACCAGCCCTCACACACACACACACACACACACACAAACACACACACACACACTGCCTTCTGCTGATATGCAACACAACCTGTCGCTCATACTGTCTGCTGATTAACTTAACTCACTAAACTATATTCTAATGTATATTGTTGGATTTAGCATTTCACTCTACACGCTGAATGCATTACTTCACAAGGCTAAACTGTTGACATAGCAACAGCTAACTCAATAGAAACACAAGCTGTGGCGGTGCATATCCAGAAATAGAGCACATTGTAAAACTTTGCGGTCATAAAGTGAATACGTCACTCGTGATAAATCTGATTATATAAAAATCAAGGTGCAACAAAGAAAGACCTTCTGTCGCAGCTGAAAATACGCAGTGAGCTGTAAAAGAAACAATTCTATACAGTTAAGTTCTTAAATTTCTGTTTCTCAGATCTCTGATTGTGCTTTCCTTTGCAATCATTAATCCAGAACAGCTACCAGGTAATCAATACAAGCTCTAATATAACCCTCTGCGCTAAATAAAGCTTACAGCGAGAGAGCAGCTCAAAGTGGCGTTGCTGCTGTTTGCATAGCGATGCATTAAATCAGTGCATGCGGTCGAGTCATCACACCAGTGGTGCCACCGCTCGTTTTGTGACTCACCGGTAGTTTGTCGTCAGGTGAGCTTGGGCCGGTGTTGACTTTTAACCTCTGGTTATTATCCCTGTAATTCAGCGCCTGTTCTGAAAACGCCACCTCGACGTTCAGCTCTGTCTCGGTTTCTGTAGAGACAAATATAAAAAATACAAAATAAAATAAAAGATCTGACTGCACAAGTAGTTAAAAATAGATGTGTTTATGTCGGTAAAGTACGGTTGTATATATACACAGAGACAGACAATTAAATGTGTGTCGTTAATGCCTCAGTGTTTAATTCACTGCAGCAGAAAGAGGAAGGAAGAGAAGCCTCTTATCTTTTATGTACCTATAAATAATCTAGTGGTGCATGAGCTCATATTTTTAGCCTTTACCTGACTGATCTACAATATATAAAAGCTTATGATGGATCGGGTTTACAACTGTGTCGCACCATGTCATGCTTTAATCTTTTCCATTCTATCATTTCCAAGATGTGAGTGTGTGTTGCCATGCAGAAGTCTATTTGGGCTTCAGTTTATCATTCTCCATGCTGACTCATATACATGTGTGTCTGTAGCAGTGTGATGCACATACCAGCTGAAGTGGTATCTTTTTCTCCATTCTCACTTCCTCCTTCGAGTTTACTCGGCTCCTCATCCTGCAACACAACGCAGACACGTAACTGTGGAGCGCACAATGTTTAACAAGTCACAGATTTACGCACAGCTCCCCCCGTTCCTTTTTACATTTTTCATGTTACATATTATCTGGTCTGTTAATTAGTGGACAAACCGTGTGTTGCAAGGAGAAAGAAAGCGCAAGACTCTCGGCTCAAAGTTTATTCTGCTGACTGGGGTACTTTGGAGTAGCAGTAGTGAACGTATTTCAACCCAAATCAATACATATATTTTCAAAATATGGAAGAGTAAGTCTGGTGGATTGAAGGTCTCACAGCAATAGAGTGGAATTTAGTGCAGAAACAAACAGGTTTGTGATTGGTTACTGATTACGCTTCGACTACTGATGGTTGGAAGCAACGACAAACGCAACGTTAGCAAAGCTATGACAACTTCCATGTGGTCAAATAAAGAGGACATGTCTGATTTATGTCTGGTGGTGAGACGTTCAGTTCATACTATCAGAGACAGAAGTGATAGAAAACTATATCAACGATCGAATGTGATTTATGTTCTTTGCTATCACTGCTTACTGTGACAGAAGTCAGTTAACACACACAAAAAGGATACTGATAACCTCGTTTTAACCATCGAGTTTAAAGGAACCCGTACCGGCTTTCTTGCAGAGAGTTAGATGAGAAGATCTAAGTTTAAGGCTACTTAGCAAAAGACAGCTTCAGTAGGAAACCAGTGGTGTTTGTCATGCCGAGGCATGTATGGTGACAACAATCCAAGGAACGGACCTGCACATATCACAGCTTTCATTTCAGTTTGTGTCCGAATCAACAAACATGATATAACATGTTAAGTTAAAGCTTTAGAGGCGCTGGAAGGTGGATTTTGTTCCTCTTGAACAGAGCCAGGATAGCCGTTTCCCTTGTTTCCAGTCTTTATGCTAAGCTAAGCTAACAGGTCGGCCGCTCTACCTCAGATCTTCATGTCTGGTATAACAGATTTGTTTGATGCATTGATTCTAGCGAGTAACACAGTTTACAGCGAAGGAAGCAAAGCAGCTGAACACCTGTACATCTAACTTCTCTGGCGTTTCAGTTTACACACAGTTTTAGATAAGAGGTGTTTTCACAACAGGAACTTTCCCCAAGGACTAGGAACCTTCAGAGGAACTGACCAGAGTCTAAATTAAGCTCCGGTGACATTGTCTTGCCCCTCGTAAAGTCCCTGCCCGAGGGGAAGTACTTTTCGTAAGTATGAGAACTTTGGGGGTGGTGATTGCAGCACTCAACATTTACGATTTAGCTGAACGCTTGCAGGATTTCATTTCAGCAACCGTTTTTACAATACGCAACCACAAACCGTTTTATTGTGTTCATTTTGCTATGACACATCAAGATAGAGTAACAGAAGGAGGAAAAACGACAGATGGACCCATGTCAAAGTCTATAGAACATGGTGGAAACACAAACAAAAATGGGTTCTAGTTCCCTAAAAAGTAGTTGTTCTCTTTTATGCTGATAGAATAGAATTAGTTTGTGTTTATTTGAGTGTGCGCATCTCCAAACCTTCTCAGGAGGTCTGAATATATCCCTAACATCAGGAACATGTTGCCGGTTTCTTCGCCGTAACAGCGTCTGCTGTAGGGTTGTCACACGCCGTTCAACAGCTGCCGCCTGACTTCTGGTCAGTGTGGACAGGAACACCGCGTTGTCTTCTTCCTGTAAATACAGCAATCAATCAATCGATCAGACTCAAATATGAGTCAAAATACAAACGGTATAATCATCTATCTATCTATCTATCTATCTATCTATCTATCTATCTATCTATCTATCTATCTATCTATTGCCTGCTTCAGTCACTCAGTCGTCTTTTTTGTCAAACTCGTTTTTTCTCATGTAGGCAGATTCCAAAGCATGGCGTGAGTAAACAGCACTGTGTATGTTCACTGGAAGATGTGAATTGCAAATATGAAACTAAGAAACAAACAATGACTCAAACTACACTCAGATATAACTATTTAAATAAGGAACGGACTACTGATACCTGATCCAGGTCAGCTGCAAGTGAATCATCAAACAGTCGCGCTAGCCCCGCCTCTGTAAGCCACGCCTCCTCCTGTTCGCCTTCTGAAAGAGAAATAAAGGAGAGAGACTTTTAAAAAGGGAAGATAGAGGATTTTTTTATGACTTTTACGGCTCACCGCTATCACCGTTTGGTGACGCAAAATGAGGAAGACTGGAGCGGACAAAGATTATGAAGATAACGAGGATGGAAGCCTCACTTCATTCAAGAAGACACTTAGAAGTAAGGTGCAGGAAAGGGAAAGGTGTAACCACAGACAGCGCTGGTCACATTATTACATTCATTATACAGGAAGTGTGTGTTTGCTCCAGAGAACAATAGTTTTAAAAAACAAGCTAAATAAAACTTCAGGTGGTATACACATAGGAATTGCTTTCCTCTTATGTAAGGCGACGCAGAGCTGGTCTGCACAACACAGAAACTCTAGATTGTGTACTTTGTCCTTCTCTTTCTTTTATTTCTTTCCTATTTTTTGTATCAATTTCCATTCAAATTGAATGTAAAACTTAGATTTACAGAAAGGGATTTGTGCATCCTGTGTCAGCTAAAATGGCTGCAACAACAACCACAACAAGATGTAAAACAACCACAAGGTGAAAAAAAACAGCCACAAAGAGAAGTAAAACAACCACATATGGATGTAAAACAACCACAGAGAGACACTTAATTACTACAAAGAGACGCTACGTGACAACAAAGAGACTCCAAACAACCACAACAAGATGATAAACAACCACAAAGAAACACTACCTGACCACAAAGAGATGCTAAACAACTACAAAGACAAAGAGATTCCAAACAACCACATATAAAAGTAAAACAACCACAAAGAGAAGGGACACAACTTCTAAGACACAAAATGAATATGTAGAGAAGGAAAACAATCAGGAAGAGATGCAAAAAAACTACAAAGACAGAAACGAGCCACGTGGTTTGTCGTTGTTTTGTGTGTGTTTGTCGTTGTTCAGCATGTAGGAGGGCTGGAAGGTCTTTTGCATGTATGTGTCCATTCTCTCATAATACATCCACGTCTGGAACGCACACTAGGCTGCGACAGAACTATAAGCAGTCTGATCCGAATCGAGAATGGAAACACACAATGTGAAATGACTGTCTGTGGACACAAGCAGATGTATGAAAAGGGGAAGTGTATGTCTCTTGCAGGTCTATCCATGGATACAGTGTTTCCTACCCTCAGGAATTTTCTGCTGCTCCTCCTCTGGCACTTCCCCTTCTCCTCCACCTTCTCCGCGGCCCGCTTCTCCACCCGAGCGAGTGATATTCTCCACCTCCTTCCAATAGTCGTCCATCTCTAGCTCGTCCAGAGAGTCCTGCAGAGATCCACAAACGCACACATGTGCACAGATGAGGATTTCATTGCCGAGTTTCGAGTTCCCGTTCACGTTTCATATCTTGTTTCTCACCTGAGCAGTGGTTTTTCGTTGATCGAGTTACAAGGAAAATCCCTCCTACACGCCAGATATGATGCAAAGAGATAACGAAGAACAACCCACGACTCACAGCCAGTCTGAACAAGCCTCACAGGCAGTTGTGAACCAGCTGTGCAGCTTCTCTCAGACACACACTCACACACACCGAACACACACATATTTTACATAAAAACACCCCATATTTAAACAGAACTCGGAGACTCGTTCCTCTTGTTTACTCCCGTCTTCCAAAAAAGGCTTTTAACTTGAATTAATGTTAAGATTATTACAGAGTCTCCGGGCTGGTGTTGAGCCAACGCTCATTCTGATGAAAAACACCAGAGAGGACTGACGATGCTTCAACACCGAGAGCTACATATTACTTCAAACATGAGAAACAACGATTGTATACCTGCCAACAAAACCCCCTGTTAAATCTTTACGGTTGCAATTTAGACATTTATAGCAAACATTCTTATTCTGAGTTAGTACAAGTTCATAGAAAGACTGCTGCCTGTGAATCACCCTTTTTAGTTCATTTTCCTTTTTGTAGTTTATGTTAACCGGCTCCGTTTGCTGCTGTTTATTTCTTACTGGGACATCTTCATCCATTAATTATCTGTCTGCGTAATGCATGCACTCTGTGTTAACAAGTCTGACCTGACCCTATTACTTCTTGGCCAGTGATTTAACAAGGCGCTGCCTCCACTGAGCGAACTATGTTGCATGCAAATATGGAGGCCCACAGTTGAACAAGTTAAATGTAGAAAGTTATTTTGAACATTTTGGTGCGGACAAATCAACAGAGCTTGTAGAAAGGTGCAGAATAAATGCAATGGTTTAGTGGCTGATGTCCCGAGTTTGAGAGTGCCTCCACGAATGTATCCCATCATTCACAGCCTACCTGAGAGCTGCAGCGCTGATATGTGGGCTGCGGCCTGGGCCTGGAATTGGGACTGTGTCTGGGGCTGGAGCCTGGCTTGGGGCTGGAGGAAGGCTGAGACCTCGGGTTGGGTATTGACGATGGGTCAGTGCCAGTTGTTTTTGGATTACCGGTGATAGCCAAAGGCCCGTGTCTGTCTCCATGATGTGCGTTCTGGTTCTGTTGAACAGTGTAGTGGCCTGTTCTGCGGCTACAAGAAAGACAGACACAGACAAGTAAGCAGACAGACACAAAGTCTGGTGATTAGGGTGAACAAACATTTGAGAAGACATGTCAAGACCTGGTCGACATGCTCTGAAAAAAACTATTAAACTTTTGAACTCTGTGCTTTCAATCTTGGAGGGAAACTTGCTCCGAGCCGTAACGGTTTCACTTACAGCCATGGACTTTGTGCCGTGTTCACCAGTGACGTTACGATGGATGCCTCATAACAGCACCTATAATAAAAATATTCCTGCATTATAAACGTCTCGCTGCCTGAGAACTGACAGGATTTGTCCTAACTGTGATTTAGCCTCATCACACGCTTGTTGCTACTATGCCTTTAATGGAGTGACACTGGAGAGAGAGACGGCCTCTGACATGGAGGCGGACAGTGAGTCAGATGGACAGAAGTCGGCCAGCGGCTCTAACTAAAGACGAGCCAGCAGTGTGTTGAATTCCCGGCCAGTCAACTAATGAGAACGTCAGCTGGGACTAAGAATAGCAGCACTCACACAGTCAGCTCCTCTCAGCAGACAGCAGAGTAGAGTGTGTTTTTCAGCCTAGCCTGGCTAAATGTGAACCCTCAGTGGTAGTTATTGTAAGAATGATCTCATGCAGGTAATCTCACTGTAATCATTGCAATTGTGTCTGGTCATAATAATTATTACACAGGCAGACATTCGAAGTAGCGGCTCAGACAGCAATCAGTACCCTGAGTAACAAAGTTATCTGTTGTTTACTGCAGAAAACAAAAGAATCGATAAATCAAGTCACAGTTTAAAACACAGGAAAGGGGCTTTGCTCAACCCCAAACTGAATGACGGCTCACTTAACATACATGTGCTTTGTCTTAAAGGGTAACTGCACCAGTTTTACACATTAAAACGTGTTTACAGGTCTTGGTGAGCACTTCAAAATATGTGAAAAGTAGTGTAAGAAGTAGTATGAAGTCTTCTGTGGCTCCGGAGAAAGCTGCATGTCATTAGATAAAAAAGCCTCACATTATGTAACCCAGAATGTGTTGAATATTAAAGGCCATATCTCTGCTTATCAATTTTGATCATTTGTTTTTATACTGTCCATAAACAGCCAAGGAGTGACATCACTGGAGGCAATAAATCAGATTACAGCGTCCTGTAGAGCTGTAGTGCTAACCCTAACCCTGCAAACACACTTTAATATGTAAAGTTACCCTTTAAGACACACACTAGCACTAAGCATCTACTAAATACAGATTATCCACGTTTTCTGGTGCTTTAGAAGGTTTTTACATCACACTTCCATGAAAACACCCGCATGTTTTCAATTAGGATGATCCAAGAAAAGCACACAACGCTTATGTTGCATTCACAGGCCGAACTCTCATAAAGGTTACGACTGTGTAATTACAGACGAGGCTTCACTAATGGCTTGGGGCTGCGTCTAAAGTGTCACACGTCAGCGCTTTAAGGGCCTCGACAATGGCCTTCAACATCTTCTCTTATCCATTCATTCTGTACAGTGTCCAAAAACAAGCGTACCAAACATAAAGACACGCAGCCGAGGTGCTTCAAAACGAGGCCATACTCCCGCCGATGAATTGATTAAACATAAACATGAAGTATGTGTGTTTTATTGTGGGTCTCATTCTTTTGGCTCTGCAAATGTCTGACTGAATGTCCCCTTTGTTGCGACAGGAAGTCACATTATCTCGCACAGCACATTCTCTCTCCGTTTCACTTCAAGCTATAGAGTTATCATGGAGTGAGCAGCTGTCTACAGCTCGTCTTCGGTTCCTACATAACGTGATGATCGAGCCTGAAGGTTGCTGTCATTCATCCATCTACTTTGTGATCATCCGTCTTGTCTCATCTATCCAAACACGATGAGAGAAGATACACAGAGCTGTGTGTTTTGTCAGTGGGGGTGTTAAAAAGTTGAGCGCTGCCACAGGACCAACTGGAAACTGGATGTGTCAGCTCTTACTGTGAGTCTCTGCTCAAGTAGATTTGATTTTCTTATACGGAAAGGGAAGCAACTTCTAGTTGTTTGGTCTATAAGATGTGAAAAAGGAAAAACAGATATAAATCATGTCAATCAGCCCAAGATGACATCCTCAAATGTCTTAGATAGATGTTAAACTCTATAGACGGCGCTGTTAGGGGGCCTTCTGTGCAGCGACAGTGGGTGAGGGGTATTTAGTTGGTTTCAATCCGCAACTTCACCCTAGATGAAATCCTACATGCTGGATCTTAAGGTAAATATTACAATACCACGGAGCAAAAATACTACTGGAATGAAATCAGCTAAAGGAAATAAATAACCGTGTAAGTCTCACTGCAGAGTCGGACTGAACAGCATCCAGTCAATGTTGTATACTAATTAATTTGGGATTATCAGCGTATTAATCTGAGGGTTCATGCTGAGGCGAGGCCACATACCACAGCAGACTTCCTGCCACACACACACACACCCACACACGCACACACTGTGCATACTAATAAAGCGATGAAAACACTGGTAAATATAGACACACACACACACACACTTTGATCTGGTTTGAACAAAGACCATCAGGTATTTTACCAACAGCCTCCTCCTCTCCTTCCTTCCTCTAATCCCTTTATTCTCTCTCACTCCTCCTCCCTCCTCCACTTCATCTATTTCCTCTCCTCCTACACTTTGGCAAGGACGTGTGTCCTCTTCCTGTCTACTTGGTACTTTGTATTTCACTCCTGTTTTTCTTCTCTGTGTCCTAAATACTTGTCTCCTGGTGGTGCCATCTCCTCTCCTCCCGGCAGGCTTTATTCTACACAGTGTGTGATAACACAAGCAGGGACGTACTGTCCGTCTCTTTGTGCCTTCATAAAAGCAATCTTAGCAGGTCATTCCCCTGAAGTATGCTCATTGCCTTACTGACGCTTTACCAATTGAAATGTTTTCATTCATGAGGAATGACAAAAATGTGCTCCTCTGATATAGTGGAGAAGACTTGTTTACACTGGAAGAAGATTTAAAACTGGCAGACAAGCACATGAGCTCACAAGATAAGTTAATTATTGACCTTCATCCAGATTAAACCATAAATCTAAGATAAGCAAACACACAAACATCAGAAATATTAGTGTTGGTTGGTCCAACTTAATGACGGCATTAAACAATGGTTTATTCATTCATCTACAACATATTTACATGTGCATACCAGCTGAGGTCCAAGGTATGAAAGCACATTACCACTGTATTTACATTGATGATGTGTGTTATTTTAAGCTGTGCTTGTAGCGTGGGTTAGGGACGACCTTCAGACCAGACTAAATATCACGACAACTATTAAAGGCTTTGACCTGAAGTTTTGCACAGACATTCAGGGTCCCCACAGAAATGAATCTTGCAGATTTGGTTGACGCCCTGACTTTTGCCCTAGCCCAAACTTAAAGTTGATATTTGGCTTTGAGTAAGCTGACTTGACAATACAGGCATGGTCATTATATGAATTATTGAAATTTGGTGCACAAACATATGGTTTCATCCAGAGTGATCGACATGTCAAAGTCTAAATTTTTCTTAAACTTCAGTTTATGACGAAAACTTGAACTTAATCAAGCTAACGACATCAGCTGTGTGTATGTTGTGATCAGAGATAATTAGCATATGTTAGTGCGCAAACGTGCTGAAACTATAAACATTATCAGCTACCTGCTAAATATCAGCATGACAGTGTAGCCACTGGGGGCATGTTGACATGTTAGCATTAGCATTTAGCTTAAAGAACAGCTCTGTGTAAGTACAGCTGAGCAGCTAGCATGTCTGTAGAGCATTACCCTGCGTTCCATTACTACCATACTATTTAGCATGCGGTAACAAGATTATGTGAAGTCAATGTTAAGTATATTAAGCCAGCATGCTCCTCAGGCTATTCTGACCCACAATCCTCCGTTAAGTGAATGATATGCCACGAAAGTCAGAGTGTGTTAAACGGATACAAACAAAGACGAGAGAGCACAAGTGTTTGACAGCTCGCTAACAGATACCAACAGAATGACAGATGCTGTAATGACAGATGACAAGTGTAAGCACCTTTTCTCTGTACTACTGAAAGATTGGCACGAAGGCTGTGATGGATATATGAGCAAGAGGATCAAAGTTCAAGGCACACTATCAAGCCAAAGTAGAATGTCTTAATTGTGCACACTGTAGAAACAGAATGTTCCTTGTAAGGGCAGCTGCAGTTCGCATTAAAAGTAAAAAGAAAAAGTATGCACATCAGGTCGCACCCTTAGTCAAGTGTGCACTACTGCAGTTTAGAGGCCGACTGCAGATACTTGTATTTGTGTTGCACCGGACAAGTTTGGACCAACACCAAACGTCATAAGCCAACTAGAAAGAAGGTGTAGCTGTGACTACTGATTCTGACAACTATCTGATTGGTTCAAACACCCATGCCTCGTTATTCTGACTATGACCCTGTCGCTTGAGAACACATATTTACAACCGTGTTAAAAATTAAGCTTCGCAGCTTCCACGTGGCCGTTGTCGACCACTCGTGGATTTCTCAAGCCCAACAGCAAGACAGGCACGCTTCCTGTGACTGAATCGCTGATAATATTGAGATTTCTGTGTGGCTATCCCGCTTTGTAAGCTGTGAGAGTGCAGAGAGAGGGGCTGTCACAATAACGCAAACAAACTATTCAAAGCTTTTAACAACAAACGCACACATGACTTTGCTTTCTTACACACACACTCGTGGAGGTCAGGCGAGCTGCCCTTGTGAGCAAAATAAACACATTCTCGCACACGCTCGCAGTGACCTTTAAAGGAAAACAGCGGCGCAGCTGTGTGAGCTATTGTTCTACTCTTTGTACCTTTATCCACACACACACACACACCTTTTATCACCTGCTTGGAGCTGCCGACAAACACGGAGTGTGTGCGGTCGTGTGCGTGTGCGCTCAGAGGTGCGAACAGGAATAGAGGGAAACCATATCAGCCGGCAAAGAGCAAGTTCAGCACCGATGAGTTGAGTATGAGTCAAGATCTGAGGAAGTGAACCCTGGCAGCATGACGTGAGAGTGTTTCTCAAGTCCCAACTAAACACCACAGCAGCTGATTTGATTTTCAAGAGTGGAATAAAATAATCGAGTGCCTTTTTTTTTTTTTAAAGGAACAGTTCACCCAAAAATCAAAAGATAACACCTACAGCTGAAGTCACTTTTCTGACTCAGCTTTTTCCAAAACACAGAATTCATTTATCAAACAGAGAATATAAAGCTAACAGCTAACATGAGCCTCATCTCAACCAACCGCAACATCAACCTGCTTCAAATACTGCTAAGACTGCTCTTATCATCATCGTCATCTTCTTCTTTTGGCTGCTCTCAGTTTATCTGCTTCATCATCAGCATTTCCATTTCGCTGGTGAACCAGGTCCCATCTAATGGAGCATTGAAATCTAATTGTATGATCCGCGTATCTGATTTGGCACAGGGTTGCTGCCGCACCCATTAGTAATATAGTAATTGTAAACAACAATATAATTCACTTTATACACTAATGTCATGTACAATAGCTTAGCATTCTAAAGGAAACCCCTCAGTTCTTTTAAAGGTATATTCTGCTGTCTTCTGAAATTTGGGTTCATTAATCCTAAGTAGTAAGCACTTTTAAAATGTATTATTACTATTTGTACATAAAGTAATAGTTCAACATTTTTATAAATACACTTTTTTTGTTGAGAGTTAGATGAGAAGACCGACACCACTCTCATGTCTGTGTGGTAAACATGAAGCTACAGCCAGCGGCAAGTTAGCTTAGCTTAGCATAATGACTGAAAACGGGGGGGAAACAGCTAGCCTGGTTTTGTTCGAGTTCAAGTTGCATCTCGTTTACTTAATCTGTGTCTAAAAAACAAAATGTGAAAATGACAAGTCGTGGCTTTAGCTTCATATTCACCGCGCAGACACGTGTGAGACACACCGATCTTCTCGTCTCACTCTCAGAAAGAAAGCCAACAAGCTTTATTTTCCCCCCAAAATGTGGTGAATAATCTTTAGAAGTATCTGAGTTCTGCTTCCACCAGTGAGGACGCATGTGGTGGAAGTTCAGATTCATTTTCACGGCTTCAGCTTTAAAAAAAAAAAACTGAACAAAGGACTGCTGAGGATGTTGTGCAAGCCAGCACCAGAATGGGAAATGTGTGTGTCTGTGTGTGGTTTTCCCATTCAGATCAACAGGTGCCAGCTGCCCTCTGTGGAAAACAGAGGCCGTCTCTGTTCCCCCATCGCTCACAGTCGCTGGCCTCAGCTTTGACACACGGGGTGAACAACTCATCTGACGGATCTACCCAACGCGCTCTGTTCCTCCAATTTGCCTCTTTCAATCTCCCCGTCTCCATTACCGTCTGTTTCTCCTCATCGTGTCCTTTTTCCGAGCATGCGGGGTTACTCAGCAGTTTACTTGTGGTCTTCCTGCTCATCCTGAAACGTGCCATGCTTAATTTGGATGACACTCAAGAAGACACCACGGAGCGCTATGGCAGCCCGCGCTCGTCTGACTTCTTGTAACCTCTCACAGCTTGCCTTCCCTTCTTGCAGATGTCATTTCCCGTGCAGCATTGTATTTCTGCGGCGGGGTCAGGCCCGTCCGTTGCATCACGCGGCGAATTGATCTAACCCATGTGTGTCCACGGACTACCTTTTCAAACGAGTCACACTTCACAGGCGCTCGTGGAGGAAGCTCTGGTTCCTACACGACGGCAGAAAACACAGCAAAAAAACATGAACCGAACTTCTCCTTTTCTTTTCCATTCAAAAAAACATCCATGTGCGAGACACCCAGAGGACACGTAACCTAAGGCTTCTTAGGTCGGATGTCCACTGCTGGTCGAGGGCCAGGAGCTCTCTGTCTGTCTGTCTGTCCGTCTGTGTCTCTCATTTCCTGACTCGGGGGGGGGGGGGGGGGGGGGGGGGGAAACAATGACCACAAAACTAAGCCTTCACGTCAGCCTAGACAGGACACACACACACACACTGCTGCGGGAGGTGAGACAAAGGCAAGCTGTAACGTGATGCTGCTTTTTCTAGCGAGCTGGACAAGCCATCTGGAACACACACACACACACGCGCACATACATATACCGAACTCACACACAGAGAGGCTGCTGAACTGTGAGCTGTTTACTTGCAGCACACCAGCAGTTGTTGGCGTCCAGTTCATGTTTTGGTTCAGCAAACAGCCAGCTCTGAGTGGACGGGTAAACAAAGTGCGCTCTGTTATAAATAAAAAAGACTGTTAACTGAACACTTGCTTCCATGTGAGGTTAGTTCCCATTCGCAGTTTCCTCCGCGGCGGCTCCGCAAAAATGAGTCTTTCCTGACGGAGAAGCGTTGTCAGGCCATGAAAGGAGATGTGAAGAAGACTGTGATTGATGCGTACAAGGAAGAGACATAGGGGAATGAAGGAAAACAGATATAAACTAATAAATGAATGGATAAACATACAAATACAGATGCTTCACAAGGTTCACACGGGCTCAGTGAACGCTTATTTGAGAATGGAGAGCAACACACCTCGACCGAACTGAACACCCGTGTGATATTTCCCAGAATCTCTTGAATGTTTAAGACATTTATCACGCCAAGAAACAAAACATTTGCTGGTTTTAGCTTCTCCATAGTATAACTCTAATCTTTAGATGTGACTAATATACATCTTTGAGTTTTGGATGGTTGGTTGGACAAACAAAACAAGACATTGGGTGTAGGAACTTGCTGATAGGTATCTTTTACAACAACACATAAGTTCTCAAACTAGGGGTCAGGATCCCCACAGGGGTCAAAACGTTAATTTCCAGGGTTGGCCAGATGTTTTTGGAGTCAAAGTGAGCATCCAGATGAGGTATGAATGGTTCCAGCGGGGGTCATGAACGACAGCCGGTGACTCAGAAAGGTCACAAACCTCTGGATTCAAGGATTAATCGCAAAAATGATGACAGGTTTACTCATAATGTGAATTTACTGTATCAACTGACATCAGATCAGTGAAAATCTAACTTCCTTTAAACCTGCTGGTCCTGCAGCTACACAGCATGCAGCATCAACTTCAAATTTCATCTTTAAGATGCCAGAAAACAGTGGAAAAGTAAAAATGCTTTCGCTTGGCAGCTACAGTGAAGATTTAAACTTCAAAAAGTGGGTCAATAACATCTTTTCAAATCAATTTGGGTCCTATGAGCCTCTGTAGGAACGGATTACGCAATGACTGTATTCTCATTTTTGGGTGAACTTGACCTTTCAACTATTGCTCCGTTATCTAAACAGCTGCTGATATCCTTCCTTTTTCACTCTTTTAGATTACTCATAACCATAGGCCGGCAGAAACTAATTGTTTTTTTGTTTTGGACTAATGTGGCACATTCTTGGGGGGAAATAAACAAGGTTATCTTGAGACCTACCGCAGTCAGACTGGCAACCTTGCAGAATCCTGGCTAGCACAACAAAGTCAAGGTTAACCCGCTGATTAGAGAATGTGCTCAAGGGAAAGAATATAACCCAAGGGCTGAGGGCGGAGTTAGTCAGTCCCATCATGGAAATAAATAAAACAGTAATTAAGCAGGAAGGTGAGGTGACTGCATCCTGCTGCTCACACACTGCAGGGGGTCCAGCGGACTGTCCTGCACAGTGAGTCAACACAGCACTTCAAAAAACATGAGGAAAATAACAACATCACTGTGACCTTTGCTCTCTCTCCCTCTGTCTTTCACACACACCTTTAGCCTCATTTTAAAGCGTCACACACACACACACACACACACACACACACGTGTCCCACCTGGGCGCGGGGGCCTCTGTGCTCAGGGCTGACGGACACGCGGGGGCACGCCGGCCAGGGTTCGGCAACAGTTCCGCGTTGCTGTGGTAACCCGTTAAAACCACTCCCTGGGACTGCTGCTGCTGCTGCCGACTCATGTTTCTCCTCCTTTTTTCTTCTGCCTGCTTCACCCACAGCTCACATCCACCCTCCCCTCCACTGAAAGGCAGTCTATCTATCAACCTATGTATCGATCTGTCTATCCTTCCATCGCTGGACTGTTGTGTTGCCGACTCATTCTGACTGTAAACTCTCCTCCTCCTCCTCTTCTTCTTCTTCTTCTCCTCGTCTTTCTTTCTCCACAACTTGTGTGTGTTTGAGAGGAGCTGCTGAGCGGACAGGGGGCTGGACCACAGATACAACACAGCGCAGGGATTGGCTGGAACCGCAGCAGGGCAAAGTTTCACATGTGGTGGCGCCACCCTCCGCTCCGACAGGGTACTGACTGACTTCCTGGTGCAATGTTTCAGTAAGAGGCTATTAAAAAAAACAATGGAAGTGTCTCCATAAATGATCAACAAACTTCTTCACATAATGCATCTCTTTATCAAGTGCATGCCCATCTCATAAGCTGCTGCATGCACCAGTCTGTGCTGTAATTAGACAGTGACATAAAGTTAAAATGTTGACAATAAAAGTGATTTAAGGGTTTATAAACTTATTTAAGTGAACAGTATAGAAATCAAAACTCTATTACAGGACTAAACAAACAAGAACAGGTTAAATTTTCTGCTCATTTCAGTCCCATACTTTTATTTAGGGTGTCAACACATTCAAAAACACATTTTTAAAATCTCATTCTGTCCATTGCTGCAGCACCTCTATTTACCCTCTGTCTGAACCATATACTTATATAGGAAAACTAGGGACCAGATGCAACCAATGAGAATTGCTTCCCGAGCACGTTTACTTCCTGGTTATGCAGCCTATAGAGCCTATGTACAGTCGACCGTCCCCTCTTGGCACCAAGGTCCCGCTCAGCCCTCAGACTTGACATTGTCACAGGTTTTTCACGCTTTACAAGAATATAAAACCTCCATTGAAGCGTCACAATCAACCTTGTTTGCAGTTTTTCGTGGACAGTTTTATAGACATCTCTTATAATGGCGGTCTGTAGCGACTGGCAGCCATGCCAGATTTGAAGCGTGATGTCTGTTGCTTTAAAGCCCCTGATTGGTCAGTTTTCGGAGGTCTGAGAAGGCACCGCCTGGTCGAGCATCAGAGCTGGAGCTACGTTCAGTCCTAAGAAAGCTGCTCAGTGGTTCACTATAGGTGGACATTTCTTGCAGGATATTATTATAAAAGTGATGTTGAGATGTCGTCCCTTCATCATTTTATATGAGTTGATGAGTAATGGCCAAAAAAAGCGGACGTTTGTGCTAAATTTGAAAAGATTTCCTGCAGTGTTCGTGAGATGTGATCATGAGAATGGAATCCCATGAGGTCACATGACCCTGACCTTTGACCACCATATCTAATCAGCTCATCCTTGAGTCCAAGTGGACGTTTGTGCCAAATTTGAAGATGAGATACTGCGTTCTCAAGAAACAGACGACCACGGGACTTGAAATGATAATGGCTGCAGCCATGGCTATCACCGGCGTAACAACACATGAAGTCTCACTTTCTACAGCATAAGACCTTTAGGGTCAAACATAGTGATATCCCTAATTGTTCCAAGTCAATCCAAGTGATCATGCATTTCACTGACTGAAGGCCAGGCTGAAGGCAAACAGCCCCCAAAACCAGCAAGAAGTGAAGGTGGCTTCAGTGCAAACCTCAACAGGGATGACACCAAGCACTGAGATCTACAGGTCAAATACTCATTTACTGCTATCACACAGTCTGTGACAAATTTACATACGCATACTTACTTAACTTTGCGTTGTGTCTGGCTATCAAAGTGAAATTAGTAATACTACAATACCCAAGGTGCTCAAGGTTGTATTGTTATAGATGATCCAGGGTTGTTAAAACTCTGGTCTCGCGTCGTAATTTATTTGTTTCTCAGTATTGCAAAATGTGTGGGAATTAAAGCTGTAAGGTACATGTTGAGGTGTACAAAAACCTAAAACAAACACAAAAACATCACCTCAACATGTTGTCTAGATGCTTGAATATCCACTTCTTATTTTGACAAAAAAGTTTTGGATAGTGTTCAGCATCGTTCATCACAGCGTATTTTGTAAAACACACACACACACACACACACACACACACACACACACACACACACACACACACACACACACACACACACACACACAGCAAAATAGGCCCATATGTGTGAGGGAGGCTGGTCAACGAACACACAAATACAGACACACACACTTAAATTATTAGTGGAGTGAAACAGGAAGCACACAGCTGCTGTCTCACGCTCTTATTCCTCACCTGAGTTGAAGGTAGGAGACAAGTCTGGGGACCATTGTGTCCGTCTGTCTGTCTGTCTGTCTGTCTGCGTCCAGTCTGACCGTCTTAAACAGCATGACCTGCTGCCGGCCATGTGCTGGGAGATGACGGTGAAACACTCACACTGTGACAAGAGGATTAGCCCAAAAGAATTAGCCCACCCCCCTCCTCCTTCTCCTTCTCTTCCCCCCACTACACCATCCTTTCAATCTGTTCAGTCACTACGGATCAGACGTTTCCTCCTCACACAACATGGCTGCATGTTTTGGTGCATGAAGGTAGATATAGAGGGTATTTCATTATTTGTATTTGGAGTTATTATGCCAACGTTTGACTCGATTTCATCATACTGAAGAAAGTCTGACACCTATTTTTATAAATTAAAGAGCAGGTTGCTGTTCTGGAGGAAGAATGTTCAAGTACGCCCCCTGGTGTTTGTTCAGTCGCCCTTGAATCAAATTGCTAAATGATCTCTAAGCTCTTGGCCCACTGACCCAGACTGAAACAAGAACTGTTTCACATTTTGCTCTCAGATGTCTGTTCTAACCAAGCTGCGAGCCAAATCTCCCACACGGAACAATAAAGACTGAGGTGAACACTTTTTATTATTGCTTTGTTGAAGTTCATGGCACAAAATGTGTCATTTGTACATCATATTCTCACTGCTACACAAAAAAATCAATGACCGTATGCAAGACAGTAACCCCATTTATCCACTAAATGAAACAGCAGCCAAGACAAGATTTCTTACGATTGAAATCTTTTTATTATTTTTATTATCACCACCTCAACAGTGCTCACAACACATGCAAATATCTGTGTACTGGGTAACAGTCCAGCGACTCTTTATAGAGAGAATCTCAAGCAGCTACTAAATTGCAAAACGCAGCCAATTGAGATTCGTTCAAGGTGAAAGTAAACTCTGCAAAGCATATCTTCAAACAGAATCACACTGTTGGGCAAACATTCAAAGAATATCAAAAAAACTGTACAAGATTATTCCCTTCATAACAAACACAAGGTTAAACTAAAGAGAAGTTGAGCTCTTTACTCTGCAAGACACAAACATTTTATAAATGAGATCGGTCTTTCTGAAAAATCAAACACAAGAAATCTCAGTGTTAATCGGGACTGATTAGTGAGCAGGACTTCTTACCCTTTGACTCATCTTTACATCTTTACTTGTCCCTCAAGTCTCTGAACATCTTGGAGCACATGTCTTTCTCTTTGTCCAACGTGTCTTTGTATGACCTGAAAATGAAAACCATTGAAACAAATCGGTTATAGACCAGACAAAGACAAAGATACATGTGAAAATGTAAGCTTTGAATTCTATGTAACTTAGAAAGTAATCTAAGCAAATGTTTCACAGTAGTCTGGTTAGCATTGTGCCGATATTTGTTTTTAGTGGAAATAGGTTGTTTTTCAAATTCAGCGAGTGATAAAAAGCGAACAGGCTGAAAGAAACACACATCCAGTTCCTGATTATCCTCTATTCTCTGCCATGAATGTGCCATAACATGTGATATTCAACAGAAACTACTGGAAAATAAAACCAATACAAGTAGGAAATAACTGCATGCATTTCACTCTGCTGTTGCCAAGTCATATAATCTATTAGTCACAGAGGAGCCGACATGCTTGTACTGCGACAGAGAAAAGAGGAATCATTTAATGTATTACAATTGCCGATTTTTACAAGAGGGAGCAAATGATTCAGGATGTGATGTGAACAGCATTTCAAAAAGTTTACAATGTTTTCCAAACTCTATAATCCTCCAAACTACACGATTTTTAAAGAGAGTCTGGGGCTGATTTGCTGCTACCTCAAATCGCTCCGGTGCAGGTTTTGCACAGGACAATCTCATCCCAGTGAGGATAACATCATGCGTTACAAATAACAGGTGTAAGTGCATTAAAAAAAAGATCAGACCATTAGTTATCCAGATAATGAATCATGGCAGATGCAACTCTAATATCAGGTCTAAATGCGGTGTAAACATCTGGAATGGCTTAACAAAGGTTCGTCTTACATTGCCACTTTCCTCAGTAGGTTGTTGATGTCAGTGTCAAAGGGCTTCCTCGCTTGAGCCGTTATGAGGCAATCCTGGGCGCTCTCGTACTCACGCAGCTCCAGATACGCCTGACAGAAATGACATCAGACGTCAGAATAATGGACTACTTGTTATCCTACAGCGTTGTGAGCGATGTATCAGTGTACCAGATACGAGTTAAATGTGTTCATCCAACATAAACTTAATAAAAGTCCACCATAATTCGAACATCTGTTTTTTACCAGGACTATCATTGTTCCTATCTTTTATTTCTCAAAGAAACAGAACATTTTATACCACAGATATCGGCAAGAAAATCTCCAAGGACTGTTACCTGTTATCTGACGGTTTGGAAAAAAAAACCCTGTCTGACCTGTCCACAGCGGAAAAGAGCCTTTGTGTTGGCTGAGTCGATCTCCAAGGCTTTGTTGCCGTATTTCAGGGCTTTGTGTGGGCTGTCCAGACGGAGCTCGGTGATAGAAAGGTTCAGGAAGAGAGGAAGCAGCGCCGTCCTGATCCCGTCCTTCTCTGCTTCTCTCTCTGTCTCTCTGTTCTCCAGCAGCATCAGTGCCTGTCGACCAAACATTGAAGCCAATATAAAAAATCTTATTTTTGTAACGCAGTACAATTCACCTTTTAACAGTACACATATTAGCAAATGCACTAAAAAACTACAGGCAATCAGTACCTCAATAGAGGGCGTGGTCTCTGTCTTTACCTCTTTGTAGCGACGTTTGGCGTTGTCGTAATGACTCTGGTTGAAGCAACGGTTGCCAAAGCTGCGGACTGTGTTGACAACTTCAAGAAGCTTCGACAGAGAAACTGTGTTCTGCTCCTCCTGGAGACAGAGGAGTAAACAGTAACAGTAATAGTTGCCAGGTCTGACCTCATTCTTCCTTTTTGTGACCATGCTTTAAATTGTTTTATGAAACGAGAAATGGATTATAAACTTCAAGGAATGTGCAGAAGGTGATATGATTGAAGGTGTATAATCATATGTGAATCATATATAACTGGCCATGCAAAACAACAAAAGAAGATTCCTCTGTTTTCCATAACTGCATAGTTTTGAAAGCACACTGTAGGTAGATTAATATATAAATAAATATCTCCTGTAAGTCCAATTAATTAGTATACAATTGATGTCAAATGGAAAAATAATGTGTCAGTACAACTACAGGGTACCTACCGGACTCAGTGCGATGAATTCGTCCACTTGTCCCGAGTCGAGGAAGTCGAGGATGTGAACCTCGTACAGAACCACGGCAGCAGCGGGGATGAACGGAGGACAACCCATGTTCCCGTATGCATAGTGGGGCTGGAGGAGGAAACGAGAGAACTCTCCTCTCCGCATGGTTAACAGACCAAGCTCTAGTCCGGCCAGCGTCAAATCTGTAAGATGATCATTTCACAACCTCACATTTTATCCTGTATGCCACGAGAATGATAGGTTCTCAGGTAAATCAATGCCGATCACTGACCTCTGCCTAACTTCATCATCCGGGGGTACTTTAAGTTTGTGGTAGTTTCGAAAGGTTCAGCAGAATACTCCAGAAAACCAGAGTAATGGACTTGAGGAAGACACAAAAAGAGAAGAGGTTATGGTTGAACAAAATTATATGGCAAATAACTGCAGGAGTTTTCAGAAAAAGACTGCTCTTGTACTCAGTACAGAAGCGTTTTGAGGTACAGGTGGGCCCTCTCCAGGGTGGACCACCTCCTTCAGGATGCCTCCATCTCCCAACACATCATCCATCTGCTGTCGGAGATGGTCGAACGGACTCTGACAATGACAAGAAAAGGCTTTGAATTGACTCTGCATTGTCTTCACAATCATCTCAATCTGTGTGTGAAATCTACCGTAGGCATTAATCTGTGCATGTTAGTACTGTATGTCTGTTATCCTTATTAATAAATCATAAAGATACAACTGTATGTCCTGAGGAAAGTTACTTTCACATTCATATTTCATATATTCCCGGTGGTAAAAGCTATGAAATATTCAAATGTAATGCTTTTTGAGCCCACAATTTAAGGCTGGTTGTTGGACAAATGTTGTTTTTCTTCATCAAGCATTGCAGTTTTTTTATAAAGGTATCTCCTTTAAGTGTAGCTCCATGCAGAAGTTAGTTTTATGTGTGTTAGGTTAATCCACATTTTGCCAACAGGTTAATGGTAAGTTTATCGTAAAAATACAGTTTGAGGTTCAGGCTTTAAAACAAAGATAAATCCACAAGTGCTGCTAAGAAAACTGCAATGATGCAATCTCAATACAAACAATTCAGCAGCATTACACAGGGAACATTTGAGCTTTCTTATTATAGACTTTGCTTCTGTTTGTATCACAAGTTTTGTTGTGGCTTTCCAATATTTATCCTGTTAGCAGCTTTATGTGACCTTCAAATTGACAGTTTGTCAGCTACATTATGACAACAAGAAGTCAAGTTTAGAGAGTTTATGTTTTTAGACTGAATTCACAGGGCTATCTATATGTTATATGAGTTGAGAATGAATACTGACTTCCTCACTTAATTTTAACTTAATCCTCACATGTGTAAACAATGAATGCTGCCACATTTCCTACTGACAATAAGGCTAATTACGTTACACAGTTTCAGGAGGTATTGATGCTCATTGCTCATTAAAATACACAATAATAACTCCAACTGACATCAAAATATTGTGATTGTTGAACAAAAGTGCCACAGTTGTCGCTCCCACTCAGTCAAAGCGTCTCCATCTTTTTTAACACCGACATCAACACAATCACCTAGCTAGCTGATTAGCATGTAGCCTGTTAGCTAACGTTAGCCGCGCTGTGAACTTACCGGAGTCCTCAGCCGCTCCTCGGAGTTTATTAACCTCTGGATACTGTGGACTAACCCGTTTCCAGACATTTTGTCGCTGGGTGGTTTACCGCTGATGTATACTTGGTTTGTTTTGACCAATTTGGGCAGATAGAAAGTCCTTTAATTGAGAGTAATAGTGGTGGTTAGCTTTGTTTTGGCGCTCAGGCTCGTGTCGCTCAGTGGAGGGTCAGGTGACCTTGGTCAGTGGGCTGCACAGAGGTCTAGAAAACTGCAGTGTGTGTCCGGTGAACAGACTGATACTGATATTAAAATCATCAATATCATGATTCAGGAGTCTCCTCGGTGTTATTATGTTCTTATCTGACCTGCTTTTACCATATCAACCCTCGCGGACCCTGAGGTCCTCCGGCTCTGGCCTTTTATCCCTACCAAAACCAAGAACTAAAACCCACGGTGAGGCGGCATTTAGCCACTATGGCCCCCGCTTGTGGAACAGCCTGCCGGAGAACCTCAGGTCTGCAGAGACTGTTGATATTTTTAAGGGAAGGTTAAAGACACACCTTTTTAATCAGGCTTTTAACTAATATTTTAAATTCTTATTCCATTCTTATGTGGTTCTATCGTATTTTATGTTGTTGTTCCTATCTTGTTTTGTTTTTGTTTGTTTTTTTGTTTTTTTTAAACAATTTTCATCTTAAATAATTTTTTTTTAATTATTTATCTTCGATACTATTTTATTTTATTTATTATTATCTTGTGCATTTTATCCTTTTAACTGTTCACTTCTTTAAATTATCTTTTGTCAGGGTTTTTATCCTATCTTATGTTTTAGTTTTTAAGGGTTAACTCCAGAGTTTCCTCAGGGGGGTCCTCCACACTGGGAGCTGTGTCTGGGATGCTGCTGGGGGTGCTGTCCCTGGGTCCCTTTGGCCCAGCCATTCGTTGTCTGTCAGGGTCGGGGGGCCTGGGCACTGGTGCCCCCCGTGGCACAGCCTGTGACTCCTCCCAGTGTGGACGGCCCCAAAGGTGGCGTTTCCTCAATCCTCAGTGCCTTGCCATGTCTCCTTATTTCCTGTAGTAAGAGTGTGTGTGTGTGTGTGTGTGTGTGTATGTGTGTGTACGTATGTGTGCATGTATATAGTACGGAGGGTGGGAGGGAGGGGCTTTCTTTATTATTGTTTTATGTTTCCTGTGTAAAGCACTTTGTGCTACATACTCATGTATGAAAAGTGCTTTATAAATAAAGTTGATTGATTGATTGATTTGTCATATAATACACAAACTAATCGTTTCAAATTAAGCAGAAAATGCTTTAAAACAATGCATGTAATTCCTGTGTGGCCCAAACTCTCATGTTTTGTAACTACTCTGTGAAAACTGAATATTGTTGAGTTGAGAATTTCATGACTGTCAAGTTATATTTTTAAACTGGGACAACAGCACATACGTTTGTGTTTTTATGTCTTTATTAACACAACCAACTACTGTTATTTCTATTAATGAAAAATATTATATTTGTGAGAGACTTTTCATTTCGAATATTATGAACTTTTGGAACAAAATGTGCTCATTCATTTATAGGCAAATATAAATCACTATTTTATCATATTTGTCTTAAATCCAGTTCCATTATAAAGCACATCCTGACAGCTTGGAATATTACTGTCAGATACTGTTCCCCCTCTGTTCAGTATGAAAGGACGCTCACACATCTTTCAAATTCTTACTCCTGACTTCTTTCCGCACAAAAGATAAGTCCTGTGATTTTCAGGCTGATCTCATTAGATTTGACCATTTAAACAGGGGGAACGCATCCTGACAGCTTGGAATACTACTGTCAGATACAGTTCCCCCTCTGTTCAGTATGAAGGGAGGCTCACACATCTTTCAAATTCTTACTCCTGACTTCTTTCCGCACAAAAGATAAGTCCTGTGATTTTCAGGCTGATCTCATTAGATTTGACCATTTAAACAGGGGGAACGCATCCTGACAGCTTGGAATACTACTGTCAGATACAGTTCCCCCTCTGTTCAGTATGAAAGGACGCTCACACATCTTTCAAATTCACACTCCTGACTTCTTTCCCCACAACATAGAAGTTCTGTGATTTGTTCAGTATGAAAGGACGCTCACACATCTTTCAAATTTACACTCCTGACTTTTTTCCCCACAACATATAAGTCCTGTGATTTTCAGGCTGATATAATTAAATTTGACCATTTCAACAGGGGGAACACATCCTGACAGCTTGGAATATTACTGTCAGATACTGTTCCCCCTCTGTTCAGTATGAAAGGAGGCTCACACATCTTTCAAATTTACACTCCTGACTTTTTTCCCCACAACATATAAATCCTGTGATTTTCAGGCTGGTATCATTACATTTGACCATTTAAACAGGGGGGAACGAAAGGAGGCTCACACATCTTTCAAATTTACACTCCTGACTTTTTTCACCACAACATATAAGTCCTGTGATTTTCAGGCTGATATAATTAAATTTGACCATTTAAACAGGGGGAACGCATCCTGACAGCTTGGAATATTACTGTCAGATACTGTTCCCCCTCTGTTCAGTATGAAAGGAGGCTCACACATCTTTCAAATTCATACTCCTGACTTCTTTCCCCACAACAGATAAGTCCTGTGATTCTCCTATCAGATACTGTTCGTGACCTATCTAGTTTACATACTCTTAGATATAATAAATTGCAGTCCTCATTTACATTTTCTTCAATGGCTGAAAGTCCCCACAAGTAGCAAGTGCTGAAGCACTATCTTAAAAACACTATCATCCCCCAAGCTAATGTTGGAGAAGGAAATAACATTGATGTTAAAATTATAGCACAAGTGTTAAAATGTTTTTGCACTACAGATATCCTGTGATGCCTGTGGACCATGCATGTGTTGGAAGGCCAAAGATAATATGTGCATGTATGTGCAGCATGCTGAAGGAAAGGAACTTATAAGACCAAAGTAAGAAATTGATGAATGTGGATGTTTTCTTTACAAAGCCTATATGAACATCTTCATATTTATCATGTTTGAAAACACATGAATGCTAGAACTCATGGTTTCACAGCCAAACATCTCATTGGAACACAATGATCCATGTTATTTATTTCACCTGTCATTGGTTTTAATCTTGTGGCGGATTGTTGTATGTACACATGTTAAATATTTTATAGATGAGATCAGTAAGTGGTCAGAATCAGAAATTCCTTCATTTGTTTGTTTATTTGGAAAATTGCATTAATTATATGAATATGCAAAGTAACTATTAACTAAATAATGTTGTAAAATGTAGGCTGTTAAATAATGTGCAGTGAAAATTTTAATTTTAAATTAGATAGAAAATAGGAATACTCAAGAACAGACTCAAAACTCATCAACAATAGACCCAGGTCTCTTTGTGGAGGACAAACAACAATCACAAAAACAACACATCGACAAACAAACAAAACCGCTAATAACAAACACACAAAACCTCTTCAAACAGAAACCTCTTAAAACAAACACAAAATCTCCTAAAACACACAAAACCTCTTCAAACAAACACAAAACCTCCAAAAACACACTAAACCTCTAAAACCCTCTTCAAACACAAAACCTCTAAAAACACACAAAACCTCAACAGACACACAAAATCTCCACAAACAATAAAAACCTCCACAAACAGTAAAAACCTCTGCAAACAAGCAAAACCTCTAAAAACAAAAAAACAAAACCTCTCAAAACAAAAACTTCTAAAAACGAACACAAAAGCTCTTCAAACACAAAACATCTTCAAATAAAAAACCTCTTAAAACACACAAAACCTCCAAAAACACAAAAACCTCCAAAAACAAACAAACATAAAAAGACAAAAAGCCTACACAAACAAAAACAAAACCTCCACAAAGAGACATCAAACTACCACTGCTCCTCTTTGTCTTCCTGCAGGTGATGGACGAACAGCCGAGACGAACAAGACGAGCCCTGGAGACGAGCCCGAAGCAGCAGGAAAACTGAGTATCTGAGTATCCATCTTCTGATGAGAACTCCTTCAGGTCATGCAGTTGTTTGTTGACTATGGTTTAACCTGCTCACAGACAGTGAGCACTGTTGTCTTTGCTGGCTATTTAAGTAATAAACCCTTTTTTTGAATTACATTCTGTTGTGGTTTAAATCATGCTCACCCCTGATTTTTAAAGAACGTGTTGAGTCTTTTGATGGAGTCCAATGTCTCCTCTCAGTGGCTTTGTCAAAGCTTTCACTATATTTGATATAACATTTTTTTTTTCTGTAGTGGAGACCAGGGCTTCCTTTACCTTCATTATCCATTCCTATTTTTGGAATGACTGATTTGGAAACAGGGCCCATGTGTTGTTTAATAATGTCTGAGCAGGTCAGGTTACCCTCTCACCATCTCTTATCACATTAATGAAGCTAACAGCAGCTCAGTGAGAGGTTTATAATGTTTTACCAGCAGCTGATATGAAATATACCTGAAGTGCTGCCTGAAATATCACCGAGCAGACAGATAAAAGGTCATTTTGAGCAGCTGAAGTAGTTGATATGCTCATTATGCAGCCTGGTTGTAGTCTGCACAGAATGGTTTCTGTGTGTTTGTCTCAGTTCTGGTTTAATGTGTTTTTTAAGTCACTGCACTCCCTGTGTGCCAAAAGATTACTGGTTTATTAAGAACTAAATGTTCTCAGGACTGAACACATGTGGTTTACTTGTCCGTGGGATTGGGGGTGTTACTTAAAATGTTTGTTCTGATACAGTTAGTTACTCTGAAAAGTAGTCTGTAACGTCATCAAGGTAAAACTGTCAGCTCATCTAAATCAGAGAAGTAAACATAACTGTTCACTGTAGCTTTCAAATAATTAAATTCATTTAATGCATTTTTTTTTATCTGTAGCTAATTTTATTAGCTTTTTTCCCATCTGTCCTTCAGATGCTGTTTTAATGTCTTAATGTTTTAGTTTTGATTATTTTTTTGTCTCTGAATGGATTGAATTCTATATAAATAAACTTGCCTTAGTGAGGTTTTATTTGACTGAAGGATTTTATATCTCAACCTTTCGATCTCTAAACCTTGTTTTAAACCGAGTACTTATTAAGATAAAATAGAAAACGGGACCTGAAATAAATCCAAAAGGCATTTTAGTTAAAATAGTTTACAGGCTCCGTCTCAGCCTTAACCAGTAATTGTCAGATTTCTCTAAATGCTTTTTGTCCACTCTCACTTCACCTATTTGGTTCAGCTAATTCAATCCAAGTCTAAATATGCTCTCTGAACTTTGAACATTAATGTACATGTTTTTATTGTGATCATAGCAAAGGAAAAAGTATGTGTGTGCTTGGGCTTGTGGTTTTGCTGTATGAACATTTTGAACTTGCAGAAACGAGCACCGATAGTGCTCGGGCCTTAATAATCCAAAAACTAAATTAAAAGTCTGTCAAGAATATGATATTTTAATTTGGTCCTCGGATGAAGCGGCAGATCCAATGGAGAGCAGTCAGGGTAAGAGAAAACAACAGTTGCAGGAAAAAGCCTTAACAATACCGTTTGAGTTACTGTTTACAGTTTTTGTCGATTTCCGGCATCCATTGGTCAAAACTGAAGTCACATTGTGGAAACTCTTCAGCGAAACAGAAGTTTATTTGGCTCATAATGTGAAACATGTTTCACTGATTTCACACAAATTTGCTTTAAATGACCACATTTCTGATTCATACCCCACCACCTCATTTCTGATTCATTATTTTCTAAAAGGTGTGAAAAAAGGAAACTGTCCCATCTCCCGTTGTTAGTGTTAAGACTGACAATGTATGCTTTCATTGTGACAATTGAGTGACAATTGTTGCCAGGTTGTCAATGGGCAGGTTTCAACTGATACTTCATAGCAAAACATGTAAATGTGAAACGTGTCGAGGAGATTCTTTATTTCAAAATCACATTCTGAAACCAGAGACATAAAGCCGACCACTGTGCAACCTCCCGGGTCTGCAGCTTCGGGGAGAATCATCTGACTGGCGATAAAGTGAGGCGTGTCGTTGCGGCTGAAGCCATTCCCAACAGGTTCTCCTAGCCAAGGCCCGCTTTCTGTTTCGGGCAGCTGACAGACACAAAGAGCGGGGATGGTTGAGAGTAAGCTGCCGATGTAAACACAAATCCAAGGTGGCAACCCTACAGCACAGAGGTCCAAAAAACTGCAGTGTGTGTCTAGTGAACAGACTGATACTGATATTATAATCATCAATATCAAGATTCAGGAGGCTTTAAAACGTTACATTTAATTCCTGTGTGCCCCCAAACTCTCATCTTTTAAATTAATTGGTAACTATTCTGATGATCTAGTAATCAGTTTGAGTGTTTTTTGAAAGAAAAACTATTGCAATTCTCTCATGCAAACTGTGACCATAAACTGAATGTCTTTGGATCGTGGACAAAACAAGACATATTAATGCAACATGTCTGATTCTGCAGGGTGACGGTATTCGGCAGCACATGCACCCGATAATCTGTCAAGTGCAACATATTTATTGGTCCGGCTTAATTTAAGCAGATTGTTTTTATCAAATCGAGGTTATCGCCATTTCTTGTTGCCTGCACCATGAGAAAAACATGGAAAAAAAGATGTGTATTTGCACCTTTACAATAATTTAGGTAATTTGTTGAATTGCATTCTTAGGTGCACCTAAATGAAATGCAGGCACACTAGTGCAGACATTGTAATGTGACATAAAAGAATATAACAAGAAAAACCTGGGAAAGAGAAAGTACATGTGGACATCAAGATAAATTAGTTGTGATGTGCAAATGGAGTTTTTGACATGATAAAACTGGGGAATGCATGCATAAAGAGATTTTTCTTGTTCAGTTTTCATTAATTATTAATATTATTGTCACCGGGTTTGGGTCATAGAAGCAGGAGCCAGAGCATGTACAGACACAAACACACTGAGGTTCATTTTGCTCACAAGTATTTAATGTAAATCTAGTTTGAACTAATATGTACAACCAGCTTTTATATCATTATGCACCCGTGGTATTGATCTCATCTTAAACATCCAACGGTTGTAGAAATGTCTTTTTCCTAATCAGACTACTGCACACTCAACACATAAATATGCTAATATAACTCTTTTAACGAACGCATCAGCTGTCGTTGGTTCATTTAGCCTCAGCCTACACTGTGGAGTTTGTAAAGAAACAATACAAAAAAATATTCAAACTGTACAGAAACTTAGAAAAACACTGATGATGAACAAAGTCGGAACATTTGTACAAGGAGGGATCTGACTATTAGCTAATCAAGAAAGTTACAGTACGTTCTTCGATGGGTGCTCATACGAGCGTGAGTATGAACCTAGTATGATGTTTGAAAAGTGAACCTGTTGGCATGCATCCGGACCTGAGATTAACAGGTAAGCCAGTAAAAAGCTTTCCTCGGTAAGTTCATTAGAAGTTCTGTAGTTCAGCTGGGTAGACAAAGTTGCTCCTGAAGAGTTTATAGGCCAGGAGCTGTCCTCCAAATATCATCATCACCAGGCCTGAACCTGCAGAGAGACGGATTAAATAAACAAGAGACGGAGATAAATTGAATTAAGGTTTGGGCCAGCAGCTGTCCTTAAAAAGCCTGAAGGGGATGAAGGGAGTGAGTCATAATCAATCTGGAGACAGGGAAAAGGTAATAAGAAAGTAGAAGATCTTACCCAGAGCAATCCACCAGTGCTCAGCTGAAGGGAAGTCTGACATCACTGCAGAAACATGAAAACTGTCAAGTAAAAAACTGCCTGTACAGAAGAAATACTGCATGTATTTATTATCAAAAGATTCAAGTTTAGGCTAAATTATGAAAGAAGTAGACACAGAGTGCCTGCACCTCTCTGGACTACATCCCCATGTTACATAACAAACCCTCCAATCCCATCAGCTGTTCCAATGTATTGATCCACTTTCCGTGTCTGTGTGTGTGTTTACCTGCCACGGTCATGGCGACGTGCAGCAGCGTGACAGTTATTGCGTAGTCCCAAACCCACTCCTCCACGATCCAGGCGAACACCAGCCCGCCCAGAAGATAGGTCACTTCTGTGGAAATCACACCAACTGCAGGGACGGAGGAAGAAAAACACGACACCTGTTATTCCGCCTCGTCTTTCTCTACAATGCTTTGGAATCACACTTCTGCTTTAGCATCACATCTTGTTGTGCAGTGTGGCAGAAAGAAATACAGGATTCAAGAAATTGTCCTGATTCAAATGTTGTAACTGAGGATTTATTAGTTTTTTCTGACCTTGTTAAGTATGAAAATAAAACGCTGGCCATTTTCAATCTCTTTTTCAGGGTAGTTGATCAAGCATTTGCTAATAAAGAGGCTCTATGTAACAGTTTGTAGTCATTTACACATATCAATCACTTTTTTATTAACCATATGTGAGGGAATGGTATCGTGAAATGAAAAACGAGACCTTCCTCGTCTCTCTCAGTTGCCTTTAAAAGCCTCTGGTCGATTTCTTTAAGTTGTTTAATGCTTCAGAACTGTCGAGTGTCTCTTGCTATGGGAAAATTGATTTTATTACTATCAGTTAAATGTATATACATCAAACTCCTTTAACACATAATGCCTTAAGCTTGATATTGAAGAACCACTGGTGTACATAGAGTGTTTGTCCTCGACTGAACCGCGCTGTGTTTCCATCCCAGGACGTGTTTTCTTTTGATTGTAGCAGGTTTATGTTATTATACCTTTTCTGCTCGCCTCAGCACAAACTGTTCTTTGTGAGAAATAGATAAAACTACTTCAGCAGTTTCTTATCATTCACCCTCCTCTCTCTGGCCCTTGGATACTGGGACTGCGTAATGAAAACACAAAGAGTTTACAGCATTATCGTTGTCATTCCTTTTGTGAGGGTGAAACTATCGGTATATGTTTTTAAGAATAAAATAAAATCCAGTGACTGTTGAAGTTTCATTTCTTAGCACCTCCCTCCACTCTGCTAACTGAGTTTTGCTATTTCTGATTTTGGTGTGATTTATTTACATTATTTTGATTTTATGATTTCAACTCCATTCTATCTGTTTTCATTGTAATTTTCCTTTTACAAGCATCTGGTTACATTGTTAAGAAAGATACCATAAAGAATAAAGATTATTATTATTATGATTAGTATTATTATTATTATAATTGTTTTTGCTATTATTGTTGGGTTTTATTACTGCTGTTGTTGTTGTGGTTATATTATGTAATATTATAATTACTGTTGTTGTGATATTATTATTACTGTTGTGGTGGTTGTTGTTGTTGTTATATTATTATTGCTGTTATTGTTGTTGTTGTTGTTGTTGTTATATTATTATTACTGTTGTTGTTGTTGTTGTTATATTATTATTGCTGTTATTGTTGTTGTTGTTGTTGTTGTTGTCGTTGTTGTTATATTATTATTACTGTTGTTGTTGTTGTTGTTATATTATTATTATTGTTGTTATAAATCAAAACATGTGAAAAAGGAAAAGTTGCTTGTTACAATGTAAAAATACTGCATTGAAAAACATACTTCAGTGAAGGAAATGACCTAATAGATAAATAAACTTAAATTGTCAAATGTATTAGTAGTCGTGACGAGGCAGAGGGGCCCTCACGAGTAATATGTGATAATCCATATTATATAATTGGATCACTGGTAGTGATGGATTAACGTGTAAGCAGCTTCCCCGTGTTGTTGCCAGTGGAAGTGAAGCTACTGTCACTTTAGTTTTATCTGTAACAACGAGCCATATTTCATAAGCTTCTTTACAATTTACATGTTTACATTTGCAAAGTATCAAGTGAATAAAACTGTCAAATCACTGAAGACCAGCCTGATTACCTCTGTGCTCCTCACGCCCAGCATGGATCGCTATCTGCATGGCTAACTGAGCTAACTAGCAAACAGTGGCTCCAGTTTTCAGCAGTTAGCGCTTTTTCTGGTTATATGCTGCCACCCGTTTGTTGTTTCTTACCTTCAACACCTTTAAATACTTCAGTAAACAACACGTAAACCATTTTTAGGTACAGCACTCGAATAAATGTATTTGGTTGCACCCCACCGCTGCCACTCACCCAGGTATTTGGGGTTTTGCCATGATGGTTGTGTTGTGTAGTCAAATGGAGCCAACAAGCTGTTGATCTCATGAACCCTGGAAACACAAGAAGATGATAAGAGACCAGTTCATGTGACATGTGTGGCAGTATTTGTGTGTGTGTGTATGTTTACCTGAGCAGCCCGATGCAGAGACTGACCGCGATGTAGTAGAGAGAGTAAAAGCACACCATGCACATCAACAGATTCTGAAGGACGACCTGAGAAGACGAAACAGAAACCGGCAGGTTTACATACAGCAGCTCGTCATATTCCTTTCATTTGACAGCTCAGAAAAGATGAAATTACAACCTTGAGTGAGGTTAAACACCAAAATCGATTGCATACGTGAGAGCCATCAATCAGTGGCTGGATGAAATTCTACGCCTTTAGGCTTTTGAAACGATTTCCATTAATCATCTGCAGATGTTTCCTTCATATAAACAAGGTATAAACAGAGAAAACAAGACTATAAACACCAAGAGAGACGTAAGCCGTTTCACCAGTGATTTTAATGTGAGCAGAAAAACTCTACATGTGGAGATATTTACTGGCAACACGTCATCATTATTTGATGCCTCGTCCCAAAGCGAACAGAAAAAACTCCACAGTTCCTCTCCTCTAATTTTTCTTCTCTCCTTCATGACCCAGAAACGCTCATGACAGCAGATGACAGCAGCAGACGGCCGTCGCTCGCCTGCTAAAGTCTCCTTTCATAGATGATTAACTGCAGCCTTTGGAAGAAAATGGGTTACACGGGAGATGAAAAGACTCCTCTCACGGCTGACATTTCAGCTTGTCAGACACAGGTGTAACTAACAACATTAATAATCTGCTGCGTTCCAGTGACGTGTGCCAGGGCCCTGCATGTCAGCCAGTCGCCGGCTTACTCGCTCACACACACAACTTAATGGAATGGAGCCATTGTTAATCTTGTTAGTTACACCTGTGCTTTTCCCTGCTGTTATGAGTCAAACCTCTGCAGCGAAACAAGACCAGTGAATACTTTCACTGCGCTGTCTGTTCAGAGGAACATACATCTGTTGCACTGGAGTGATGGAGTAACGGCTGCAACTAAGAAGTACTTAGATTTAAAGATTCCTCTGCCTACAACCCTGATTCCAGAAAAATTGGGACACTGGTTTTTCCGCACTTTTCATGAAATGCCATCATATTTAATCAGTGCATATTTACAAAAGATTATATATCAAATGTTTTGCTAATCGTTGCTGTTTTAATTTGCACAGGGTTCCTACTTTTCTGGAATTGGGGTTTATTTTAAGTGCAACCAAGCGTTTCCAAGTTGCATTATTGTCGGCGCTGCGACAGGACAAAACTATGAGCTTCATCATTGATTTCATCCATAATGGAGACGTGAAAGCAGATAGAAATGTTCTTCATTTTCCCAGAGATTTACTGCCCTCAAAAGCATTATAGTAAACCAATCTAAATACCAATGGTGTCATGATTCTGACGCTCTTATATTGTGCAATCAACATCTGCTTCATAATGACACACTGCAGCATAAAACTTATCTATTGCCAATTTAATAACTGATTAATTCAGGTCCAAGGGAATTTCCTAAAAATTGAAAGATATTCAATTTACAGTATTTGCAATCAGAGAAAGTTTATACAGTATTTTCAACTACTAGACGTTAGCGTGGCTCCATGGCGATGTGGCTCTGTCTGTGTGTTGATCTGTCCACCGCGTTGGTCCAGATGTGGTCGATATCCTGACAACTATTGTATAGACTGCCGTAAAATGTTGTACATTCAACGTCCGCAGCTTTAGCAAGCTAAAATAAGATGGTAAACATACCTGCTTCATATCAGCATTCTAGCACTGTAATGGTGAGCATGTTAGCATGTTGACATTAGCATTCAGTTCAAAGCGTCACTGTGCCAAAGTTTGGCCTCACAGAGTAATAAGCGTGGGATTTTCTTTGTTAATGACTAATCGAAAAATAAAAAACAGCAAAGATAAGTGGAAGGAAAAAAAAATCAGCATTTTTAAAAGTTGTCAAAGCTGCATCTGAAGGCTGTGAATATAAAGTAGGCCTTTTTGAAACGAAATTTAATGGAGGGCTGCATTTCATTTTCCTGCAGCCCGTCAGGACCACATGTAAGCTGCTCTCGCCCTCGTCAGACATGTGGGTGTGTCTGGAAGCAGGAGAGTGGCTGAGCTTATGCTAATACCCTCAGGGACAGCTAAACACCTTTATTGTTCGTCACCATCTGACTACACTGCACTTTTAAAAAAATAAAAACGTAAAAAAAATGCTCTAAATACCAGCTTTGAGACTTTAAATTCAAATACCAAGCCTGGTGGGACTTAGTTGATTATTCCAGAGCAGACTCAGAAAGGGTGAAAAAGCTGTCTAATGGTGACATTAGGGGATAACGCAGTTAAATGCTGATTATGACTGTGCTGAGGGTGTCATGACTCAAATGAGAGCAAATTAACTGGAATAAATTCTCTGTTGTCATAATCATTATAAAGCGTCAGTAAGCAGATAAAGTAATGCTACAGCTGTGAGAAGCAATCAGCTCGTATTAAATCTGAAAGAATAAAACTGGAATAAAAGCTACAGATTAGCTTCATTCAGACGATTTGAGAAACACCTGGCTGTGCACCGAGGCCTCGGCCACCCACAGACACGCTTTAACCCCTCCGGTTCTAGCAAACATTCCCACACGCAAGCGTCCTTACCCAGGTGTCACTGGGTGTAGTCTTGAGGGAGAAGGGTCCATGGCGTTTTATGAGTGTGAATCCACAACAGCGACAGCAGTAGTCCAACAACATGAATGGCTGCTGGTCTAAATGAGAGAATCTTGCTGCTACATGTGTGTTTCTGTGTGTGTGAGAGAGAGAGCATGTCGGACGATGGAGGAGGAGGAGGAGGAGGAGGAGGAGGAGGAGAAGGGGAGGGAGGGATTAGAAGAAATGGGATTACTACTAAGAAGAAGTCTGAGTAAATCCCGAAAAGGGATAAAGGTGAGCATACTCTGGCGTGGGCGTGCACACATACACATAAAGCAAGAGGAGGAAAGTGGTTTAAAGACTAAATGCTGCCGGAGACACTGATTTATATTTAGAGTTTTACTTATCTTCAGGTATTTTCCCTTTGTTTTTGTCTCTTCCTGCCTCACTTCCTTTTCCCTCTTTCATTACTTTGTTGCGTCTTGTCTCTCCAACCTCTTTCTTCTTCTGTCCTTCAGTGTGTCCAAGATGTTATTCATCCTTCCTCCTTTCTTTCCTTCCTTGGCTTCTCCCCTACTCTAAATTATAAAATTACAAAACAAAAGTACAAAGCAGAAGAATGACGTTAAAATTACACGCTTCATAACGCTGGAACGATTCGCTAATTGATCGACTGACTGAGAGAATATCATCCAGCGATTATATCTTGAGAATTAACTGGTCATCTGAGTCACTTGTCGATTGGAAATGCCACATTTGCTTATTTTCTTTTGTCTTATTTGACTGTGAACAACATATCTTCAGATTTTGGATAAAAAAGATCATTTGAACATGTTACAGACAAAATTTAAACCTTCAGATAACTTCTGAAGGTGTGACTGGGTGAATCTTGCTTGTATACGTTTTCCATACGCATATTTTGATCTGGGATTCATCCTGGAAGCCCAGCTTTTGAGAAATCATCCACAAAAACACCAAAAGAGAGAATTACAATCTCGTCCGGCAGTTCTTGACATGAACACTAGGTGGTAGCAAAGCCTCACACGCTCAGGGAGAACTCGATCCACCAGCCGGTAAAGAACCAACAAAAGCACAACTGATAAGAGCCACATGCGCGGAACTGGTGGCAGCAGATAAGGCGCCTCCAGGTGCCTCATTTATATGTATAGACCTCCAACAGTAGAGTCATAAATAACTGAGACAGAGAATTTGTGAGACTGAATGAAAAACAAATCAGAGAGGGAGCTCAGTGTGCTCATCCATCACCTGCCCATGAAAAGGCAGAGGTGAGTGACGACGGCTCAGCGTCCCCGTCTCTCCTAGAAATAGCTGAAGAAAACTCAACTCTTCAGCGTCACCGCCTGCGTATGTCTGTGTGTGTGTGTGTGTGTGTGTGTGTGTGTGGTTGAAGCACATGCACGTGCGCCTTTGTGCGAGCGGCGGGGTTGACTCGGCTGCCACGGTAACCTGCATCATTGTAACCATAGTGACGGAAAGCGAAGTGGGGAGTGGGGGAGGGGGGGAGCACATGTAGAGCGAGGTAGGCGTCATAGCTATTCATCCCCCTCTGTGTGTGCACGTGTGTGTGTGTGTGTGCGTGCGTGTGTATGAAGCGCACTCCTACCATCTCAAAATCTTTTTGTGTCTCCACTTGTTGAATGTACGAGTGGTTTTTATGTGGATGTTCAAGTCTTTTGATTAACCTCCACTGTTCATTTTTTAGCAGTGCTGCATCGCTCCTCAGACTCACGGTCACACACGGGCTCGCGCGGTAGATGAGAGGAATCGATTGTGCTCTCGCGTCCACGTGCGAAATCTGAAGTCACCGCCGTCAGCTGGTTGGCTTAGCTTAATATAAAGACTGGAAACAGGGTGATACAGCTCGCCTGAAACTCTCCAAAGGTGGCTAAATCTGAGGTGCGTCAGGTACCAAGAACTTGAGTAATTGAGAACATATCAAAAAATTGAAGCTTGTTCATTGGCACGCTGTCAACATTGTGAAACGGTCGCAGTTTGGTTAGATTTTCACTTTTAAAATATCACGACTTGGTTAGGTTTAGGAAAAGATCCCTTGGTTAGGTTTAAGCAAATGAACATCTTGGTTAGGATCAGGAAAACATCAGGGTTTGTATGCTAACAACAAACATACTAGTGTTTCTGGTCAGTTGTCGCACGCCATCCATGTGGGGACATAGATGGCGTCGATTAATGGGCCAAACACAAGACTTCAATCAGGACACTGGGGTTTGATCCCAATGTAAGATCATTACATTAAAACCCAAACTATGATTTGTTTCCCTTTTCGGTCATTCTTAAACAACCTGCAATTGAACCGGGCTTGCTGTTTCCCCCCTGTCTCTGGTCTTCATGCTACGCTAAGCTAATCAGCTTCCTGGCTACATCTTCGTATTAGCCGCACAGACATGAGAGTATAGCGTCTGTCTTCCCATCTGACTCTCAGCGAGAAAGCAAAAACCTGAAACAGCAAGTGTGAAATTGGTCAACGAACTATTTAAATAACAAAACAAAAAAAAAACCCATCATCACCAAGGTGACCTTACATCCCCTTTTCAGCCCAGCACAGCTGAAGCTCAGCAGTGGGTGAAATAACAAGAAGAATGAATTGTTAGAAGCTTAAAAGCATTTTAGATGGATTTCAAGGCACTCATGAATTATTAAGCCCAGACTATACCTCAAATGACAAAATGCTCTTGGAGGAGTGCAGTGATGATACAGTGAAACATTATGAAACAGTTGGGGCACACATTTAGTACGAAGAACGATACCAGTTCCATCCTGATGCGAGGGTGAAACATTGGGCCGAGAGTGCTTCTGTTTCTGGAGGGAGTGTTTTTATACCACACGAGTCAAGTTTAAACGATCTGTGTTTGCATCACCAGGAGCAGGGGAATCAACAAGCTGCTTGGATCCTGATCAGTTTTTAAATGATTTGAGAATCGATCCAACTCGCATATTCATATTCCACCAACATGGATATTCAACCGTTTGGAGCATTTGGACCAAGATTAAATTGGTTCAGAAACCAGAAGAGTTGGTTCCCAGCAGGAACAAAAAAAGGTTTCTTGAACCTGGGCCACAATAAAACGTAGCAAAACGTTTATTTAAATGGAAAAAATGGAGGGAGGGATGGATGTTATGCGTAGAACAACCTGTTTCTGACTGGTTATCCTCGAGCGTTGTGCAGATAGGTCTGGCTATGTGAGATAACTGATTGCATATCTCTGACACAACCAGCCTGTTGCACTGTTTCGAGGAAACATGTCGCTGAGGTACAAACCATGAGGACGGAAGCGTGTGTCTCATATTCTACAGGTTGGGAGGACAGGATGGAGAGGGCAGCACTGACATCCAGTGAGAACCGGTTGTCCTGTCTTTATTTTTCTGATAAAAAAAAACCAATATCATCTAGAACAGAACAAAAGCCTGCTGGTAATCAATGCGATCCGCCATCTTGCTGCCACCGATGACGCATCCCTCCATCACAATGGTTCCATTCAACACACACACAAAAAAAAACGTGGGCTGCTTTCGCCAGATAGCACCCAGGTTTTGAAGAATCCCGAAGGAAGCGGCTCACCAGAGCTAATTTGGTGGAAAGTGTTTGAGAGGGAGAGGAAGGGAGATACTCAGGAGAACACAGAAGCTTTGTGACCTACATGGCGAGATGGTGTGTTGTAGGAGCAGAGAGGCTGCGATCGTCAGTCGGTGTGCGTGACCGGGGTTACAGGTTTTGATTCCACGGGAACACTGTGATACATCATCATTCATTTAAGATACACAGAAATAGGCAGCGGCAGCAGCAGCAACTAGGGGGAAAGAAAGCATAACAAGCAGAAGAAGGTTTCAAATGATCTGGCTCTAGAATTTGCTGCTTTGCAAATCTCTTTTTTGGTTTTTTAAGAGTTGGGTGTGTCATAGTTAGGGTTTTGGGTGCAGCTTTATTTCCTGTTTTATTTTGTAAGGTGTCCCTGTTGACTTTTCCTGGTCCTGCTGTCGTGTTGCCTTTTATCCTGAATAGAATGTACTGTCCCGCCAACGCTGGAGCAAACAAGGCGGACCCAAACGCAGGAGAAGGCAGGCAGGAAGATCAACGGATGAAGTTTTATTTAGGATAAAGGGAACACGACAGCGGGGACGAGGGAAACTCAACGGGACATCAACACGGCGGGACACCTTACCAAATAAAAACAGGAAATAACAACTCCACCAAAAACCCGAACCATGACCAGACGCGCAAAGTGGGATCTGAAGACATCACCTTGGGTTTCTGGGACGCTGTGGATCTGGGTATTATGGAATATATGATTAATAATAAGAAAGCGATTGCTATAACTGTCGCCCGAAATAACATGTCTGCATGCCTGCCTCATAAAAGGCCAATTAGCCAGTCAGTGAGCCTGAAATACCCCTTACATGTCTCCCTGCCTCCTCCTCCTCCTCTGGCAATTACACTTTGATCCAGTGAGATATTTTCATTTCAAATCATAAAAAAATGCTCAGATTTTCTGCTCTCCTGCCTCGTCCTGTCCTTCATCTCGCCTAATTCCCCCCCCCCCCCCCCCCCCCCCCTTTCCAAAAACTCCTCTCAATTTGTTCCCCTCTGATTTTCTGTTTTTCTCTGCAGACTCCACAGCTGCTTACAATAAATATAACACGAGAAAAGTCAACGCGTTTTTTTGCAAATTCCATAACCCCGAGTGGGCTTGTAAACAAGAGATGTAACAGTCAACAATGTAAGGCTTTGTTTACGCTCTCCCCTTCTTTTGCTCCCACACTCTCTCCACACCTCTCCCTCCTGTTCTCGTTCTCTCTGCCCCCCCCTTCTCTCTCTCGTTTCCATTTCCATCTCTCATGGAATGTAAATACAGCGACTGACTGACCCACTGCGCCAGGGATACGACTTCGTCATGTATCTCAGCGAGCTGTCTTTAGAATTTCAGGCATGGGGTTTGTGGGGCCTTTTTTCTTTCTTTTTTTTTTACAATCAAACAGGCTCCAGATGTCTCCACAAGAGCAAAAGTAAAACACAGTGAAGTGGCGAGGCTCGCCGTGGCCCCGGGAGGTTATTTTTTTAGTGCGTGTGGCGCTGTAATGAGAGCGGAGGGCGGGTTTAAGGTCGAGGATGACCGGAGGAGCTCCAAAATGCCCTAATGATGGCGCACACATGTGAATCCAGTGTGCCACTCTGCCCTCAGAGCAACTTCTCAGCTCAAAAAATAATGGTCTGTCTCTCTCTCTCTCTCTCTCTCTCTCTCTCACACACACACACACACACACACACTTCAGGCTTCTTGTTCACAAATATCTCGTGTGTTTACACTGAATCCATTTCAGCATGTAAATACAGGAAATGGCATGCTTGGCAACATCTGCAACGTTTTTTTTTGGTTGTTTTTTTTTGCTCCCCTCACTGGACCAAAAACATGGCGCTCTGATAACAACAAACATCTGGCCAGTTGTTGCACATCTTACTTGAACACACAACACAAGTCGGTCGTGCCAGAATTTCATCCAAGCACTTTTTTTCTTTTTTTTCCCCCCACACTGCATTGTATTTCCTGAGCTTCCAGTGCTGATGTACTTTATATTCACAATCCTGCTGCTTGTTGCATTCAGCACAACAAGCAGCTGGTCCTCCTCCTCGAAGCTGCGCATCACCGAGGGGCTTCTCCTCCGTCCTCCGTCCTCAGTCATCCCCCTGATAGTCTGCGCCCTGCACACGCAAGAACAGCATGGCACGGCGCCTCCAAACGCAAGCGCAAAGACACCTCCCAGTGCTTCACCCCCATCTCCCTCTCTCTCTCTCTCTCTCTCTCTCTCTCTCTCTCTCTCTCTCTCACGCACACACACGCACACTCCTCAGTGAAAGCCTCTCACATTCCCACAAGCGTAGAAGCGCTTTGGAGGAATTGGATGGAGCTGCCTCGTCTTCTCTCCGGCTCAGAGGAATATAAAAACACGCTCTGTACTCCGCTCGCCGCTTCTTTCTTAACACGCTTTCTTCATAAGAGTTGTGCTTTTTTTTTTCTCTCTCTCCCTTTTTTGACGTGATATCAAGTTTTTCTGGACGCGAGAATCGGGAGAGCGCGAGTTTTTACGCGGAGGGACATCACATCCGCGGCTTTTGTGGTCTTTTCCCCGACGAAACAAGGAGTATTTTTTTTTTTCGCGCTGGGGAACTACAAGCTGAGCTTTTTACGAGTTTAAAAAAACAAAAACAAAGGAGGAATGTGTTCAAGGGTTTTCCTTTGGTCGTAATTAGGAGCGCGTTTCACTGCCCTCGTTGTCCGGCGCGCACATTGTCTCCATGTGGCGTAAAAGCGTGCTCGGCGCGTAACAAAGTCATCCGAAGAGAGACTTCTGAAGCCAGCTGACCCGACTCAAACTGTGATAATGACCTTGCACCGTCTCCATTAAGATCCTCGGCTGTGCTGCTGCTGTTTGGAGCTGAACTCTCCCCTCCTGTCATCTGAATTATCCCCCGGCATGGCATTTCAGTGGAAGTAGCCTTCAAAGTGGAAGATGGCTTTTTACTTCCCCCCAGGTTACAGCCTAATCCCCCTCCATGCCTAATGGCACAGTGACGGTGAACACTCTTGCTTTTTGCGAAGGTAAGCTGTGTTTGACCTCTCAAACTTTTTTTTCAAACACTCGCTTTGAATCAATCGTTGTCGACAGCTCTACAGTCTATCTTTTTATTCCCATCCATTTTTAATGAGGCTTCCATCAATATTTGATGCAAGGGGAAGTTAAACATGATGGCTACATCTCGCCAGCTTTCCAGTGTAATTGCTGGTGTTTACTGGACAGGGCTCCGATACTGTCTGAGATAGCGTGTGATGTGTCAGTGTCTCTTTTATTGATTGATCGGAGAAGGAACACCATGATCGTTTCATTGTGGCAGGGCTGAGAGACGACCACTGCCTGCTGTATCTGTATTATGACTGACCTCAGAGCAGCCTAACAAGGAAGGATGTCAATATGTGAGCCTTCAGAGACAGGTCAAAGGTCGCCGTTGAAGGGCCAATGGTCATTTTCAATGAAACCCATCAAACTATTTTTATAGATCCCGTCAAGACACATGGTAAAATACTCGAGGATAATATTTTGTGTCTGTGCAAAGATAAATAATTTACCTCGTGTCAAAGATATTAAAAATGATATCTATTCCTTCAACCTCATTGAAAATCCAGACACACAACACACTATGTCTCCCACTTTACTGTACATTCTGCACTATGAATTTCTTCTTCAAAACTGCAAACTCAGACTTTTAATATCTACATTTTCAATAAGCCATTTAAACAAACTAAGAAATCTTTATTTTTCTCATAACTGAGAAAACAAGCTGTTCTCAGAGGAAAATAAGGTCCCCAGAACACTGTTTGAAGCTAGAAATGTGGCAGGGTCCGCCACATGTAAACAAAGTAAAACTATATGACATTTAGGCATAAAGGGAAATCAGTCAACAAAGATCTTCCTCTACTGATTAAAATGTATTCCCCAAAACGACACAGTGCTCCTTTAAACTCAGATTTAAGGTGAAAACCAGCCTTCCTGTGTCCAACTGCTCATTCATCATTCTGCACGCTGAAGGTCAAACACCCAAGCGGAGGGATTTAAATGAGCAAAATACATTTTTGAGCTCACAAAAGCCGCTCTGTCTCTGGTTTTATTGTCTTCAGCGTGATTCCGGTGACGTTGGTGAATCATTCAGGAGTAGGTCTCACCTCGAGAGACGTTTGAGTAAGTAGGGTAACCGACTGAGCCTGGTGGCTCGTAGCGAGTGGCTGCCAAACACATTACGCCAGAAATGTGGCTTAATTTGAGAATCATCAAGAAGTCAGGCGACGTATCAGCTAATCCTCCTTCACACATATCCACTAACTGGATAATCCTGTTTAAATACTCCTGGGTCAGTGGTTCCTTCAATTTGTCGCTCCAAGGACTCCCACAGAGGGACGTGCGAGGATACAAACCACCACCTGATAACAAGAGGTCATCCTACAAGACTACATGTGAGGATAATATGATGTATCTGATTCAAGACATGATTCCCGTTCAAGGTCAAATGACATGAGAACTGTAGCTTATGGAAAGTGGAATTAAATTATCTCTTAAAGGTGCAGTATGTTGAATTCATATTCAAAATAAAGCATATCAGTGGAGTACCAGCTAACTGCTGCTGACTGTAGCCGCCGTTAGCTCAGTTAGCTGTGCAGCTAGCAGTCCAGACTGGGAGTTGAAGATTTCAGAAAAAACGGGGGAGCGCTGGTCTTTAGACTGCTAGCACAGGAGCTTTGGAACAGGACGGAAAGGGGCTAGTTAGTTAGCATGCTAACTTCTGCAGCACAATACAAACGCGTCATAACGTCACAACTCACAGCATTATTTCTTCACATTCTGTTTATAACTTATTATACAAACAGATATTGAAGAACTAGTGGCTTTCATTCTTATTATGCTCTGGTTCACCTAGCTGAACAGCCAATCAGACTGATTTCTCTCCCCGCCACAGATTCTGTGTGCTCAGTTGGCCGAAAAGCCACCAACTAGGCCAATTAGTGCACAAAAAGTCAGGCTGACACTTGTTGACTGTCAGCCTGGTGTGTCAAGGTCCTAATAACCTAAACAGGGCATCACAGAAGGTTCCAGGACCCCAGTTAGGGTGCCACTGCTGCAGGGCAGCATGCGCTGTGGGTGTGGGTGACGAGCAGAGAGAGTCATTTTGCGGGAATGAACAAGGGGTTCACTCCAGTACACACACATGCACACACACACACACACACACACACATGCCTGGCATGAGCATCTGGTGATTCAATTCGAGGCTTAATGCAATTGAGCCAAGCTGGATTGATCACAGGAGGCAATGACACTGATGCAGTGTGAAGGATGTGAGATGCGAGGGAAAAAAAAAAAAACGGCATGTATCATCAAAATAATGAGGAAGAGAAAAAACAAACAAGATGGTGAGGAGTGTGCAGGATTTGACACTTGAGTGTTTGCATCAGAAAATATGCTGCCGAAAGGTCAGCGAGAAAACACAAAGTGACATATTCTCCAGACAGATGACTCATCATTGACCACGAGTCTGTAGGAGTGAAGCGATGCACAAACATGAGCGTGCTATCTGTTTATGCCTTGCTCATTCTTGTTCCTCCTTTTTCCTTTTCCCCTATGGCCTTTTTCCTCCCTCTGGTCTTCTCCCACGAAAGCCAATTTCCGTTGGACTTTTGTGTTCAAGAAAACTAAATGGTGGTCAAGAGGGACGAAGACTTCATGTCAGGGCGCGCTCGTGTGTAGATCCGATTACTCAGGAGCCAGACAGACTAAAATCGTACAGGTATATTTAATTTCAGTCGATTCTGTGACTCACGTCTTATCACTGTCACTGTAGGAAACAAGATGTTGAACGTTGTAAACCCACTCAACAGGGGAAAATGTGATCACTTTTTTAACAAGCCGATTTTATATCACTGACGCTCCAGCACAGCCCAAGGCCAAGTGCACGGGTGTTTTTTGCCTTATTAGATCTTCTTTTCAGGACCGTGTGTGTGTCTGTGTGTACACACTGTGCTTAATTGACATTTTCCTGAACTTTCCTCATGCTTGGTACTTGTTCTGGTGTCATATGGTGACCTCATATAATTCCCAGCACAGTTTCACCAACTGCAACCTGAGAAGAGCGCTAATGGTCATCTTTGTGTCACAAAAGATTACGACTGTGATTGCCAGTGTCTGATTTGTTAAATGTGTTTAAGTCAGCATTCTTCTAACTGGGAAAGTTGGATTGTTTTCCTAACTTGGTGTTTATAATACGGAAATGCCAGATAGAGCATGGCTGCATCTTACAGCCCTGTCACCTCGAAAAAATGTTAGTTAACGATTCTGCAAACGACTGACAAGGTAGAAGGCAGCCAAACCAGTGACAACAGTTCAAGACTGCGTTTCAGCATTTAAGGAGACCTTGAGACAATTTTGAAAACAGATATATTCTGTGGCTACAGAAAACAGATATCTATGACGAGACCCTGGGACACGTCCACTCATTATTTTGATAAGAAGTCGAGACTAATCCAGCCGTGTTTGTGGCGACGAAATTGGGTGTTTTTAAGGAGACCTCCGGACATCTTTAGCTGTTTCTGTGGCGACCAAAAACAGGTATTTTAAGGCAAAACATGATTTTTCCCTAATTATAACCAAATGTTTTTTTGTGCCTGAACCAACCAGACTATAAGCACAGTGTTGTCATGACATAAAATAGAAAAAACTGAACTTACAGAAAGGTGAATTTGCAACATAAAGACATGTAAAGTGTCGACTTCACAAAAACGTGCAGCTGCAATACTATTCTGGTGATGTGTTGTCATATCTGCCAAAGTGTGATCAACCATCACTAGTCATAAGCATGCATCCCTACCATCTACTCTGTATGACGTAAACACAACATAATCAACCAGAATAACTAAAAACACCTGTGTGTCTGTGCTGATTAGATTCAGCCTTTGGTTTAACGACTTTCAGCTCTACGAATGCAGTTTGCAGATGTGCTGGAGAGAAGTTTGTAGTGAGGGGTACTAAAATATCTGATTTAACCACAAAAACCACAAATCTCCATCTCAAACATCTGCACAGAATAACCCACAGACCGTTGCTGTAGTGTGTGGAGAGTACGATGGATGAGTTTTCATCTGCACTGCTGCGTTTGGTGTTCTCTGGTGGAGATTTGCATTTGACAACATCATGAATTCAAGGACAGCGTCAGTTTTCTTTCAAATAACCTTTTTATTTAATTTTATCATACAAACCGAACTACAATGTTCATGTTTCTGAAATAACATAAGCATAATGGACAGCTGATTAAAATGCTTCCAGTAAGAATCCTTGGTTTGAATCAAGATGGTGGTTCTTACTTCAACATTTCCAGTTGCGGAGCTGGTCAGGGTTCATGTGCTCGTCTCTTCACTGGTTACTCTGACTGGTTGGACATGGGGGGCATGAAAAGCAACACAATCAGCTGTCAGAGATCAGAGTGACTGAGGTTGCCTTGTGTGAACAAGCAGCTGTCGGGGGGGTCTCTCTGCAGCTGACTCTGACCTCTGACCTTAGAGGAAATGCAAACAGAGAATTCCATTTCAGGGATCTAGAAAAGTAGATTAGTAACACTGTGATGGAATAAAACAGACCTGCACCTGCTGTAAGGCACATCATGCATTTTAATCCACGTGTAACATCTCATCTCGCTGTGATATCTTCTCTGTGAAGCAGAAGCATCATGGTTTTTCATGTGGCAGCCCATTATCACAACAATATCTGTTTTACGTCTACTGAATTTTATCCCTCAAGGGAAACAAGTTATTTTTGTCAAAGTTGCGGCGCTTTAAGGACAGCTGACAATCAAGACTGCTGCAAAAGAGCATCACATTAGAGAGCTTTATTATCTGAAAAATACCAAAAAAACATTGGCTGACCTTGTAAAAAGACTTGTGTGAACTTCTTCCATTGAAGGTTGATGGGTTGTGGGTTTTAGAAGGCACATGCTAAGAGGATTTCATAAAACTGCATCTGCTTGTAACTGCATTTTCCTCCCAGCGCCCGTCTAGTAAAGTGATTATCTGCAGATTAATGTAATAATAAGTGTACACAGTTTGTAGTTAATGGGCTGAAAACATGCACAAAAGAAGGATAAAGTTTAACACATTAAAATATGTCCTTAGTTAACCCACTATCCATCCTACATGATACTATAACACACTGTATACAGGATAATACTATTCTGCACTGTAATATGCTGTACTGTATACCTGCACTATATTCGACTTAACATTAAAAATATACTATGTTGTACTGTCTTAAACTGAACTTCACATTTTATTCTCTACCATACGAAGCTATATTATACCATATTATATTATTTTGCACTTTATTACTGCACTACAGTTTATTATACAATTAACTATAATGTAAACTATTACAGTCTGTTCTCAGGCAAGCACAGAAAATATCATCTGACTCAATCTCAGATTCTTCATCGTGTGTTAGCTCCTTGAAGACAGTACACCCCTGTGCAAACTTAACTTTTATAGAAACTCATTTGTACTTACCTCAATTACGATTTTAAATAATGCTGCTTGAGGCTGCATGGACTGTGCAGTAGCTCATGGTCTTCTATAATCATGGGTTGTGTAATATGTTTAATTTATGTTGGTACTGTGCTGCTCTGTTTATATGTTTTTCTTTGCTCTATTATACCGCTGATGAAGGCTCTCAGTCATCCAGGTCATAATATTATTATAATATTTATTATACTGTGTATTGGAGGCAACTGGACGTGGTTCAGTGTCTTGAAGATGTTTCACCTCTCATCAAAGAAGTTTCTTAAGTTCTGACTAACTGGAGGGGAGTTACAGTATTTTAAACTCTGTGTGGGAATGTCCTCACAGAGTCGTTAAGGTCACGTATGAACTCTGAGTTTTGCAGTTGTTAGGACCACTTTACTATACTGTTTATACTTTATAGAACTGATGATGACTGATATATCATTTGGCTGATATTATCGGCCGACCACAGATGTATCAGCCTACAGTGTACGTTGTCTGATATGAGCCGATGTTAAAACTTTTTTTTAATTGAGCATAATGCAGACGAAAAAAAGATGCTTGGGGTAATTCCCAGTAAAGTTTACAGTTTCCCTGCACTGATGTGATTTTACCTTTATTGTTACTCTCAAATATCCTGCCTCCATTACGTACGTTATGTATAATTGTGTGTGTTTATGTTTATATTCTGCCCCGAAAATCCAGTAGAGGTCAGGCTGTAATACAATACTGCACTTTGCTAAAATGTTCCATACTTTAATTTCTATGACCTAACATGACATTTAGAATATATATATTGATATGGCAGCTGTCTCACTGAGTAGGTCAGGTGTTTTGAGGTTTTAATTTACAACAAGAAAACAAAAGTCAAATGTTAACACTGAATTCACTCTTACCTATTGAAATCAAGTCTATGAACGTGCTCTTCTCCACAGAAGTGTGGGTGTACTTTTGAAATAAAGTACTTAAATCTGACCTGCCGTTTAACTTGACAATACCTCCATTTCAGTATTTCAAGTAAAAAGCAGTGTTGAGATCAGGTCGTACAAAGATCACACATTGTTCACTGCGCCTCTGCCCTTGAGCCACGTAGGTATAATTTCCACCAGTCTTCGCAAGAGTGAAGAAAGTAAAAAAAAATAAGAACCTTTTGATATTCAAACACTCTGACAAGCCTGAAATAGCACTTACTGGAGCTGTTTTGAGGGTTGTCCTCCAAGCAGTGGTTATCTGACTCTCAGCTCCATGATATTATGGCAGATGACCTTAGCGGAGCAGCGGGGGGGCTTTGTCTGTCTCTCCATGTATATCCACTCCAGGAGCAGAGAGAAAAAAAAAAGAGAGCCAGTGATAGAGAATTTGTTTTGACACTTAGAGCAATTTGGCCTCAGTTAACCTCTCCAGAGCAGTTTATGACAAAACACACTTGAACCACGGTAACTGTAATGGGAGGCATAATGGATACAAATGTTTCTCTCCTCACTATGCTCCATTTGTATCCCCCTCCCCCCTGCTAATTCCTCTCTCATTACATCTTTTCCTTCTCCTTCTATTTGTGTCCATATGAGATGCATTCCTCTATGACGTGTTAGCCCACAGTTCACTGAAGTGAGTCATTTGAGACAAACTTTTTTCAGAGTCCTTCCAGAGTTTTTTTTATGTGTGTGTTATCAAAGCACCTCCTCTCTTCTCTCGCTCCTCGTCTTCCCCCCCTCTGGCTGTCTTCTTCGCTATCCTGATTCCTCCTATCTTTACTCTCCCCCCACACACCTGACGTCTCCTTGTTTTGTTTTTTTTTTCCTCTCCCACCTGTTCTGTTCTGTCCTCTTTCTTATTTCACACTCCCTTGTTTTTTTCTCTCTCATGCGTGGAATTCAGAGAGAGTTTTAGAGCTTCGCCACAAGATCGCATAAACAAGATGTAATTAGCACCCTCGATGCAATGCTAACGCGCAAACGTTGAGAGTGCAAAATATTCAGGTTTTTTTCCTCTTTTGCAGGCACCTTTCATGCCAAATTCTCTGTTGCTCTCACCCCCTCTGTTCATCCTGGTGTCTCCCTTTCACCAGCTCGGCTTCTCATTTCATTCCACTTGCCAATTCCCTATCGCCTCTCTCCATTCCCTCCCAATTCTACTCCGGCATCCTTCGCCGTCTCCTCTGTTCCTCCACTCTCTCCATCACACCTCAAGCAGAGTGAAACCCTTCCAAGCTGTGACATAAAAGTGTATATATGTACATATATATATATATATTTCCCATGAATACATTTTGATTCATATATATGGACAGAAATAAACATAGAAATCAAATTGTATTCATGGGAAATGCCCTTTTGTGAACGAAATGCAGCAGTTAATGATATTACCTGTCATTCCTGTGCACACAGCTGGTGGTTGCTATAGAAACGTGTCACCTAGCAGCAGATCATGTAGTTGCTATAGGGACAATAAGTCACGTGATACGTCCTATAGATACCTGTCGCTATTATGCTACAAAAGGACTCACCTCGAGGATGCAACACATGCGGGGGGGGGGTGGAAATCTGCTGGGAAGTGCGTGTCGTTTTTTTAAAGCGGGAACTCATCTAAGAAGTGCGTCTCTAAATGTTTAAGTGTCTCCAGTAACAGATAAATGTACTCCCTGCGGGCTGAGGTGTAATAAATTGCTGTAATCGTTTCATGCCTGCGAGCGTGCACGCATAAACAGCGGAAATCATTTATAAGGTGATCACAAGGAGGCTTATTCATCATTCATTAAAGACTAATTAGGAAAAGTGCTTATTACGGCAGTGAAGTGGAAAATGGAGCAGCGGATTTCACATTATTCATAAGTTTTATCTAATAAGAGGCGGAACACATGACGCGCCGAGTGAGTTGTTTCTGAGTGTTACTGGATTTGAACTGGATTTATCACAGCGAAGGTCCGACGGGGTCTCCCCCAGCAGAGAGCCTCGTTGTGTCAGAGCCCGAGTGGTTTTCTCATTAGGCTGCTGCTGTGTCGGTAACGGCGGCACTTCGTTCTCTCTGCCCCACTTGTTTCCTACTCCCGCTTTGTTAAAACTACAGACGCACTTGGCTTGTTTTCCGCCTCTGTCCTGTCATCGCTGGCAGACACAGCGCTCTGCCCTCCTTTATTGTCAGGCTTTTTTTTTTTTTTTTTTTTTTTCACAGTTGTTTTCAAACTCTTTGTACAGGCTTTCGGTTTCCGGTCATGCACCCAGGTATCCCCTCTACCTCCTCACCCCACTTCCTCCTCCTCCTCCTTCTCGTTTCCTCTTTTCTCTTATTCTTTGTCTCCTTCCACTGCACTCCCATGGATCCCTTTCTCATCTCTCAGTAAACCGAGGGAATCTCTCCCCCTGCTCATGAAACACTGTGTGGGTTTCCTGTTTGACGCACACCAAGGAGTGAAAGGAGAGAATCGAGTGGCGAGAGCGAGAGTGAGAGGGAGCGCAGAAAACCCGAGAAAAAGAGGCTGGTAGTGTTTGTCCTTGTGTGAATCACCATCTGTGGTAGAACTCTCTCCTACAGCAGTATTACCAATCAGATGATTGACATGAAAAATACATTAAGATGTGAGAAGGAGAAAAGAGGGTAGGAGGAAAAGGACGTCTGGTCTTGTTTGTGATTCACGCGTACTTTAAATACTAAAAGCTTCGTCTGCTTCTGATGCTTAAATCCGACTTTACTGCCATGAGATATGTAGAAGAAAAAGAGAGGGGTGGAGCGAGAAAGAGGGAAGTAACCAAATAAAAGAAAATCAAAATTAGAGACAGATTAAAAATAGAACTGAGAGGACGGTGGGAGGAGAAACGCAAACAGAGAGAGGGAAGATAAGATGAGAAAGAAGGCTGCGGGTGGATGGAAAGGAAGCGCAGGAAGGGAAAAATTATTCAGGGTCACAACCAGAATGCATTAGCCGGTAGACTGAGGGTGAGAATAGGAGAGAGGCAGAGATTTACAGATAGTGTGTTCTTGGAGGAAGAAAGAAAGAGAGAGAGAGAGAGAGAGAGATGGAAGGGAGGAGGGAGAGAGAAATTAAAACATAGACAGAGGAAGGTCATGAGTGTGTTCTTGTTCCCATGCTTAATCCATTTATTCTATTAAATTTACACACAGATACACATACACACACTCACACACGGTGCAGCAAATGATAAGCCAAAAAATTACGCTGTTATTTCTATCAGGTATAAAAAAATAAAAACAGTACCACACAGTCTCAGACCAAAGCGTGTAACAGAGCCGCCGATTCACTCAAGGTCAGCGTGCGAGTGTCATGGTTCACTTGCTTACGCGTATGAAGAGGCAGCACCATAAAGGGCGATAATGATGAGACCAAAGGACGAATGTATTAGAAAGAGCAAGAAAGTCTACAGTGAAAGGAGCCTTGGACAACCTGCATACAACACCGAAGTAAAGGGAAACGTATAATAGGTCTCCTTTAAAACCAGACGTTGTGCGTTTGCTGCACCGAACGCGATCGCAGACGAAGAATGTGTTGTTTTCACGGTTCAAACGGGGCCAAGCGCGACAGTGAAACAGTGGACTGCTGGGTTTATTACACGGCCTGGTTTGATACCCTGTTGCACAATTGCATCTCAATCTCATTCTAACAAAACACAGTACGGCGCAATTACTTTCTGAATTAATCATTTGGATCGCAATCACACTTTCCACTGGAAAAAAAAAGGATTATACACGATATTATAGCAATAACTCACACAAAACCACTTTGTCACTTACTGCTACATTCCGTCTCCCTTTCAAAAACTACAGTCATTAATCTATTATTGATCTAGAATCTTACGGCCGGTGATGACTAACTCTTTAAATGCTCTGTGGCAGCTTTCTATGGTCACCCAAGACGGCTGAAAATAGCTATATATTGTACTGTACTTGTGGGAGGTGAGCCTGAGTATGTTAATTGTGAGGGGGAGCAAGAAAATGAAATGATGCAAGTTAGCTTAAATGTTTAAAGGTGGTGCTCATGCTGAGGCCACGTTTCCAAACAATGTTATCAATTTCCACTGTTGCTTCACGGCACTTTGATTCTGTTTGATTCTGCTGATGGCGCCTGACCCACAGCTGATCACTGTGCTTTGATTGTTTCTAGAGTAACAAGAAAAGAAAAAAAAAACAGTCAGTCTGCAGCAATACAGCTACTTCTGGAGTGCAATAATAGAAATGTCCATTCAAATTCTTTAGTGTGGTAATTTAACATCAAATAAAGTCACTTTAATCCTCTTAGTGCTGAACGGTACAATGCTAATGTTAATGTGCACCCAGATTAACAGGCATTTAAACCCAAATGAAGTCTCCCAGAATAGGCCTGTTTGTTTTAAGCCCACTTCCTTTTAATAACTATTAATAGACATCTGAGCAGCTGGTGAGCACAGAGACCATGATTCATTTGAATAATATGTCAGGATTGCAGCCCTATTTACAGATTTAGAACTGCAACAGCAACATAGATATAAAAAAAATTAAATAAATGTCTCGTTTGATTTAAAAGTCATCAGAGATTACAAGAACACAAGCGATGCATGTTTCTCTCACTGTTCGCTTTCTAAGTCTGCTCATCTTATCATCTTGTCTCCTGAGTTTCTCTTTCGTACGCAGATCAAGAATGCTCCACACAAACATCCTGCAGGAGTGCACGACTACGTGCAGCATGCAAACACACGCATACACATTGGTACCCCCGCCCATGCTGGCCTTCCAAAAACAACATCCCCAGTAAACAGAGAAGACTTGTAGTGGGTGTGCACATTTTTGTGCGCCGACATCTGTATCACAGCTAAACTGTGAAGAGCTTTTTCTTAAGCTTTGAAGGACGCTCAAAGTCTGCCACACTTTCCTTGTAAAATGTGTTTTCAAAAAGTCACTGCTGTACTTGAAGTGACACGCTTGTGTAAAATAAGACAAATAGAGCTGGAACTGGTTCAATCTGCTGGATCTGTGGGTGATGCTGCAGCCTGAATATCAAGTGTCTTACACCGCCTTTACTCAGAGCATTTGGGAGATTTTGGCTATGCAGAAATAGACAAGTGCACCCTTGACCTGTTCTCAAATATGTGTGCTGTAAATGTTTTTTTTGTCTATGTGCATCTGTGCTTCTGAATGGATGTTTGCCTTTGATTATTTTATTCAGTTGCATCTTTTTGTTTGCGTGTCAGAAAGACCAAACAAACTGCCAGGAAACAGCTCCACATCGGTGGTCATTTAGTAGCGTGGCAGCACGGACACATTCACAACAGATGCCGGACATGCAGTGCATGTTAACTCATTGTAAACATTCTTCTTTGTGTGTATCTGCAGGTTCAGTATGACTGCAGCAGCAGGTGTGCTGACAGGCTTGGCCAAGCTAAAACGCCAGGACTCCGCCCGCTCTCAGCACCGGCCTCTTTCAGCGGCAGGCCTTGGAAACGCCGCCCCAGAGAGTGCCCCCAGGTGATTATCTTTGAACTGATACCTACACAGGGATTAATACAAACATTCCTGTGACCTAGGCGAGACCTGACTGTAAACGAGCTGTTTTACTTTGTGCAACAGGAAACTGATAGCAGTTTATTTGTATATGATTAATGAGCATTAATGTTACAAAAAGCTAGAACTAACTGTTAAAAAACAACTTGAAGTGTGCCATGGTGGTTGTAATGCCACAAAAAATATGTCTCCATAAACCATCAATCCTGTTTTTCCCTTCCATTCTTTTCATTCAGAAAGCGGAAACGACGCACTGATGTAGTGGTTGTGCGAGGAAAGCTCCGCCTCTACTCCGCCTCCGGGTTTTTCCTCCTCCTGGGATTGGTCATCCTGGCTGTAGGGATCGGCATGGCGACACTGGGTTACTGGCCGCACAGTGAAAGCATGCCGCCGGCCAAATCGCAGACAAGAGTTGGACCTAAGACGCCAACTGCTGGAGGAGCTCAAACATCCGCCACAGGTGAAGGAAATAAGACCAAGATAGCCGCCACAGACGGGGATGTGGGTAACTCCAGCGCTAGTCATCATGTGCAAGGTAAGAATCCGTTTCTCTGAAAACTTAAAGACTTATGCTGTGTTCCAGACAACTCAGAGCTCGAAAATATGTCTCACCTCCTACTGGAAATAGTACAAAGGGATGTTACTCAGAAGTCGGAATTGCTATTTGTAAACTCAAATCCATCTACCCCCACTTAATGAGGGAGCAGTTGTCTGACATCACACAACGATGGCAGCGCCCATAGGGAGGGTGTAGGATGTGTTTGTAGACAAGATCATTGAACTGCTGCGATTGATCCTCAACAGTCTAAGTTATGTTCTGATCTATTGGAAGAAAGTCAAAAACGCAAAGCCATAAGACGTCACCTCAGACGAGCTCAACTGTTGCCAGCAACAAGGCTATATTAGCTGCCATTTTTAACAAGGGAGTTGAGCCCGTCAAAGTTTCTATACTCCTGGATGATTTGAAAAAGTTGCTTTAACTCAGCACATGCACTGCTCTGGGTCCAATTATGCGTACACTCACTCAAGAGACATCACTGTGTCAAGGTCAGCCGAGTTGTTTGGTAACGTTTGGTGTTGTGCAGCTGGAACGCTTGAGGGTTCTAGGAAAATTCTGACCTTCGGCTTTGACTGGAACGCAGCATTACTGCATGGTGTATAAACTCGTACTTCTAATATTAAATGACTCAAACCCTCCTTGCGTCCTGCATGTAGATACACCCTCCAAGCACACTGGGGGCGCTCTTGCGCGGTTCCTGGAGCAACATCGTCACTCTGAGAGGATGAAGATGTTCGGGCCCTTCACCATGGGCATTGGGATTTTCATCTTCATCTGCGCTAACGCCATTCTTCATGAAAACAGAGACAGAGAAACTAAGGTAGGGCTGAAAGCAAGTGAAATACCAGCGTTTCCAGTGTATGTTGAGGGTCTACATGCTTTTCAACAAGCTGCATAAGCAAACAGGCTTCATAAAGGCTTTCATGTCATGAAACACTGATTGATGCAGAAATTGGTTTGAGAAAAGGTTGCGAGGAATATTTCAAATCTAAAAAACACGGTCTAACTCAATAGAATATGGAGTTTATATTCCTTCCCAACCCTGTATTCTAATTTCTGCTCTTCCTCCACTCTCTTAAAAATATGGGGCCTGCACACTGCAGTCATCCATATTCATCATCTCTACACAACTAACATGCAAATCATATTTCTGCCAACCGCCTTCGCCCCATATCTCTCCAATTTCCCTCTGATCACATTTCCCCTGCTCTTATGTCCTCTTCTTCCTCTCCTTGATTTGATTACCCCACCCCCACCTCTCACCCCCTCCACCCTTCAGGTAATCTGTGTGACAAATATGTATTCCAAGGTCACAAACATCCAAAGTAAACACACAGATAGGCATCTATATGATAATATGTTACGACTGAGTATTAAACCTATTCTCAGGCAGTCGGAAGTTGAGTACTACTGCTCCTACTAGGCCTGCACGATATGAGGAAAATTTGCGATGTGCGATAACACTGTTCAATATTGCGATGAAGATATAACCTGCGATAAATGAACAAATATTGAAGTTTGCATATTATTAACTATGCAGTTAATGATGGCTAACACTGAATTGTTCGTGTAGGTTGTATTGCAGGTGGTGATGGAGGTTGGTTGCGTTTTCTCTAGAAGTTGCAACAACCGCTCGGCATGTTTTACACAGTACCTGTGTTTGTAACACGTCGTCTCTCCTGAGTCCAAAATAAGTCCATATTGCATGAGTGCTGTTTCTCTTCACCACAAGGTCTTCGTCGGCCACATTTTCATGGCTTTTCTCTCCTCGCTCAGCCATCATAACCTGGCAATCACCACCAAACTAATGCCAATTAATTTTGTCAGGGTAGCTAACGGCTAGCTGGGGCTTCATCTGATTGGCCGTTGTATCCGGGGCTCCGTCTGATAGGCTTAATGTTGGCATGCTCAAGGTGCATGCATGGCGCATGTAAACAAAATGATTTTTCTTATTCATTGTGTGTCAAGCAGTCTTTTGCGATGTGTTTATCGCACATGTTCATATCGCGATGGCGATGAAAATTTGATTTATCGGGAAGCCCTAGCTACTATTAATGATATATTTCTCCTCTGCACTAGATAATCCACATGAGAGACATGTACTCGACAGTCATCGACATCCATCGCCTCAGGCAGAAAGAGCATAAACAGCACCAACACCGCAACAGCACCCATGCACGAGAGGTTGGAGATCTTCGAGCCTTCGGAGCCGATAGCTCAGCACGGTTGGCCAGCAATTCGCTCCTCGCATTCTCCTCTCGAGCAGGTGGAGGGTCTGCAGAAGAGGAGGAGGTGCTGTTAGGGGATGAGGAGTTTCACAGACAAAGGGAGCAGGCTAAGTTGGATTGTAGCTTTGCGGGGCTGCTGGCGCCGCTCTACAAGGATCGCCCCTTCTACGGCCCGGGACTCGGGTTGTCTCGCTCAGATTCGATGCGTCACCAGTGGTCGGTGGATGGCGATGTGGAGAAGGGAGGACACCACGCACGCTCTATAGTCTCCTCCTCCATTTCTGCGTTCACTCTCCCGGTCATAAAGCTCAACAACTGTGTTATTGATGAACCGGAGATGGAGGCGATTACCGAGGAGGAGAGAGGAGGCGAGAGGAGAGACGGAGAGAGGTCACAACCTCTCAGCTCCATGGAGTCTCTGGTGGTTCCTGTAGCATCTGTTGCCAAGGCCTCCAAACCGCCGGGCTTACACCGGAGCAACTCCGCCTCCTCCTCCTCCCGCTGCTCCTCTGTCTCCTCTGTCTCCCTCTCCCCCGCTCCCTCCTCTACCTCAGGCTGCTGGCTCTCCCCGGGAGCAGCGAGGACTGACTTTGGCTCCAACTCCTCTCTGCACATGCTCAGCAGCCACTCCAAATCTCTGGACTTGGAGCGCGGGCCGAGCATGCTCAGCGTGCGCCCGGAGCAGCGGAAACACCCCAGCTGGCCCCGCCTCGACCGTAGCAACAGCAGCCGCAGTAGCAGCGGCAACCGGGGCAGCACTAAAGGCTACAAGCGGCTGGACGACAGGGAAGACCAAGGGGAGCGGCTGCTGGATGTGTCACAGGCGGTGACGATGAGGCGCGACTACAGTAAGCGGGAGAAGCTGCTAATGATATCGAGGTCGCATAATAATCTGAGCTTTGAGCACGACGAGTTAAGCGGCAACACACTGAAGAGGGGCAGCTCTGAGACTCGATTCTGAAGACCCTGAACTACAGGCTGATAACAGTTCTGCCCTGCTCTGTAAATTGCTCTCCTGACAGTGTGAGTGAACTGCGCTTCTGTGTCAGGGGGACACTAATGAGTTCAGCAGGTACACCCCAGAGAGAGAGGGAACTCAAACCTGGCTCTGAGGACACTTTGTTGAGCTGCCGGCTGGAGAGTAGTTAGAAACGGACCATAGTACACGCTGAGGCCTCACGTCAGCACGATGCTAAATGCCTGCTGTACCAGGTCCAGTGGTGCTGTCCTGTCACTGAGCCTGACCTGTAACCTCTGTGGAGGGAAGGCAAGTGGAAAGAGAAGTTCCCTACAGGGATCAATACAAATAAACCCCATTGCATCATCCATCTCCTTTATACAAAGATAGATCTAATAAAGTTTTAATAGGATCTCGACACTGAGACGCTTTAGGATCGATACCATTTCATCTTTAAAGTTTCTGAAAACGGCTTTTGTAAAGTGTTACGAGGTTGTATTCAAGGACACGCTGGAAGAGCTTTGGGCAAGGTTCTTCCTCAGTGGGTAGCAGTGACACAAAGGCGTGTCTGTTATACCAGACAGTCAGTTTAGACACAAGCTGAGGATTGAGCAAGACTCGAAGGAGAAGACAATAATAGTACACTGAGGGATTTTTGCTTTGAAAACAAGTTTGTGTAGAGAGACCGAGGCTGATAATCATCATATTTAGCTCAACTTCTGTGCTGGTCTTGAAAATCGGATACAAAAGCTAAACTCACAGAATCAGCTTGAAACTTACAGCCTGATGTAAAGACGACATAACAGAGTACTGCAGCAACAAGGCTCTCAAGTCCAAAAGGTTTAGATATCAGTGGTAAAGTATTTGTTTTAAAGGTCGTTTATGTATGTTTGTGTGTCTGTCTGATCCTCAGGCTGCAGCAGAAGAAGAGATTCCAGCAACAGCAGTTACTATAATGTCAACATGCTACAGCAAAGATGAGAGTCGATATCAGAATGCCAGGCGGCAAAATACAATAACAGTCCATGTTACCCTGCTGTCAAAATATCGCTGCCCTTTCCCAAGAGAAGTTATGTTTGTCTGCCACTGAAAATTAGAGGAAACAAATCTTTTGCCAGAAAATTTGAAGTCTATTTCTAACCGGAAAAGATTTTAATTGAATTCACTCAGGAAATGCAGTCAATTATTCACATGCTGACCGTTTTTGTACATTCACAAACCTAGAGCAGGCCATAACTGCCGAGGAGGACTTGAGTATGACCAGAGTTAAATAAATTATTTCTGTAATATGATTAGTTTACAGAATGCGAGCCAGACGCAAATACAGCAGAGGGCAAAGAAATGTCTTTAATAAAAATTTAAAGTTATTAAATTCACGAAGAAATTAGTCATATTGGAGGCATTTATACTTGAACAATTGTTTTGTCAGCATTGTCGATTCTAAGTCAGTTAACATTATAATATTGAAACAGTATGTAAGAGAAAGAGATGTACTAGCTTGGGCCAAACGTAAATCACCATGTACACATTCATCTTGTGTTGTATGTACAAATCCAGGGATCTGTCATCCAACTGGAAGTCCAACTGAAATTTAAACAACTTATTGTCTGCTGGAGCACACATGCAAATCTGTTCTGTGAATCACGAATCCTGTTTTTCCTCTTTGAGAAAGCAGTGGTGAAGGTGCCTCCTAGTTTTGCATGAATTCAACAGAAAACTGTCTAATGCTTCATCGCAGGCGATCAAATCTTGCATAGAGCAGCAACGACATCGTTCTATCACAGGTAAAGCAGACAGTAAAAGTGAACCACAACAGCCTTTAAACAACATCCAAAATTAACTTTCCTGCTAAAGTCTCCTTCTTATCTTACTTACAAACACACAGTTACACACTTCCTGTCCTGAACATCAGCTTGTTGAAAGGGTCACCAATCAAATATTCACTTGGGAACAGTTCGCCGCTTATGTCAGATTGTACATAGCATTTAACTTAGATGATGTTGTGGTTCTTTCTCTTCAAGAGCAAATTTCTGACATTTCCCCAGTTCCCTATGTCTTTGTTTGAATAATTAGAATAAAAAAAACTATTAACAACACATCTAAAGAACATGTAATGCTAGTTTTGACCAAATGAGATTTCAGTTGGACTTTAAAAAGTGGGTCATGCTGTTTCTGCTATCGTCCCCGTTCGATGATACATCTTGTGCCCCTTTATATTTATTTATTTATGTTTCTTTTTGACAATATTCACCGTTTTAAGGATGATTGCAGCTTTGAAATCAGGAATTAAGCTACAGAGCGACTCAGTAACAATGTCTCAGCATATTTTGCTGTCATGTTGAGGAGGTGTGTTGTCACTGGACTTGTGAAGACATTGTTCTTGTCTGTGGTCAGAGTGGGAGCTGATATGATGCCTCAGTGTCGCTCATTATCTCTGTTTCAGGTTCTGTTTGGTTTGTCAGGTACCTTAATGATACTTTAACACATTTATTAATGTAGTTGAAACTTCTTCTGTGCTATTTTAAGGCGACAGCCGTGAACAATAGAACTTTAACACCACCTGTGCGTGTTTAAAAAGTCGGAGCCGTTTCTAGGAATGCAGTAATTTTGCCAGAGAGCTTCATTAACTGATTCCCAGCAGTTTCTGCGTCAATGTCCAATTTTAGCCTCCCTCAAAATAAACAGTATTTTCACTGAAAGATGTTTGGTCTTAATGAGTGTGTCTAACCAACACTGATTCCTACACATGCATTCGCATATAGCAGCTCTTCTTGTTTCTCAGGGGTCAGTGGGAGGTATCAGCCTCTCTTGGGTACACGAACAAACACATACACACAACGCACCGTCTGACCCCACACCCCAACACAACTTCCCAAATACATCACCAACTCCTATCTCTCTCCGTCTCCCTCCTCCTCTTCCTCCTCCTTTTTTGTCTTCTTCTTCTGCATACAAAATAAGCAAAGGTCTGTATGAGTCATCATCAATTATCATATGCTCTGCAGCTCTCTGAGAACACACACACACACACACACTTACACAGAAACACACATGTACACATGTAAGGACCAAAGATTTTACTTTTGCATGGAAGCATACATACGTATTCCTTCCTAAATGCAAATAGTCACCAAAGTATAAATAAACACACACAGACACACACGCTTACAGGGCAATTCAAAAGCAGAAGGCTGATGACGCTGTCTCATCCTCCGTGTTACCGAAGGGCACAGATCATAATCCTAACCCTTTCTGAAGGCAAGAAACACATTTGGCCAGCAGAGATGGATGATGTCGCATCCAGTTAACGTTAAAACTGAAATTGCCTCGTCCTGTTGGGACGCGCCTTCACTCTCTTTGTCGTACCCATTGAGGATTTTAATGCGAATATGAAATTAAAGTCTTTTTTGAGAAATAGTTTCGCCCGCAGCCGTCGACTCAGTGTTGTCGTTTCAATTACATAATGTTGGAGCATCTTGTTGTCGCGATTCATCTGGATACGATCCTGACCTTGTGTCCCTTCTGCAGTCCATTCACTTCTACAGAAAGTGACATCAAAGTCAAATTAGCAAGAGCGCAGAGGCTCTTGGAGAACACATTACTCACAGAACTCGCTGTAACTACATTTTTGTTGCCAAGCACATCTCCCGTTATGATAGATGGCTGAGTAATTAAAGCAACTGAATCAAAGGTTTTACTCTCTGCACAGAAGTAAATCCAGAAAATCTAAATGCAAGTGCCTTTCCTCAGTAATCCTTGATGCTTCAACTTCAGGACACTGTGACCAAGCAGAGCAGGGCACATAGCTTTGCAATATTCTGTACATTTGCAAAATGGGCCATTTTCTTATGGTCAACTTGCAATTAACAAGTGAATTGATCAACCCAAAATGTAAGTTCTTTGTAGCTGCATTAATGAAACTATAAATGATGTGACGACCCACAAGATTTTAGTCTTCCAAGCTTTATGTCATCAGTAGAAAAAACTGGCTTGTTGCTGAATACCAAAGACAAGGTGTGGAGGTTGGAAAGCATCAGTGACAGCCTCACACATTGGCTTTGGTCTTTTCATGGGTTTTAATGGAAGTAGGAATACAATGACAGATGCGTTATCCTTAAACTCGCAAAAGACTACTCACCATTCAAATCGTAATGAGGTCATGAATGCTCTTAAGTTTGCTGTTCTAGACACCTGCTTTCGAGTCGCTTTATCTAAGAAAACATGTGCGGAGAGAGCTCTTTTCACATTTCCCAGAGTGGCGGCAGCAGTTTGGAAAAAACAGAATACAAGCTGGGTTTGTACACCGAGCAGTGAGAGCTAACCAAGGCTGCCGAGATAAAGAAAAGAGAACCAGGTACACAGACGCTCAGTCTGCATGACAGTCTTTGAAAGAAGCCTGTCACTCTGGACTCTGGACAGAAAAGATATACAAACCGCTGTTATGTGTTGAGATTATTTCAACATTCACAGTGAAGGAAGACTGGAATAAACATATTAATGTGGCTCTCACACAGAGACACACACACACAGATGAAAATTACCATCTCTAAATCCCTCTAGATCACATATTTATACCGCATCAATAGAAAGGAATGACTTTGAAGACCTGAGGCACAGGTGAGCTCGCCCTTGTGAGGACTGATTTTTCATTCATTCATTCGGCCCTTTCTTCTCCCGCAACAATAACAGGGTTTCATTTTGTGGGTTTGTGTTTTTTCAGTTTTTTTTTCATCATTTGATAATATTATATGTGCATGTGTGTGTTTCTCCCCTGTGTTTTTTGCCCGTAACAACAGCAGAGATGTGGGCAGTTTACTAACGTAATCAGCTAATAAACAGACTAATTACTCGGACACATCTGGAGGGTAAACTGAACGGTTTGCAGATTAGCTGAGGAGAATGGCTGCCAGGAGGGCGAGCTGCATTAGCACAGCTGCCACGGATAATAACAACGCGTCGTGGTTTGGGATGAGCAGCGCTGAATTAGTAATGGAAATGAGTCATCCAGTCAGTCACATATTGGTTTATAGAGGGTTCACCACTCCTCTATTATTTACTTTTCCTGATAAGGAAAACAACAGAAAATTATTATATTTTATCAAACCAGATTTCATATTACTTTTTCAAAATGTTCAGTCAGCATATCCATGTCAAGGAGGAAGTTTAATGTTTCCATACTGCTACAGAAAAGAGTATCAATGTCAAAGGTCATTTATTTCCTAGAACGTGGATGAAAGCGTCCTCACTACGCTGCCACGTTGTCATTATGTCATATTAACCCCTCTCCCTCATCCCTTTACACTCAATCCGGTGTAATTAAGTGGAAAACTGAGTCCCCCTGCAGTGTGTGTCACTGAAAGCGCCTCGTGGCGATAGTTCCAGTGTGCGACTGTGTGTTCATGTGCCTTTCTGTGTGTTTGTGCACTTGCCATGAGGCAGCAGTGGGGGTGCCAGCCTAGTTGCCATAGCAGCCCGAGATGTGCTCTGGACCCCTGCCTGAGGAGTCAAATCTCTCGCGCACGCACACACACACACACACACACACACACACACACACACACACACACACACACACACACACACACACACACACACACACACACACACACACAACTGAGATTTTAAAAACATTAGACACTACCAACAGCCATTAAACAAATCATCAAAACAGCAGAATTGCGCTGTAATCCCGGGGTTGATCCAGTTGGCTGCTGCTGCTGTGCCCCACAGTGATAATGGGCAGATCAGGTGAGGTCAGTAGAATTCATCTAATGCATTTGACCTGGATTTGTTCAGGTCTCTGTTGGCGGGGAGTAAAAATGATGTAGTTTACTGTATGAATATATTAACGACGTGCTTTCAGCTCTAAATATAGGCCAAAAGGAGGCCCCTCTCTCCTGTACTATACCTGCTACACTGCTGCTCTGCTCTGCCATCTGTCTCAAGAGGAACAATTCTGAAGAAGCTCCAGTAGTAAAGAAGGATACAGTGCAGGCTGTAGTTACAATGTCAGATGGCGTGATGGTGGAAGCAGAGGAGCAGAGCAGATCAACATGTACTCAGCGATAACAGTATTATGCAAATAAGCCTGTTACATTATAAGCAAAGCTTTCAAGTTGTAAAACTTGCTTTGGCCTTTACAGCTCCATCTTCAAAGCTTTTAATGTCTAACCTCAGAGAATGTCAGTCACACAGGGATGTGATTATTTCCAAATCAATCCGGAGCTCTGTTTTTTTATGACCTGGAAATGTCCATAAAAATGTGTTTATCGAATTAGCTTATCTATCCCCTCCTCTGTGTTGACTGAGGGCAGGGCTCAGCTTGTACACACACACACAGAGTGGGCAGCAGAGTGAAGAGACCGCGGCAGAGACGCTGAATCAGGTGAAGTAAGAGCGACATTTAACTCAGGTTGATGACAACTTGAGTAAAAATGCAGATAAAATAGAAAGGCACAGTGCTTGTTAAGCTAATCACACAAATCTTGAAATTTGGCAAATTCTTGTAAACTGTTTTGAGACAGCCCCTTCTGAATTGTTGTTTAAAAATTCAATTAGTATTGCTAGTAAGTGGCTCGCTCGGACTTTAGGAGGATAAGAAAATGTAGTTCAAACCTCATCGCTTCAAGTCTTGTCTAACCAATATTATTTTGTGATTATAATCTTTATGGCACACAGTGCGATCACAGAAATGTCTAAAATGGTCTACAACTAAGGCAGATGTCCAAAACCAACGACCACACCGCAACCACAGCACCAAAGCCCTCCTCAAAACCTTGGGAAAAAAAAGATTGATACATATCAATTTATTGCTCAGAGTGAGAACAGAGCACTCTGCAGAAATAGTTGTACAATGTATTCTATGTTTTCTCTGGCTATGTGAAGTCTGTGTCATTTGGGATCTAGTGATTACAAGGTTATACATTTTAGCAGAAGGCGTTTGTTAAAAAAATATGCAGCCATGGAGTTTAAAAGAGCACTCTACTAATTTTGCATTCCAGTCCTTAAATATGATCAGACTCCCAACAGACAGTTTCCAAAAAAAGAAAAAGCATCAAAAATGATAGCACGTACTCTTTAATGCAATTTGCCATCGACAGTTCGATTTGAGACCGGGGTGTGTTATGCTGGTAGCAGCTGCTGTAGGCTCAAGGATATAGCTTTAAGCAGAGATAAGGAGAGGGCTACACACAAACACACACACACATACATTTTAAAATCATTTCTAACCTGTGTCCTTACACAGTGTGTAATCAAGGATTTTGGTGCTTGACCCATATTAATGACTAAAGACCAACGCACACCAGCAGCATATAATGTGTGTCAAAACACCTGCAGTCAATTCTTTTTTTTATTTTTATGCAAGCCTGCACACTGGTGTCATCCTGACACACGTCAACCTGAAATGACACATGTCAAGATGCTGCCAGTCAGTCAGTCTATGCCCCTGTCCCTTTGCCCCAGTGTTGACACATATCAGATATATTATCACATTCACTTCCTGGACTCGCACGTCCCCTGACAAAACACCTGACTGCTTCTCTGGTGTATATTAGTCCATCAGTTGATATGAACTTTTGCATTGCATCACCTGTAACATTAGGATATCTCTTTGGAAAATATGTCCCTTATCAGTCCCCAAACTCTACAAAAGTGAAATACTAAATTGCTGGAGTTTTTAAGGTGCCTGTCAAAGTAATTGTTGGTTTGTGTCCAGATCATTTTTTGATTATTGTTCCTGTAATTCACAGCTTGAGTCACTGACATGATGGATGGTAAATGGGAAATTATACTTTGGCAATTTTTGCAGAGGCCTAGGAGTTTTAGATTGTGTTTGTATTTGCTAAGGCACATTATCATAACCTGCAAGTAACACTGCAAAATAGTTCAGTGTTGAAGAGACTGTATTATCATACTCATGAATATTAATCACAACAAAAGTTTATTTTCTCTTCAAAATTCCCTTACGCCTAAGCTACTGTTTGAATTCAAAAACCGGGACTCTCTTAACTCTCTGGAGTCTTCTCATGCAAATAAAACCTTTTTCCTTGAATCTAATCAAATTACTACATTTCAGAGATGCAACTCATGTAAGACATTTAGATGATGGTGTGTTCTGACTGTGCATGTGTTTGCAGTTACACTGTCTTAAAGCTGCCAGGAACCAAGAAAGCAAAACTTCCACCAAAAAGATCCTACAGTGTCTCTTCTTCTCTTAATGTTATGGGAGATCTACAGGAGGGGTACCGTCTATGTTCCCTGGGTCTTGTGCATGAATACTTTAAGGGACTGGTACAGGCTGTCTTTGTAGTTCAAATTGCAAAAGAAGAAAGGTAGCTGGACTGTTCAAATGTAGTTTAAATAGTAAAAATCAGCCACTTTTGAGATATCAGTGTCAAGAAAGTAAATGTGTCATATTAAGAAGATACTGCAGATACAATGGAACATAGATATGCTCCACTATAGGATCGCTTCATGTTACAAAACAGGAAAGAGTCCAAAACTTTAAGAGATTGCAGATTGTTTGCTGTCTTCAGCAAAAACCTTTGATTATTAACAGATATCTGCTTTGAATCATGGCTGAAATATGTGAAATGAACGTGGTTACAAACTGTCTGATGGTCTTTAATTTTTACAGCAGTTATGTGCAAGTATGAAATTAATTTGACATGGATATAGGGATGTCTAGAAATGCTTTAATGGTGCTTCGTAGAAAACCTAAGGCCTCTGCAGCGATGCTCATTAGACACACACAAACGCAGTGCCAGGTGAGTCACCAGTGGGCTTTGCATCTGCTCCTTATTCCTTTCTAAATACATTCTGTCTTTTTATTTCACCCAGCAGTTGATTTACTTTATTGAGGGTTTTTTTCCATTCCTTCCAATTCCCCCCACGTTCAGTCACCACCTTCATCATCCCATCTTCTCTCTTCGTCTCTTCCTTTCAATTATTTCCTCTCCCCCTTTACTTTCTGCCCCCTTTCTCTGTGCCAGATTTGTCACATGACAAGCTAATTACATAATTTTACATATATTACACCACAGATATTAACTGTCACATATAGATTTAGGTTCCTATGCACAAACTCAAATACCAAGAGTTTGACTGGCAGCTGTGAGTGTGAAGCAAACAAAGATCTGAGAGAGAGAGTGGCATCTGCAAGCATACAAACTAACCAGTAGTGCACAAGGCAGCCTCTGTGCGAGGGAGTTTCTGCTTTGCTGCAGGGCATACACGCTTTCACAGGTAACTCTGCTGAAACCAAAGGATGCACTGACCCTCTTGTAATTGGTCACTGTCAGTGCAATCACATCTGCACAGACCTCCTGACTGGCAGCTGCTGTTCACTGAACAACAAGCACACAGTTTAGACAGAGGCTCGTTATTTTAACGGCAAAACCTGTCCTGACAGCGAATTCCGTGATGAGGACACACTGGATGGAACTAGCTGTTCTGTTTTAATGTAGACTTTTGTAAATCATGTTTCAAGGTCGCATTTTAATATGGTGGGATGTTGCTGCTACCTCGACCAGCTCTCTCTCGCAAAGGAGATTTTGATCCTAATGGGACATCCTCGTAAAAAAAAAACGGTTAAATATATGAAATGAAATAATAGGTTTTCTGAGAAGCAGAATCAATTTCTCTGAAAATGTTCCCAACTATTACCATATATTTCAAAGTTGTTTCACTGGACATTATAGCAACGGGGAAAGCTGACTGGACGGACATTTTAACACACCGGCAATTTGGAGTTACATTACTGTGCAGGCTTTCAGAAAATTAGAGGGGAAGTGAGCCGGAAATGACATTATAGGAATCATAATTTCCTCACAACTGAACAGATCATACAGAAAGAAATTGTTCCATGGAATCCTGTTCACGATGCACAAGTGACTTTCACTTGCATGTTCTACAAAACTTTACAGTAAAATAACTCAAAATTTCACATGGATATATGAGTTGAAATAACAAGCCTCTGGCGTTTAAAGTGAGTAATCACAGGGCCAATACCTTCCTTGTTTTTTTGCCCCAAAAATTGGTCCAAATTCAGTTGGACTCGTGTGAGGTTGACTCAGCTTCATGAGCAGAGATACCTGTGAGAGCGTGTATGCCCTGCAGCAGAGGAACTCCTGCACGTGCTGCTTAGTTTCCATACACACAGGTGCCATTATTTTCCTCTCCCTGTTTTTTTTCTCGCCATAGTATTTCCCCATTTTTCTTTTTTTTCTTCTGTTTTCTCTTGTCTACTTCTACTGTACTCTCTGGTCCCCTCCTTTCTCTCTATACTTCCTCTGTCTCTCTCTATGATACAATTACGGAAGAATGGGCAGGGAGCTCCGACTCAAACGGTGAGCTATGAGGCCGACTGTGTTAATATTCCACACACTCTTCAGTGAGTACTACTCCGACGCGCCGGTGGAGAGAGCTTGTAATGAGAGGTCCTTTATGAGTTTACAATGGTACAAATGAGAGAAACAGATAAAACTGTCGAGAGCAGTGCCGTCTCTGTTATTTGCTGTTCACCTTGATGCTTTCTCCCATTTATCCGCTGCTGCAGCCTTGCCTCTGCTCTGGCAAATTATATCATCAATATTATCTACCTCAATTAAGGGCCCCATTTAGACCAGCCATTTGTATGCGGGCATTTAGAGGGGAATTTAACGGGGAATGATTGCAGAAAGGGGAGATATGTCCTCACTGACTGCAAGTCTCAAGTATTGGTTAAGCCCCTAAACAGCTGTATCCTACATTTCCCATAATGCTACACAGCATCTATACAGTGTCAATCCTAGCCCTAACACGCGGTCTCCAAACCTGACCAGAGATAACCCTGATGGATTTTTTGGGCAATTTTCCTTTTATTTCATCGCACAATAGAGACAGGGAGGACACATGGGAAGAAAGAGGGGTGTGATATGCAGCGAATATCCCCGGCTGGAACTTAAGTGGAGATGTCTGGCATATCGTAACCACTAGGCCCTCGGGATGCCCCATTTGGTTGCATCAGGTGGACTGGAAACAGAGGGAAACAGATAGCCTGGCTTTGTCCGAAGGGAACATAATCCACCGACCAGCAGCTCTAAAGCTCACTAATTAACACAATATAACAGAACTGTGTTACAAAACTGGTCTAATTCTCAGCTTAGATGTTTAACTTTTCCTGATCAACAAGTACAAAAGGTCCCCTAACTCTGACGTGCAGTTTATAGCCTTAGCCAACTGATATACACACAACTGTTTCTTCAGCAAACTAAAAATAAGTGCATCCAGTATTTTTTCCCTTGACACACAATGTTTGCTTACAAGCGTACCTAATTTTTAGCCTGGGAACCAGATGAATCTGCCAAGCTTATGTTTCATTTGCTCTGCAGACACGTCTGGCTCCTCTCCCACTTAGTCGGATTTCTCTAAGACTAGTTTGGGTTGAATTAATCTCAATAGTTTAACTCTTATGGGGCGGATTTGATACAATGACCAGGTGATGATGGCCCAGATTTGACAGGTCGCATCGCTGCTTTGATTGGTTGTAGATATATCCTACTGAGTCCAGTCTGCAAGTCCACCAAGGCTCACAAAGCTGAGATCAAACAGTCCAACTAGGCAGTGCTAATCAAATACAAACAAAGATTCTGCTTCTGCACTGCCCATTTCTTAGCCCAGAGTTTACAGAAACACATTTTAGTGTGGGGCGGCTGTAGCTCAGTGGGTAGAGCTGGTTGACTGGTGATCAGAAGATCGCTGGTTCAAATCCCGGCTCCCCAGGGCGGGACTGAGCTGCATGTCGAAGTATCCTTGAGCAAGATACTGAACCCCAAAGTTGCTCCTGATGTGCAGTTGGCACCTTGTGTGAAGGCAGCCACTGCCATCAGTAAGGGTCCTGCGATGAACTGGCGACTCATCCAGGGTGAACCCTGGCCTACGCCCATAGAGTGAAACTGGATTTGGCCCCAGTAAGCCCCGCAACCCCTTAGGGGGGAAAAGCGGCAACATCCCACGACCCTCACGGATAAGTGGAAAAGAAAACGGAACGGAACATTTTAGTGTCCTTATAAACTGTGAGAACACGTGTGACCAGGGCTTCATGTTTTTCCTGATTGAAAACAGACCAAGAATTGTCCCAACTTGCAGGTGAAAAATTCTCGTTCATTCATCATAGATCTATCCGACTGCAATCAGGGCCCATTGATAACACCACTTCAAAAATCAAATCAAATCAAACCAAATCAAAAATCAGTCTGCCAATGCCAGGACACCTAATTTCGCAACCTGACACCAAATCAGGATATGAGCATAGTCAAGACAACAAAATAATACAGGGAGGTGTTTTGTGTCCCTGTCTTTTGTTTTATCAGTAAATATAAATATCCACTTAACGGCATGGTGCAATCATTTGAATCTGTTTCGAAGTAGCTTAAAGATATAAATACCATCCCTTACATTAGTACAAATATTAAACGGGTAATGAAGGGAAATAGCAATAATTTAATTGGATGAGATGAGGCGTGTTTTCAAGCAACAGAAAGTGGAGGACAGGAGAAGCAGAGGGACAGAGAGACTCGTGGGAAATTAAGACATTCTGGAGGTTTGTGAACGGATGCATCCATGGGTAGGAAGCGAGGAAGCGTGGGCAGATTGACAGAGAGGTCACACAACTATCTTTGTGTGTGTGTGTCTGAGTGTGTGTGTGTGTGTGTGTGTGTGTGTGTTTTGTGCTTTGAGTGCGCGTTTGCGGCCTCCAACTGGGACAGATCTGACTCTTAAGAGTCAGCAAACTAAAAGCTTTTTCAAAACACACACACCTTCATGTCTCCATTTATTTACCACACACACACACACTGTACGTTACAGTAAGTACAGTATGCCGTGGCCTGCAGCACAAACACTCACAGCTGATGTTTTAGTCTCTGCAGGAAGATTCTTGGTCTCTGTCCTCATTAATAAACAACAATGCATGCATGAATGAGCTAATCTGTGTGTGTTTGTTTGTGTGTGTGTGTGTGTGTGTGTGTGTGTGTGTGTGTCTTTCACTGTGTCCCTAATGGATGTGTGGGGACAAAATATGATAATAATTAACACACACACACACACACACAAGTGCATATGAACTTACATGAGTGTATGCAGCTGGGAGCAAATGTGCTGTACCTCCATTATGATACAGCTGTGTGTGTGTATGTCCATTTTTGTGAGTCGCTGTATGTGTGGATGTGTGTGTGAGAGAGAGAGAGTGTGTGTGTTAAAAGTTTAAACGCCCCCTCCTGTATTTCCTGTCTCTGCAGGCATCATGTGCCCACTCAACCAATCAAGAGGAAGCATCCCACATCTCTCTTAACGAGCCAATTAAATTAGTGCTGCTGAAAGGAACGACCTCAGGGCAGTAACCCCCCTCCTCCTCCTGCTTCTCTCTTCTTCCCCAGCCTACTCTCTCTCTTTAATTGCTATTCCCCCTCTCTCCATCATCTTCCCATCTGTGGCTCCCTTGCTGTTTGTCTTGTCTTTGTCTCTCCTCTCCTCTCTCCCTATCCTTCATCCTTTTGTCTCTCCATGTTCTTTTATTCACTCGTCTCTCTCTACATAACCAGATGTTTCTCTCCTTTCCTCACGAGATATTCTGCTCTTATAGATCTAATCAACTCCTACTTTGACCAGCTTAATTGGGGCTGTCGGCCATCAATCTAGTTAAAGACCTTTCTTAAGGATTGGCAGTGGGAGATACAAACGTACACTCACAAAGTGCTCTTTCATTTGATTACAGTAAAAGGAGTAGCTGGTCGCAAATTGGTATTCATTGCCTTAAAGCTGCTCAAATCAATATTCTCAAATTAACGATAGATCAAATGATTACATCTGATGTAATAGCAGTTGCTTGTTGTGACAAGCCTGAAGAATTGGCACCAAACGCAGCCGTTCCCCTCTGCTAAACAGAGCTTTTAAACAATTTGCGGCTCTTTTTTTCTGTAGAAAGGTTACTACTGTTTTCAGATGCTCTCAACACTCTGATAAGGGGCTTTAAACGGCAGCAGTTTTAGCAAAAAGAAAGCACTAAAAACCCAGTCTATGCTGGCGGCCCAACACCAGACAGAAGACAGACAGAGTTAGCGGCTAGGTGGTGAACATTGTGAAGCATTTAGCTGCTAAAGCGCCACACATTTCCCTCAGGAGTTAGTGGAGGCTAAAGTAAAGCTTAAATGGAATGATAATGGCTTGCATAGTTGCTACAAATCTGCTCTATCAAGACTTTGTGAACGTATTTTGATCAGATATGATGGAAAGTCCCCAAACAAACTACCAACTGCAACAGCTGTCAGACTGCAAGCCCAAATCCTTTTGTTTTTTTGGCATATTGTGATTGATTTTAGGAAGCCTGGACAACAACAAAAAAAACACCTGCCCGTACAAGCAGAGCGGTATGGTAGGCAACAGCCTGCGGACATCACAGAAACAAAACTGTCTGCTCCTCGACTTGACAGCTTGATTGCATGGTTTTTGGTTCTGTTGCCATGTTGGGAAACCTCTTCACCAGCATACATAGTGCCCGATGCCTCCGTCATTACCACAGGAACCTATGCAGATAGGATGTTGATGTCTGGACACAAAAGTCAAATCTGCTCACTTGCAAATATGAATGTGCACAGTTTTTCTTAAAAATCTGACATGAGAAACAAATCTGATTTGCCTGCAGCATGAACTTGGCCTTCAATTCTGATCCAAATATTGCTTCCAAGCCTCTTAAAACTAGTTTTCACTGGAACCAAGTCTTTCTTGGTCTTTATTTACAACTTTTACCGACATGTTTTATTGTATTCCAACCTCTGTTTGTGTTTGTACCGAACATAAGCTATATTAGGTGGCTACTACAGTATATTACTGTGCACACCTTGCTGTTGGTCAAGAAGCAATTTTACTTTTCAACTAAGTTACTTACTAAAAGGTAAGTTTAATAATTGTTTGAATTTGAATGCAGTTTGCATGACGTGTAGACGAGTGACAAATCAAAGAAAAATGCTGCAGCTTAATGGATTCCTGGCACACAGCATTTAAGTCTCAAACCCTTGATGGAGGGATGAAACTCCTTTCTTCCAAGAGATATTCCCTGATAATGACTGTGGAGAAAGAATAGCTTGTCAACTGTATTGAAATCTGGTGACTGTGATGGCCATAGCATATGATTCATATAATTTTACTCTAAAAACAACATTTAGCTCCTGCTTTGTGTGAAGCGTCTGCATTCTGGTGTCTCACCCATCTGTACAAATACGGTCAATTAAACAAGGTTTACAGTTTTGATCTCTAGTTATCATTGACCACAATGCCTGGTGTTCACAAACAACTGTGCAAAGAGTCGAAATACACCCAGTCAGCTGCCATCACGCAGGCAAAAATGCTTTCATAAGGAGGGAAATCAGACGGAGAATCACACGATTAATTCCACCGAACAGGTGGGGACCCAGCCTGCGAACAAACATCTCTCAGCAGAAACCGACGTGGAGCAAAGCATCTCAGAACAAACAACTCTTGGCATTTTGAAGCAGATGGACAGCAGTAGACCGAGCCTGACAGCTAAGAATAAGATAACGAAACAACAAACACGTGATCGTCAGAATCATGGGACAGAGGCTCTACGCTGAATGATGAATCCCGGTTTCTGTTCCAACATGCTGTTTGTGGGTTGAGAAATCGGCATAAATAACATGAATCCATGGCTCCACTGGGAACACGTGTGACGAGTCCAAGCTGACAGAGATGGTGAAATCGTATGGGGTATTACTGACACACGAGTGAACACCACAGCGAACCTCGAGATTGTTTCCGACATAAAAATGAAAAAAGAAATCATCAGTACTTGCACTGTTACTTTATTACTATTTGTGAGAAGGAGATTATTTTTAAGCAGGACCGGTCTGAAATCTTTGATCGAGGGGACTCCTGGAGGCTGTGCTGCTCCTTCGACCCAACTGGACTTAAGTGTTTTAAAGATAGCAAGCGAATGACCAACGATGAGTCAGGGCTAAGACTGAGGCCCGGTGTGATTCATATCAATTCTCCATCATTCCAAAACGAGGCTTACAGTATGCAATGACATTCTGCCTCATCTTCTCTAGATCCTGCTACTTTCTCCCTAAACAAGTATGTTGTTTGTGTAAAAAACTAAATCACAGCTATAAAATATTGTGTTACATGGGATACATTTGGCCAGCAATCTCTTTTTGCTATGCTATCGAATGTTAAGATAAAAAAAATAAACATTTCAGGGTTTCTCAGCATCTTCTTGACCACATTTTGAGATGCAAGAAAACTCTTTCCCAAAATACATACGGAATAATAATTTCCTCGCAAAGATCAAAGGGAAGTTATAACAAAACTTGTTCCGAGCGCGACGATAATGGCTGCGTGATGTGATTTAGCAAGGGAAGAAGAGTCCGTCTTTTCTCTGACAGTAAAAGGCGGCGAGAGTTTGAGAACAAGACCAGAGTTAAATTGTCTCAATTAGTCATACGGTGTGAGAGAGAGACATCAGTAATGTCTCCAGCTGCCAACCGTAATTGGTTCACTAGGGACAATGACTGTTCACGCAATGCTACACACACACACACACACACACACACACACACACACACACACACACACACACACACACACACACACACACACTACAATATCCATAAGTAGCCATAAATGTTAACGGAGATGCCTTTCGCCTGAAAGCAGTGATTAGCTTTCTGGCACATGCCGCTCACATAGAGATACAGAGAACATCCATGTCTATGTTTGCTCAATAGTCATTTAGCAGCGTTAGTTACCACAGCTACAACATTGTCTCGGGAAAAATAAAAGATAAATCATTTAACTGGGTACGATGTGATGTAATCATCATCATCAACTAAACACAAAACGACTGCCTTTGCACTTTGACTGTCCACATCAGAGGTGAAGGCAACAAAGCGGGAACAGAGGTGGATCAAAAAAACAAATAAAGACCATATGGAGAGCATGAGCGTACATATACATAACTAGAATTAACCACCGCAGTTGTATGCCTCCGTGCACATAATCTTGGGGATGAGTGTCACCAATTCAGAATTTAGGATCAGACCTAATGTGAAATATGGTCACAATCTCTACTTCTGTTCCTGAGTTATGGCGTTGAATAATGGCCAGAGGAAGGTTACACCATAAAAGGCAGCTTGAACGCAACACAAAGGAGAATTTACCTTCTTCATTCAATCATTTCCTGACATAAGACAGTCATCAGCTGCTGAGCCCCGTACCATCAAAACATTGTGATTTAAATGAGCGCAAAATAGTACAGTGTTTCCCCTCGGAGTGGCTGTGAAGTGGAAATTGTTGGAAAATGTGAAGCAGTTTGTTGCTGCTCAATTCCCTTTGGTTATGTCTTCATGTCCTGTTTATTTTCTTATGAAACCTGACCAGTCTCGAACCCAGGATGCTCAGTTTCAAGTATTGAAGCCTGAACACAGATGTGACATGTGGTCAAGGAGGAAGTTTCTTGACACGGTTTGGGTGTCTTGGTCTGTTGATTTCTTGTTTAGTCTTGTAGTTATATCCTCATGTGTCCTGTTTCACTTTCCACTTTGCTTCCTTTGTTTGTTGTCCTCCCCTTTTCTGTATACACCTGTGTCTCATTAGTTACTCACCCCCTGTGTATTCAAGCCAGTGTTTTCCCCTCAGTCTTTGGTGGTTTGTCTGTTTTGCCCTCTGTGTTCTGCCTTCTCATCGTGTTTACCTGCATTTGCTTCCTGACTCCTTCTGTCATTTTTGGTTTGCACTCCGTTTTGCTTTTTGCTCTTGGATTAATCCTGTTTTTGTTGTCTGCCTTTTGTTGCTTGGATTCTGGATTTGGATTTCTGGACTATCAGCATCCTTAAAGCTTGCTTTTGTTTTCTATCTGCCTGCCTCCGTGTCTGCATTTGGGTCCCCTTTTGTGACATTTCTTTTTAACAGAACACGGAGATGTATGTCAGGACAGTTTTCTCTGATGGTTGAGACCGTGGGGGGGTTTCGGTCAGAGCTAATGAGCAACTTCTGCCTTACAGTAATTCTGAAACACATAATAACCCACCCAACAACGACATCACCGTCCATCACAATTACAATGTTTCACTATGGACATCGCCAGATGCCATTTCAGTTGACACGGCCCAAGCTTACCTGTGAGAGAATTAAGTTTGCGTTGCTGCTTGTTCTCAGCAGATGGGGACCCAATCACAAAAACGATCCGATGTAAAAAAAAAGCTGTTATAATCCATATTTTTGTGTTAACATTGGATTACATGACAGTGTGTACGTGAGAAGAGTCACTTGAAGGAAACAACACAGTGAGAATTATCACCCAACTGCAGTTTCCCTTCAGCTCTATGGGGGTTTTTCTGCGTATCTGAGCTCAATGGTTTTACAGCCTGCAGCAACACAACTGTTTTGCTTCATTCCCCTTGTGCTTATCAGCGCCATTTTCATCCTCAGCCGGCAGCTCTCTTTCGCAAAAAAAGGCTTTAAAAACTTGCTATAAGCCACCTGCCAGCACCAAACAGCATGCAAAATTAGCAACTAACTGTGTCTATTTTTGTAACTGAATGAATTAAACAAGCACACAGACTCTACGTGGCAAAAGACCAGGTTTGCCGAGGTGAAAAAGAGGGCAGGGCTGTAACTTTTCCCTCAAGCTCTGTTGTCAGTCTTTAAACAGCTACTTCCCTAACATTACATATGTACAGACGAGTCCAACAGCATGAATAAGTGATAATCCACGCCACCCTTTTCCCCACACCTCAGAATGTGGCCGTTTGGACCGCCGACAGTAGGAACACTTCTACAAACATAACCTGGCCTCAAAATGACCTGGATTTTTAAATGGTATCCATCATGTTTTTATAGTCAATAAATCATTAATACATCATTGTGGCGGGGTACATGTACCACAATTGGAGACTCTCTGTATATCAAAGAATGTTGATCAGTGAAATAGCGTGTTGGGGCTTATCTATCTTGGGCGAATGACTAATAACGTCTGTTAAAAACAATGCTTGTATACTAGAAACAATGCATCTTACATTAGTTTATTTATATTCTCATGGCTGAAATTCAGGGACAGCCCAGTGATATCACACTTGGCTTTCAAGCAAGTGGTATTGTGAGCTGCCAGGAAGAAAAAAAAACAAAAGGAGCATTAAATATTTGGATATGTTCTGGCATGTTAACATGCACACAAACACACAAACTCTAGCTGTGTGCCCGTTTCCCTTCCTACTTCGTATGCTCTCTCTGTCTGCATCCATTTCACACTCACACACACACACACACACACACACACACACACACACACACACACACACACACACACACACACACACACACACACACGGAAAAGCCATTCCACTTCCACTGGTGAAATAATACATATTTGATCTGAAGTCACAGAGCTATGAATTATACACGGAGCAGCCAACACCGAACTTAAAAGCAGCTCTGAACAGACAGAGACACTGATGTATACACACAGCAGGCCAAAGTCTTTGATTCTGACAACTGACGGACAAAGATTGTGTCCTGTTTGCTCGGCTGGCTCAGGTGTTCACGGTGTAGAAGCACAACGTCCAGCCGTCCAGCCTCACTGTGAACTATCTGATAAAGCTGGAAATGCTCAGATGAGCCGTCTTTACATGATAATTGGTACAAACTAAACCTGCTATGTGTTAAAGTTCAGACATGAGGAGCAGAAATCAGAGTGTGTGAATGGAAAACATACAAAAATATGAAATTTCATATCTTGGAAATGTAACACAATTAATTTGCCAGTCACAATAATATCCAATAGATCTGAAGAAGAAAAGGCAGCCAGATACGCTCACAGTTGCTGCCTTCTCTGCCTCTGCTGCCTCTCAAGTTAAAAGCAATAACAAGAAACTGAGCCAACCAGCTCGGTGATAATGATGGACAACTCTGACAAAACCTGAATTGTGCATAAGGCACCCATGAGCGAAGTTCTCCTCAATAAAATCTAACGCGGGCCGGGCTAAAAGCTCTCTGTACATAGAGAATGAGGCTTCTGCAGGACACTGACATTATTAACCATCATGATGAAAAACTGGTTCAGGAGTAAGTTTGGGCAATAAAGACAGAAGGCAATAAAAAAAAAGAAAAAAGATGGTAATATTTCCATCTGGTTGGGAGCTGTGGAGAACAAATGGAGACAGCAGCAAACAAATAACACACGAGTAGTCATTTACGATCTGTCACAGTAATATGCTAGGAGCTGTACTGTTGTAGTAGTCAGTAGCTGCGGGTGTAGCGCTGCACAATCTAGTGACACACACTATGGTGTTGATGACATTAACAACACCCGAGTCCTGTTGTGACAACAAAAATCACAGCTAATAACATTAGTGATCGAAGAATGCTATCTAAGCAAATGTCTATCCCTCTATTATTGCAGTATTTGCATTATTGTTGCTCAACTTTCTTATAAGTTAACTAGTTTACTGTAATTGAGAACCCTGCCTACATGCAGTTCATTGCCTCCTCTGCGTTTCTCCAGCCTGTACTGGATAATGTCCTTATTAGGGGAGGTGTCTGAAGAGGGTGTGATGATACGTGTCCAAAGGGGTGTTTTTTGGACACGAGGGCTCACGACGCTTCCAAGCTTTGCATGCTTCAACCATGCAAACACTTGGTGGCTGCAAAAATCACTCTGAGGCTGTCTGCTCTGGGCTTTCGAAAAGGGTCTAACATGACAGCTTGTTTGGAAACTGTCTCTTATATTACATAAATAGAAATGTGCTTTGTCATTTTAACTTGGCAATGGTCAATTGTCAAGAGTTTTCCAGAGACGGCAGGTCCTGCTGGATGCCACTGATTTGTATAAAGAAGCCCCGACCTCGACTTTATGAAAATTATGGGTTGGCATGATGAAGCCCTATTTCTCGAAAGGCAATGCAATGCTTCCCTCCATCTTTTGATGCTCACACCACCTTTCCCACCCTTTGACTGTAAATCAATCAATCAATCAATAAATAAATAATCCATGCACAGTTGACAAACTTGATCTAAATATTCTAGAGCAGATATTACCGACTCGTGTCAGCAAAACAAAAATATGATTTCCTCAGGATGTAAATCATTTAAACTGAAAAGTGTGGCATCGTTCAGGAGTCAGGTTAACACAGTGTTGAATCATATAAAGAGCGCAGCAGGACAGAGTGTGGGGGCAGAGACCGCTGAGAGTCACACTGAAAGGGAACAGGAGGGCAGCGGAGATATAACAAAGGATTATCAGAAGCCTATCACTTCCACTGCTGCTGTTATGGAGCCCAGTCACTCAGGAGCAGATGGCTGGAAAGATGCACGAATTGATAATTTAGTCGATCGAAAATGAGTGATGATGCAAGAGGATGGGACACTTGTTAAAGTACTGCCTACAAAAAGAAAATCAAATGGCGGCATCACAAAGAGAGAAAAAAGAAAATGCAGAAAGCAGTTAATTTAATTCAAATGGTGAATGGGTCATTTATTCTACATGGGCAAAAGAAAAAATAATACAAAAGGAAAAGGAGATCTTGATGTGGAAAAAATGTAATTTTTTGTGCTGCACACACTTGGAGCATTTTACAGCCACAAACTCGTTTCACAGTTATACCGTTAGATTGATTCAAAACCACATTTACAAACTACTCCCCTCATAAATACCTTCCATTGTTTTGTGTGTATTCATGCTGTTTTATATAGAATCTCAACATCATTGAATATGAGGGCATACCCTCAGTGATTCTTCGAGATCTAAATAAAGGTTGAATGAATGCTTGATGACACAGTAGGGAAATAACAGCTCAGGAAAATGGAACAAAAACTGTTGTTTATTCGTTTGCAGTCGGTGTTTAGTTAGCTTTCTCTCCACCACGCTTAGATTTAAATCTCAACGACGCTGCAAGAGAAGTTTAAAAAAGAATGATGCACTAAAATAATCTTAAAAGCAAATGTGTTCACAGGGATTTTTGCTCAAGAGACTAGTATTGGGGTTGATGATGAAGTTGAGCGGTGGAGGGAATAGAAAGGTAATGTTATTTTGAGTCATAATTATTATTGGATAGTAGGGGTGTGCCAAAATATCGATACTACGATATATCGCGATATTTCGTCTTGAGGTACGTTATCGATACACTGGTGCCAAATATCGATATTTAAAAATGTAAATTTCTTGCAATATATCAATTATTGCAGAATCGCTGTATCGTGATATTATCGTTATCGTGGGCAAAATATCGTGATAGTATCGCATTGCGAGGTACCTGGTGATACCCAGCCCTATTGGATAGGCTGCAATTTTATTCTTTAAGAACTTTTTACCAACTTCCTAAGAGGTCATTAAAGGATGCGTGCTTAAGGTCACTGGAAAATATTAGATATCAACTATAGTTCTTTTAAACATTCCTGCTTTTTTTAGTCTTTAGAGTAGATTTTTATGTCCTTGTCACCGCTACATAATTATCTCTAGCATGTGAGGAGGGATACCAGCTTGTATAACCACGCTTTGAATACCACACATCAACCAGCTTTTGTGTCTCAACAATGAGTCTCTAGGCTGTACATGTGGTCCAAGATGGTCCCTGGGTAAATCATCAACAGCACAATTAAACGGATAATTAAATAACTCCACGGGAGATCAAAACTGTACTTAGGCATTGGCAGATCTGCTGAGGATCAGAGCACAAGGAGCACTGATTAGATGTAGATTTCAGAGCATATCTTAATTGGATGCTCTTAAAACAAAATGTCTTTAACTAAGAGAAAAGGACGATCAGAGTCCATTCATACACATTCCCAGACAGCTGATGGACTCCTCTGATGGACTTTTTTTCTCTGGGCTCTTGAGTATAGAGAGGATCAAGCTGCGTCCAAGCGGCAATCTCCAAGGCTGAAAAATCAAGCCAATATGGAAGTGCCAAAAATTGCTGGCAGGGTGGCTCCAAAAGCGGGTCAGTCACCACAGACCCCCGAATTAAAATACCACAGCACAAATTAACATGTGCACAGCCTAGTAAAATAGTTGGTTTTGGTCTTTATAGCTCATTTATCCAATAATGACAATGTTTGTAACTCACTGATTTCAATTACATTGAGGCGTAATCAAAATTAAGGGCAAGGTTACATGCTAGTTGTCATCAACCGGGCTTTATCCTGTCCAACTGAACTCCACCCACAGCTGATGTCTTTGACTACTTTTGGATTAGCCGGGAGGGTAAACAGAGTCAGGCACTGCCTAGATGGCAACACCACACTGAGCTTCTCTGACAAGGTGACTACGTCCATTTCTTTATACAGTCTATCATTGAGCCGCAGAAGTCTCTCACCAACTTGGATAAGGTTTTAGCATCAACAGTTGCTGAACCGCTCACTCTCTCTTTAAGGATAACATGTGGCCCTTGCAAGTATGAAGAATAGGAAAGCTCCAGGCTTTGATGGTCTCCCCATTGGATTTTTATAAAGCTATCCAGACTGTGGCAGGACGTACTCAGTGTGCTTACTGACAATGTGAAAAGAAGTCTTTCCACTGCGCCACAGGAGAGCTGTATTCACATTGCTGCCCAAAAAAGGGATTCAAGTAGACTGGAAAAAAAAAAAGTAATGGTCCAAATCGTTCGTTTTGAATAAACTCACTGTATTCCTGGCAGATGTATTCAGCTAATATACCCCTGAGTCCTGATCATTTGGAACTCCTGAAGCTTCTTTCTGGTTGAGCTTTCTGTTTATTCTATATGGATTGTGAACATTCACTCAAAGTCAACAGTGGCTTGGGTGCCCATTTTTCTATTAAGTAAGGAACTATGCAGGGCTGTGCATTGTCTGACAAGCTTTGTTCTACAGCTGTCTAGCCAATGTTGTGTAAAAGCAAAAAGGGAGTGAATATAGTAAAATATTTTCGATGCATGCCTATCTCTGCCTGTGTGGATGATAATATTGTAGTTGATCTGTTATAGAATACAACAGAACTGCCAGGACTCCTAATGAAGTCATCTTGGCCTCTTTCTTTTGGGTGCTAGATTGCGTACCTCAGATACAAGTTGTAATCTAAAACGAAATACACTTTTAATGAGATTGGGAACACCGAAGTTGCCCTCTTCTTCATAAATAATAGATTGAATAAGAATTGAGTAAGTTTAATGCAATCAATGAAAATAAAGTTTGTTTTTAAACTCTCTGACTTTCCCTCTGTCACTGAACTGCACGACTATGAGCCAGCGTCTTGTTATCGTAAGGTCGCTGGTTCGTTTCCCCTGGCCTGCATGTCGAAGTGTCCTTGGGCAAGATACTGAACATGATGTGCTGGTCGGCACCTCGCATGGCAGCCACCACCATCAGTGTATGAATGTATGTATGACTTTCTGTAAGTCGCTTTTGACAAAAGCATCCATGTAAATGTATGAGGGTGCATAACCAATTTCCTGTTCCCATTTTCTGCTTCTGAACAAAAAAAAAAAATCAATAAATAGACAGATTCATTTGAGTATTAGAGGAGAAGTGTTACAGTGGGGGTTTTAACAGTAGCAGCTGTCACTAAAGTATCGTGGTATTAACTGTACCAAATTATAACCAAACTAATTTTTAGACCATTTCCAGAATCTTAGGCTGAAAATCCCACAAGTGATTTTTCAGCAACTTTCTTTCAGTTTCCCTCTGTACAAAATATATCCTGCACAAATCTGTTATTACTCCAGCGAGACATGCAATTACCTCCAAGCATAAGCTTAAAAGTGAAATACAGTCTTTTTCTTTTTTGTTCCCCACCTTGAATTTCTGCCCTCTTTTCTTCAACTGCCATCTCCATGTCTTTTACATCGGCCTCTGCACTTTGTTCCCGTTATATAAAACATTTTCCTGTCCTTTTTTTTTTCACCAACATATTCACCTTTAGAGAAAATCTTTCGTCTTTTTGCTTCTCTTATCTCCTCCCCGCTGGATCTCCTCCTTTCCCTCCACTCCTTCCTTCCTAAAAAACCCTCTTCTGTACTGGAAGTCTTCTCCCAAATTAGTAATAATTGCAGCAGGGGATTAGAGATACTGTGATCCTCTGTTTAATCCCTAATTTATTCTTAAAAGGATCACACTGGTCTCAACAGAGGGTATCCCTTTAATGAAGGGGATACCTCCATATCTTTTCAAGAAGATTAAATGCGGGCAGATTTTTAATAACTGGAAGGACACCTCTATATTTGTCAGGGAATGGTTTTGTGTGTGTGTGATAGATTGCTTGTACTCAGAGCGGTTCTTTTTCTGGACACCAATGCTGTAAAACTACACAAAGCTACTTTTCATACACACTGCAAGAGCAAGAAATAAAAGCTTGGAAAACTGCCTGGTCTGTGATGATTTAAAGATAGCAAAGGGATGAGAGAGGCAAAAGATTCACTGTAGCAGTCTAGAGGCAAGATGACGCACGCACAAAAATGAAAGTGCTCTCTCTACAAAGACACGCTCTTCTTTATTAAAATAACGTGACATTACAATGTGTGCGTGAGATTTCCTGACATTTTGTTTGGCTGGTTTCATTTTTTTCAACACATCACAGGTCTCAACAGAGTGTCAGTGGGAAATGTCTGTCTTAAAATTCTTTCCACAATCATGACTGAATTCAAGGACTACTTCTGTGCTTTTCAAAATTCATCACCTGTATAAAACCAGCAACAGAGCACATCTGGTTTACATCCATTAAAGGGTAAACGTGCATTTACTACCACCTATTCATTGCTTGTTCGTGTGTGGTTTTATGATAGTTAATGAACAACATGTTGAACAGGAGATCTTAAACTCCAGCTGAGATTTTGCATCTGGTCAGTATTTTTCTGGGTGGAGCCTTCACAGATTGTTATTAAACGTTTGGATGGATTACTCAGAAATTGCGTTCATGGTGCCCAGAGGATGAATCCTACTGACATCTGTCTGTAGTGCCACCCGCAAGCTCACATTTTTTAGTTTTAAGGGAAATATCTTGACAAGCATAGGATGGACTGAAATTTGGTAACAGATATCTGTGTGGTGTCCAGATGTTAAATCCTACAAACTTTGGTGATTCTCTGAAAATACTTCAACATGTACTGGATAACTTTGCACATTATTCTTAAGGGACAGGCACAAAAGACATCCATGGTTACTAAACACCACGAGCTCCACTAACAGGTTCTCATTTGTGATTTTGACAGAAAGGTCCAAACATCTATTGGATGGATTGTCATGACATTTGGTACAGACATTCATGCCCCCCAGAGAGGCGGATTGTGATGAGTTTTGTGAACTCTTAGCTTTTCATATTGTGCCATGATGAGGTAGAAATTTTCAGTTTATCCAACACATCAGTTTCTGAATTCAAGTGACACAAAAAGAGCGATCTCAGAGGTCATCGTCTACCACTTGACAATGATTCAGCGCCTGGAGTCGAAAAACTTCTAGCAGCAAAATAAAAACACTGATAAAAAGCTGAATTGTCATCAGATGATATGATCCGAGATTACATTTTGGCTAATGCATTCCGCCACTTTTTCTCTTTTCAAGGACTGATTATCTGCATGCAACCAAAGACAGCTTAAACGTGATCAGTCAATACTACTTCCGATACCTTGCCTACAGATCCTGCAATCATAAGCAGATATCTGTTTTCAAAGATCAAAAATTGAGGGACTATTTTCAGGCTCTTCCTCCGGTGCACTGTGTGCCAAAACATCCTCCTGTGCTTGTTACACCCTCTACTTCAATACGAAACACAACTGACAATTCAATTAACTAAGAACAAGGATAAGGATCATCTTCATTGTCATTCAGACAAGTACACCGCAGAACGAAATTACGATGCATCTGGCTCATGATATCAAAAGGCGCAAAAAAAACCTGACATCAAGAATTCTGAATTAATTAGAAATACGTAAATCTAGGTGACAATCGCTGAGATGTGTGCTGTGAGATTGTACAACCTTTTATTTCAATAAAGTCAGACGGAATAATTCGCCGACAAGCACAGTTCATTTCAAATGAAACAGATAATGTGCCGAGTTACTTTTTATTCACAGCAGCAGCATGTTAGCATTGTCAGCACCGCTGTGCATAAATAAATCCTCAAGAGCCGCTCGCCTGGCTGTAAACTGCAAAACCTTGTTAAAATCCTGCCTATTGTGGCTGTAACTTCATATTGCAGCTTTCATAACAACTCACGCAATAAGAGTAGTTCTTGTCTATGAAATTCAAAATGATGCTTGATGCGGGCCATGGAGATGAAAGGAGAAGTGAGAGGATTCAGAATGTGGACAAGAGAGAAGTGGCGGAAATAAAGGGAACAGGCAGGAACTAATACCATTTTCCATCTTTCTCTTCCTCATTCCCTTTATCTCTACTCTCTTTTATTGTAACCTCCTCAGCCTCGCCACCAAAGCCTTCCTCGCTCTCCCAGCTCCCCCCTCTCTCATAACAACCTCCCGCTCCTCCCTTTTGTCTGAGGTTAAATGACCCCACTCAGTACAAGAGCATCATCCGGGGGAATAGATAACCTTTTAGTCCATCCTTTTAATCTCACTCTCTCTCACTCACACACACACACACACACACACACACACACACACACACACACACACACACACACACACGTGTCCTCTCTTTGTCAGTGCACTTCTGTCTCCCTCTCTCTTCTCCATCAGTCTCTCCCGGGCCTATCTTATGTGTGAATGTGTGTACATGTGCAGCAGGCTCAAATTTCAAAGTAACTAATAGGACAGACTTCAATTACAAGCCACCCTTTCACATCTCTGCTCTCTCTGAGATAAATTAGTTTGAAAATCCCACTGAACCTGTAAGTAAAGGCTTTTTTCCGTCACCTCCCCCCCCCCCAACTTCTCCCCCTGCGTGTTGAACAGATTGTACCTTCTGGCGATGCAGGTGTCTTTTGCAAAACGCTAGTGTCAGAAAAATATTAGAATTACTGCCGTCCTTGTCGGAGCTCATCATGTGCTTGTCTCTGGGCAGCAGTACAACACTGTGTATGTGCTGCCGGACTGTTGATTCAGCTCCCCGGTGTGAGTCAGTGTCATGTGTACGGTTCAGCGCCCCCGCTCCCCAACGGATATGCACTCTCATTCATGTGCCGCTCTGTTCTACTGCAACTACACCTCTCCTCGCGGTGACACCTCATAAAATAAAATGCAACTCCCCAAGCTTGACCTAACAAAAACCTAAGGAGCCCGCACCAGTCAGCCTGTGGGGCTGCAAAGCTGTTAATACACCGGAACACTTAATTGACAGATGGATGAAAAATGAAGTGACATCTTCACACTTTTTTAGATCTTCCACTAGTAGGGCAAAAATGTCAAAGCCTGGCCTGAGGGTGATGTGTCAAAACAGTCAAAACTATTGTTCTCCGAAATACTCAGCTGTGCTTTCAGCTGAGTATTGATAGGATGCACAGGTGTAAACCTCTGTTAAATTTCCTGTAGTTATGATGTGAACGTGCATATTAAAGTTCAGCTGAAACTGGTGGCTGCTGCAGTATTGGTGGTACACTGTAGGGAACAAGAGACGGGACTACACGTTTTTTGGTGGTATGAAGAGTAGAGTTTAGATTCTCTGCCCGAGCCCGACCCTGACCCTGTTTCCCGTCACTATCCTCGGGTCAGGTTGGGCCGTGCCCTTGATCAAGCATTTGTGTGTGTGTGTGTGTGTGTGTTTTTTTAATAACTCAAAATAATGACTGTATTTCCAGCTAGAAAACGCACCTCTCTCCTCCCTCCAAGTTGCTTGTTTCGCTGCATGGTGTTACACGTGAGTTGTCCTCGTGCTGAAAACGTGACTTCTCGCGCACGTGACGTCACTCCTCGAGACGCAAGAAGAAAGCAAAATATATATTTTTACTAAGGAAAATGACAAAAATAATAGTAACGCACAGTGACTTGAATAAGTAACTTTAATCTGATTACTGGTTTGGAAATATTACCGTGTTAGATTACTCATTACTGAAAAAAGTGGTCAGATTAGAGTAATGCGTTACCGGCGTCACTGATTGTGTAGTTTAAGTGCAACATGGAGCTTGAGAACGCCAGTTACAACAGCCCACGTATTCAAAAAATGTCGGGTTTAAATCAGGCTCGGGCTCACAATTACAGTTAATGTGTCGGGCCGGGCCGGGCTCGGACACAACATGCACAGGCTCGTGTCAGCTCGGGCTTGATATTTAGGGCCCGATCCAAGCTCTAATGAAGAGTATGCATTGTCACAGGCATCCGACTGAACCAAAGTGACATTATCAGGTGAACATGCTGTCGGATGTGTTGCAGCGGAGCAGCTAATTGGCTAACTAGCCTGCAAACGGACGTTATTGAATAATTGCTTGGCCGCTCTCTCAACAGGCTGAGGTGAAGGACAACACGTGTTTAAGCTTCTTACTCATGAGAAATGAGAACGCTACATTGCGGCTCAATGCAAGGTTTAACTGGCTGTATCAACTGGCTTTTGGTTTTCTGATTGGTTGTCAAAGAAAAATTGATTTTCAGACCAAATATGTTGACATGCTGATATTAACTTTGTAATAGTGAATGTTTGCATCATGCCTTGAACAGAGCACTTAGGTAACAGAAAGCAAGCAAGGCCACTTGTGAGTTTCAGCATTTCCTCAATTTAGGCTCAGTTATATACGATTACAGCATTTAAACAAGCTCCCTTTATTAATTTAGAAAAGGACAGAGAGGGGTGATGGAGCAGCTTTAAAACATTAGATACTTTTGCTTTGACCAAACATCATGTTCTGTCTAAACCTCAACTTTTGTTTTTGCCATTGGGTAAAATGACAAAATACAGTATATCATGAGACAATGAGAAGTTTTTCATCTGTCAGAGATTTTTTTTCTACTTTTTATACCCACATTTCTACCTATTTAATATCTCTTTATGACATTGGATCACAGGATTGTTGCATCAATGTGATGAGGTCAAGTAAATAATCCACTGGATTATCAAGAGATAAACATTCCCACCTGGTAATTTAATCTATAAATGGTTCCTATCATAATTTAAAATGGCATATATCTGAACAGCAAAATGTATCCATAGAGCTCACGTATCTCCTCTACTGAGTGTTGTGCTGCCTTTTCACACTACTTTATTTTGGCCCCTTACCCAGTGCAGCGCTGCTTTTGTTTTCTTTTTGTTCAATATCTGAGGAAGTAAAACATTTGTTGGTTCAGTCGAAGTTAGTTTACATTTTTTAGGTTCTTGAAGATCATCACTAAAGTGTACATCTTGCAAGAGAGCAGATAAGAACAAATGGATGGTTGAAAGTTGTCATTGACATTTAAGGTGAGTAGACCGATTCACATGCTCCCATGTACGGTAACATACAAGGTAACATTCCACCTTCAAAGTTACCGGTAGCTGCTGGTAGCCACAGAACAGGACAGGGAATCTTTTTTTTTTTCCAGTCCACAGCCTGCTTATGTTTACTAGAAAGGAGAAAAAATAGAAAGAAAAAGGCACACAATACCTCCAGGAAATAAAAAAGTCTTCCTGGCCCAACCTCTTAGATGACCTTAGCATCTGCCTGCACTGAAACTTTTCCTCAAAACAGATGTTTCCTATGCTGCTTAATTTGCTCAGCACAAGTGAGTCAATAAAACCAATATCTTTCACCGTCTTTGCTTTTGGTTTAGTGCCATACCACCCGACGACAGAGCAGCTTCTTTCCTGAGGATGTGAGACCTCTCAGTTAATCGTCTGCACTTGCCATAAAAAATGTATTAATTTTATGACAATCCAACTTGGATAAATTGTAAGACAACCCTGTGATAGACACTAGTTGGTAGAAACAGCCAGTCTTATTCCTGATGGTCTTGTTTGCCCATATAGGTCATGTGAAGCATCAGTATCAGTATTAAATTAAGACGGTTATAACCCGTTAAAAGTTCCCTGTAGTATGCTAAATTGTACGCATCATACAAGTGCTCAGGTGTTTAAACAAGGCAGCTCTACACGTCTGCTCGGAGATATTAAATCCACTGAAAATTGGTTATTCAGCCAATAATTATATTATGTAGGCTGGGAAACTTTCTCTGGAGCGTCAGAGTAATGCACCTGAGAACAATAAAGAAGTCAGACACTGGGTAAATACTACTTATGAGACAAATGCCTTCTGTCCTACTTCATGTCATCAACAGACTCATTTTTTAATCACATTTTTTGTTTCTCATATCAGCCCATGTTGATCCATTTAAGACTCACACCCATATACCCCTGCTGAGGGCAATATTGTGTACTTTAAATGTTTCACATATCCATCCGGAATATTATTACTGTTTATTTCCAGCACCACTGTAATTAATCACAGGGACTACAGCAGGAGATCTGTGTCTAGGAACTGGAGATTAAAGGATGAAACCTGCGTTATGAAATTTTTTTTACCTTCATCTCTGTTGTGTGGGAGCATGTGTGTGTTTAAATGCCTCCAGAGTTACACGCCGGCTGATGAGGACCCCTTGCTGTGTGCATGTCTGTGAGTGTAAACATAATAAAAGATGCTACTGGCCACTCTTATGTAACAGCCCTGTCCGCCACGATGCTACACCGTCGCAATAGCAACGGAATTAGCCTCTGCATAGCTTCTACCTCTCTCCCCTCTCTCTCTCTATCTGTTCTCACCTGTGCGCCTCACCTTGTCCGCCCTCTCTCTCAGCTTTAATTCAATATAAATGGGCTTCACTGAAATAAAATATGCAAGTCCGCTCTCTCTCCTTCTTGTCTTCCCCTCCAGTCTACTTTCCTGACTTCCAACTGCTTTCTCCCTCCTCCCCCCCCCATGTCTCTTTCCCTCAGGTCTCTTTCATCACATCTCTCTCCCTCTCACATCCGCCCACCAGGTCTCTCTACCACTCATGCTCCCCAGTCCTCTCTCGCTGTCTGCTCGTCTGTTTCCCTGCTCCTCGTCCCTGTCAATCCACCGCTCCTTGAACAACAGCTTAATTAACCGATTAATTATTTCTAACTGTTCTCGTCTCCTCTTCCTTTCTCTGCAGCCGTGTCCCTGTCAATCCCTCTCTCAATCTCCCTCACTGACAAATGTGATAAATTTAATTAACAGCAGATAAAATGCCATTTTTTTTTTTTTTTTGCCTTTTTTTTTCCCATTCTCTCTTTCTCTCTCTTCACTTCCATCGCTTCTTCCTCTCCCTCGGTCTCACACTTTCGCCCACCATCCTTCCCTCGTTTTTTGGTCTTTCTATTAGTCTCTCAGCAGCTCCAATCTCTCTGCGCACACATTCTCATTCCTCTTTGCCATAACCGATCAATCATGGGCAGGCTAATATATTAGAGATGATTCTCCCAATCATTCATGTATTCCTCTCTGCCTCTCCCTCAGACCGGTCAATCTCTTATCTCCCCAACTGCAGGCTAATTACCATTAAATTTAATTTTGTCATTATCGCACGTTTCGTCTTTTGTCCCGCTCCTTCACGCCAGCTTTAACTTCAAGCTTCAAGATGTGAGCGTCTGTCGGAGAGAGGCGAGGTAACAGGACCGTCATCAACAACCACTAGAAGATGCATCAACACTGACAAATTGACTCAACATTATGTCTAATTTTCCTCACAGAGCTGCCTTATTACATATATCTTAGCACAGATATATATAGAGGAATATATAGAGGAAATATTTCACCATATCTAACTTTAACTTCAAGCGTCAGGATGTGAGTGTCTGTCGGAGAGAGACGAAGTAACAGAGCAGTTGTGAACAGTACGTGCTGATGTTCTGCATCCTGTCTCTCTCCTCTCACTGCTTTGTTTAGTCCGCTGCTTACTCTGCTCAATGTTCTTTTCCATTTTTCTCTTTTCAATCCTGAAATTTGCTCCTCTCGCCTCTGCTCTTTCCTTATTTATGGTCTACTGAAGCAGAGCACTTCAAGGAAAGACCGCAGGAGGTACAATCAATACACACCCGAGTTTCTGTTATCCAGTCATTGTCCGTTTTTATGTATTAGTGTGAGTTTGAGATATTAAAGTTAGACAAAAAAAGCCTGACAAACCCTGCAAAAGGTGCAGTGTTGTGGGCTGCTTAGACCTGGTGAGCTCTGGAGGACACTGCCCGGGGCAGAGCTGGACCTTCTGGGGGAATTAACATACGCAGTCACGTTGGAGTCTGCTCTGATCAGGAGCTTTTTTTTATCCGTGGCAGGACGGCACAGACTTTACTTTTTTAAGCTTTTGGGATTAAAAAGTGGATTTATCTTCCCTCTGGTTTCTCAACCTGTGCAACAGCGAGTTTTAATACACTATAATTCATGTCTCTTCGTCCTACTTGGCAGTTGACTGGAGGGGAAATGTGCTTCAATTCATGGACGCACAGAGATGAGAGTGGAAGAAGACTGGAGGAAAGTAATCGGAGTCTCTGGTGCCCGTCTGTCTCACACGCGAGGCCTGCTGTTGCTCACTATAGTTTACAGCAAATGTACACTGAAAACATGCTAAGAAGTGTTTTCATCAATCTGCAGTCATTAGAACTCTTGCTGTCAGAAGTTTAACAAGTTTAGGATGCACTTTACGACTTTTGATGAATGCCAGGATACAAAATAATAAAGCTGCGGTAGTCAAAATATGAGTAGATCAAAGAGGGAATGACTGCCTCCAGATGACTTAATGATGTGAAAATATACATTTTAGACATTTCTCACAAGTGAAAGAAAGTGAGTGCCAATTAATAACAGCAAAGCAACTTATGCGACCGTTATCAACAACCACTAGAAGATGCATCAACACTGACAAAATGACTCTACATCATGTCTTATTTTCCTCACAGAGCTGCCTTATTACATATATCTTAGTACAGATATATCTCCTATAGAGGAAATATACCACCATATCTAAGTGCTGAGATAAATATGCGCCCTTTCATCCGGTTTGATGGCTTGACAACAAGAAAACTCAATACAAGGATTTCATAGCTGCAACACCTTCACTATCTACACACACAGCCTCTGTAAAATGATGCAGAAGCAACTCAAAGCTCTGAAGTTACACTGGAGCTGACGCTCACTTATTTTAGACTGTAATTATTTGTTGCAGTACAAAATCAAGGCACTTCATCATATTGATGAGAAAGTCTTCAATCCTGCCCACCAGCCTGCAATATTGATCACAATGATGCAACCAGAGAGAGTCTGGCAAAACCTCCGATTGGTTGACAGATTTACATCGTCACAGAAAATACAAAAAGCGATAATTACTTGAGACTTTCCCGTGGTCGACAGGTTAAACCCAATATTCAACTATAAGTCGATTCCTGCGCCAGAGGCTCCTACAGAGAGACCACCAAAACACCTTGACGCAGGAGCATAAATCCGCCTTCAACCCCTGCGGCGTTTACTGACAGCAGATATACTGTAGGTATTTGCAAGGACTGAGGATGGTGCATTTTTCTCCTCCCGGCTCTCCTTTGTGTGCGCATCAATGCCCATCAATATCTTAGTGAATGCACACTCGAGCTGAGAGTCTGTGATTGTAGGTAAATGTCACACATCTTACATAATGCTGGAAGCACCAAATCTCATTAACAAAGCCCCGGTAACTATGGCAATGAGCATCCTCGGCGACCCCACGATGTAACTTATGCTAAAAAGGCCAAGGGGTTGCTATGACAACTAGCAGGAAAACAAGCGAGAGAGGGAGAGAAAGTTGATGCCGGTTTCTTGAAGCCTGCACAGACTTACACACAAGACACACACTGAAAAATACAACAGCCCTCAAGGCACATGCTGCCAACAAATAAACAACAGGAGACGTTAATTTCTGATTTAAAAAAATGACCATTAACATGCTACTCTTCTTCTTCCCTTTCAATTTCTATCATCATCATCATCTGTTTCAGGTCTATGCCCCAGCATGCATGCCCACACACACTAACACACACACACACACACACACACACACACACACACAGAGTGACAGTCTGCTCGCAGCCTGTTGGAGCAAATTCATACGAATGTTGATCAGAAATAAGATCTGAACATTTCGTTCTGCTGTGAAAAGAGCCGGATCCATCCCGTCATCTCAGGAAGTAGTGTTCCTGCAAACCCCGTCGCTTCTCGCCTCTCTATATCTCTCCATCTCGACGTCATCTTTATGTTTTCTGCTGAGCTCGAATGCACTGCAGCACGTGACTTTGATTTGTGCTTCCTGTAGCATCTGTGATACATCATGTGCATTTCTGTACAGATGTGTCATAGCAGCCCAGGAGCCTGACTTTTCCCGGTGGAAAACATCTGACAGCGTCCTGCCAACTGTGTCTGCTAATCACAATCCAGAGTGGTGAGAGATAAGTGTCTGCCCTTATCTCTTAATAACTCACTCACACCGAGGAAGGTATTCTATGCTGAAAACGCTCTTTGAGTGCGACATCTTCCCAACTTAAGCTGCTTCAGCTTCAATCCAAACACATGCGAAGAACACGCACACACACGCACACACACACACACACACACACACACACACACTGAAGAGCTCAAGAGAAAAATGATTTGAATTTGCTACAGAGGAGGACATAAACCAGGCCCAGACAAAAACAAAGAAGAGGCTCCGTTTATGAAAACAGATGGTATCAAGTTAGGAGATGTAAATGAATTAGGATAAGTGAATTTAGAAAACGGATAGCTACATGTAATTCAGTGTCAACTAAAAAGAACAGATACAAGAGAGAGGTCTCTGGAGGTCAAATATATACGAGCGTAATTACAATTTAGATTTTTTTTATTCCACTGCAGGTTTCTTCATACATAAACGGGTAATATAAAATGGACAAATGAACAGAATGACTTCATTATTGACTCATCTGCGTGTCATATTGTTGAAAACAGTCATTTGTCCGATTTGTTTTGTCCAAAGCTCAAAGATTCAATTCACAATAACTACGTCAAAGTAGTTGCTGATTACTTGCAGCCTGATCTCACGGCAAACACGTAACAGACCCTCTGATCCACCAGAGGACAGCTTGTCAGTATGAAGACTAAAATGTAAATGCGTGTAAAGGTGCAGTGTCAGCAGAGGGTGATAACTCACAGAAAAAGAGGACAAATGGAGGTATAAAGAGCCAGAAAGTCTTGGTTTATCCATTTGAGTTTCACCCAGGTGACCAAGGTTTCAGTCCTGTGTCAGTTTCTAAACTAATGTTAGCCACTGTTGCTCTCTGTTAGCAGAGCAAAGAGCGGCACTGAGACGAGAACGTGCAAAAATCACATCCTTTGAAGTCAAGTGGGAAATCCATCCCGAGTCCTTCACACAGAAATCAACAGTCCAGCAGCAACATAAACAAATCGTCCACTTGTGAAGGCAACAGAGAGAGACGGGGAAGGTCTCAGTTTGACATCGAGTTACAATCTGCACACAAATGGCCAATAAAAACGGGATTAATACATGCAAGTTGTTACAAATTGTAACCGAGAGCCTCTTTAAGGAACGTGTTGTTTTATTAAACCGTGATACCAGGTTGTTTACTTTACTGACGCTCAAATCGAGTAATCATCTACTCACTCCAGATCAATAGCACAACCGATAGACAGGAAGCCATACTGCTGCCACAGTGCACTTCTGCCTTTTGGTCTCGCACAAACTGCTCTACTGCTGTCTTGTTATTAATAAACACTTGGATTCATTATGGAAATTCTAAATGACTAGACTGTGAACTGAAACAATGGCCGGGGGCATGACAATTACTGCTTAAGCTACTTAACATGGAACTCAGTTGCACTTTAAAACTGAAATCCATAAGTTCTCCTGCAGTGTATTGTTGCCCTCTTTGAGTAAACAGCAAAAGTGCAGAAGGCAAATGTCGCATTTCTCAAGAAAGTTAAGAAAACACATGCATATCTGTTTAGTCCATGTGTTCTCCCTAAAGGCCTCACAGAGGACTGTTATCTGCTTCCTTTAACATTTCCTCTGTGTTGCAACTGAAGCATTCTGAGCCACAGACTTACACTTCATCAGGTACAGATACAAAACAAATCAATCAATGTTGGGATTCCTCAGTGCCGGGCGGAAAGCAATAAGTAAGAAATGCAGAAAAGAAGACAATCTGAAGGGAGACGATAACAATGTCCCGTGGGAGACAGAAATGTGACATTTCCCACATGATTAAAATGCAATTCTTGACATATTTGTTAAAGAGATTCTTTAAATGCTAAAATGTGTATTTGTGGACTACCACACATCGTTTTTCAAACAAACATCTTACATAACCCGGAACAGAGAGGCTTCTGAATCGTGAATTCTTATGACAGATAATTTCTCTTTACTTGTTAGACAAAAGTCGTTTTATAGTTGCGTTTCCTACCAATTAGACGGCCTCGGTGCCGTGAGAAAGAGACAGAGGGAGCTGGTTTCATCTCACTGTACAATCAATGAAACACAGGATCCGTTTCCCACAGTACTGACGATACACAACACACGACCGCCCACGCGTCAGACCACACAAACACACACACACACACACACACACACATGCAGACAACACCGGTTATCAAAGTGGATGCTGCCTCATAACCGTACCAGACACAAAGATGAGGCAGAATTCTGATTCTGGCTGTTCGCAAACAGAATGATGAGCACCGGAGGAAGAACGCAGGAGGCTGCGATCAAAGAATGACGAGAATGAAGAGCAAAAGTGTTTAGATGAACCCTGAGGACAAAACTCCGACGCAGGACTACCAACCTCGCCATCACTATACCGAAACCCTGATTCTTCCCTGACACGACCCTGACGCAGCAGCTTCCTAGCTGCTTTGAGTGATTTGTTATGTTCTGCAAAGGTATACCAATAAATAATTGATACATGGACAGCCCTGTTTTGCGCTTGTGTACACTTTTCTGTAATTATTAAGGATATCCATGAGTGCTTTGGCAGCATTATGAAAAAAAATCTGAGATAATTGAGAGAGAGAGAAAACTGATGGAAGTGCTTGTTAGCCTGACAGAAAGCCTGGTGCTGCAAAGAAGCCACAAACAATCCTCTTTTTAAAAAAAATGTGTTGCTGGTCCCAAACCAGAAGGAAGCTGGCAGAATAACCCAAAATTTCTCCCGGGAATCAAGTCAGCACTCTAATTGGATTTATGGCTGCTCAAAGGAGCTATTCAAAGAGAGCTTAGCCAGAGTTTCATTTTCTCTTTCCAAAAAGTCATGTAAGATAAATAAGTAATGAGCGAAGGCACAGTTTGTCACATTTTGTGTCAGTCTGATTCGCTCTTTTCCCTTTTTTATTGCTCCACTGATGTAATTAGATATGCCACTTTGGAATATAAAGTTAACTCGATAACTTTAAAACCTCGTATCAAACCAAAACATGAAGACAACACCAAATCTTGTGTTCAAACTTCAAAGAAGCCTCCGTCTCTCTCTCTCTCTCTCCCTCTCGCTCTCACACAAGCCTCCACAAACGGATCAATAGGTTGACACACACACAAACAAATACCGATCCCCTGCTAATCATTTCTTTGAACGAGAAGAAACACGCAGAACTTCTAGGTTTACAAACGCACAGACGCACTCAAACAAAAACAGAGCGCTGTGTGTTCATTCTCCAGAAATAGCTCCACTGTGCCCCAGTCGCTCAGAAAAAACAAGCACTCAGGCATGTAAACACACAAAAAGACTGCCACACACACACACACACACACACACACACACACCCAAAAATAAGCCCATTATCTCCTGATCAATCAGTGAAACAACAAAGCCAATCAATACTATTGATGTCGATGACAACATCACTCAATTAGCCAGCACTTCTCACGGGCCAGAGCCAATTTAAGCTTGTGATTTCAACACCTAAAGCCTGTTTTTTTTTCTCCCATGAGACGAGAGTAATGGTGTGTTTAAATGAGTCTCCACATGATGGGGGTACGGATGCTGAGATCTGAGCGAGCGGGTGTCAAACTACACCAGGGTGAAAGATGTGTTTGCTGCATAAAAAATGCACTACTGATGTTCCTGGGGACATTAGCACAAACACAACCTGCTTTTGATTTGACGCCAGCTTGTTAGCTTGTAAAAGAAGTGGTTAAATAAAACTGCGGGTGAAAACATCTGGTTTAACCAGGACTGTATCAGTATCTGGAGACTTCAGCTACATCTTGATCTCAGCATTGAGAAAGTTAACCTTTTCAAAGAGGCAGCTACAAAGCAAACGTGCCAACAAATAAACTCCCATTAGCTTTGTAAAATCAACAGTACATCAGTGCTCGTGATCTTTTAGAAAGTTTAAAGCTGCACTGAACAATATTTTGTATCAACAATGGATCAATTGATGTGTAATGTGAAAAGTTCACTCAAACTAACAAGTAACGGAGAATAATGTTACTACTACTATACAAGGCAGTCCCCCTCAGCTCCACAAAGCTTTACAGCGTAGCATCTTTCAGCATATTGCTTTAGTTTTACTGTTTCACTCCCACTGTTACAGCGTCATTCTTAGCTATAACAGGCAGCTGTTTTCAACAAAAACACCTGCAATAACTGCAGACAGACACTGTTAGCAACTAGCAAGTGAACATAGTGGAGCTTTAACCAGCTAAAAATGCACCCATTTCTCTTCAGGAGTTGATGTAGACAAAAACAGATCAAAAACAAGAGTGAATATTGGACTGGTGAAGGCTAATGTTTCAACATGTCTGTTGGATCTATAAATAACAAACCGTTAGCTAACAACTAGATAATGGCCCCAAATACGCTACAAAGCTTTGTAGGACCTACTTGAGGACAAAGAAGACCAAAGTGTCCTGACTATCATGGACTTTTCCTCACAGCCAGTGAAGATTTATCATGCACAAATGATCTAAAAACAGTTAAAGGCTTGATGCTGGACAGAAGCAAAAGTCAAAAATACAAAAACATGGTCTGCACACCGGATTATACTCCCATAAATATATATTTCCTCCACATATTAACTCAGTTTTGGGGCATATATCACACAGAAAAGCCCATGTTCGTGGGAGCATTATCTCGCGTGCAGATCCCTGTTTTAATATTTTTGATTTTGTATTCAGTCATCAGGTTTTGCACAAAGTTGTATAGCTGGAGTGCATGCTGTCAAAGCTAAACAGGGACATAACAAATACAAAGATTAGATATTCTGAAATTCATCTGAAAGATCCAAAGAAAGACAATTTGTTTAGCTGAACTTATCATTGAGAAAATGAGAAACAAAAAAAAAACAAGTATCACATTCGAAACGACTTTTGGACCTTACTGTGTTTACAACTTAGAAACCCATTATTGCTGATTTAATATGTGGTGGTTACATTACATCACATTAGAGTAATTTAGTAAATGCTTTTATCCGAGGCAATTTACAATAAGTGCATTCGACGCTGTGGATACAACACGGACATTACAAGACTAATGCAAGTGCATCAGCTTTATCAAATAAGCAGAACTGCTTCAGTGCTTCATAAGAGATATATATATATTTTTCATCTTTATATGGGTCAAGGTGCCGACTGAACAGATGAGTTTCCGTCTGCGAGAGAAGACGTGTAGCGCTTTTTCTGTCTGTTGAGCCGTCGGCGGGCTGTCGTCACAGTGAGGGAGTAGCAAGCTGTTTGGCAGTAGTGGAGCGTAGTGGACGGGCTGGGCGTGTGTGCGATATTCATATTTAAAGCCAAAGCACATCTGCATACATTAACAACACTGTCGACCTCATTGGGAGCAATGTGTTCATCTAATTGAAACCACTGATGTGTGTTGATCTTCCCACACCGAGCGCTAGACTGTGGCTTAGGTTTAAGCTTCAGTCGTACGGAGTTTTGTCTCTCCTCATTTCGTTGTAACAATACAGTCAAGGCTGATGCTATCAGTTCTGTTTTAAAGTAATCAATACTGCCGCCAATCAAAAAGCCATCAGCGTCTGTTGAAGGTAAACAGACAAAGGGGCAGACACAGAGAAAACAGATAGAGGAATAAAGAGGGAGGGAGGATTTGAAACCCATTTCCAATCAGAGAGGGAGCAGCTGAGAAAAGTCTGTGTGTTTTATGACACAGTGAGCACAGAGGTCGAAGGTTCAATGATCAAAACATTACTCCAGGCCTGAAGGCACACAGACAAACACGGGACAAAAAGTCTGTTTTTCCACATTTTCATGTTTTGAGGACACTCTAACCTGAGTAGCCCGCACTCCATACTGCACTGCATCTCCCATTAAATCAAGGACCTTTACTCAAGTACTGTACTTAAGTGCATATTCCAGTTACTTAGGGTAAAAGTTGTACTCTTTACTGTATTTGTCTGACAGCTTTAGTTACGTGTTACTTTTCAGATTACAATATTTAATTCCCTTCCTGTCCAGTTAAAACCCTGAATCTCTACTTAAAACCTCTAAAGGGTCACGTGTTTCTGCACATTCATACATATGTGCGGGCAATACTTGTGACAGAGATGTGTGATAATAGAGGAAGGATAACAGACAGGCAGTTTAATAATAAAACTTTCATGAAATTAAATAATCTCTGTACATACTTTGTTTAATTTTCTGAACACAAACAAAAAGGATTCATATCTGCACATATCAGACACATATATCAGTGTATCTGTGATCTGCCGGGCTCTGATAAATACAGGGTTCGTACTCATTTTTCAAGGTCAAATTCAAGCACTTTTCAAGCACTTTTAAGGGTCATTTTTAAGATTTCCAGCACCTTATTGCTGGAGTAAAATACGTATCTACAGGAATATACAAACTCATTATTTTTTCTTCACTTTTTATCACAATTATGTACACTGTATTATGCTGTAAACATCTAAAATTATGTTTCATAATAGCAAAAACTTCAGAAATGAGTTATCCAGTCTGATCCCAATTTTGTGAAAGACACAGAGTTATAATGTCAAGCACTTTCAAGCACTTAAACTAAAATCCAAGCACTTTTCAGACCTTGAAAACACAACACTGAAATTCAAGTACTTTCAAGGATTTCAAGCACCCGTACGAACCCTGTAAATACTTTTACATACGTAAAGTTTTGAAAGCAGGACTCGTAGTTGAGTAATTGCACAAAGTGGTATTAGTAGTTTTACATAAAGTAAGTGTAGGAACTTAATACTTCCTCCACTTTGCTCATACACACACACACACACACACAGTCCTGGCCGTTGTAGCTAATCTTCTTAGCAATCACAAGGTCCAACAGTTGTAACAGAACAAAGTTCACATCGTCAGCTACAACAGAGGCGGTATTTCTACCAATGAGAGAGAGAGAGAGGCAGGAAGAAGAGAAACCTAAAAGCAAAGATCAAAAACAAAGAGAAACATAAAAGAAGAGCGCGAGACAAGATTATAAAAGAAGCCAAACTTTTACCTCTGGACCATCTTCTCTCCCTGTGGAAATGTTCTGTGGATTATCTCACAAAGCTCTACAGTGAACTCTGATGTGTCGGACGCTGACACTGACTGGATTTTAAAAATCGAACTTTTAAGACTCTGAATGTGACTGTCGTCGCCAAATCGTCGCCTTTGACCTGCACTCAAATCCTGGCTACTGGAGACAACCTCACATCATTAAGGACGACTGTCAGGACAAGCATGTATTAGCTCAGTGCTGATAGTAGGCAGCCGTCTGCCAGTCATTTCCACCTACACCCATTCAAGCCTGCCTTTTTAGGAAACCTGTGAGTATATCTTTTGAAATACACTGTCTAATAACTGCTGTGCTTTTAACAAAACAAGACTTGTTGTTTTGGGGTGATTCTTCCTCTTTAACTATCCTGCTTTGAGCTTTGATGGCTTGTATTGAGATAATTTAGCAGTTCAAAACATTTTGCATGAGTACATATATAAGAAATAGATACGAGTGAATACAGATGTCATGTTTGATGTTGGTTATTATTACATCATATATCTTTTCCTGGTTTTGTTGACTGCATTTCAGTAAAGTGGTGTAATTTCTTGTTCCAATACTCAAAATTGCTTCATGCCTCAGGATCATATTTTGACATTAATCCTGTAATCTCCTCTCTATTTGTTCCTCCTGTGCCGGAGCAGCATGGAGGTGCTCAGTGGCCCCTGGGCTGATCTGGCTCTGCTCCTCCGACAGACCATCACACAGACGGACAGAGAGACGGGCAGCTTTCTTCCTCTCTGGCTCTGTGGCCTGCTGCTGTTTCTGTCTGTCTGTGTGCTGCTGCTGCAGCTGATTATCTACCTCAGCTGGAAGCTCAGACAGGGTAGGCATGATGCTATTAACTTTTCATGTGTGGCCCATGTACAGACCTCTTACCATGTTATATTTACTGAGATTCCGTGTAGCTAAATGGATACAGTAGGGATATGCCTTTCTCCGGGGCTACACATACTATAAATACACACACTCGTCACCACATTGTAAAGATTTCTGTAGTGAATTGTAGTCCTAAAGCAGGGCTACTATTACTACATGTTGGAACAGTTTTAGTTAACACGAAACACAATTTTTCCTGTGTCAAGAAAACAATTTCATACCAACTTCCTAAAAAAGAAAAAAAGAAAACAAATTACCAAAAATGCACCGGTGTATGTGCAAAGACGCAGACAACCAGCAGCGGCTTGTAAAAGTCTCACATTGTCTTTTCAACATTACCTGACAGCTCATGCTGCTCACAGTAAATATGTTGAGGGGGCCCCCGAAGCTAAGCTCCACTCTAAATAATGAAAAACACCCTAAATTCATCCTTCTTACAACGGAAAAACAACTTGGCAAACTGATATTTTTAGGATGAAACTTAATTTGACTGTGAAGATACTTATCAGTAGGACAATTAGTTACACTGGCCTGGTTTGCCTGTGTTTACATAAGAATGTGTGAAAGATTCAGTGTTTGCTAAGAGAGGATAACGGAAGGTTTTAGTGTCCTCAACACATGAAAACCCTAGAAACATGGCTATTTTTTCACCTGTGTCGTTTTGATTGGTTAACCTGAGCCCTTTGTGCTTTTGCTCTGACACAAAATACACTCAGTCATACGCACATCCAACAGAAACCATGGCATCGCTTCCATCACCTGCTCCCACTCTCACTGGGAACATGAAAGTGAAGATAAGCCTCACAAATTTCAGTTGACGAATTGGCCCGATGTCTGCTGTGTTCAGCCATCTCCATACATAAAATACGTTCATGATGACGACTATTCTGATGCGTTTAAATCCAAATTCAAAAGGACAGTTATGGGGATATTATAGCATATTTTCTTTACTATCAATTAATCTTACTAAACAAACCAAAACCAAATGATCCTACTCAGAAACCCTGACATATATTATTCTTCTGTACCTACATTATAGGTTATATGCCCCCTAATTTACCATGAACAAACACGGACACTAGTTTGGTCGAGTAAATCTTCTGTAGGAATGAACAGGTTTGTGTGTGTGTGTGTGTGTGTGTGTGTGTGTGTGTCTAAATGAGCAATATGCATCATCTGCTGTTTATTCTGATGGCAGTTATAATCAATTACAACTAATCTCACTCCTGCAGTTTGGTGTTTGTCACTGGCACTTAAATGAGAGACTGCTTTTTAATTTCAGTTCTCTGTTTACCGTCTTGATGAGAAATACCTCCCTCTGCAGCTGTCCTTGAACAATTAATACACTAACAGAAAGACGCTGATGTTGCATTTTATCATCTTTAACAACCACAATACAGCACTTTCACTATAAACTCACTCAGTAATGTGTTGGCCCGCCATGCTGCCTCTTGTCAGAAGACATCCATCCTTCACCAAACCACAGGGGCAACACTTGTAAAACAGTTGAAGCCATTTTGTCACATTTTCTGATATTATTCTCATTTCCAACAACAGCAACTGAACAACATCATATTAGTAAGCTATACACAGTTGACCACAGGACTAGAGACTGACAGTAAATTGATTTAATCAATAATATTGACAGTGGTGGCATTAAATGAGCTAACGTCAACATTACGTTAGCCAACGTTAGCCAGCCGTTGAACTAGCTTAAAAATGTTAGCAAAGTGGATGTCTGCTAGCTAGCTGAAGCTTCTGTGGTATATTTCAAATGCTAACTCTTCCTATTTTATAAATTTAATATACCTAAATACATTTAAACCGTTAAACTAGACTTTAATTACCTTTCTGTCACACCTGTGAGGCGAGAGGGGGGAGCATCGAGTTATGGCACTCACTGCGCATGCGTAGATCGGAATTGCATGTCAATTAAAGACCATATTTTTTTGTTAAATAAAGGTTTGCAGACCTAAAAACTTGTAAACTGTGTAAATACAATAACGATTGCCATTTAAATAATTCTTCATAATTAATTATATTCTAAGTTTGAAATATGGCACCAATTAAAACAGCCAAAACAAACTATAAAATGTTGACTACAAGGGTCATTTTGAGTATTGAGGCCCATTTCAGCCAGTTAAAGAACAATAAAGTGATGAAAACTAAAACTGGTGGAAAAAAAAATAACAATTTCCATTATAAGTTGTCACCTCATAATTTAAATTTTAAGATGATTCAACTTTTAATATAGACATCAAGCTTATTTTTATTCTTTAAATTGCAGAAATGGGCTTCCACAATTCTGACTGCTGTGCATGTCCATTGTATTGTTGTGACTCATTAATTTCTCTGGATGATTTCTGTCACCCACAGTGGAGGCTGATCTGTCGAGGTTCCCACAAGACAGAAGCGCCATCTACAGGCACGTACACACAAGTACACACCTGAGGAGGAGGAGCGTAGGGTAGCACTCACACAGATGACAGGTCCTGCGAGTCAACATGAGTGATCTCTACACTGCAGGACTGACCAGTGCGAATACCAGCAGGGACAAATCTCAGGCAAACTGAAGCCTCATGAATTATTGACTGTAATAGAAAATCTGTTAAAGTTACCTGAGTATTGTACAGCTTTAAAAGAAACTTGGTTTCATTGAACTAGACTAAGAATGTCTTATTTATTTCTTACCTCATGTAAAACTAACATTTCATACTGGACTTCCTGAACACAAAAACGACTTTTAATCATTAAATGAACCAAAGCATGGATAAAGAAATGGTCGTGACAACAGATATCAGAGTATAACAATCCTTTATTTAAACAGTGTTACACAGGGGGGGAGGGAGTGGCTGTGTGCAGGGAGACACAAGACATTTAAGCTGCTAGATAGAAAAACCCTACCGGTGATCATTGGTTGGCTAACAGGGAGCGATGAGGCAGCTGTGGCTGGTTTCCCAAAATTGCCTCTCTTTTTTTTTCTCCATCGAAAGTGAGTTTCATGTAGTTAAAGTACAAAACTGTGCTGGTATTATCTCCAAATAGGTCCATACTGTGTAGAACAAAGCCTGAGATATAACGGTAAAGAACATTTTGTCCATTTGTTTGATAAATTAGATCTTATGTTTTCATGTTGAGATCCCTGACAGTTTTAACATCAGCTGGCGTTGAATCATCATCTGTTGCTTTCAACAACTCAACTCTGTTTATATTGGTTTTTTTTAAGTGTGTTTTTTAAATCTTAATAAAAGTTACTGATGGCGAGTGATTTTGGAAAACCCAGACCTGGCAGCGGCTCCCAAAGCTCCCGTGATTGGTTAAAACAGAGCCCAGACCCCGTTGGAAAGAACAGGTGGGGGGGTTTTAAAGTACAAAAAAAAGGGAATGGTGGCAGAAAGTTTTGTAGTGGTGTTCCTTCAATGTCAAAAAACACTGCGACAATATTAAAAACATCCAACAGGGCGCACGATAAATCCCACCTTTTTCCACAAGTACGTCACAGAGAAAAGACGACAAATGATGATTAAAATCTACAAATATAGCTGTTGTGATATAACCGATGCGTTTTTTTTAGAAGATTTGTTTTTTTTTTGGAACAGCGAAAGCTTCCAAAGCTGCCTAGTGTTGCACGGTTTGTTTGTTTCATTTAAATGCTTTTCTGCTGCTTTGTCTCTTTGTAAGAGGGTTAGAGGTTAAAGCTTCCCCCTCGTCTGGAATGTCGTTTAAATGCATAGTAGAAGTCGGACCAGTGTTTCTCAAAAGAAAAGCCAAGACGGTCATTCCCGCTCCATCTAGAAGGAAAGCCTCAAAACTGGGAGGTTAAATTAAAAAGGGATATAATCATTAATAATGTGGAGAATGTGTCAATATTTATGCAAAAAGAAAATACACAAATTGTTCTGTTAGACTGGAGGGTTCAGACAAATCTAGGCAGGTACAGGTGGAATGTTTCTGATATTCTTCATCTGTGGCACTTCTTTGCGTACAATCAGTTAAATTTCCAGGAAAGAAATGTGTTTTTCTGTGCCAACAAAATGCATAAGGGCCAAGCACCTTGTTCTAATGTCGCCCAGTATTTACACAAAAGTCACATTTCTGTGGCGTTCTGCCGAACATCTGGATGAAAAAGGACACAGAGATGAATAAAACATCATGCCATGTAGGGGTTTCAAGAGCACTTCAAACCCTCAGATACACTTCCCTTTAAGCTGCATTGTTCCTGTTGTGTTGTAACTGTTTCCATGTCTGTTTGTAGTGGACTGTCTTATTCAGAGTGTTGTTTACAATTTTGAAACAGAAACACATAAACTCACTTTAATGCTGAGGAATATTTGGTCGCGGTGAAACAGTTACAACGCGGCCAGCGTCGTATCAAGAGATGATTCTTATCTAGGCTGCGCTGCGATAATCTGTTATCTACACACTCTCAAACCAATCAACACAGTAGCCTTCTATCTAGACTTGCTCAAGATACTCTTTTGCGAGATAAAAAAAAAAAAAAGTGTGAAGACATGCTGGATTTAATCCCAGATCTCTTTATATATCTAGCAGGTTTCCTCAGTGTTATCTAGTCTGGTAATGGAAAGAAGCTGGGAGTGAAATTAAGTGCTGAACTATGACGACAAACAGGCTCTGATGCAGAGTTAGCAAACTGGTAGAAACTTCATTATTTTGAATTCTGGTTTCAAGTCCTCCATTTTGGTACCTGTGCTGCTTGTGGCGCACAACTCTTTTTGAATACCCTACGAATAATGAAAAACAGTTTTAACCCACTGCAGGATGCAAAATAACGTGAGGCCAACATGCACCAAATGCTCAAATTCGTGTTCCTTCCCAAGCGGTCAACTCCGTCTCCCAATTATCCCTCAGTTCACTGGTCCTCTCTCCCAATCAGAAGTCTGCTCCCTTGCTTCCCTGCGGCCCAATGGGAATGGCTAGTGTCGTACAGTGGGCGGGCCCAGGGAGAGCGTTTAGCTACTGAAAAGCTGCTCCCATCTAATAACCTTCAATTTTCGTAACTGTACAGAAAGTCGTATACCGAAGCTTTTAAGTCAGTTCACTTCCAGTTCAAATTCATTTCCATGTAGTAAAAAAAAAAAAATCTAAAACACAGTAAAACTTACAAATATAACACAAAAAGTTAATTCCCACCTGTGTCATTTGGCTTCTCGAGCTTAATAAATGTCAAACCCACGGGCCCAATTAAGAATCTGTCCGTTTCCCGCATACTGTAAATCGTAAAACGTCTCCTCTTCTTAGAGTAAAAAGTGAATTGTACTGAACATGAACTCACTCAGCTGCTAGTCAAACACACAAGGAATGTGGATGAATATTAACTATACTTACAAAGAAAAAAAAGAATCACAAAAGTTCTTAAAACTGGTTGATAGAATAATCTTAAGTTACAGCTCCCTGTTCTCATTAGTAACAAAATGTGATAATGTGACATGGCTGGTTTCTGTCATTCATCTTCTGTGTTTTAATGAGCAAGACCAATTTTGTGTCACTGAAACTACTGTGTTATTTTATGTTTCTCCATTTACACCATAATGAAGTGAAGGAGGGAGCTGTAATTTAACTTTTTTCTTTTCTTTTTTTTTTTTAGGGAATGTGCCAATACCACTTGTCCATAGCTGATACAGAATCCAAGTACAAAACTTCAGTGTCAAATTAATTACATATTTCCCGAAAAATGGTGACGATGAAAGCTTTCTCCATGTATGAAAAAAAAGCAGAAGTTGCTTTGATTTTTGAAGGTCATCAGGATTGGTTATCAGTGCATCCCTATAGATTTTATATTTGCGATACATGACGGACGCACTAGCTTCTCTCGTTTTTTGTAAAACAAACAGTTAAAGAAAAAAAAAAAGCTCTATTAAAAAATAAAAACACGCTACGAATGTTAAGCTAACAAAGTGGTTCTTTTTTGCTCCCTCAGAAAACACCGAGGATATTATTTTTCTTTTTCTTGGTTTTTTGGAGAGAGGGGATTTAGATGCACCATGGACATGTGAAGGGAAGAGAGTGGCAACATCTCTCCGCACTTCTGCCCTTTCAGCCTCCTCCTGTTTTTTCAGCTCTTCTTCTTCTTCTCCTCTTCAGTCAGTCACGGTCGATTTGTCGTCGGGTGATGGAGGTCGTTCAACGTCAACAGAGAAAAACAGTCTCGATGGGCCTCTTCAGCTCTGGGGAAATAGAGGTGAAGGCAGTCAGCCTGGGTCGTGTGATGACTGGCACTCAAACATTAGTTTTCTATTCAAAATATTTCCTTTGTGCACCATCAGTCACTGCCTACCTCCTTAAATTTAATGATCCTTTTTCCCTTTCACATCTGCGAAGAAGGCTGATTGTTTAGCAGCTTCGTGTGTGGGAGTTTTAATTTCATCTCACTGATTTTCAGTTTTTGTCTTCAGGACAACATAACCCGCTCTGTACAACCCCCCCAGCCCAGCTGTTAATAAAATACTTTCACCATGAATAATAATAATAATAATGCCTTACTATTATTATTATTACCTGAGTTCTGTCAATCCTCCTCCTCAGCCAGCTCAGTTTCTTTATGAACCACCACTCTGGTAACAGACATGTCAGGATGTTGCTCTTTGGCCTCCTTAATGGCCTGGGCCAGTGCCTGCAGTACAACCACACATTGGTAGCACCGGGCACAGCAGGCAGGCAGTGTGGGGGAGGTGGAGGGAGGAGAGGAGGGGGGAGGAAATGATGGAGTTAAATGAAAAATTAAAAAAGAGGCATTAAAATAAAATGACAAGAATGCTGGATTTACCATCACTGTGCTATTTTACTTCTTTGGGTTAACTGGGGGACATAAACAGAAGTAAAATGGTTTCTGACGGAGCGGACACATCAAGTGGGAAAATATTTCCACACACAGATGTGTGGCTCGTGTAAATCCAGCGAATGAAACAAGACAGGCAACTTAAACAAACCAATGGACGAGGGATTGTGCATATAGATCCAGACCTGAAAATAAATTCTTTACTTTGTCAAATATTTGAGATATTTCGTGGACGCTATGTGCACATGTAGACATAAATATGAATCAATATCAGTTTCAAATATCTGAAATGTCCTTTAATTTATTTTATCAGGTCTTTAAACAAACTTATAATAACAGGCTGTAGTTTAAAAGTCATGTTTGGTCATCATTGTTTTTGAGAGTGTCTGCACTCATATTGGGTTAAAAGTATGAGGATTGTACAACATTTTGAACTTTAGGGCAATGGATTTATGTTGATGGTTGAAAAAAACAGGTCTGGCAGAATGGTCCAGTAATCTTTATATTATTCTTATTATTACGTTTTAAATTCAAAGTCCATTAAGCTTGTGGACAGAACAAACACAAAACACTAGAAGTGTCAGTGACCAAATACATTTGGACTGCACTAATAACATCTTAGTGATCTCTTTAGTGTTGCTTTTGAATGTCTTTCATCACATTTGTGGCACCAAAAAATACAAATTGGATTTTCTGTGGAAGCCTGACAAAGACAGAGACAGAAAATTAAACTAACCAAGACGAGTAACAAAATTAGACACAGTGTGGCGAAAACAAAAAAGGTTAACACAGCAGTTTCTACATGTATGGGTGAGAAAAGGAAGAGACAGATGTAGCAGATCTTTAGGAATCTGCATGGCATGACTAAATGGTGTGTGGGCATCTCTAATAAGTGATTATTAAATTAAAGCGTGCATTCAGACTACGAGCAACATGATAGACATGTCACCAGACGTCTTTTTGTTTGAAAAAAACCTTTAGTCTAAGCAACCAGAAAAGAAAGCTAAATTAAAGTAAGCTGCAGCTGGTGATTTTGCAGCTTTATTTCCTGCAATGTTTTTAAACTGGAACAATAATGCGTAATGTGCAAAAGTTTGGACCTGTGCACCTCGATCACACATCTGCAAAATGACACCTGGAGAGCCTTTAACATCACCCAGAACAAAGGGACCCTTCCACCAAGCTGCTGACAGAGATAAGAAGGCAGAGGGAGGCGCTCAGGAAAACTGACCTCGTCGTGGTCGATGTCGCAGTCGCCAGTAATGACGATGCGTTTCTCGATCCTCGTCTCTGATAGGCCGCCCTTTAATGTCTGCAAATAAATATACAACAATGATGTCAATAATTTACTTAAGACCCACCATAAATACCGAGAGAGTCTGACAAAAAACACTGAAATGACAGAAGAGTGCAGCTTTGGTCAGCATTTGAACACAGAACAGAAAGTACAACTACTGCTGGGGAATACCATCATACTGCAGGCACAATTGCCATGGCAACCTATTCCCATATAAACTATGAGCCACGATAAAATGTGTGATAGTAGCAGAAGTATAATCCTTAAGAGAGAAAATGTATTGTTTGCACAGACTTGTGTATTGTAGTTATACAACATAAAACAGTTGGGAGATGATGTAATGCACTGAACCACAAGAGGAGGATGTGGTGTGTTTGTGTTCGTCTGTACCTTGGTAATGTGTGTGGTTGTGGTGGTACACAGAGATTCAGAGGTGATTGTCTGAGCAGTCATCAACACTCCAGGCTCACCATCGCCATTACCATCCAACTGATGGCAGAGGAGACAAAAAGAGATCATTAGCTGTACATAACCACGTGAATATGCCCGTTGGATGTCTGATGTTCTAAACAAACTCGTCACCAACTTCTAAAAACATGATTTCCCTGAGGGAGAAGGAATGAATCACGGTGGCATGCACTGTTTGGAACAAGACATTGACGCTAATACGCTTAAACTAAAGGATAAAATCTAAATGAATCACACAAATACAACATGAGGACATGTAAGGACAAAACAAATAAAAAGCTCCCCGGGTTTTTTTTTTTAATGTGCACCTGTGCAGCTTCGTATGTGATGGTCTTGGTTTCCGTATGTACGATGGGCACTTCTTTTGTAGCTATCTCAGTTTTCTGGGCTGCAAACGTGTCTGATATAGTCACCATTTCTGTCTTTACCACAGGTGGCTGGGGAGGGAGGAGAGAGAAAAGTGAGGGAGGAGGACAGAGGGTTATTACATTAAACCTGAGACAGTTAGGGGAAACATAAAGAGACGTGTTGCTACCTGTGCACTAGCTTTGAATATTCACTTCCAACTCAATAACGGGGGTTTTTTTGTTTGTCACAATGTGACTGTAAATGTGTGCCTAATTCCCATCAAATGAACTGTGATTACATGAGACTGTATTCTACTGAGAGGGAAGTGACTGAGTTGTTGTACACACAGCTGTACACGTACAAACGCAATAATGCAGCAAAAACCGTGCAGAGAAAACAAGAGCTTACTAACTCATGCCAGTCAACATCAAGAAACGCACAACATGACAACAACTACTTTCAGCAGCGTACAAGCGACAGCTACAAAAATACCTTTGGTTTCAACGTGCAACTCAAAACATGCATAAAACATGAGCCGATAAAACGAGGCGATGCTCAAATGGCTGGCAAACAGTGAGACATTTGATATGTAAACAGCATGCAAAAAATGACATTCAGATGAGCGGGTGACATTTTCCAGAGTGGTTGGCAATGATGATTTCCACAATACCGTCACCACGGTGACCGGGACGAGCCAATTAATTGCTAACAGAGAGAGAAGCATCACCGCCAACCACACGGAGGGCACACAAACATGCACACACAAGCACCAAAAATGTGGAATACAGCATGCAGAGCCAATAAAGCAAATATACAACTATAAGCATCATGCATTTCCCACTTAGGCCCCATTTACTTCACAACGCCACGATACAGGATAAGGAGGTGACAGCAACACACCACAATATGTGGGGCAGGGGCAAACTAGGCAAGTTGATAATGGTGTGAAACACAGAATTTCACATGTAAGAATGTGGTGAAAAGTCAAAATAAAGACTGAAATTAATTATGAAGGAGGGATGGTGACTTGACACCAAAACACTTGATGATTTGTATCATTTAAAGGACTCTTTACGGGAGTTTTAACTGTACTTCTGTAGGTTTTTCACAGGACAAACATGAGTGTGAGGATGTACATGGGGCTTAAATATTCACGCAAGCAGGAAGGAAACCGGCACTGAGGTAAGCAGGAAGGAGAAAAAATAGTGGGCTTTTCTACAGTTGGTGGGAGGGGTCAGAGCCCGGGGGAAGCTCCGCAGTCGGCCAGGTGAAGACTTTACCTCAGAGCAACAAATAACCTGTGGCCGCGGTTCTGCTTCAACCAGAGACGCCTCTCCGTTCATTTTAGGCTCTTCCTCTGCCTCGGCCGTCATTGTGACGCTCTCCTCAGGCAGGGTGAGACCGTTCGGAGCTTCTTCAGGTGTCAGCATCGGATCATCAGTGCTTTCCTCCGTCACGCCTCCTTGCTCTTCCTCGGCATTCTTCTTCTCAGCTCCTGTGTCCTCCTCTCCCTCTCTGATTGTTGTCTCTACAGGTTGGCTGACTTCAACTGGAAGTGCGGGAGCGTCTGGAGCCGACGTGTCCTGCTCTGACGTCTTCTCCTCCTCTTTCTTCTCCTGCTCCACCTCCTCTTCCTCTTCCTTCTCCTCTGGTATTTGAGTATTAGAGAAGGATACGGAGACATTCGGGTGGTACTCCGCTTCTTCTTCGCTCTCGCTCTCAGATGAAACGCTCTCCTGCTTCACCGCTTTTGCTTCCACCGCTACCTCTACTTCCTCTCCGACTTTCACTTCCTGCTCTCTTGTGTGCTCCTCTGGGGGGGAGCTGATAGTAACTGTGACAAGTCCTGGTTTTGGTGCTTTGGAAACCTCTTGGACGACAACGGTTTCTTCGATTTCAACTTCGGTTGTCTATACACACACACACACGCACATACACACGCACGCATGTACACGTAGTGCACAGACACACACGATGAGGTGCACACACATACACAGCAAACGCATGGGGACAAAAAAAAGCATAACATGATCATTGAACATAAAAAGAAAAAAATCAAACAACTTTAAATGAAATTAAATTAAAACACGACAAAAATCAGGAATATAAAGAAGATGGAGATGTTCAACTGTGGACAAAGAGTGACAAAGATGAAACAAAGTGAGCAGGACAGACGAATGAATAGTCACAGAACGGATGGCTGTAAAGAACAAGAAGTCTGAAGCTGGAGGGATGAAGGAAACGATGAATGAGGAGCGTCATGAATGGAAGATCTGGATGGATTAACAGAAGAAAGTTAAGACCACCTTTGCAGGTTCTTTGGTATCAGAGATCGCGTTATCAGCGGCGGCTGCTGCTTCCGTTTGGGGCTCACTCACCTGCGTGACAAAAAAGTTACCGTGACAATCATCAATCAGCAGCGTCATCATCATTGTTAGCACTTAACGACACCATAGCGATGCCGTGATGCTTGTTACCACGAGACAGGGGAATAGGGTTTAATTGGCTACTCTTCATTTTTCTTCCCCGACTCTGATCCTCCATCCATCTCTGTCCCTGGTGGTCTTTCATGCACAATCACTTTGATACAGTATCCAGTTTATTGCAGCAGGCAATAACAGAGATGGGATGGAAGAGTTGAAAGAAGAACATATGAAAGAAAAGATCCAGAGAAGATGGATTAAAGAGAATATCCCATCAATGAACGCAGGAGCTTATCTTCAGTCAAATAAAAAGACAAAAGGAACATGGTATTGAAAGCAGCAGTTTCCTTGAGGTGTGGATGACCATAGAAAACATGGTGTTCCATAATGAATTTGTAGTGTAGACTTAAAAGCTTATGTAAAAAACTACATAATGAAGTTTCTTTGGTCTCTTTTAAAACATGGAGCAAACTGCTGCTTCAATACTTGCTGCTTTTTAGTTAGTTTTGCCTAAAGGGAGCTGGTTAAAAGCAAATTGGGACGTTTGCATTAAAATCCACACACACATAATTAGCATCACGAAACAAACGGATGAGATCCTAACATCCGTGGCATTCACAGCTGTTAGTTGTTCTTAGATTTGATTTGCCATGCCCATCATTCAGGATGAATAGCTTCTGATACAAAACAAGGATTACGATCATTCATCCAGCATCCAAAGCAGCAGGCATTACTGTCAGCTCGCATCGCTTCAGTGCAGTTTGGGAACAAATATGCAAGCATCTTTAATTAACTGAGGCATTACACAATGTCAGTTTACTTTCAAGGTGACTGAGACTGAGGCTGTTCACATGTGGTACCACCGTGTGTCCTGAGTGATCCAATCACAAGTAGACAGCTTTAGGTCTGTCACTTCACATTACACGCAACTCGACATGGTTCTTGAGTGTGATCGGATCTCACTTCCCTGCTTTATATGCAAATGTACACCTCCATCACTGGTATAAGCCGACAGCTTTTTTTACGCAAATGAAGATGTACAAAATACATCATGTACTTAGAGATGTCAGAACGTGTGTCGATACCAAGTCTGAACAGCCTATAACAGACTCTCCACAGAGTGTTTCCTGTATTTTGTCAGTGCAGCAAAGGCGATGTCACTGGTTAACCAACAAATCTGCAGATGCAAATTGAAAGTAAACTGACTCCTGAATGTTCAGTAGTGACAGCAGCACCTCAGTGGCAGACAGTGTAGCAGCTGGAGAAATAAGAAGGCCAGCAGTAGAAGCAGACGAGCATGTGGATATAACAGCATCTAGTGTTGGTTCAGGAACACTGCAGGCCGACGCAGCAGCCAAACAAAAGCCAGCAGCAGAGTGTCTACTGAAAAGTACAGAAGCTATCTCCTCTTCAAGGCTCTACAGCGACACACAAACATAGAGAACGCAGAACAGAGAGGAGAAAAACATGTTGAGAGCAGACAGAGAATAAAGAAACACCTCTAAACACAAAACACAAGACACAAAAACACACATACAGCTGGAGCGAGCTTTACATCTCCACCTCTTGTAGTGATTTCATCACCCAGAACCAAATGAAAAAGGCTTCTCTTAGAGATCAGAAACCAGCAACGTAGGCGGAATAAAACCCTTCTACAAGAAAATGTGCATGATGTAAAATGTGAACAGAGTCCAGCTGAAAAAGGATGAATGACTGAGCCATGATACAGAGAGAGTTAGGATGAAATACCCCAGGAGGAGAAAAAAAACAATGCAGTCCATCAAGAGATATAAAGAACAGGTCACGAAAACCCACCATGGCAAAAGCATCATATGAAAATACCCACGGAAAACTACTAGAGGAGAGAAGTTTCTTTGCAAACATTGGATAAAAAAAGTAAAATGTTAAATGCTCAGTAATTCATGCTTCTTTTCTCAAGTTCAACATCCAGACAGACGTACCACTTGCTGCTGCTGAACACGTATCGTTGTAGCGGGGGAGGAGGTGAGACGTTTCTCCCACTGGTTGGGCTGAGGAGGAGAGGGAGGTGGCGCCTCCATAAAGGAGCGTTTAAGCTGGCTAATGCTAGCTTGGTGTTTCAGAACCTCGTCTTGGGTCTTATCATGGTCCTAATGAGGGAGGGGAGGGGGAGGGAAGAAGGGTGGGGTAAAGGGGTGAAGGGAAGGAGAGTAAATAAGATGAGTATGGATAAATGGGATGATGGATGGTGGGGAGAAGAAAAAGCAGGGTGGGAAAAGCAAGAAGGCAGGAAGGAAGAGGAGAGGGAAAGAAAAGGGGATAATCGGGAGGAAGAGCAAGGAAAAATGGAGGATAGGTAAAGTTCAGATGAATACGGAAAAGGAGATGAAGGAAAGAAAGCGATAAAAGGAAGGAGGACATAGGGAAAGAGGGATGGGAGGGGGTGGACAAATTTGGTTCAACAGGTCACAGGAACATTAGTCTGTCAATCAGGAGGAAGACAAGATGGACGCCATGCCTCACTGGAGCCTCTTTTAAAGAGTCTGATATTTCAAGTTTGGCCTACTGTATGTGTGTGTGTGTGCATGTGTGTGAGAGAGACAATTTGTGTGTGTTTTAGGCAGGCTTCAGTAAAATATGGCCTCTCCATCTTGTTGAGGAGTTTTCCTTAAACCAGGCCAGGAACAGCAGTGCAGACTTGCAGCACAGACTTGCAGCACATGGAGCTGATAGTGGTGATCACACTCTCTCTCTCCTGAACTGCAACTGTTTGCTCACTTTCAGTAAAGTATCAGTTAGCTTACTTTATCTGTCCTGTTCTTTATTTCCCCCCCGTTTCTATTACACCTATCTTTGTTCTTCTCTTTCACTCACAAACACTCTACCGCTACAGGCACCAGCTGGCAATGCATCACTATCAGTCCCATGTTGCTTCAAAAAAGACTTGTCGTTTTTAGTATGTTATCAAACATCACTCAACACTGGCAGCCAATCACCAGAAAACAGGAAGGAAGCCCCTTGTGTGGGTTAGGCAGGCAGGATTAGTTGAGTTAGACGCAGCTGCCTGGCAATAATCAAACCGTTTGACAAATCAAGGATTGGAAAGGTAACACCGTTAAAAAAAAAAAAGTTCACAAAACAACATTCGACATGCACAGAGCATGCATAAAAGTCACGTTCACACACACCGCTGACCCCCAGTCACAAAGCAGCCATTGTGAACACTCTGCTTGGGAAACTTCTTGGAGGAGAACGTCTCTACTGTACTGTGCCGTAGCAAGATACACATCAAATAAATATTTTACATTTCAGAGATTTATGCTGAAAATGTCTCGGTTCCCTTTTTGTACACTCAGAGGAGCACATCAGTATGAGGACTGCTCAGGGAACACTAGTTACATGCAGTTCAAGCAGTTGCTATGGTTGCCGTTTCAAGGGCTGCTGCTGATCGAATGGCTCTTAACAGCAGTAAACCGCCTAATTAATTCATTGAAAACTCCATTATACTTATTTTTTTTCCATTTTTTAAACTGAACATTTGGGTGCATAATCTCACAAAAAGCTGAAAAATCATACGTTTCACATATTAGAGCCATATTAGATTTAATGTAAGTCCTATATTACATTTGCTCTGAGGGATGTATCAGGTGTTTTGGCTAAATGCTATACTATGCTTATCGCTTACTTTTTCCTGTCTGCCGCCTGGTGCTGAGCAGGAAGCGCACAGCAGGTATTAGTGGGTATTTCAAAGGAGATATTGATTTGTTTTATACTAGTGAAGCCTATTAACAGGTGTTCAAAATGGCTGCCATGTGAATTGGGACAATTAGCAATGACACTATTCAATACCAAAACATTTTCAATCATACTATGATGACAAAGGAAAATCATTGGAAAAGCTTGAATTGAACATTGACTTGAATGTACAAACATCCAGACGCAGGCATGCACACAGAGCCTGAGAGTGCGAGAGGGCAGCAGTCCTGTACAGAACTGTACAGAGGAAGTTGTAGTTCTGATGGCGTCAGAGTACACAGAAACATGTAGTTCTTATTTTCAGCCATCAGACGACGCCAGTACCAACCTCCAACATTAAATTACTGTGCCTCACATAAATATTGTCCCCATGCACTCTCATTGGACTCTGTAAGGCAGACATACAGTAAAAAAATGAAATGGAGAAAATTGATTAAAAAAAACAGAATTTAAAAAAAAAAATAAAAAATTGCTTTGCCTAAACTCTGAAAACGTAAAAAAAAATTGGGACAAAAATAATGGCAATCTAATGGGAAAATCAAATCAAATAAGATAAATAAATGGGGAGTAAATAAAAAATAACTGAAAAAAAAAAAAAAAAAAAAAAAAAACTGGCATGTGGTGACACGCCCAAAATTTCTCAAACTGTGATGAAAGCTGGAGGATGGGTACAAGTACAAATTTAAAACATTCTGGTGATATTCATTGAATGTGCTGATGCTAGCACTCATACCCATGTTTAAACATACAAAATACAAGGCATTCAAACGACACAACACCAGCAGAGGCTTATGCAAACCGACAAACCCAAATGTGCTTTAAGCGAAACCCAGAAATGACGAACCACAGGAATGAACCAGAAACCACTGAAACTGTGACACCATAAACCCAAGCAGAGCAACCGAAAGTGACGACATTGGGTGAAAGTGCCCATTCAGGATCAGTTTTTACACTCAGGCCCAATCTGAAAACAATCTGTATAATCAGAGACTCATTTATTCAACAGTTTTCGATGTTTATTGTCATGTAAATCCCAGATTGAGTCTGTAGAACCTGAGGAATTCAAAAACTGACTCTGTGTTATCATGCTTGGGCAACCTCACCCTAAAAAAGGTGAATCAAACCAACAAACCAACAAACCAACCCACGTGGGCAGAGCACACGATTGACAGACCAGATACACAGATTAAATAACCAGTAACAGTGTGTGAACCTGAGAGGGGGCGAGCTCACTGTCTCCAGGCGACTGTTGACGGGGTAAAGTCAGGGAGAAAGTAAGGACACGTTAGGTTGACTGCACAAGAAAACCATGCCTAAAACCAGCTTTATACTAAGTAATATCATCTTTTAATATCCCTACATTATTACTCAAAGCATGCTGGGTAAAGACAGGCCCTACAGACCTGGGTGGGCGTGGCCTCCGCATCACCAGGGCTTAAATCCACCTCCTTAAGCTTCAGTGTTGGAGTCTTGGTGATAGCAGGTGTGATAAAAATGAGTAGGGCAGGGGGCACGGAGAAAGAAAAATGTGAAATGGATGATGGGAAAAGCTTCCTCCTGCGTCAGCTGGTCATTTGACCTTTGCACCGAAACTCACAGGAGCAGTGACATGAAAAGAGTCTGAGATGTCATTAAAGTGTGACAGCAGGTGCTACAGACTGCTCTTGCCCTAGATCATAAGAAAGATTCACAGTATCTGTATCTAAGTAGGTTTTCTATCATGTGATACACACACACACTGACAAGTCCACAGCGCAGAGTTTAGGACCAAGTATGATTCAAACCAGCAAGTTAAATGCTACGACTACGGTAGTATTCCTGTAGGCTTTTTGGACACAATTGCTACTTTTTATTCAAAGAGTAAGAACTATTCTCCGGGCACCAACTGTTATCATGTTTCCACCAGAGGCCTGCTTAATTCTTTCCAACCATTCTTCTGATCCACGTGCATCCACCAGCTTAACTCAACCCAAAAAATGCCTAATGGCCACTCGAAAAAAAGGCTACTATAGTTTGACTTTAAGCAAACAAGGGGACAAGGGGGGTTGAAGAGATTCCTGAACCTCAGGGATCAGGGTAACACTGTTTTCTCTAAACATTCATTGGCAATTATATACAAACCAAAACACTATAAGTATATAGTGTATATATAGGGTTTAGGGGGAGGTTACTGCATCTATCCTGGGCGTCTACCTGTATGTACAGTTATAACATCTGATCTACAATTCATCTCAAAGTGCCAATCTGCACTACAAAGGCAAAATGCAGCAACTTCAATTTAGTTAAAAATGAAACATGTTTCTTGCTTAGCGATCTTTTTAAAATGTATTCCATTGTGTCACTTCATTTGATGGGTAAACATGGAGCGTTTGAACATTGGATTTAATTATAACAATAATAATACTAATAATTTTTGAAGATGTGAACTACTTTAATTCACTAAATGTGGCTGTATTTTGCCATTGTAATGTCTGCTAAAACTCTTAATATACCTTTTTTAATAACTTTTAATACACTATCTTTTCTCTATATTGACAATATAATGATATTTTCTCTATTTTGACATTGTTTATACTCTATCAATTCTTTGAGTTTCAATAATTCGTTAAATCTTACTCTTAAATCTTTGTTCTTTATATAAACAACACAGTGGGGTGGGCAAGGGGCGGGGATGGTAAGAATAAAGAAAATATTAGCTAAAAGAGGAGGTGGCGACAAAGTTTTCACATTCAGACACAGAGGAAATGGGAAGGAAAGCAGAGTGGAAGAGGGTATGCATTTATGCAGCAGGATCGCACATTTCCTGCGTCCAGGTGGCATTTGTGTGAGCGTGGTGCCTGACGCGCGGAGGTGTGTGTGTCGGTGTGAGAAGCAGAGGAGCCTGCTTGTTGAAACCAGAGCTCAACTGATCCTCAGATTGATCGCTCGGCGTTTCGGTGACAAACACTGGCAAAAGAGCCAACTTCCTCTGACTAGAGACCACGTTCTCTAGGTAACACAGGGTCAGGCCGAGGGGTGTGGCTAAAATCAGGGCTAAGACCAGGGACTGGCTCGCTGTTAGCATCACGGCCAACAGGAAGACGACTAAGAGGCAGGGCAGGAACAGAGGGGAAGGATTCAGGAGGTAGCGGTGGATGGATGGAGATAGGTTAGAGCAAGAGAGAGAGGAGAGATGAGGAAGAGAGGAGGAAGGTGGGAGAGAAAAGAAATAAGACGGCAGAGAAGAGAGAGAGGGGAGGGAGGAAAAGGAAGAGACAAAATGAGGGCAGGTAAGAGAGGAAATGGAGGGCAATTGTAGTCGTGTTGGTTGCCGAAGGACAGCAGGAACCAGACTAACGCACTTAGAGGGCAGGCAGATAGTAACAAATGCCATAAGATGAGTCCATTTTAATGCCAAATTGTCAAGAATTTGACGTAGTCTGGGTGTAGTCATATTCGAAACAATCATTTTGAGGGCTCTGACATTGAAAATCTTTAATTTCCCAGCTGTCTTGGAGGTGAATTTGGACAGAGTGGGAGTAAAAAAGCTGAGTTTCTGTGTTAATCCTGAAAACAGCCTTGTGGGCAGACGCCTGCTCCCATTCTTTCCCAAAAGGGAGAGAAAACACAGGATGAAAGAAGCACATTTAACCACACCCCTCAGAGAGAACCAGCTCCACCAATTTTGTCTTCCAGCTGTTGCTCTGGTTTCAGCCAGGCAACCCTCCTCAAGTCCCAAAAGCTCTGAACTGCATGTTTGGGAGCTTGTGATTGGGCAAGAGGCCAGAGGGTTTTGTGTGAGGTGTTCGAGATCGGCCGACTGCTGATAAAGGAAAGGAGAGGAGGTGATTAAGGGGAGGGTCCACAATGTGTGTGTAGGGGCCGCGTCGCTGATGAGGTCGCCGTCTTCGGAAATGTCTGACAGGCCGTGGTCGAACTCGGAGATTGAGTCGAGGGAAGGGGGGATGGAGGAGAGCGAGGATGATGAGGAGAAGGAGAGAGGAAACATGAAGATTGACTGATGGAGGTGGATTGCGGTAAAGAACACACACAGACAGGGAGAGAGAAGGAAGGGAAAAAAGGGAAAGAAGGAGGAGGTAACCCAAAAAGTATCAAGAGCGAGAGACAGAGTGGGTGGGAAAAGAAAGGAGAGACCCGCGCGCACACATCCACAAAGTGTAGGAGTAAGCGGTGAAGAAATAAGTTAAAAAACAAAAACAAAACCAAAACAGCCGACGCGATGTGCATTGAAACATATCATTTCATTGTTTGTTTTTATGAAATGATGACAAAAAAGTGAGCATGCAAGAGGGAAGTGATAAAAGCAAGATACAAAAACAAAGGGAGCGTGTGGAGGAAAAAAAAGAGAGAGGGAAAGAGACATAACATTAGTCAGTGAACAACACACCAAAAATAGGTTAAAAGTGAACATAGCAGGGTTGTGCAGAGTACAGTTGTGAGCAGAAACAGTGTCAACAGGGCGCCAACCACTGAACGAAGGCAAAACCGCGTTCAGACCAAATGAGGCATTGTGGCAATGAGGGCAAGGTCGTGCGGCTGTGTGGGAGGACACAGCCGGGAGAGTATCATCGTTTGGTTCATGAGCTCCTACGGCTCTCGGCTTCAGAGCAACGACTGTTCTCCATCCGTGACAGAGTGTTTCTCCTGCCATGCTGGTGCAGCCTTCCTGGCAGCACAATGTTGTTTGAGGCACCAGGAAACCTTTTATCAACTTCGATTATAATATATATGTATTTGGATAATAGTATTAGGCTATGTTTACAGTTCTGTTTTATAAAACAAGTGGAAACAACTAAAACACCACTACTGTTGACCGGTCAGTCTGATTGTTGGCTTGTTTCAGGTTGTTTTCTTTAAAAGCTTACTCTGTTTAAGTTTTTGTTATCTTTCTGCAAACATTTGCAATCCATACTGCCACAGTCAAAATGAATGGAAGGACTCGGGTTATCGCCTCAACAACTGATTTGGTCTGAATCAGGCCTAAGACAGAGGTAACTTCAACAGTGCTGGGGTGTGAGCAAGTAAGACAAAAGGAAAGTAAGGAGTGAGGAGAGGGGGGTTCGGGAACAGGAGGCATGCTTAACATACAGAGACAACTATTTTTAGGCTGTAGATTGGCTTTGTTTCCCTTCAGTTTCCCATATAACTATTTCATTGTTCCTATTCAATTGAAACTACCACCCATTACATTTATCTTCACAACTTCAGATAAATGCAGATGGTCCTGCTGCATGGTTCCGCACCCCCCAGGAAAAATGCATGTTGTTAAAATGGTATAATGAATTAAACATTGACCTTCAGTCACACAATAAGGACACATGGGAGCAAAATTAAGCCTAAGACATAATTGCATACACTCTAGAGTAAGCCAAGAAATGACACACAATTTTCATCACACACGTACATAATAATGTCTCTCTCTTTGATACACAAACACTTTTTAACAGTTCCTGTGGGAAAACCAGGCAATATTATAATGACAACAAAATTACAAAGAAACAAAATTACTTGCTTTCTAATATCCATCCTATGTTTTTCGCTTTCCTTCCACAAAGGCTTGTATCCACACATAATGAAAATATGATCCACACACACACCTTAGAGTCAGAGTGGAGCTCCCGTCCGTTCTCAGCTGTGTCCCTGCCAGCCTCGGTTATGCTGATCATTGGTGCTACAGAATAAGAAACATACAAACAAAATAAATTAATAAAAGACACACATGGTTTTCAACTTCTCTTCACTTTAACACACAAAGAAAAACTGATTCTTCCGCTGGCACCTGGGCCTGTAATCACATCATCAACTTATTGATGCATGAACATCACCTTGATGTTGACATCAGTGGAATAAAGTGGCCCTAAAATTACAATACTGTCATAATATCACCTACTGACAGCTACTTTATATACTCGTTCAGCTCAAGATCACTGTTTTTTTATTCTCAAAGGACTTAAAATGATTTCAACACATGAAGGGCTGAGATGTTCTCAAATCAATCCCAAATAAGGTCAAACTAAATTGATTCCTGAACAGTTTGCAATTACTGTAACTTTTAATTTATGGAGGCTAGGACACACATGCTGTAGCTTGTATCTTCAGTTCAACTTTTCAAAGGCTGGGATTTGATCTTGTAGAAAAAGGCAGTATAATAAAAAGATTTACTCTGAGGTATGACTTGAGATATGTTGGCCTGCAGTGGAACAATGTGGCCAGCAGGGGACAATGTAAGATCATGAAACAACCTGACACATGTGACACAGATATGCACAGCTGCATGAAGTGGGGTCGTTAAGACACATCCGGAAAACCACAAATAAAAAGTCGTTTTCTGTTTTTCGGACATTATAACATGTATTTGATGCGGAAAAAGGCTAACTGTTTATAAAGAACTTCAGAAGATATGACACCAAGTTGAAATATGAAATGTGATCCCTGCTCAGTTGTTTCTGAATGTAGGTATTCTTTTAGTTTTCTCATCTCATATTGTTTGATTGACATGAGAGTGACGATATATTGTATCTACATGCTGTGTTTCTTCCATCACGACGGCCCTTGTTCCTTTTAGACACACATAACATGTGTACACATCTTTCCATCTCTTTCTTTCTCCTTCTCCGTCTCTCACCGTGTGACAGGAAACAGCTGCTGCAGCTATTTCCTGTATCTGGTCAGACACTAGCATTTGACAGCCAAACACACACAGAAACACAGACACAGCCCTCCATCCATGACCCTGCTTCCATCTACCCATCATTCTACCCACTCTTCTTTATCATCTGTATATCCACTTACTCAGTACTGTTTAGAAAGAGGCTCAAACCACATATTTTTGTGAATCTCAATGAGTTAGTGTGCATGTGGTACCTCCATCCAGACTGCGACTGATACGTTTGGATGAGGTGCGTTCAAAGTTGGGTGCAGGTCGGTCTATGAGGGAGCTGGCCACGCGGGTCTGGGCCTGAGTCCGCCCGCTGTAACGGAACTTGGAGCCCAGAGTCAAGAAGCGGGCCTTGGGTGGAGGTTCTGGTGCATTTAACCTAGAGACAAGAGAGCAAGGGGGGAATGGAGGGAGGGAGGGGAGGGAGGGAGACAAAGATGGGAAATTGGGGACAGGAAAATAATTTGAAAACGTATTCAAAGGGATTTACTTTGTAATAAAATTTAACAGTCAAAACTGTATGTGCATGTGCAAGGGGGGCAAAAATGTTTCTCTTTCCTCGACAGGATATTAAAGCTTATTTTCTTGCAGACACAGCACACACAAAAAATCCAGCAGTGATGGGCACCTGGTTGATCTTTGTGTGTGTGCATATTAGAGTCTATTCATTCCACCCAGCAACAGACTGGTTAAACAACCACAAGATACACTCTCTGGACTTGTTGTCTGAGAACAGAGCCAGCTTTTTGTTGAGACTGATAAAGCACACATTTCTTTATTGAATGTTACCTAACGAGCTGTTTCGATTCCCCTGAACTTCAGACTGGGTAATCTCCGAAATCCATGTGCATACACAGAACAAGTTCACTTTATGGTGTGTATTTGAATGTGTGCATTTCTACCTGAAGAAACTGTGATTCTCCACACAGACTTTCCACAGCCTTTTGGCAGATCGATGATTCTGGAGCTTGAATCCCACCGTGCTCTCAAACTGCTCTGTCTATAAAGGAAACATAGAAACAACAAAAATTATCACTTTTTTTCCACCACAGAAGAATCTAGAGCTGCACAAGATGGAAAAAAGTTTTTTTGCACACACCTGATTTAATCTAAAGTCTGTAGGTGCATATATGTATGTGTTGGTTCATACCTCTCCTGGTCTGATCTTGATGTAGAAGTTGTTCCTCTTGTAAGAAATCTTGAGTATTTTGGGCCAAGCAAAACGATTTATCCGAAGTCTATCTTTGTAAACCAGGAGTCCGTTGGCGCACACACCAAGCATGATGTCTACACCCTCAGAATCCTGCAACAGTCACATTCAAATGGACACAAAATACATTTTATTGTGAGTTATTCATTAATCTCTGCAAAACATCTGTACATGCTGCCTGTTTCTGTTAATGAGATTGTACTGTACCCCAATTGATCTCTAAAGTAGTCTGCTAAAGGTCAACAGAAACTCAATTATCACACAGACAAACACTCAGTCCAATGCTGACACGACACGCTAACTCACTAACAAAGCTTTTAAGTCCAAGGCCATCTGCTAATGGTGAAGAAAGGTATTGATTACAGTAGTAAATTAACAGGGAAAATCTGTTGGGCTAATGGAGATGGATGCAATATATTGATAATGTGTTACTGGGACACAGAAAAGCGTGTCACATGGCCTTGCCATGCTATCAGCGGTTCATCGACCTCTGTGCTCCTGCTTGAGATACATCTTAACACTCTTTGGCTTGGACACACTGGCAACATGGATGGAGTGGAAAAACAATTTAGCTTGTGTGGTTTCTGTGAGTAAACAAAGAGTCTTTAGTGAATGCAGCTCTGGATGAGGTCGTCTCCATTTTGAAAGTAATGCCTAACAAACAAAAAAAAGATAGCCAGCTTTACAAGAATCTGACTTTGAAAATATATAACTAAACATCAGTACAACTTGCTTAATTAATAGACCTGTGGTATTTAGGTATTTTCATCTCTGCGGCTGTTAGAACTATTCCATTCTAAATTCAAGTCTCAGCAGATCAAAACAACCGGTGGACTATGAGTTAAAGACACTACAGCTAGTCGTGAATCAACTGTACGTCTTGTTGCTAACCAAAGTTCAAATGTTTGGGGTTTTTTTTGTCTCAATACACTTATAGTATATTAAATAGTACTAGTATAGTAAATTTTTTTCTACACTAAAAAATCACACACAAAAAGGTTTTTTTAAAAAACTAAACAAAAAGAAAATTAAACATGAAAAGATCTGGATTGCCCTTGGTCTACATTTATTGCCCAACATTGGTTGGGCTATAGACAAATATTTCCTTTTAAATTTGGATGTAAACAAGAATGTGAGGATGTTGTAGGCTGAAGCAGCTAAATGAACTTCAGCTGACTTCATTGTCATTATTTACACCTGTGCGTTTCTAATTGTGACACATCTACATGTATTCAAGGTTAATTGTCTATCAACACTAAACATCTTGCTCTCATGCCCCACATCCTGCAATCCTACATATCCTATTTTAAAACTGATAATCACGTGATTTAAATAGTATTGGAGTGGTTAAAATGTGTCTGATTATATTTCTAATCAAAGCAGGAAAATGCAGGCATGCTTTCTGATTATTTGACATGTATTTGAATGGGTTCAATTCTGGCACGTGGTGTCATGAAACTTGCAGGACAAATTAATGGCACACGACAAAAAATAGATCTGCCCTTTGAATTCCCACAGCGTTGGTATGCTATAAAAAAAGATTTTCAACATTTTGAAATCTGTCACTGCTGCTCTGGTCTTCTCCCCTGCTTCGCCGTCTGTGTTGCAAACAAGTGGAGCATGCCCTTAAAGGGGACTCGCCCATTTTCTCTCTTTCAAGGACCTGTCTGCACATCCCTCTAACCTTATCTCTGTCCCTCACGTCTTTGTCCTCATCTTACATCCTCTCTTTCTATTTTCAGACTCCCTCTCATATTTCCCCCATTTCTTCTGCCTGTCTTGCACAAAGACACACAAACATACTCAGACACGCATGGAAACATGCATGCAATCTGCTGATGACCTGCTATCCCAGTGAGAGAGACTGGCTGTTCCCATGGCAATGGCCTCCATCACTGTTTGTACAGCTGACACGCACACACACAGATAGAGTGACACAAACGGGCAGACGCACCGACACACTCTCCCCACATCAAGGAACTGTGCTAATCCCCTCATGTCAACAACAAGGGAGAGGAGAAACAAGAAAAGGGCGAGGACTCATTCATTCATTTAGACCTTAGCGTGGTGCAGGTCCACCCCGTACATGGACAGCTTCTTGGCATTCTCTAGAAACTGGGTGTCGGCCTGTGCTGGTGTCATCCCCCTAGACACACAAAAGGCAAATTACTACAATCATTTAACTAACAGCAGTATAGAGGCATAAATCCAAAAAATTTGATTGTATGAGACATAATAAATAAATATAGACTTGATGCGGACCACTTATGACTTCATCACACTGTTCTCTCTGACCTGTGAGACTTGTGGAGTTCAAGAATCTTCTCCTCCATCTCTTTGTTCTGATTGGGCGCAAAGGTCCGTTGACTGACATAGTCCAGAGGCCGAGGCTGGTCGGGTTCATAGTCACCAAATTCTGCCTGTAAACCAAAAGATGCTTCAGGTATACTTATAATGAGGAAGAATTAAGCTAATTTCCAAAGGTTCTATACAAAGCAAAATAAAATGGTGGACACAAACAATAACAGTTTAAAGGTTATATAACAACGTGCAAAAGGTGTATGATAAATAAAATAGAATAATGTAAAGTATTTTTATATAGCTACAAATTAAAATAGGTTTATTGAAGTGACTTAACTGTTAAAAGCACATTTAGACCACCAAGTCTATAAAATCACACTTATAAAAATATGTTTTTAAGAGGGATGTGAAGAGGTGAAGGAGCCCGCCAGTCTGATCTCCTCTGGGAGATTGTTCCAGTGAGTGGGGGAAAAGTACCCATAGAGTCTTTATCAACAGAGACACATAAGCAGCAGGTGACTCACAAGTGGAAACTGCACTCCACAGTGAATCTTCACACAGTGTGTTTTACCTGCAGTGTGTATGACCCCAGCAGAGCGTGAGTGACAAACGAGCAAGGCAGTCGACCTGACGCCACGTCTTCACGGAGCTGCAGACACAACAGGTACCTACAGGAAAGGAAAAGAGAAACAGGTTTCAGTTGAAACTACAGAAAAGCCTTTCTCTGAACTCGAATCTGCTCTATTGTTCATGATAATAATAAAGCGATCCCAGTAGCCTCTCCTCCTGTGAGGCCAGGGTCAGCTGGTGAGGATTAAATGTCTTAATGTTGCTGGGTTTGTTGAATAATTTTCTTAGCATGCTGGTACGCTGCTTTATTGGGATAGCCTTATTTCTAATCCCCACCATGTCATACCCGAACTCGGTTGCATAACATGTACGTTCGCCTTTAGTGAACTGTCCGGTGGTTTTGTGGATTCGAGACAGTGTGTGCCGTCCTCTGTAGTGAAGCTTCATGGAAGAGCTCATTATGTGAATGGAGCCTCTGTGTTAATGACTAATTCAGACACCTCAGGGTGCTGGGAAATAAATCATCCTGACTACTGAAAAATGTCATTCAAAGTCACTTTGGTGAGACAGACACTTGCTGACATGGAGGCTTAAACTCCAGTCATCTAGTCACAGTTCTTCTCTTCACTGGCCAAATATATTGCCCACAGGACAAGAGTGCATCTTACAATGTTAATATGCATAATTACAGAATATATGAATATACTGTACATTGAACTTCTGAACTCATATGAAACTGCATTTATGGTGTCTCCTGAAGTTTAACATAAGATGAACAAGCAAAATAATGCACCCAAAGTGCTGGAGGAGAATTTACCGTAGAAGTCACTCACTGCAGGTCAAAGTGAGCAAATGCTTGTTAGTGAGTGTGATTTCTGTGTCCTCGATTAGCCTTTAGCCGCAGAACAACCATCAGAGAAGTTGTCCGCTCCATTAGACATACACTCCAACCTAAATGCTGCGTGCTTGGAGGATGCCCGTGAGTGTAAGTGCGTGTGTGCGCATGCAAATACAAATGAATTAGCAACGTGCACAAAGCCAGCTTGTGTCTGCTTTTTCATGTTTGTTTTTTTTTCCTTTTACTTTTACCGTGTCACCTTAGTCATGCAAATCAATTAAATCTGCACATAAACATAATATTTTATCAATAACATTAAAAGGGGTGGCTTATAGTAAAAACCCCCACAGAGAAGTATTCTACTACTACAACTACTACTTAAGCACCACTTAAGCTGAGGCCATAATGTCAGTTTTGTGTTTACAGTTTGTTCCATTGCGGCCAAGTGGCCATAAAAACTCATTAGTGAAGGATTAAAGAAAACATTGGTGCATGTGTAACAAGTGTATGTACATGTGTGTGTGTGTGTGTGTGTACCTGGTAATGTCTTCAGTGAGCAGTGAGGGGTCAGGAGGGTAGAACTTGACGTTGAATGCAAACTGCCAGTTGTTGCCTGGACAAACAGTGATATACAGCATAGTAACATTACACACTGCATGTATAACAAGTGCAAGAGAATATATGTGAATACATGACACAGCTAGTGTGGCAGCATTATAATGAGGGTTTCCCGTATTTCAATGCAATTCCATCCATCCCTCTGCCCGTCATGTGACCCATCTGTCTAATGCAGAACAGCTTTTAGGATGCGCTAAGCCTGGTACATCACACATGCATGCACACACACGCAAGCACTCAACAGATCTGCTATTGCATAAGCTCATTCTAGCTTCACCCAATGCCAAATTGTAACATTTATCATCATCAAGACATCACATTTCCTACTCTCATTGCCCTCAGCAGGCCATATTGCCTGCCACCTTCACCACCCCCACCCTTTCTATATTGCTTGGCTCCATGCTGCAACACACATGCACACACATAAACACACTCAATATAAGATGGAGATCACAGCGTCTGGAAAATTCCATCCGGGAAAAGCTGACATCACATCGAGACCATTTCCTCCTCCAAGGTCAGACACGCATCCATGTATGCATATGCACACGTGCACATGCGGCGAAAAGTCCTCACATACGCCGTCACACACGTGCAGAAGCAGGGCCTTCGCAACTGCATCTCAGAGGACGAGGAGGAGTGAGGGATACTGTGACGTGACGTGATGAAACTAGACAAAGAAACTCTCACCCGAGACGCAACACAAGAGGTGAAAACGAGGTGAAATATCAATTTTCCATGCGATGCTGATATCATGTGTGTTCTCGTTCTTTCCCCAGATTTAATTCGTGTCACTTAACATACAAAAATGGAAAATCTTGAGTGCAGACAGCCTTGTTCCCTCGCCCGTGTGTGTATGTGTGTGTTGATGTGTCTGGGAGTGAGATTGACTTTGTATGTCTTGTCGGCAGCACTAAGTGCTCTGGGAGTCTCTCATGACCGTTCTGACTTTCCACGCGCCGCCCATTAATCTGCCCCAGGATGTAAAGAATACACACATACCGATACCTATACACACACTATTCCTCACCTCTTGACACGAGATCCACTGCACTCTTACAATTGCTTACTTCTCCCCCACACCCTTCATATATTCGCTTGCTCTTTAACCTCCTCACAGCCCTCTTTCTGCCCATTTCTTACAGGGGTCCTTCTCACTAAGGATATTTCTTTTATATAATATTAGAAAACCTATGTTTATTGTTTGGAAATGTTTTGAATGTAGAATGGTAAAATCTAAAATATGCTTTATGCTCACCACCTATCCTTTGAGCATAAGATTAATGGTTTTTATCTCAGCATGGACACTGAGTTGCCTGCAAATGTCCATTACACTGTCAGCATGGTGAGACACGCAACACTATAAAGGTTAGCGAACATGCGTGGCAGCAGTTAAACATTAACAGCAGCCATACGCACTGCAGACTGCAGAGCTTTACTGACTGGACAAAATCCAGACTCTTTAGCTTTCTCAGCTCTCTGCTCTGTTTCCAGTGTCATTCTCGACTCAGACATCGAGCGAGGCAAAAATCTTGTTCACATCATCTGTCAAAGTGAAATGTAAGACGGAGCTCACTCGTCTGGATTAAAGTTTAACTTTCAGTGGTCTTGAAAGACTGACAGCCGTTTTTTTTGTGCCATTAGTTATGTTGGATTTGACTGCTGACAGCTACGATTTCTAGGTTCAAGTTTCATTTTTATTGGCTCTCTATCCAATTCTGATAACTGAAACTTTCAGCTTTATAGATTAAATTCTCAGTCTTATATTTCTCCTTTTTCCCCCAAGCGCTGTCATGTTTTTCCAACTTTCTATCAGCTAACCTACACATTCTTCTACATCTTTTCTCTATGTGGCTCATCATCTATTACATTCTTACCTCACTTATTTTACATAGTTTTTCTCCTTTATTGTATCCTGCCCTAAAAACCATGATGCTACAGACACAAAGAGAAAGCACACGTACACATATTTGGTCATAGTACGCTGCATTTTCCAACCTTTGTTTGGACTCATTTACATTTTTTTGTTGTATCTTTATTCCTACGGGGAAAAAAGTTGTTGTCTTACAGGTGATGAATGCAACAAGGCTGCAACTATTATCATTTTTCTTTTTACTGATCTGTCAGACATTTTCCCAACTAATCTATTAGTCATTTGGTCTACAAAATGTCAAAAATTGTGAAAAATGACGGTTGGTTTTTCCGATCTTTATATGACAGGGCAGTCCAGCAACGGCTTAAAAGCAAAGCACATGCAGCAGCTTTGACCTTCAGAAAATAATTCAAGAACCGGTAAAAAGAACGTTCAGTGACAAATATTTAGGCACCCGCCCGGTATGTGGTGACGTAGAGCTTTGGCGGCCGACGGTACACTGATGGTAGTTTAGAACAGAATGGTGTCAAGCCTGTCATTTGTGTGGTGCTGTGTCTGGACCAACATATACGATACAGTCTGTCTCTCTCACTATAAACATTTACACACACATACACACACACAGAAATGTACACAAATGAACACATTGCATACCACTCATCCATGAACCACAGGCGTTCACACACACACACACACACACACACAGTAACACAACCGCAAAGACACAGGCATGCACGTTTACCCACACACTGTGTTCAGCTTACACATGGAACCGCACACAGTCTGCACACACCCAGACGTAACAACCTCACACGGTCTAATTCTAAAATAACACTTTATGAGCCAAAATGATATGTTTTAGGTTGTGTATTAAAGCCTGTTTTGACTTATATTGTAAGAAGGAGACATGAGAAGTAAACAGCAAAAGATAAAAGGTAAAGAAAAGCCAGCTAGCTTATTAGCATATTCTTAAAAAAATAACCCAGAATAGTAAACAAATGCTTACAAATATTGAAAAGAACAGTTCGTCTGCAAAAAACATGACTTCTAATCAGATGTTTAACACATGAAATGTGTTACATCTCAATTCTACCGAGATCCTGTTTGTGATAGTACTGATTTGAAACATACCAATTACAATCCTCATTGCAAATGGAGGAGACCATTTTAATCGTTACTGCCACATGCGTGCATTCAAACATAAAATAAAGCCATAGCCCTGCTCGACTGCTCTGCATGCTTGACAGCCGTCTATCAACAAAAGAAGAGATGATGCTGCACCTCACTTTGCATTTATAAATGATCAACGGTTTATAAAGAGATTGATGAATAATGAAACAGAGATCACACTTTGGCAACCTCCTCCACGCCACCAGCTCTGGCAAGTCAGCTGTCGTGTTGTCTCAAATGTCTCCGCCTTTGTTTGACTTAATTGTGATGCTTATTCCTTTAATTTCAGAATATATATTTATCAAATATTTATATCTAATTAATTGCCTTTTGGCTCAGAAGTTGTGGCCCCTGTATTAAGTGAAACATCTCGCAGGCTGACGGAGATAGAGTTGGATGGATGGACTTTGCAAAAGGCGAGAGTAAATTAAGAAAATAAACTTACTGCGTATCTGTCTCTTGATTTCCTTCGTGGGGTCCAACCAACACTAGAGTGGAGCAGACGAGAAGGAAAGAGCGGGAGGGAAGTTAACCTCTATACTGAAACAGTTTCACAAGACACTATACAGATGTCTGGGTCGGGAGTTTTTTTAGATGTGAACATTACTGACTTATTTGGCATGAAGTACATCATGTGCATGTGTGTGTAAGGATACATACCTTCTGTTCATGGCTGTCCGTGTATGTCAGACCAAAGTAGTCTTTCTCCAGTAGGTTAAGGTGCTCACACACCTTAAAGAATAGGTACTGGCCTTTAGCACGTTTCTGCAGAGGAAGAGAGATTCAAACACAAACTTAAAGTCGTACTTTATTGTACATTTTAATGGAAAACAGTATTAGAAGCCACTAAATAATGTTTCCAGATAAAAAGTTTTGAATGCAATTTTAAAGCTTGAGAAATATGATCACAGTACCCTGATAAAAAAAAAAGTTTCAAAACTCATTTTGTATGGTTTAGTGTGGCACTTCTAGCCTCTCTATCAATGCATCTGTTTTTTCCCTTTCAGCTACATCTGTCCTATTATTCCACTGCTCTCTTCCTCAGTCTCTCCATCTGTCTCTTGGCAACGCATTCCTTCATGGCCCCGACGGGAGCCTTGTCCATAAAAACCTCCACACTCAGCTATGACAATGACATTTAGCACACATCCATGCATGCACGCTCGCACACAAACACACAACGGTGCCCTTTAGGCAGACAGAAGGTCAGACAGAGTGGATGGGTGGAAAAGGGGGGAAAAAGGATGCGAAGAATGACATAATTAAATAATATTCATTTCTTTCCAGTCAGGCAGCACAGCCGCCGTCTGACGCACCAGATGACACTGGCATTTCACAGACAGACTCACAGACGGGGCAGGGAGCGTGGTGGAAGTGGAAGGGAAAGAGGATGAAAGAGTGCATTTTTCTTCAGCTCAAAACATCTGCGGTATTTTCCTATACTTGGTCAGGCACATGTGCCTCATACAGAAACTCAGTGTAGTTGAATTCTGAACGCCCCAAAGAATGTGAGAATGTGACCTTTCAGGGTTTCTGGGTCTGTGCCAGCGTGCCTCCAAGCAAGGCACTACCTAAGAACTATTGTTTAATGTCTGCGGGCCGTTACAGAGCCCTTACTTTGATCCAGAAATGTCTGACCGTCACACACCGTTATATGACTTTGATCCGCATGACAATATGAGAGGATTTATCAGACTACTCAAAACTGGTTCTTTTACAATTTTTCAAAAGTCAAATTCAACGCTTTTTATGAACTCAACAAATCTAATTTAAAATGTAATTTAAAAATGTCAAAATGATTTCCTTGATAGAAAAGGGGGACAAATCACTGATTGCTTACGCATGATGTTTCAACTTGAATGAATGGTGCCTCTAGTTCTGGCGGTGATACAAAACAGCACAATGTCGACTGTTGAGAAGTTGCAAGCAGGTCAGAGCAAGTTTTGGATGTGCTACGTGCAAACAATACGGGTATTAGCAACGGCTTTCACCCTTATGGCCCCTCTCATCAAAGTTTTTCACCAGCCACTTCTGAAACTTATCTTCCACGAACCATTTGTCATTAAAATTGCATCTCAGCATCTCTCTCAATTAAACAAACAGACGCTACTGGACAATGTTCCCATCAGCGAAACATTTATACCTAAAGCAAATTTAAGGTAAACTGAAGAAAATATATCTCCTTCATTTCTTTGATTTTATCTAAAGACCTTTTAAGGACCAGCAAGAACACTGTTACATATTGCCAAATGAACTTGTGATCATCAACTACACACAAAGTGGCTTTCTAATACTATCCCATGTTACAGCTTGTATCCCCAGCACAATAAAAGACTATAAAAGTCGAATGACCCTAAATCCCTACACGACTAAGAACCAAACTGCTATATCGCACAATTCAGCTGAATGAAGTCATAAACATAATAATGGGGAAGAATGAGACCATATAATGATCATAAAAGAGCTAGAGAGACTAAGTGCTTGTCTCTATTATGTTTTCCGTGTAAACACGAGGCAGTAAACGCACCGCTCTGTGTCAAACCCAACTGGAAAGCAACTTTGCCTAATATCTGCAAATGCTACTTGACTCACGTCTGACTGAAACTTAATGAAATTCTATGAAATGGTACTTAAACCGTGTGACACTCAAATCCTGCTGAAACCAATACTAATGACATTCTTAGAAACAGCATTAAAACCATGTGACACTAAGACTCCCCTTTGAAAGCCACTATTTAAAGAGAGTCAGAAAACGTCTGGACGAGATCTCCAGTCAGGGAACTGCGGCTGACAAAATTTGCACTCACTTATTACAATGGAATAAATGTGTTGCCGTGGGCTCATAAATGGGACGGAAGGATGATAGAAGAATGGATGAGGAGTCTGAGTAGAAACTGTTCGTGTGCATGTGCGTGTGTGTGTATGTGTGTGTGTGTGTGTGCGTGCATGTGTGGTATTGTGTGTGTTGGAGGCCTGCTGGGCAAAACAGAAAATTTAATCTCTGGAATGCATTGTGCATCTCTCCCTCTCGCAACCTAACTATGCCAGTGTGTGGAAGGAGAGATGGATGGATGGATATGTGTGTGTGTGTGTGTGTGTGTGTGTGTGTGTGTGTGTGTGTGTGAGCATTTCAGGACAATAGCAGTTAGCCGCAGTATCAGCGTTTTCTGTTGTGAGACAAAGCAGCTACTGTTGGAACGACCGTAGACAATCGCAGGCACGCTGTTTGGCGTCGGCAAACCCTAGTTTGTAGCCAGTTGAAATCCTCACCAAATGTGCAAATGTAGTCATGTAAAAGCTAAAAACGTTCTGTTGAGGGGCTCTTGAACCAGGCCCTTAACTGTTAACAGCTCCAGTGGACCTGCTCGGTGGCTATTCTGGGCCACTTCCCACTGTATGGGAGTGAGTGTGGGAATGTGAGGAAGGGTACTGCTAAAAAAAGTGCATGCTGTTTGGGAAACATGAGGTTTTAACCATGAGCTATGGAAATAATGAGGAAAACACACATGTAAAAAGGACCATCAGATAATAAGCAATAGTGTAGAGACTTTCAAATAACTTACTTTAACTCTGCTCTCACATTAAATTACTATATTGCTAGCAAAGTAAACACCTAAGTAAAACACTTCCTGGTGCCTCCCGGACTTTTTGGGGCTTAGAAATCAAAGACGCGCTACTTTTGAAATGTTTTCTAAATCACTACTGCCGATCAATGTTACACCAGCATGAAAAACACGTGATGTTGTGAGTAATTGTACAAGTATGTTTGAATGTGTGTAAGGGGGGGGGGGTGAGGCACATGCTTTAGGGAGTAGCAGATGCAGAAAACTAATCTGGTGAGACCACCATAATCTGCCAGGTTTCCGTGTGTGTGTGTGTGTGTGTGTGTGTTCTGGTCACCAGACAAGCCCCTGTAGCGTGCTCTGCATTTATCCCCTAAACCACGCCCAAACACTGTGAGCGGGTGCTTCTGCTATAACTGCACTTTGAGTCAGAAAGTTAAATACCCCATCACCACCCCAACCCCCCAACTCCGGCTCCTACTCACACACAGACACACACACCAGATCTGATCCTATTAGAAATTACATCATTGACACACCATCACTCACTCGTGGCCTAATTGACTAGCAGAACGTGACAGACACACCCACTAACGTGCATGGTGTATACTGTGAAATGCTGATGGGTATAGGGACTATTTTTTCTTGCACCATGAAACTTTTTCAGGAAAACATCAAAGCTACAAGCAAGCTGCAATTGTGTACACATCAGACATAACACACTGATTAGATCTCATCTGATCCGAACAGAACTAACCCTTCATCCAGTTCACTTGTCCAAACAGATGTCAAGAAAATGTAAGAGGGCATCAGAACACCAGAACGTTAGGGAACATAGCTGCAACTATTTTAAGGCATTAAACTTAATAACTGTCATCCCGCTTGACATTGAGTGCGTGTCTGTCTCTGAGGTTTTTTTGGTCTTACCTCCACCTCGCAGGTGAAGTCAGTCCCATCCAGGAGTGATACTTGACACACCACCAGCTTCATCTTGGTCTTCCTCACCAAGCGAAGAGGAGACTGGAAAATTGAGGCTTGGCCTTCTCCTTCCCCTTCTTCTACACCTTCCGCCTCTCCTTCCTGCTCCTTCTTCTGCTCTTCTGCTCCTTCTCCCTCTGTTGTCTCCTTGGCTTCTTCAGGACTTTTCTTGGGACTCTCTTCCACCTTCTCTTCCTTGGCAGGCTGACACAGTTTGTGAGAAAAAAAAGAAGAATTATGTCAAATTGCAGATACAAACAGGGTTACCCCCCAGTGTGGCTGTCAGGTACCCTCTTTGAAGAGTTATTATGAAGGAAGTTACCTAAAAAGCTGTGTGTTTGTCTAAACTAAGTACGAGAGAACGTTGTTTCTCTCTCTCAATTGCTCCTCTTTTGTAATTCTCCCTCTGGTCTGATTCTGCTCTTAGAAACTACAGGCGTTTCTTTTGGCCAGATTACTGAAATGTTGATGTCACTGGGTGGGCCTGAGTGCTTTAATGTGATCAGTGGATGGAACAGTTTATGTGTGTGCATGTGCATGAGGGTGAATGGCCTGGTGTGTGTGTGTGTCTTGCTCTCTTGGCTGAGGCAAAGGAGGAAATTTGTTTAGGCAAAATACTTCACCAGTTTTCTGTTGAGGGCCAACGTTGGTTGTGGCTTCATCTCAGTGATTACTAGCTAACTTGCAGATGGAATAACACTTACACTGACATGTAACATCAAGCAAAAATGTTACACACCACTCACAACAGAATCTGACAAGTTCAGCCATTCTTTGTGCATGTATGTAATTGTTCAATCAGAGTAAATAACTAAAATTAGGGATGTTTTCTGAAAACATTTATACTACATTTTAACTAGCATTGATACGCCTCTGATAACTGCTAACTCTGGGAAATTCACTTATTTTTCTTTGTTGTCAGGAGTTAGATAAGGGGGTGGACGCTACATTCATGTTTGTTGGATTACTTTATGGCTAGGAGCAGTAACACCCTGCAGCTGCTGGCCTGGCAAGCCCACAGTGACAAGAAGAATCCAGGAAGTGACGGCACACAGACAAGAAAATGTCCAGCACAAACACCCCTTACAACCACACGTTGTGTATACATCAAACAAACAAGATAACATGTAAATTAGGGTTCCAGCATGTAGATTTATTTTTAGATTTGTCTGTTTCCCCCTGACACCAGTCTTTATGCTAAGCTAAACTAGCGTGCTGCTGAATGTAGCTTTATAGTGGAGAGACGTCAAGAGTGGTGTAAATCTTCTCACTGAACTCTCCATAAGCACCATTTCTTCTGCAATTAACGTAAAGGTATTGCACATTTTACTGATGTGACCTGTCCATTATCACTCTCTTCCAGCATTAAGTAGTAAATGAAATGTAACCACAATGAAATCAAGTCCAGTTGTGCTTGGGCACTTTTTTGTGCACCTTCTCTTCTCTCATGTCTCTCTCTCTGTCTTTTAATAACTCACATCAAGCTGTATTGGTGTGCTGGGAGGCATGCAGCAGACTAATGGGTGACCCTGTGTTTACTTTGTGTCCAGCATGTGTACTGGTGGGGTGTGGCGAGATAAGATGCTACATATGACTGATACCTCGGTGTCTGCACTGGCGTTGGAATGAGATTCAGCTTCTTTTTCCGTCACTTGCTCAGACTTCTCTGCCTCCTTCTCTTCCACTTCCTCTGCGTGACCGTTCACTTCTGGGGTGGGCCCCTCCTCGTCCTGTGTCACCTTGTTAACTGCTTCCTCTGTGGCTGGGACCTCCTTGGTCGGAGAGGTCTTCAGATAGTAAAAACCCAATTAAACATTTGTGTTGGGAACATGAAATGTTTGCTGTTTGATCATTTAAGCAAGGTTTTCTAATCAGTCATGACATAATACAACCAGTCAGAGAAATGTACCTGGCTCAGAGACTTCTGCTTCTTAAGCCATGTTGGCAGGTATCGAGATATTCCTTTCCCCTCTTTGCCGTCTTTCTCCTTCTCCTTCTCTTTTTCCTTCTCCTCTCCCTCTGCGTTCGCTATTTCCTCAGTTTCTTCCTCGGCTTTTTCCGATTGGTCCGGCTGAGCGGCTGACTCCTCTGCTTTTTCCTTCACCTCTGTCTCAGAGCCCACTTCTGTTGTCATGGTGACACGTCAACCTGCAGAGCGACAAAGAAGAGTGACGAGAGGGCGTTAGATTGGATTTCGTGCATCAAAGTTATTCCAAACAAGTATATCTTTAACATGAAACATGGTTTTTATTAAGGGGCTTGTTTAATTGGATCATCATCATCCTAAAAGAGATGCCAAATCATATTTTATGGCTTCACCTAGTTCTGGCTGCTCGTATCACAGAGAACTGGAGAAAAATCACACTGCCACACTGAATTTGCCAAGACTGTAAATTTTTAATGGCACACAACTTGGATTTTAGTCTGGAGTATCTTTAATAAATGAGCCACATGGTCCCATGGTTTCTTCTTTAAAATGCCTCAATGCTTCTCTTCATAAGACAAAATGGTAGACAAAGAAAATATCTCTGGAAATATGATACTATTAGATAATTAAGTCGTGTCATGTAGGGAATACAACTGAATGATCAAATATATTGGGTTATATAAGTCGGAAGAATCTGGCCCTTTGGCTCACAGCTGTAAGCACATGAGCTCATAGCTGTTTAAAACATTAGCTCTTGGATTTGAGTCGTCCACATCTCTTTTACACAAGTACACAAAAACACCAGAGTTTAGGATGTCATTATGTCACACGGGTTTCATCTGGGTCAACAGCTGGTTACAAGGCTGCACACACAGTGAAGGAGGGGAAATTACTTAAGTCTTAATATCTGAGTCATTGGTTTTACAGCTGTGCTCAACACACACACACACACACACACACACACACACACACACACACACACACACACACACACACACACACACTCTTCAACCCGAATTTCTCTGGCAGCGCTGTTCACACACACACCTCATCACAGCAACAGACAAAGTTATTCAGCATGACACTAATTTGTTGATGACACTCGATGGCCAGGACATTGGTCTCCAGGGTAATTTGAGGTCGAAATATGCAAACATGCCTGCACACACTGTTTGGTCTGCTGCATGTGTGTTTCAGCATTTCCACACAAGCAGCTTCAGGCTGAGGGTAAAGCATGATTCACACACTATGAAGTCATTGTCATTCTCTGTCCTCTCAACGGTTCAGAATCTCTCTCAGCCTGTTTTTCCTCACTCTCTCGCCCTCTCCCTCTGGTTCTATTATTCATTACGTCGTCTACGTTCTACCTTCTGACCGTCTTACCAATTCTCTGACTTTCTCTTTTCTGCCCTGCCACCTTCAATAAGAGAGGACACACACACACACACACACACACACACACACACACACACACACACACACACACACACACATGCACGCACGCACACTCACGTCCAGAGTGCAGCAGTGGTGTGCAGGGAGGGGGCAGGAGTAAAAATAGAACAGGTCTCCTTACGCATGATCGGCTAATGAGGTAGGGAGGGGAGGAGGGGAGATGGATGGAGAGAGGTGTGTGTGTGCTAGTAGGTGTGTGCAAATGTTACGAGAGGCAAAACTGTATGCTGTGCAGATAAGGAGATAAAAGACAAACATGACTGACTTTTATCTCAGAGAGAGGGAATCCCAGAACAGACCACTGGTTAATATCAAAGATCTTAAAAATCAGGTCAGAAATATATTTTTAGTCATGCTGTTCGATTGCACCTAAGTCATCCACTTTGGTTCAGACTGAAATATCTAAACAACAGGGTGGATAGATTTGAATAAATGTAACAGTCATTTATGTTACCCTGGGGATGAACTGTAAAAACTTCACAATTCCTTACAACCCCTACACGACCGATTAGCATATACCATAATGACATTCCCAGCTTCAACAGTATTTTGTGTGTGCAAAGCTGAGCATGTTTAAATTATACCTGCTAAACACCAGCTTGTTAACGTTGTCAGTTGGAGCATGTGAAAATGCTGATGACACTGGCTGGAATGCTTAGTCTTTGGAAAGAGACTAAAAATAGAAAAAAAATAAACATCTCCAGTGGTTATTACTAGCAAAAGAGAGTGCCATTTGCAAAAATGTGGAGCATTATTTAGATAAATGACCACATATATTTCAGTTTAAGTCAACAAAACAAGCAGTTATTCAAAGAGAAACAGCCACCTTATTTTTGCTACTAATGGAAGAAAAGCTATTTCAGTTTGAGTAACAGGCATGGTCATGGTCACCATGTGGCCATGATGCACAGGGTTTTTAATGTGCAAGAAAGGGGGATTAGTGAAATGGTGCAGGCTGCCATCTGTGGAGGTCCAAGACCCAAATACATTTTAAATCAATTTGAGCATAAATTCGCCCAATTTGCGCTTCCCTTCTTCTAACCCCAAAGTACAGTCAAGACACTGCATTTCTCAATGGACTAACTAGCAGTGCATGCATGTGTTAGTTTGTGTGAGTTGGCATCAGACTGCAGCTTTTTGCAAGATGTTCGTCACGGCCGCTTAGGCCTGCTTTAAACCAGACCCTCTTTCTCTACAACTGTTGAACACCGGGAACCTTGTTCTACCTCCCTCACAGTTTTCTAACTCGCTCCCTCCTCACTCCCCATCTCGTTCTATCCATCTTTCTCTTCTATTCTACAGCCCAGGGTGCCTCTTTTCCCTTTTTCACTAAATCTCTGCACTCATCTCTCTCTCTCCCTTCTCTCAATCCCTTTCTTCCGGGCCCCCTTTCAATCCCCTCCAATCGTCTGCTCGCATCATCTCCCCCTAAACCCCTCCTCTGTCTCTCTCTTCTTCCCACAGTCCATATAAACAATGGCAGCATTACAGCCCCTGTTCATATACACGCATGTACACACGCAATGTTTTAGTGGAGTAAAGTTATCTGTATAGCATCTAATGTAGTTGCGATGATGTGGACATTATTTTTTCCTTCATAATCTGAATAATAAATCCAATCAGAATACAACAAGCAGTTGTGTTAGCCTTTGATAATCCAATTAATAGGGAAAATATTACTGCCTAACAAGCGCTTAATCTGGTAATTTCTGTCTAGTTGGAATTATTTTTTGTCTTTTGCAATCGTCGGGTAAGATCGGGTGACTTGAACAAGTTTCTGGGAGACAGAAACACCGCAAATGTATGACGTAACAACACGATTGATTGAGAATAGGTTTGTCTGTGGTTCCACCATCATTTTCACCCAATAGACTTAGCAAAAGTCTCTTGTAAGTAAGATGCTTACAAAAGTTACATTTTTGTTCATATAACTGTTGGTTTGTCAATATGATGTATGCTGAGTTTATAAGAAGACTCAACTTAATTTCGCTTGCATGTCAACAGTTTTGTTTGACTATCTGATCAGAATGACTTTAAACAGGTACTAAAAAAATTCGTCCACGTAACCACAGTTAGTGTTAGTCATCACAGTATGGCATTCTTATATATCACTGAGCTGTGACAGTAGTTTCATATAAATGGGGTCAAACGTGGGTTGCTTTAAGAACACCCGCATCATGAATTAATCTCCTGTATGAAAGAGGTTGAACTACTTTCAGATGTCTGTTTTTGGTTGTTTTGTAAGAAAGCTTCTCTTCATGAAGAATTTGTAAAGAGGTGAATACAGTCCAACTCATTTACTGTTGGGACAATTTATCTGGCTAGATTAAAAAGGCAATTAGCAATGATCAAGTCACCCAGTTGTCCAAATAGGCAAGAGATAAACACAAACTTAGACACACAGCTAGTCTTGCCAGTTTAATTAGTCGAGGCCTGTCTGTTTTTGAGTTTTTTTTCTGATTCAACCGTTCCTCTCCAACACTCACTCAGACTAATACACAAACTTCCTTATGTTATCATTATCTAAAAGCTTATATACTATTTTGGCTGCTTGCTGTTAAAAGCAGCTTATCAGTATTTAGTTAGTTTCAGTAAGTATTTTTTAATCTCATTATTTGCTTGAGTCGATCAGATTAGAATATGATGTTTTCTTGACATAAATTCCACTGAGTGTAAGTATTCAATGAACAGCTGTTGCACATGAACGTCACAGCAAAGATGAAAAATGTACTTGAACAGGCACTGGCAATGACACTGCCTGGACCCTTCAACCTTAGCCTCAGTTAATAGCTCTTTCGCACTTTACTGCTACACTACGCAAGGTGCTAAATCATCCTTCACATACCTGTTGTTATTTTCTGCTTTCAAAATAAAGGGTTAAAAAAATGAAACACACAACTGAATATCTTACCTATCGTTGCTTCAGTTTCTTTCTCTTCCCCTGTAAAGGTAAGGTCCTTTTGTCTCTTCTCTTTAATTCTTAGTTCTAACTTTCTTTTTGCCTTTTATCTTTCGGTTTGCCTTCTTTTCCTTCACTTTCGTTCGTCCACCTCTTAGCAAAAGCCTGCCCTACAAAACTGTCCTTGCCATTTTCTCTCCTCCATCCCCTCCTCTCTCCCTCAGAGCACTGCGCCCTCTTCCCTTGAGACTATCGCACAGAGAAACAAGGGCAGAAAACAGAGAGAGAACGGAGTGCCTGGGGGGTGGAGATGGTGAAGAAGAGTGTGTGAAAGTGAGGAGCAGAGGCAAAGGGAGTGCTGAAGGAAGAGAGGCAGAGATGGAGATTCATATTACATTCTAAGGAAAGAAAATATTACTAAATAAATAAACACAGATCCCTCAGACAAGGAAGATACTCCACCCACCAGATTGTTCTATTCTGGCTTAAAATCCCTGCACTGAGAGTACTGCTGACTTTTGTACACACTTTTACTCACCAGATTCCCTGGATGTGACCATATCTTCATTTCCACACAACAGTGCTGCTTTTTTTACCCCACACATATGGCATATTGCAGCCACACAAGTGCAAACCTTAGCACTTCCACTTACAACTTTATTGCTGTCTGTCTAGGTTTCAGGAGGTTGTTGTCATAGCAACAACAACTTCCTGACCTGGCCTGTGGCCGGGAGATAAAATGTTATGCGAGACAGACACAGGAATGAGTGTAAAAGTCAAGAAATGGAGAGAAAAGCCAGAGCTGACTCACTGGCTTCAGTGGTTTTTACATTGGTGTTCTTTTACTATCTGATAAAGCAGATGTGACAACTCTCAGTCTAATAAAAAGAAAACATATACGTACCCGCCCTCCCCCCGCGCCTTAGGGGCAGACTGGGGGCAGAGCGGGGAGGAACTGGTCTCCCTGGCAACGACATTCATGGACTACAACTATAAATCCCCATGGAGACAAGAGATTACCACAGCAAAAATACAGATTAGTGGATGAGCGCAGAAGTGACAATAGAGATTATTACCGTGCATAAACCCATTTCAAAGCACATCAGATTTACAGCACATATTACATGCTGGACCTACAGGAACTGTAAGAGCTGCTCTCCCCTCCCTGCTCTCATCCTTGCTGATGTGCCACACCCACTGGCTTACAGCAGCCCTATAAAATGTTATCATGATTATTGTATCCATCTGGTCCATGTCCTTTTTCTGTAAAACCAGACACTGTGTGAGCTGCTGCTAGTAGCACTTATCCTGAGGAGTGTCAAGCTATTTACAGTAATTCTCAGTGAAATTCAAGGTTCACAATCATCGAACCAAACCATCAAGGCAATCAAGGGACAAAAAAAAAGGCAGTATAATCATTGCAACCCACTTCACAACGTACCAGAGGGGCAAATTGACTAACTGTTTTCAAAGCCAATGGGCAGAGAACAGCAAAGAAATCGACATGTTTAGATTCTGGCTTTGGGGCAGTTGGATATTATTTCCATGCTCAGCTCAGTCCCACCTAAAAAGCTCTGATTGGCTTGGTTGTTTTTCCAAAAGAGGAAACAGCCAGTGATGAGAGAAACACAACCCTCTGAGTGGCCTGATGAGATCTGAGATGTGGGCAGTGATTCAGAGATCTGGAACCAGGATAACAAGCCTGTGTATGAAAGTAGTAACAGGTGTCATTATATCAGAACTTAACACATCCAAGACTATGCAGGGGTGTGTGTGTCTTTGTTTGCATGAAGTATGTGTGCAGGGGTGCTGTGCAGTGAGGACTCAGTGTATTAGCTGTCAGCACCAGCTGGTTTCAACCTCATTTCACACACAGACACACCCATGCAACACTGCCTATGTTGAAGATGCTGATTAGAAACGCTGACTGAAAATGGGCCTGCTGCTTAATTTGAGTTTTTGACACTACACAATTGTGTCAACATATAAAAAAGAGCTCTATATCAATAGATTTATAGTTTTCCATTGTTTCTTTTGGTGTTTCAAAGGTGTGTTTTGCGATTTCAATTTACATTTTTCCAAAAAAACACAAATGGTCTACCTCATAGTGGCTCTAGAGAAAAAAAAAGAGGATGTCAAACCAATGGATGTTGAAATAATTCACTGAATACTTGGACCCTGGGAATGCTGAGGGTACAGGATGAAAAGTTAGAGATCACCAGAGTCAGTAAGATCAGTCATCTGGAGGCCTTGAAGATTTGCAGAAAATAATGTCATGGCACCCCATAAAACAGTTTCTGAATCACTTCAATCTAGAACAAACTGGTGAACCATCACTACCATCCCTAGAGTGACTTAAAATGCAGCCCAAATATTTTAAGCTCACATAAGGGACCCCAAAAACTGCCAAGTTTATTTAACTTCAATCAGTTTAAAACAAACAACAGCAGCAATTCAGCTCTAGAACATGTTGAAATAACCAACCATTTTATCCTTACAGCAGCTTTGCTTGCGGTCAGTGTGGGTATGTCTTACCGTCTTATTTAAGTTACAAAGGTTGTTTTATGGATTCCAATAAACGAAAGCATTGAAAATTGATTGCCCATGGTTCAGCTGAGACTAATGAATTGAAAAATCCAATCAAGCAGATAGCACTGGGACATCCCGAAATGCTGATCACTGACGCAACAAGCTAACAGCTTTTCAAACTACTCCAGCTGACAGTTACTGAGCCCCAGTTTGGTATTGAAATAACCACACACATGCACACATGAGTGCGGAATCCTAATCTGTGCTGTTCTCTTGTACGATCTGTCCATCTGTCACGCAATGACACATGCATACACACACACACACACACACACACACACACACACACACACACAAACACACAGATACACACACAGAGGTGCACACACATAAACAGATTCCAAAACATATGTAAACAAACACACACTCAGTGATCCACTGATAAACACCACTAGCTATGGCCATGCATCAATCACTCATAGACAAACACACACACACACACACACACACACACACACAGGCTTGCTGGTGTGAAAATTCGGAACATGCCTCTCCCTTTACACTGCACTCTGACCCTCAAACTGAGGATTACACAAAGGATAATCCCGGCGTGTGTTTGTGTGTCTATCTGCCTGTCTATCCATTCATCCCTTCATCTTACTCTCCGTCTCTGCCCGTCTCTTCTCCTCCCAGCTGCACCTGATAAAAATCTAACTGCTCTCAAAGAACACATGCAAGGGCACAAATTCTCCATTGTCTCTTCGCTGCCTTCAGTTTGAGTTTAGCAAATGAATGGTCAGCTCACGAGGTATGTTTAAAGACCCATACTGTGTCATTACTTTTGTTACCATATCATTACTGTCAGCTCATAACAGCTATTGTCAGCTGCAAAACTATACAGCAGTAAAATCAGCAAGTTTTACTCTTCAACAACACCAACACACTCTTTTTGGTTCATTGCTGCTCTAAGTAATAATACTGCAGGTTCTGCCTCATTTAACTATAATACAGCGTGTCCTTCAACACTGAACTCGGATAAAACACTTTATTGCCATTTTACTCTGAGTTACTTGGAGCTCGCTTCATTTGGTCTATGGCAAGCGGAAAAAAAGATAACTAATGCAGTTTAGTTCAGGTCCGGTTACATTCTATAAAGAAACTAAAGGAGAAAACATGAAGTCATACAGACTGACAGGTAACTTGTTGATTGGACAATTTTGACGATTGTCATCCTGAATCATCAAGACCCACGAGGGGGACTAAAACTCCAGTGACTGAGAGAAGTCTATACAGTTTATGCTGCTAATGTGAATTTATGTTCTTTGGTGTCATACAAAGCTAATAAGCCTAGGAATGATGACTAACAGGTAGAGAAGAAATGGAGACGTCTTGTAGCCTCATGATTAAGGGCGATTAACTGTGGGATCAATGTCACATACTTTGAGGGGTGTAATTTGTAGAATATGGCCAGAATGTGATGGTCAGAACGTGAGGGCAGTATATCACCAGAGTGATATAACAAAAAAGCAAGGACTGCTGTTCTTGGCAGGGTATCCTTGACTGTTGCCAGCAACTATTTGCTTGTGCTTTTCTTTTTAGTAAGGACTATAAGATTAAGAGTGTTTCCTTTCTTATTGTGAGTTTATTTTGTTTACTCATTACACTTACAGGTGGCATTTGTCTGCCAGGCAACATTAAATGTAATTTAGCATTATTGGTAAGAAATGCGAAATAGACTTGTGAGAACTGGATGCATGGAGAGTTGGCTTAAGAAAACAAATGTATCATGAATCCTGTGTCCAAGCATTATAAGTCTCTCTCGTTCGTTGTGTGTGAGAATAATGGGTCAGCTCATAACTACTATTGTTAGCTGCTAAACTCCCCTATTCAGTGATTAGAGCAGTCAGGCGCGAGTGCCCTGTCTGTGTGAATGTGTGAGTGACTGTGTGTGAGTGTGTGTGTGTGTGTGTGTGTGTGTGTGTGTGTGTGTGTGTGTGTGTGTGTGTGTGTGCGTGTGTGTGTGTGTGTGTGAGAGAGAGTGAGAGAGAGAGAGAGACAAAGAGCGAAAGTATGGGTGGGTCACACAAGTGCACATGTGAGGAGATACAGTTTACTATGAGTGTGTGTGTGAGGCAACTAAAATGATGGAAAAGAAGAGAGGGAGGAGGTAGACATTAGCTGGGAGGAGAAGAAGGGCGGATGAGTGAAAGAGAAGACAGCGAAACTCATGGGGGGAATACACACAGCTCAACGTACTCTCTCCCCAGAGTAGAAGTGTGTGCGGCGTTACTATGGCGACAAACATCCCATAGAGGGTGGTGACAACAGGTGCTTTGGCAAAACAAATGACTTCATGAGCATCGAGGCTCATTATTACAGCTACCATGTGTTGCAATTTGATGCAACATCCAACAATGAAAAGAATGTGCGAACCAACAAGCTTCAAGGAGAACGCTACATCATCAGACAATAGACATCTGTTAGATTCAGCTGTGCAGGTGATTGATTGATCTATCGCATGTTATTTACATCCTGTTTTCAGATCAAGTACCCCAGTCCACTGATCTATTGGAAACTTGTTGCATTGTCATAATAAAAAATGTACATGTGTTATTTGGCCAACTGTTGAACTAACACTCCAAACAAATAGGGGACAGAATATCACCAGAGTCACTGCAAACCCCCCTCGACTTGGAAGTTCCCTATGTCCTTTCAGTTTTTACGCATCATACTTTTCAAGGTCTCTTGCCAAGTAGCCAGCCAATGATATCAACATCAGTAACAGCATGAGACACATGCTCTGTCAACGCTCGGTTCAGTTTGTGTAACCATAGTATCGCTCAGAAAATTAAAAACATAAAAACATACACAAATCCCTCCTGAAGATGATATCTGTTTGTCCCCAATACATTTCCATCTCTCTGGTAGAGTTAGGCTTGAGCTCTGCTTTTAAGGCTGTGAACATGTAATTGCTTAAATATGTGTTGGGTGTGGACATGCACCTATACAATCTATAGCTGCATCAGCAAATATCATGTCATGTTGAAAGGGAGGTCAGTAACACTGCAATGATGCAATAGGGAAAGTCCGATGCACACAAACTCACAGCTGCCTGCAATTCATACTAACCCTTAAACTCAACTCTAAAATTAGCCATTCCCCTTGTAAACGCCACGAGATGTCCTCATTTTCAGAACATCATCCTGTTTTCTCAATTACTGCGAGGACATGTTGCCTCTAATGTCCCGACACACACACATCATCATGTGAAATATGTTGTAGCAACCACCTCTTCACTGGCGTCAGGTCAGTGACGTGACCAGACAGATGATTTAAGCGCCTGGTATCTGTTAATCCCAGACCAGTGACCTCCGGCCCCTAACCAGGAAACAGGAAGCATGGTGAAGGGGCAACTTCAAACTCTTCTCCTGTTACAACGGGTTAATCTCCCATCCGTCCATCTTTATCTTCGAATCTCATTTTTATCCACACATGCGTGTCAGTATCTGTCTCTCTCTTGTTAGGAACCTGTCACTATAAAAACAGGAAATGACCAGTTTGCAAAACATCTGAACAATCATGTTAAGTATCTCCTTCCCTGATTGATCAGAAGGAAACTCCCACATCTTTTTTTACTTTTTCCTCACACATAAGCTACACTATTACATGCTGAACAGGCACATAGAGACCCAAAGGACCACCACCTCTCCCAGTTAGCTAACTTCTGTAACTTACATACATTACATATTTTATTGTGGACTTCCTTATTCAGTCAGTCTGAAATATTCTAACGAAGCTAAATGGGCCAAAACTCCTTCACTATCTACCATCAAATCAAATATATCTATTAAATATACAACAAAGATGTCTGCATCTCTTGGACCTCCCTTGTCTCGGCCCACCCCCTCACCAATGAATATTTGTGACCTGTGAGAAACACTGTTAAAGCCCCTGCTTCCTGTCCGTTTAAACCTCCTCCACATACACACAAACACACACAGTTCTCCGGGTTCTTTACACTCTTTCCAAAATCTTTCACAAACTTCGGAGATTCCCAAAAGGCTGCTAATGAGAACAAGTTAGCTGGTCTGCACTCCCTCTAAACCCTCTTGCCCCAGACACTCCTCTCCTCTCACTTCCTTTTCCTCCCCTCATCCCTCCCTCTTTATCGCTCTGCCCTGGTAGCCCAGCTCCTGTGCTCCCACCCCTCCTCTCTTCTCTTCTCAAGTCCTTCACTGACTCTTTTATTGTCAGCCAGTGAATGAATGGTCAACATATGATGAATGACAAAAATTAACGAATGGTTAAAATAATTGAATGATGAATGACCGAATCCATCACTCAATCAGTGAAAGAATGAATGACCTAATCAAATTAAGAAAATCTTTTGTTTTACCAGATGCCATGTGATGGCAGACTTAAAGGCACAATTCACTATTGTAGCCAATAGAAACCTGCTTTTCATTCCAGACTGGTGAAATACATGATACAATTTGGCTAGGTATTCAACTCAAGTTAATATTTTCTGATGATGAAAACGGAATGTTTGTGAATGCAACTATAACTTATATTCTCAACAATGATTAGGTGGAAAAAACAATATAAACCGATACATTATATATATTTTTTGTTAAATAACCGACTACACATTCAAAAAGACAATGAGCCCATTGTGTGTGACAATTTCCCCATCAGCCTTAAATGCACCACCTGAAATTGAATACCTAAAGCAATTTTAAGACAATCTATGACCTTCATTTTAGAACTTTTTAGAGCAATATGGCTATATTATTTCACATTAATTCACTCTTGGTTTCACTGAAGTTGTATGACTGAATTTGGAAGGTGAGGAGCACCATGGATGAGTCGATGAATGATGAGTTGATCCATAGAAACAGCAGTGAATAATTGTTAAAATTAATGATAAAATTAACTAAAATAATCTGAGGATTAACTGATAATGACAATAACTTTTGGCTGATACCCTTAGTGATGGCTTTTACAATCTTTTATTGTGTATATATATATATATATATAGAGAGAGAAATTTTTTTCTCTCAAGCAAATATGTTTAAGGGATCATGACCGACATGATCGCTAAGAGAAAATGACACTTGTTGACCACATGGAAACAACCCTTTCATCTTTCCTGGTTTGCTTGACATTCTGAACATGTGCCAATGATTTGTCACCTGACTATAAAGGATGTTTAGATCACATATCAGTATTTACAGCACAATATTATCAATTTTTCTGCTCATGTGGACCTCAGTGCCAACATCTCCTCGTGCTGCTCCCTAAGATGTGGCGTTTTAAAAAGATGAAGGCTGTGCCCCGTCCTTCCATGCTCCGTTCAGCCTCTCTCTGTGAGAATGTGACCCTATGCTGATTAATCTGTTTTTAACTATGTCTGGACCTCTGCCAAAGCCACAGGCCCACGCTCTCTCTCTTGTTTTTTATTCTATCGCTTCTTTCAGAGCTGGACACTTGCTGGGGAAGGCAGTTTGCCCTCTCTTTCTCCCTCTGTGATGTAAAATGTTCCCCTTCAACACAAGGATTTTCTTTTCTCCTCTAATAGACCCTCTTATTTAAGAAAACAACATGACTCTACTAATCTAATAACTCTATTCATGTTGTTTCATTTAAGCTTGTTCATTCAATGCAATAAAGATCACACCAATTCTTGAATGCTGTTACAATGGCAGTCTCTTACTATTCTACTCTTTACCCTGGTCCTCTTACCTCCCTCTACCTTTTTGTCCATCACACACCTCCCCTACATCTCTATCCCCCTTTCACTCTCTCTACCTCACTCTCTCACCCGCCCGCCCTCCTTCCACCACTCCCTCCCTCACCGTCTCTGTAATAAGCTGAACATTGCATTACAGTTTCCATTCATCCATGCCTCTCTGATCTTCTCTGCATGAATGCGAGTCCCGCGGTGCCTGCTGGCCAAGCACCTCTGAAAGCTAGAGGCTAATACTCTGCCGGTCACGGCTGACTGCCACACTGTAGGATACGTCCACCTTAGTAATTGTTGTGACTGTCCCAGTGTCACCACAATCCCGGAGAAGATGAAAGCCTTCAATTGTGATTTGGATTTACACAATCAAACCACTTTTATGGACTAGAAGAGGGCGATATAATGAACTAATCCACACTGTAACCAACTGAGAATGTTGGCATTTTGATTTTGTGTTGATTATTATTCAGAAAGAAATATCTGTGACACCTTAAAAGGAGAATAAAGTTTTCTCTTCTTAAAAACACAGTCAGTACTTGTCATTCAATCCAATGTGGGACAGTAGGGTTATATATGTGTGCCTGAGTTGATGTGACGTGTTTTGCTCCTGTTGAACCGACAGGGTCTGAACACACACACACACACACACACACACACACACACACACACACACACACACACACACACACACACAAAGGGATGTTCCCATAGCCTTTCCGAATGGTTAAGCAATATTTCTCACTCTCCCTGTCGCTCTCAGCCAGCCTCTCTTCCTCTCTGCTCGTTTCTGTATCCTTTCCTTTCTCCTTTTGTCACTCCATCTCTGGTTTCCCATTTTCCTATTTTTAACTTGGCTTTCTACCCCTCAAAAGGAGACAAAAGGATAAGAAAGTAGAAGCAGACTGGAGTACACGCTTTTGTAGTTTTCTTGTTAACTAGTGCAACAGTGACAACATATTAAAAAACAATTACAAGTCACAAAAAATGTATAATATTGAGAGCAAACTTAAAAAATATTGCTTGCATTCTAGCTAACCCAGAGCGGGTTCCAGCTACGTTTAATGAGCAGATTCTCCCACCAGAACAACCAATTAGGGCATCTCTCATTAGTGAGTTTGACAGAGCCACCACTGTTCTACACATCCTGAGAGTCTGAGAATGAACATGGCCACCCGATGATTTTCCTTGCGGACTTCCAGACAAAGACTTTATGTTGAGTCGTAAATGTTCCAATACACATTCTCTACGTATCGGGAAATCTTTAACCCAAACCGAAGTGGATGACTGCAAGTGCACCTTCATGTGCTGCTGTACGAAGTGACCTCAACACCTGTAACACAATACCACACAATAGCACTGCAGAAAACAATACCAATGTGAAGCATGTGATGTTTTATAGCTGCTAATACTATTTAGAGAGTGGTGTTATATTAACTCTATGGTGATGTCCGCGTCTTCAGTTCTGTGCTGTTGTTGAGCTGCATTGATCTACTTGTCTCTGCTCTCAAACCGATCAGTGAGGAACACATGTAATGCCAAAAGACCTGGATAGAAATCTTAATTAATATGTCTGTGTGAGATGAAGTAGTAATTACATTTTTTAAAAACAATGAAACAGAAGTCTACACAAAAATGATCAGGTGTGCAGCTATGAGGCTCGTTCCCTTGTTAATGGAGCTGGCGGGCTGTGTGGCTGGAGGCATTATGACCCTGTTATGTAATATGTTCAATTCCACGGGGTTTCCACTCATCTCTTAGAGAGGTTTAGGTTTGTGCAGAAAGATTAAAGAGTTATCATCCATTTTCAAACAGATATAGAGGTGGACTCACAAACACAAAGACCTTTACACAGAGAATTTAGCATGCCATTCAGTTATAAATGTATGTAAACAAGCCAAGTTGTCTAGTATACGCCCATCACAAGAGATTAAATCATGCAAAGAAAGCCTAGATGCCCACGTGCAAAATCCTCTACATCACTAATGACCATGACACTGTCCCTGACCTGGTGTCCTCCATTTCTATCTAACCTACCTTTCCTTTCCCCCAGAGAGGAAAATACAAGGAAGCTGTAGGCACCAAAGCTTAGTGCTGATTAAGGTGATGAGTAGTTGCCCCACTCGACTGATGAATGTGGATGTTGATTTCATTTTTTAAAACTGAATTAGGTTGATGTAATAAATTCTCTTGCCAGTGGACACAGGCTTTTTACACGTCAGCACAAACTATACGCTGTCTAGTCTGCCGGTCAGTTTGTCGGCCTCTCTCTATGACTATCTGTGTGTGAACTAGTTGAACCCTTGCCATCTGTCAAACACAGTGGGACTTGGAATAAGGCTCTGTGTGGGAAACACACATACACACGTAAAGCAATGCACACACAGCTCTAATAGTAGTAAGAGCATGATGACCAAGTAAGACATGTTTGAATAGAAACAATGCTGTCAAATACTGACAGTTGAGCCAGTTTTGACTACTTTTAGAATCGATTCATCGGTTTGGGTCATTCTGTAGGAGAAAAAGGTAACAATTCTTCTATTCCAGCATCTGAATTGAAAGGATTTTCTGGTTTCTTCACTCATCTATGACTGTAAACGGAATATCTTTGCGTTGTGGAGAAAACAAGACATTTGAGGCCTTGTTAAACACTGAACGACATTTTCCACCCATTTCTGGCATTTTATAGACAACACAACAAATGGATTCATCAAGTATAAATCATCAACAATGAATTGCTAGAATTTAACAACAGTTTTATAGATGGTTTGAGGCACCTAACAAGTTAAACTTTTTCAGAATACAACCTGAAAATGGAAATAATTGATTTTCTTTTCTCTGTTTCGTGTATCTACTGATTGAAAGGTGTCTTTTCAGAATGATGGTCAGACTGAGAAATATTTTACAACATTGGTTTATGGCTCTCAAATGTTTATATGGCAAGGTCTTCACCAAATTACGTTTAAATTATTGATAAACCACAAAACATATTCTCTGCTAATGGATCACAATATTCACATTATACTACTGTCGTGGATGATGATAATTGCTTTTATTTCTCCAGGGTATAATAGCATTTTTTTTAATGCAGTCAACCAAACATCCTTGCAAATCCCTTGCCAGCATAAAACCACATTAAACTAATCCCCTGAAACTAGTAAAACAACGTGCTGTAGTGTTGCTGCTGGTGCAGCACGAAAGCACCGAACCGGGCACAATGTAACCGACACACGAATAACATCGTTACACCACAACGTATAAAACTGCTTCAATGAAATGTCGTTGGTTCCCACAGATTGATGCTTTAAAACAAGAACCTACTACTTGTTAACGCAGTGGTAAGAAGAAGTAACACGACCCGCCCCGCAAAGACAGAGATGGATGTTGGAATCGTCTTTAGACGTTACGTTACGTTAACGTTACGTTAGCATGATGAGAAGAAGCGACCGCCAACGTTTAACGTTAATCATCGCGAACTCAACTGTTAGCGGTGGACTTCACCTAACTTACACCAGGAAATAAAGAGCAGCAACAGTAACTCAGCGGGGTCTATTCATTGAGAAACTGATTTTTAAACATGTCAGTTAACGCTGGTTTCAGCCATGCTAAATGTTCCCGTGAAACATTTGAAGCTAACCGCTCCGAACAAGCCGAGTGGGACGCCGCGGGACATGAAAGTAGTTTAGCTAGGTGATGATAACAGGGATACCGCGGAGGGAGATAGGCGCCATGAAGCGCCTCTTACAACGAAGGTATGACTTCAAACTCCAGATAACGGGTTTGAGAGGGAAGCGTGCTGCTCGCTTGACCATTTCAAAAGAAGCTGCTCCCGTACAACGTTACCGTGCTCATCGGTGCAGGTTGAGCACCTACAGCTGCATTTATCGCATCAAAAATCGACATTAGATAACGCCAAATATCCGAAAAAGCATCGAACCAACCGCCGTCGCAATATGTACAAATCACGTGATTTAAAAGGGGGGTAAAATTAAACGTTACCTGTTGTAATTTCCAACGATGCGTGTGGGGAACTTTTTCCAAACGTGGCCTCTCACTCTGTTCTCCTCCAAAAAATAACGTACGTCCCCTCTATCTCAGCCTCCAAAAATCTCCACTACAGTCCACACACACACCGAAAATCTGGCCGAGGCGCAAGGCAGACGTGTCCATCATCACTAAGACCCGCCCCATACAGTGTAAAACATCTTTTGGCTGATTCCCATTGGCTCAGAGGAGTTACAGTATTACATCTCGAGATGTGATTGGACGCCCGCGCCGTCCGTTCTCGGTAGAGGGCCGGTCGATGCAGATGTGGCAGTGGCAGTGTGGCGAGGTAGCGCCCTCTAGAGGTCGGATGGGATCACTGCTTTTTTTTTTTCCAAGACCATGATTACCACCACTGGCATAGCATATTGAGGACCAGGCGATCAACTTTTTAAACTTTTTTAACATTTATTTTTTTAAATGGATACCAATATTTATATTTAAAAATAAATGTCCTTACAATGGATGATCTTTTTGCCAGAATAATCAATAATTGATGGTTGTTTATGCCAAATAATTGCTTCTCATATCAAGGTTGTGGCCACCTGTTTGGGACATTTCCTCTTTAAAAGCTATTTTTTTCATTCATATATTAGTTTTTAATTTTAATTTTACTTTGTGACTGAAGGAAGTTTGTTTTGCCTGCCTATCATATTTTCTTGGCCAGTGCTTAACTTCAGATTCCTCCAACAGAAATCCCTTTAGAAAAATTGCTCATACATCCACAATCTTATATTATTTGCACAAACAAATGCAGTTTAATCCTACCTGATGCCAACCCTGCCTGTGAGAACACTGCAGTAACAGTGCAGTATAAGAATACGATTGATTAATTGATTATGTTGATTTCCTCTTCCACACTCAGCTATTCCTTCTCTATTCATCTCATCCTTACTCATATATACATATGCACATGCAAAGGACATACATTGGTCATTGGTCATTACATAACATAAGGCTACTGCCACTGTTGAAAGACACACACACACACACACACCTCTTACACTGTATATATACGGACACCCACACCCAGATTAGAGAAGCTCAAGTAATTGGCTTATAGCGTAAGGCAGCGTGGAGATTTGACATCTTCAAGAGAGGAGGAGTAAACAACCGCATAAGAACAACATTATTATGTCATAAAAAAAAACTGTAGGAGAAAGTTGAATGACTGAAGCAACAATAATACTCGCTAATTAAGGCATTTTGAAAAGGACACTTTGAGTTAGCCACCAAACCATGCAGCTGATTCAAGTCCCAGTGTAGCAACTGGAAGGCAGGTAGGATGTGTTTCAGTGGACTCACCATTAGTAGAGCAGCATAGATCCAGCAGAGGAGCACAGCAGGCCAGCGGAGCGTGCACACACACACAAAAGCACAGAGGGACAGAACATCACAATGACAGTTGCACACCATAGATAAAGTCGAATGTCAAGATCACATGCAATTGCATTACATAACATTGATTCTATTGGCTAACACAGCTATGCGACCCTTGCATAATGATGAGGCGAAAAAGTGACACAGCTGATTCACCCATGATCATGAGAAAAAACAACAACACACAGTAGATCTGCTCTGTGGCGTGACCGCGGCAAACAGTCATTTTATTGACATAATATCCACATGTTTGGTTAGGGAAAGGAAACACACCCACACTGGAAACATCTAATCACACAAATAATGAAGGGATAATTGAATTAAAGTCGCCGCCTTTGTCCCTAAAGTCATCAGCGCTTCAGACTCACCGGCCCTCAAATCGAATCATCCTGACTGTAACCGGCTGAGGAGGAAGCACACAGAACAGCTTGACCTTTGGATCGTAATAAGAATATAGGGTGCCTCGAGGCTAACATCGCCTCATTGTTACTGAAAATGTGACAGCTATGGCAGCTTAATTACCATTCTCCACAGAAGAAGCCAAGAGAAAAAAAGAAGTAGCAGCAGACTTCTATTTTTTTCAACCTGCTGGACTTCACAGAATCACATAAACAGATCCCTGGAGCAGGCCTACTTATGTATCATGAAAGTTTCTCATGGTTTTCTCGACCCTCTGGCGGTTAAGGTTACAGTGAAGACAATCAGCTGCTCCCCCATGCTTTTCTAGATATCTCATGACACACAAAAAATGACACGAAAGTCAGAAAAGTGTACCTGCTTGTCAAAGGTCCCATATTGCAGACATAGTTTCCCTCACTGAGATCACGACAGTCTTGACTCTAAACCTAATCAGCCTGACCTGATGTAAGGTGTCTCTTTCTCTGCCAGGACTCTCCACCTCCTGTTCTGCCCTACGGGAAACCTCCGACTGCAAACAGTGTCTTTGCTGTACGCTGAGTGCCTATAGCTCGCAGTGCAGAGCTGATCAACTACACAACCATCAGACTGTGCTCGTGTCCATATGCTAAACAGGCTTGGCAGAAAAGCACAGTGTCCATAGCGCCGGGCTGCTACAGCAGGCTAACTGTTCGGTTTCCCATGCAGGCATGAGATCAAGCCGGTACAGATTCTCTGGAGGATTAGTGGCGAGCTCTTCTGAGGAGAATTACCCTGACACAGCCATCTGGACAGCATAACATTGCCCACTGGACCAACTATAGTCCAGCCAACTCTGTAGCTACCCTGACGTGTAGGAGCTGTCGCCCTGTCACCCTTCAACCGTGATCTGACTAACAGCAAATCATTCAAACCCTGTAGACTATCCATTCAGCAGGTACACAGTGAATGAAAGCATGCTTAAATTGAAAGGCTGCATTTTATGTGTTACTGCACTTTTTCCGTCATGATTTATGCGGATCGTAACCAGAAAGTGATGTATTTATGTGATGTGTGTACTCTTATTAAAGGTGCAATGTGTATAGAAATTCATCTTGTGTGAAATTCAAACTCAGAACACACAGCAGGTAGCATACCAGTAGAGAAACTGCTAACTGCTGCTGACTGTAGTAGCTTTTAGCTTGTTACCTCACTTAGCTGTGCAGTTAGCGGTTTGCAATGGGAGCTCTGGACCAGGGAAATGTTAGTATTTTCATAGGAAGTTTGGACCGGAGTGGGCTGGAGCTAGCTGGTTAGCATGTCAACTTCAGTAGATGCATCAACATGAAATGGCTATTTATACATTCTGTTGATGATTGTATTTTTCTTTTATAACATTTTCAACTGAAATTCTTCCATACGGCCCCTTTAAGTATATTCAAAGGGTTGTTACCCACATTTTATTATTTTTAATCTATGTTAGAAAGAAGTAGTAATTCATGATAAACATCAAAATGGCAAACTCTGTGAGGCTGTGCTGTCATGTGACCATATTTTGTGGAAATAAATACATTCATATGGCTGCGCAAACACAGGCACTGCTACAAACCCATCGTGAGGACATGCACAGGCTTTTAACCCATAACATGTCGCCACAACTTAATACACACTGTATACAGCACACACACACACACACACACACACTAAACTGTATTTTACCTGACAACCAGTCGATAATCTGCTGCTTGACTGGAGTATTTCCTCGTATGACTCCACTTCTCTCGCTCTTTCTGTCTTCTCGTGTGTCCAACAAATACCAAGGCTTTGAACAAATACTTCACACCTGTTTGTTTTATGTAATGTTAAACACCAGCTCCCTCCCTCTCCCTCTCTCTCTCTCTCTCACTCTCTTCCTCTTCATTGTGTGTGTGTTGTAACTCTAGACTCTAGGATCAGGTGTCAGCTTAGGAGGAGAGAAAAAGACAGAAAGATTTATTAAAGCGAAACAACCGGATGGACAGACGGAGACAAAGGTGGACTGATAGTCACGAAGATAAAGTATACGGTGAACTGAGAGAGAAGGCGAGTAATAGAGACACATCTCTCGCAGTAAAAGGGACAGAGTGAGGAAACATTAGCTTACTGTAAAACGTGTTCTTCAGTCATGACTACGCATGTGCTACAGGAGTAACTATTGATTACATTTTATTTGCTTTAAAGGGGCACAGTGTAGTTTTGCACGAAGAAATTTAAACTCAGAAGTTGTTATATTTACAATGATAATGAGGTGGTAATACAAACTCAGAAATATGTATTTTTTTCCATGACTGAATAAACAAGCTGCTCTCAGAGGAAATAAGGTCCCCAAAACACTGTTTGAAACTAGAAAGGTGGCAGGGTCCACCACATATAAACAAAGTAAAACAGTATGAGACTGTGTTGTCCTTTAAGTTCAGTCTATTCAGTCATGAAGACGGATAGAGCTTGTTTATTTCTTTTGTTAAGGCGTTTGAATTTTTCGTACTGCTGCTGCTGCTGCTGGACAAGAATCTGGGCTCCTTCCTACCGAACCAGAGAGTCCAAAAGGGTACAGTGTCAACGGCAGGAAAATGAAACGCTTAGAGCCCAGTGTGAAAACCTGCAGAGGGAAGAGTTTAAGGGCTGAGTGAGAAGTTTACTTCTGTCTTGCAGCCTTTACTGAAACAGACAAACACAGATCAGAAATGGAGGGATAACACAAGACAACAACTGCCAGAGGTTTCAATTAGCCACTTTTAGTCATGGCTCCATTCCTTTAAGGCAGGTAGGACATGCAGTCGGCGGCGCTCTTCAGTTGTCGGCGTTGCTCATACATGTTGGGAGAGCAATAGAGCGAATCAAAATATTTGCCATTCTGTGAAAACACCCCACCTCTCAGTCTTGTCCCATTATTTTGATTGTTTGTTCTGCCCTGGCCAATTTGAGGCCAGAACTCATAAAAATCTATAAAAATCAAAAAAACGCAATGGACCTTTAACCTTGAGCTATAGCATGTAGTTTTGATTTAGCATGTTTTAAACTGTGTACAGCAGCCGTTCCCAGACTTAAAAATGACACAGACCAACTGGAAACTGGGAACTCTTCCGGGGCCTACCACAATTCTTAATCACGACACTAAGATGAAGTGTTTCCCTAATTTGTTTTTTTCAGAAACAGAACAATTCTATGTGACAAATGGAGGTCAGACAAATGAAGAATACAATTATAATAACAAAACCGAGCATTAAAATCGTTTTATTCATTTATTATAAATGACCTCCTGCGGCCCACACTTTGGGAATCACTGGACTACAGAATCTGGATGAATATTGTTATAACTTATATGAGAGAGCAACAGGTAAATTGTTTGTCAGATTTCTTTTATTTTTATTGATATGCTTTTAGTGTTATTAATGAGTTATTTCTTATAACATTTTCTCACTGCGCTCCAACTGTAAACTATTTATAAATAACATCAGTTAATAATATGACAATTTGTTGAATTTGATCAAATGATATTGATGAATCACACACCTTGTCATTTGTTTTCAATTAAGAATATTTTACATTTCAATAAAGCTGTGTGTAATTGTATACACTGCCAGTATGCACTACTCAAAACACACCACTAGAGGACGGCAGCTCCTCTTTGCATCATCGGAGTCTAATCTGAATCCATGAAAGAGGGAAAAAAAACAAAAACAACCCTCATCTTCAGTTTCACTGTATTCAGGTCATGCGGGATACATTTAGTCTCATAAACAGCGTGATGTGCGATGGGAAGACAGCAGATCACTTTTTTCTTTTGGAGGCAAGACTGAATACATTTGTCTATGAGAAGAGCCCCATTTTCCCCAAGTGGTGGACCACTGGACATTGTCTTGTTGGGGTTTTTTCATTCTTTTGCACTCCAGACAAAGTCACACAGTCATACTGGAGCCTTCCCGGAAAAAATGTGAGGAATTTTGTGTATTTCATGGCAACAGAGCGGAGAGGAAACACTTCTCACACCCGCTTGCACACTCTTTAATTACACTTGTGTAAAACACCGAAAAAATATACATTTTAATTGACTGATAAATAAACTCATCTTCACAATATTCTTTTTAGTATAACCACATTTGGATGACATCAGTTACAATTAAAAGTTGAATACCTCATAAAGTTTCCATCATTTGCAGTTTGATTTCAGTTTCCCTTTATTTCAGTTTATATGCAGCAAACAGTGACTACACCGATGACTAAACATGGTCATAACATTGCCCTGATTGCAATCTATACACTCATGGACATCTCAGGAAATGTGTAACGGGGGATATTTCATAGTTGTGTTTTAGTTTCATATCAGTTTTATTGTAAATCATGTTGAAAGTTAGAGGAGGAGCGCTCAGGACTGCTGGTGCAGATTCTGTCCCCACATAACTCAGACAAATTTGAACTGAGTGTTTCCTGTCTCAAGTGGAAAGAATTTCATCCTCCAGTATCCATTGTAACAAACAACCAGGGTTCAGTCTCGATTCTGTTGTTTTTTTTATTCTGTAGTCTCCGAGGGCGGCTGCCGTGTGATCAGGATATTAATACTTATCTTGAACTTATCTATAGTAAACAATATTGCAGGGGTGTGGTGACTCTGATAGCCTGACAACATTCAAAAGGAAAACTGGCAATGGTTCATCCACATCCACACCTGTGGCAAACATTTCTCCACCCCTGATAAAAACAGTGTAGTCAAAGCTGTGTCTAACCCTGCTCAGTGGTCCGATGGTGTTCCAGGACCTGCTTGAGGCCAGAGTCCTTTTATTTGACCTGACCAAATAATTTCCAGCGATGCCTTTACACTGAACACTGAGCAAACGTATTTACTCACAGACACACGGAAACCTTCAGCTACTCAGTCATTCTGCGCTACAGGTTCTATGACGTTCTTACGACTTATTTGTGTTATTGAAGTCTTCAATTGTGCTTAGTACACTTTCTGTTTTGTAAAATAATCAATAGTCACCAACAACAAGAAAAAACATTTCATACAGAGATAATAGTACAGAAACCTGAGTAAACGGCCAGTCAAAGGAAGCATCAAAAATGTACCGAGCTTTTTCAAAATTGCCCTCAGCAGGACAGGGCCTCATTATTGGTAACAGTTCAGAAATCACTTTAAAGCCCCTGAATCATAATTCACCCACACAAGTGTTTTCACTTAAGAGGCCTGATTAGACCTCGTCTCAAGATGCTGAGGATTGGACCGGATTGTACAGCTCGCTCAATCTCCTGTTAGTTTTGCTTTCACCTCTAAAAGTGGGAATTCATTACTCAGTTCAGTGGTATTGTTCCTGGTAGTTGGTGATATCATGCATGGGTCCACCCAGTGTCAACCTGATAAAAATGTATAAGTAGCCAGAGTTATTATAAACACCAGTCTGCGTGTGTGTGCGCAGCCGTATGATCTAAACTGCCCACCACACAGGGAACTTAAAGCCTTTGTGTCCCGTGGCAGTTTCTCTCTTTGCAATCCAGCCTCAACCATCATAGTAATATTGATGTATATGTATCGTGTGTGTAGGCTGGAGCGGTGATGGGCATGTTTACTTTAGAAGCTAATTTATCTTTCCACTCCTCTACATGTTGGAAATTGCTTTTCAGATTACATTTTTACATGTGAGATACGTGATCAAATTATAAAATATGATGCAGTATTTTAGTAACAGTATCTACAGTTGTGACAATCAACCTACAACAACATTTAGCCTAATGTAACACACACTGTAATACACATTTGTATATAATATAACACTACATAATGCATGCTGCATAATGGTTACTTCTTGATACATGCTGTGCATATGAAAGTACCTGTTACAGATGATGGTGTGCTTCTGTATGATTACTTCTGTGAAATGGTTTATGTAAGATGTATTTTTAAAATTGGGGAGGTGCAACTACTACTCAAATAGAAGAATCTATGTACTTCCTCCCCTATTGCAATGAAAAATGATTATACTTCTGTGGTTTGTACACCTTGCCTTAGCATTTTAACATTTTAAACTGGATGGAAACTCGAGTTGAAACTTTAGTTCAAGTAAAAGTACTTATATTTAATAATAGTCTGAGGTTTGGAAATTTCAAAAGGGATTGTGAAGGATTATGATGATTTGAAATGAAATAATCTATCACTGCAATAATATTTATAATCTGCAATGAAAATAAACCTTTTTGCTTTCCTGCACACAATAGTTATAAATTTGATCTAACAAACTACAACTGTAAAATCATGCTTTCACATTTAAAGGGGCAGTATGCACACTTGGCGAGGAAATTCAAAATCAGAAGTTTATATTAAGATTAATGAAGAAACATTAGAAACATTCATCTTTTCCATACCTGAATAAACAAGCTGTTCCCCAGAACACTGTCTGAAGCTAGAAAGTTGGCAGGGTCCGCCAAAATATAAACAAAATAAAACAGTGAGAAACTGTGTTGTCCTTAAGGTGTAAGTTTTGTTTATTCAGTCATGAAGACAGATAGTTTGTGTATTTAGTTTGTTTAAGCATTAACAAAAAAGAAAATTCAGTCAGTTGTCTTCTGACTAGAATGTCTTTCCTAAAAACTACATAATGCACCTTTAATACATAGGTTGTAATAACATAATGATGTATTTTCATGTTGAGTACCTTTACAATACTTACATACTTTTACTAGAGAAATGTTTTCACTGTAGGTGACTCACAGGACTACGCACATTGTGTTATTTAATACTTGCACTTAAGTAAACAAGGATGTAAATACTTCCCCCACCGCTGCCTGCCTACAATATACCTGAAAAGCAGCAACACAAGTCTGGAGATGAAAATGTAGATACAAATTAGATTCAACCAACTACAACTGCACAATCCTGCTTTTACATTTAAAGGGGCAGTATGGAATTTTAGAGAAGAAAATCAAAATCTGAATTTTAGTATTTACATTTTTAATGTGGTTATAATACACACTTAGAAATGTTTATTTCAAGCTGTTGTCGGTGGATAATAAGGTCCCCAGGACACTGTTTGAAGCTAGAAAGGTGGCAGGGTCCGCCACATATAAACAAAGTAAAACAATATGAAACTATGTTGTCATTTAAGGTCAGTTTGTTAATTCAGTTTATCCAACCATGAAGACAAAAAGTTTGTTTATTTAGAATATCTTCCCCCAACCTACACAATACACCTTTAATGCCTTGGTTTTTCTAACATAATATAATAACATAACATAATATAAATATGATATAATAAAAACGTTTTCACTGTAGGTGACCGACATGATTACTCAGAGTGTTATTTAATAGTTGTACTTAAGTAAACCAGGACGTGAATACTTCCTCCACCGCTGCCTGCCTGCATACACCTGAAAAGTAGCACTACAAGTCTGGATTTGTGAAAGTTACAGAAGAAATCCACCTTATTGTTGTTTGTACTTGCTCACGCGCTTGTGCACGCATACGTTATGCAAATGCAAGGGCTTCCCCGCGCGGCACGTGCGTGTACCCCGCGTGCGTGAGAGAGAGGGAGAGAGAGAGAGAGAGAGGGAGGGAGAGAGGGAGGGAGGCTGTCTCGTCGCTTCCGGCTTTCAAACTCTCAGACAAACAGCGCTTTACTACGAACGCAGAGGTGTCGAGCAGCAGCAGCAGCAGCAGCAGCAGGACGCATGTCAACAGGAAAAAAAAAAAAAAAACCTCCCCGAGAAAAACGTATCTAACCCCTGAGAGCAAAAACCGTGAGGGCAAGTTCTCCTAAAACAACCAGGGAGAAAACTACAGCGGTGGAGACGAGGAGAGAGACATTTTGAATCTTCTTCTGTGGAGGAGGTTTGTTTGTGAAGAAGAAGAAGAAGAAGAAGAAGAAGAAGAAGAAGAAGAAAAGGACCGTTGAGCAACTTCGTGTATGGAAGAAACACACAAGAGGAGAAGATAAAGGGTTTCTTTTTTTTCTGTGTACGAGGAGTCTGTGCATGTTTTGTGACCCGAATATCAGACCGAGAAGATTCATCCTCCCCGAAACAAGTGTTGGTATCTGGGCTTTGAGAGGACTCGCACCAAGTGTCCCGGAGGAGGCTCGGAGAGGACGGGGGCAGCGCTGAGGTAAGATGTCCTGTCACGACCTCCATCCCCTACCCGAGGAGGCAGTGGTTGTAGTTGTTGGAGGGAGTTTATTACACTTTAATGACACCACCTCCAGTGTAGGTGGAGAGCTGACAGTGAGAGTTGTGAGGATTATAGGCCCAGTCATCCTTTTGAATCTGTGGTGGGGGAGAAAAGTGAGGCTGTCATGATATCAGATTTTTCACTACATGATTATCGAATTCACGATCATTTATATTATCGCGATATCTCAAAAAACTAAAATAGGTAAATCAAGTCAATCAAGTTAATATCTGAATCTGTTTACTGTGTCTTGGCTCTTTGTTGCCAAATAAATCACCTCCAAAACACGAGCAAGACTTGGGTCTCTAAGGAAAGTGTACAAAAAGAACATTTACCACATCAACCACTAAATTAAAAGTGAAAAGTCGAACATTAACTCGTGGAGAAAAGATGCACAAGGCTGATCATGACTGTTGGATTAATCAGCAATATCGTCATATGTATATTATTAACACAATTAAAAAAAATACAATTTGAATATTGTGATATTTTGACATGCCAAGCGGGAAACCAATCTATTTGAATAGGTTGGAAATACATTTTCCTTAATGTCTGTTTTTATACTGGGGAGTATATGTACACAAAATATACATAAACATGCTTTTTTTTGCTGTGATCCCTCACATGTGATCAATTCAATATTACTTTAGAAAAAATTGTAATGAATAAAATGGAGCCAGGATATTTTCCAGTTTGAGAATATTCTGTCCACATTGGAAGAAACACTGAAACAGTAATTATAACCTACCAAAAGTATATTTTTCTGTTCTGTAGAAGAAAAAACCATATCAACCTATATGCTGATTCTGATATATCTGCAATTTTCCAATATCTACCAATAATATCAACCAGATACATCCGTCAGGCTCTGTTAATCTTTGATTAACACATGCACTTTTTATGACTTAAGGTCATCTTGAGTCTTGGTTAGTTTTCATTTGAATGTTTGTTTTCTGATAAAAGTCGCACTTATATTTAGATAATAGCTGATTTCCACTGATATACTGCACTTAAATTATACTTTATACTCAGCTTTAGTGTTACTTAAACAAGACTGCAGTTGCACAGAGTTTTATTGTATCTGAATACGACACTGAATCTGCTCATGGAAGCTGAATCATTTCAAATAACTCCCATATCAAATGCATTTATGTTGATCTCTCGTCAACTGTAGCTTACGTAACAAGAGTTATATTCCGAATAACAGAAACTCAAGTATTGACATTTTAGTAACTGTAACCAACTCAAATTTGCTCTATAGCTAAACAAGTATTTGAGGGTTCTGTGCATCACTAATACAAACAGAGCTGGATGGGTTAGAAGGGTTGACAAGACATGACGTGAGGCTTGTAAAAATAATTTATAAAAAGAGCTTTCAGCCAAATCCGAAACTACATTAGAAACTACATAAGTCTGCTTATTATTTGGTTCGTAGAATGTCTCAAAATAGTCTAATGTCTACTTGTTTTGCCCAAAACATGAAGATATTCGGGTAACTTTGATACAAGAGAATAATTATCATATTGAAGAAGATGCAACTAGCAAATGTTTAGGATGTTTGCTTAGGAATTGACGTCAATGATTAATCAGTTCAAGCTGCAATGATTAGTTAATTAAACGGATAATCAGTGGAAAAAAATGGATTCGCAACTATGTTGACAATCGATTAATCGTTTGAGTTCATTTTCAAGCAAAAGTGTCAAACATTTGCTGTTTCCAGCTTCTTAAATGTGAAGCTTATTTGTCATTTATGGTTGTAGATGAAGAGTCTTTTGAGTTTTGAGCATTGGGAAATTGTCACAAGCATTTTTCACAATTTATTGAGAAGTTATAGAACAAATGGTTAAACAAGAAAATAATCAGTAGATTATTGATGCTGAAAATTATCATTTGTTGAAGCTCTATAATCGATTCCTAAAAGAGTTAAGATCTGTCTGTAACGACTGCTGCAGCTGGTTGTTTCTAATTTTGTTTAGGTGTCCCTCAGGCCCTCTCGAGGCCTTTTGAATTCTTCTGGGATCCATTTAGCTTTACGATAATGATATCATCACGAGTTCTACTGTGTCTTGCTCACGTCCCTAATTTGACATGATTATGTGCGGCAGTATTAGGCACAAACTGTGGTTGTAAGTAGCCAGCTAGTTGCTGTGTCTTCTTCTTCTTTTTTGTGACCAACATTAGAGGGCATTATAGCCACCTACTCTGTCGACGAGATATAGAGAGAAGCAGATTATTTACGCAATATTGTCATATCTGTATTGATTGCGTTGTATCTTCATATGTGAGGAAGTATTTAAAAAAAAAATCTGCAGCATCTTGTGAACTTCTAATCAGCTGAGTTGCTTTTAGCGTGCTGCATGTAGGCTTGTTGCCCACTTGTGTAGGCAAGTGGACAGTTTGAGTACTCACACAGTCCCACTCAATCTGACATTAGGCTGCCCTGAAACAAAGACAACATTCTGAGGTGGTAGTTTACATCTGCGGTTATATCACAATCATCACAACCAGTATTTGCTTCAATGTTGTTCCCTTTTCTATTGCATTTGAATGTGATGTTGGTAGAGACAAAATGTGTCTTGCATTATGGTTTTACATTTGTTTTAATGCTGATTAGGGTGCAATGAGTGTCCCCTGTTCAGGCCTTTTTCTCGTGTGAAGCAACTTTAGCTACTAGTTGAATCAGCCCAGGGTTTAATACATGAGACAGTTTCTTTTATGTACCACGTTACTGCTTTTCCGATTAAACTTCTATCAACCCCTTTGGGAGCACAGAATTCAGAGGATCCAGTTCTGTCCTTCAGTGCAAAAAGAGAGAGAAAAGGCCTTTTGGATGCAGCTAACCATGTGCAACAAGCAGTGTGAAAATGGTTCCCGGTGCCCAGTGCTGCTTCATTACAGCAACTGAGCCGTCTCACAGAAAGTAAATCCTCTGCTTCTGCATGAAAGATTCAGAATAGACAAATAGACCAAAACAGCGTGTAAACACCTCTTTTTCCTTCCTCGTTCCTCTTTCTTTCACCCAGCTTTCCCTTTTCCTCCCTCTTTCTCTCCCTAACTCGTCTTTACCTATACGAGGCCTTGTTTTACAGAAACTCTAGTGGATGTTTGTGTCCAGTATGCTAAGAGAAGTTATTATACAGTGTGAAAAAAACCTGCTCTGGTAGAGCCATTCAGATTATTTCCTGCCTGTCTCTCTAACTGCGTCACTGCCTCACAAGGAAATCCCATGTTTACCCTTTTGTTCATGAATTGAAGCCTTAACTTATCTGGAATCAACACACGTCCCAAGGCAGTTTCTGGCAGCTCTGTACATGACGTGAATACTGGTATGCTTGAACGGGCCTCAGAAGTGGACTGAAATGGATTTGTTTTTTCACTTTGCAGCTAAAGTTTAGTTTTGCTGAGAAGTCTGCAGGACAGACGTTTCATGATGCTAGTCTGGAACAGACGCATCCCACTTCACTGCTATTAAAATTTGACCGAATACATTCTTGTGTCAAGTGATCACTTGGCATTTGACATTTCATATTAAAGAATATAATTTGCCTGTGGTCTAGACTGATTCACAGTTTAGCTGCCCACCAGTATTCACCATCAAGCATATCTCTTATACAAAGCAGACTGTAAGTCAACAAACTCTGGATAATCCCTCATCTGTCTGAATCAAATACAGACTGCTAGAGTTGAGAACATCACAACGGTTGTTGTTTTTAAGCTCATAGTGTGACCCTACCAATTTAACACATTTAAGCCAGTTTATAGGTTGACAGGTCTCGGGAAGAACTACGTTCTCTTTTTTATAAAAACAAAACAAAAATGCAGTATAAAGTCTTTTCTGGCTCCAGAGGATGGTCCATGTAAATGAACAAATTGCCTCCAGTATTGTCACTCACTGGACTAACAATGTTGCATTGTGGGTAATGATGTGCACTTGTCTAAATTGTTGTTTGACTCATTATGGACAAATGATCGAAATCGATACAGCAGAGCAAAAGATATATTTTTTTATTCCACAGATTTTTCTTCCTTATCAAAACCTGGCGCCTACATTATCCACAATCCAACTAAGCCACTGAGTGACATCAGGAGGCAATTTATCAGATTACATGTAGATCCTCTGGAGCCAAAAAAGGCCTAACAGTACTATTCTTCACAAATTCAGTCGTACTCCCCAACATCTGTAACACCACTGCAATGTGTAAATTGGTGGAGTGACCCTTTAAAAATAGTGTTGGTGCCTAATGGTGCGAAATATATTGATTTGACATCGTTATCTATGATTTGAGTTCTTAGCTTTTGAGGAAGTTTCACTATATCTAGATATACATTACGTAACGTGAATTAGCCTAAAAATGTCTGTTATCTGAAGGCCAAATCCTCGTGCCCTCATCAGACGACATAAAACAATGCAATGACCAGTCTGAGTGTGTCTGTCTAATTCATTCTGCAAATAGCAGGCTCTAGAGTAATTCCCTTCCAGCAGTTTACCTTGCAACCGTCTTGATTGAGGAGCTAGAACGACAGGTTTTGGTTCCTGAATGCTTGTTTCTTGTAAGGCTAATAGACCATGCTCTCGCAGCCCATGTATCCATGTATTTTCTTGAAAACAAACTTAGCATTTCAATCAAATGAGCATAAAACACAGCCAGTTGTTTTTGATTCAAGATATTCACCTTATTTTCAAAAGAAAATATGAGAAAGTAGCATAGCAAATTAGCCCCCTGCGGCATGATAATGACTTTCAGTTTCTACAGTGAACACGCAAAAAGAGAATGCTCAGTCAGTGACCTTCAGCGTCTCGACACATCTTTGTCTGCGTCACTTTAGATCGAGGTGATTCCATAGCTGAACTTTCGCCTTTTCCCTCGCTTTTTCTCTTCTTCTGTATTTTGAATTGTGCTGCCACTTTTTCATCTGTTTGCCTCTCTCTGCCTCCTGCCCTTTCTCATTCTCCCTCTCTGCATGTTTCCCCATAACTCCACCTTTCTGCCCTTTTCCACGTACCTCCCTCATTTTCATCCTGAAAGAATGCTACCTTGAAGTCCTTTTTATTTTTAGACTGAAGTAAATTTCAGTCAGCCTGGAGCTACAGTGTCGAGTAGAGCAAAAGTCTGGTCAGGCTGAACTTGTGGCCACTGTGTTGCTGCTCCTTTTTAGAACAAAGTTTGATACGGCTGCGATGCAAAAGCACAAAAAGGTTCACACAGTTAGATATGAAAAACTCAACAATGTTTTAACTGCGTTCTGGTGTAGAATAAAAAAAGACGTGTAGAATATAGTTATCTAATTGGAGATGAGGAAAGGGATTGGCACTGAAAAGACAAACATTGGACTCTGTAATAAAACAGCTGTTTGATTCAAATGAGCTTTAAACAAATCTCAGCTTCTGTAAAACATTCAAAAAAGAAAAGGCAAACTGTTTTCACTGAGTGGAACATGTTCCTTGCCAACATTCATTTGTATCTCTCTGTCTGTCCCACTTTCACCTTCACTTAAATTTTCCTTTATTTCGTTTTAATCCCAGGATGAATGATGATATCTATTTTGAGTTAACAACAGGACTACATGAATAATCATCTCTGTCCATAACAGTCTAGGACGGCTTTCCAAGAATGGGAAATAGGAGATACATTTTTTTTTTGACTTTTTTTGTTTGATACATCCCTGCCTGACTTTAAATTCTTGTTTTAAATTTTTTTTTTTTTAGCACTGGCTGCAGATTTTTCTGCCGCTTGGAGCTGCCGCTGCTGACTGGCTGCACAGGAAACACTGAAAGCTGTTCTCAACGCCTCCCTGCAGCTTCAGGGAACATTGTCAGATGTGTACCCAGCACTCAGAGCCCCTGGCCTGGCCGTGGGGATGGCAGCCTCTGCCCTGAACCTGAACGGCCTTAGCGTCATGAACAAGTCAGTAACACTTCTATTATGATAGTTGCAGCCTTTAAAAAAATAAAAAAATATATATATGCACAAACTAACCAACCCTCTCCCCTCCTCTCTGCAGCAGTAATCAGTTTCACACCCAGCCAGGCTCCTCTAGTACCACCTCTGCAACTAGAACCAGTCCAGTCGGTCGACCGGTGCTGCCGGTTCCAGATCGGAGCACCTACTGTCAGTTCCTGGGTGGGGGAGCACTCAGTGGCGGTCTCTACAGCCCAACCAGCCCTAAGGTAAATCAGATCTACATCCAACCTGTGAGAGCTGTCTTTGAAGAAAGAACTGCAACTGGATTTGCACTAATAACCTGTGACTTCTCTTGATTTAATCCTTTTAAATGAATGAATGAATTTATACCATCCCCCACATCCAAAGATTCATAAGTATGTCATTTTAAAAGCGTGCCACAAATCAATTAATCTCCCTTTATTTGCTGAGTTCGACTAATGTTCAGCTAGATTCGCTCCCAGCAAGTTGTCAGTTTATTCCCGAAATCCACTTTGGTCAAACCAATCCAACAGCATTCCACTTGAGCTGCAGGAGAGAACCAGGAAGAACTCATGTTAGTCACGTGAGTTTAGTGCTCTTTCAGTTGAGACTGTAACTTCTGAAAGGAATATCATATAGGCAATTAAATAAACCTGCGCTCAGTTCAACACATTCAGGGGTTTTGCTGCTACAGCCTTACTCGGTGTGGTATGACCTGTAGCTTGTGGTGGCTAATTTTAGCAAACGTTTCGGTATTTTTGTATAACTGACATAACTGCATCAGTTCACTGTCAACACAATTCTGGTGCTGTTTCACACAACCTTCTAGCTTTTAGTTTCTCTTGCTGTGGTACTGTAATTTCTTCTTGTCGCTACAACTGGCATCGTTGCGCTCTACAGAAAATATTGAAATAACTGTAAAATGTAAAAGCAAAGAAATAAGTAGCATTTTTTGGGGGTATTTTTTTGGAGGATCGTTGCCATTAACTAATCCCTTACTGTGGTGTCCTCTCCTAGACCAGCCCACGCAGCCTGGGTCGAACCTTTGTCTTCCCCCCTCCATCCTCGCTCTCCCCTAACTCCGCCCCTCGCGCTCGCTCCCCTTCCCCGCGGAGCCCGGAGCTCCTGGGAGTCAATGTGGGCCAGCGGGTCCGACGCCTGAGCTCACCCGGCTGTGAGGAGCGAGGAGAAGGAGAGGCGCAGGAGGAGAGGGGAGGAGAGACGGGAGGAGGAGAGAAGCGGGAGGAGAGGAGACGCCAGGCACAGCTGCTGCAGATCCACAGAGAGCTGCAGAACGTTGAGGTGATTTAAGATCTGCCTCTGTGTCTGTTTAACTCCATCTGTGTCTTCATCGCTGTCTCTTTTTTACTCTCTGCATCAGTCTTAATTTAGATTGCCATCATTAAGAAACATTAAGCAATATATTCAAACCATGAAGGATTTAGTACTTCATTTAATTTGTTGGGCAAGAACTGAGTCTCTTCCAGCTGTGAGGATCCCAAAAAGCAAGAGTTATTCAAGCTACTATTACTACTGCTTATTCATTATTTGGCTCTTTCTCTTGTGTTATAACAACCTGAAAGCTGTGAAATGGTCTCTGTCACTCTGAAAAGAGATTATTTTGTCCTATTCTGACTTTTACCTACTTGCCTTGAACTGTTCACTCTTGTAAAATGAAAATAAATATGATTTGATTAAAAGAAAATGTGATTCTCAGCTTTAGAATCAATCAGGATATCTGGAAAATTAAATTTGATGATCAAGTGCTTTAAAATATTTAGTTATTTTCTTCACTTTACATGGAATTTTACATAACTAGTGTTTATTGGCTAAATTCCTGTTTTATTTTTATACTCCAGCCCACATTTGTGCTCAGTTTGAAACTGCAGACAGTCACACATTGAATTCGTAGCTTGCCAACAGATAATTTTTCAATGCAGTCTATTTAATGCCAAAAACTGGGAAAAACACTCTGGCTCATTTGTTTTTTTTAATTCTGTTAATATTAGTAGTACATTAAGATGATATTTTACCTTTTTTTGTCTTGTCAGTTTATCTTCCTCTCATCAGGTGAAGGCTTTGCTGGTGCCAGTGCACCTGTGAAATGATAAGCTCTACAGTTAGACCAAAGAAACTGTAGCTGCATTTAGACCCTTATTTTCTCTGTGTCTTTCAGGTCAGGGGAAAAGTTGGCATTTTCGAGGCCCACATTTCAGGAATTCGTACCCAGGTGCTCAACAGCGAGCTCCAGCGCAGCCCTCGATCTCCGAGACGGTCGCCTAGCCAAAACCCTTTCGATCCAAGTCAGCAAAACACGACTCTTGAATGCCCAATGACCCACCCACAAGAGCGTAAAGTTCCCCCTGTTGTCCAGAATGGAAGAGAAAGAGAGGAGGAAGCGATGGACAGAGATATGAGAGGAGGAGAAAGGGATGACGGTGAGAAGGACAGCAGTGATATGAAAACAAACACTGAGAACAAGACACTGATTGGTCAAAATGGCCGCCATTCAAAAACAACAATGCAAACTCCCTGTTTAGATAGACTGTTTGTTGTTCAGGGTTCCCCTGAGACTTTAAACCCAGTTGCAGCATCAGACAGAGAGATGAAAGAGGGAGACGGACTGAGAGAAAAAGACGGAGAGGAGGTAGAAAATAAACACATGTTGGGAGAGGCAAGAGAACGGACAGAGAGAGAAATGAGAGATGAGAAACAGGACCGGTTGTGTCTTGGGATGTCGCTCCAGACAGAGACAAACAGGTTGGAGCTTCACCCAGACACCCCTGCTTTTCCAGCACAAAGCGATGAGAGAGCCCCTTGTTTGCTGGACATCACAGATCACACCTCCAACCACTCTCCCTCCATCCCGCCCGCCATCCCTGCAGTCATAATTACTGACCACGGTCTGGAAAACCAGCCTCAAACTTCTGAAGACCAGGGACCATGCTCCACACCTAGCCCTAGATCTAGCCCGGTGCCTGAGCCGAACTCCTCCATCCGCTCCCTCAGGAAGCTGTCGTCCTCTTCTGCCTCCTCGGCCGGTTTCTCCTCGTCTTGGGAAGAGTCGGAGGAGGATGTTTCCAGTGATACGGAGAAAGGAGAGCAGCTACTCAACCCTGCACTTCTCACCTCCAAACAGAGAGCAGTAAGTAGAGCCACGTGAGATTGTGTCGGCTAGTGTGTGTAACCTTGGGAAACTGCCATTGCTGGGATAGCCATATATTATTCAACTGTTAGACATTAAGGGTAATTGGGCAAAGTGTGACTCTACAGGAATATGCCAACATATTTTTAGCTTTGCTCGCTCTTAGAATGGCAGTGTCAGTATGTTGGTTGGTCCACTGTTTTAGTCATGACTGATAGATCTATTTGATATCGGCAAGAAAGTTTTTGTACAGATATTTATATTCCCCAGAGGATGAATTCTACTGACTTTGGTGGTCCTCTGACTTTTCCTCTTGTGCCACCAGCAAGTAAAACATTTTACCTACTCTGTGAAAATTGTAAACTTCTTCGAACTAGATTAGATAAAATTTGGAGACAGTGCTCATTAGCAACCATTAGCATACCATCACACTAAACCATCTTAGCATCCCGATGTTAGCATTTGGCATGGCTGTAGAGTCTTACTAACTTTTAGCGTGTACTGCAGCTAACCTCAGAAAGTACATACTAGTGCTTTTCACACTGCACTCATCCCAGGGCTAAAAGTAGTCTTAGAACCTTCTTAGTGCCAGGCTAAGAAAGCGTTCACACTGGCATAACATACTTGGCTTAAGATTGCTGCAGAGTTAGGCAAGATTTTGTAGGGTTATGAAAATTGACGGAACATAGGACTAAAACGGGGTTAAGTAAACAGAGTAATCACGCGTCATTTTCAGCATGAGCGTGCGCCAACAGACATCCAACCCAGGAAGTGCAGTGTGAACTCTATAACCCTGGACTTTGGTTAACCTTGAAATAGCAATGTCTGTATAAAAAGGTGCTTAAAGTTATTCATGGGTCAACTCTTACGCCTCATGGCTAAGAATATGCGGTGATAAAAAAAAAGGCCTACTGGGACATATTACTGCGTCATAACATTTCGTCTTGAACTGTGACCATCTTGCTCATACATCCGTCGGAGTCCTTAGAGCCTAGTTCAAGAGTTAAAAGAAAAAGTCTGCGATTTGGAAAGCAGCTTCAATGAGCCGTCATCCGTCTGTGCCACTTCAGCGGCTCAGTTGATGTGTTGTATCCTCTGCTGCACAAAGGGTTGTGGGTCAGAATAACCAGAAAAGCGTGCCGGCTTGCATACAACAAAATGCAAGCGGATGCAGGAGGACATCCTGGTATTTCTGGCAATTGTACACTGGGTCATACTACATCTTCTGGCATTTTAAATTGAAAGATAGCTTAAGTCTTGTTCCTTTTACATTGCATCAGATTATTGCATTTTGAGTTTTTAGCTGCTCTCACAGAAAGAGACACTTATATCACAGAAGTATTCCCGTTTGCGAAGGAGTGAAAAGTCCTGTAACTGAACCTGAACGAAAACCTTGATGTTCTGGAGAATCATAAATTATCCGAGGCGTCTGAGGTCATGCATCAAAACTCAAAACCAGTTTGTGCAGAAGTGGTAATTCTGCAACTAGCCAGATGTGGGAAAGAGCCTGTTTTGATTTGACTCTTCATTAGTGTTTAGGCCACAAATTGTGTGCACGTCAGTGTGTGTGTGTGTGTTTGTGTGTGTGTTTGCCTTTTCATGTTGCTGGGCGCTCCTGTGTCAAATTGGCCAGAGCTCTCTGCCTGAGTAATGGTTGACATTCACGGTAACAAAGCCAGCTCTGTGCCCCGACCTGTGTGTGTGTGTGTGTGTGTGTGTAGGTGGGGGGGTAACGTGAGGGTGTATGTGTGTGTGTGTGTGTGTGTGCGTGTGTGTGTGTGTGTGTGTGTGCGTGTGTGTGTGTGTGTGAGAGCGAGCGCGGGTGATCGAAAAAGGGAAAGCAAGAGAATTCACCAGTCACACACACTTAGTCTTTGCCTGCTTCTGGACGCCGTTCAAAGAGGAGGCCGAGGCCTGTTTGGGTACGTGTGTGTGTGGGTGGGTGGGTGGATGTGTTTTTATTTGTAGCCGGGATAAGTTCGCGAGGCCATCTCTCTGCTGCTTTGAAACACGATTTAACAAAGGATTTTGTAACTGGTATGTACCAGTGTTTCTAATAAATGATGTCCCAAACGTGTCCCTTTTTTTAAGGACTTTGCACCACAAACATATTTATATTATGGCTTTGTGGCTCATAATCACTCAGAGATGAGATGAGATGAGATGAGGCTCATAATCACGTATCTTATCAATATCTTATCAGTTTCCGTGTGTTTGCTTTCATCATTAGAGGAAGCACCAACAGAAAAAACTGTCCTTGTGATGATGATGATATTGCCGTGCAAGATTATAAGACTCCTGTGCATGTGTGCTGGATGCATACTTAATCAGGTGACCAATCCCTTAACCAGTGTCCCAGCTCTCCCACTTGGCATGGATTACAAACAATTTGTTTAAAGGGATTTGGCTGAAGGATTTGAATAGTGTTTGTATTGCTCTTTGCATATTTCCGGTCAGTGTTTTTTCTCCTTTATCCTGGCAGGAAGAAGCAGCAACTCGTGCTGGCGCCTGTAGTCGACTGATGGAAAGTTTTATATTTTATATTTCCCAGTGAAAGTCTGGATTTCCCCCCATCGTAGCTCAGAGATGTCAAACATGCAGGTTATTCATGTTCTTGTCTGTAGCCTGTCACAGTTCTTGATCCGTATTTCAAGAAACCGTGTGTGTGTGTGTGTGTGTGTGTGTGTGTGTGTGTGTGTGTGTGTGTGTGTGTGTGTGTGCAAGAGGCAGACATGCAGATACACATAAAGCACGCTTGCTTGTGTGGGAGGTATGTAGGAAAGAAGAGAGGGAGAAAGAGAGTGAAGAGGAGTGATACTGAGAGAGAAGAACAGAGTGAGCTCCAGAGTAAGACAGAAAGAAAGAATGAGATAAATGAAGGAGAACAGGAGAGGAAATGTTGGACGATTTTCACTGTACATGCAGCCTTCTTATTAAACTGACATTAAAGGGAACTCTACTGGATATTTGTTTTAAGAAGGACTTTATTTACTTGTATAACAATGAACATCAGATCCCTGCACTTTAAGGACATTTAAATGGAAAGTTCACCCCAAAATAAAAAATCTATAAGTATTCTTTACCCATCTAAATTGTTTTGTGTTGAGCTGCCGAATGCTGTAGATATCAGCTGTAAAGATGTCTGCCCTCCCTCTGATATAATGAGACTAGATGGCACTTGGCTTGTGGTTGACACAGAAAATTAAAAATGCATTTGAAAACTCAAAAGCAATGTCTCTTTCCTGAAACATGACCCAGTTACTCAGGATAATCCACAGATCTTGTTCTGAGCACTTTCATGTTGGAAATATGTTCTTGCAAAATCACTTAGCAGAACGAGGTTAGCATCTGCTAATGGATGACTGCTAAGTTGTGATTTGTTTGGTGGGTTTACTTTGGTAGGAAAAAAATAGTCTGTGGATTGTCTTGAGTAACCGGGTCATGATTTCTGGAAGGAGACATTACTGTTGAGTTTTTCAAATGTATTTCTTTGGTGCCTTGAGCACCTCAAGAAGAGTGCTACCTGGTTTCATTATATTCAACAGCAGGCCAATATCTCCAAAAATCAGAAACTCACATCAAAACAATCTATATTTGGTATATATCACAACAGGTAAGAGGAAAAAAAAATATTTTTAATTTTGGAGGTGAACTGTCCCTTAAAAGATGTCCCAGGAAAGTATGAACACTTGCTGGGTGAAAAATAAAAAAAGAATAAGACTGAGACTAATAAGTGATCTCTGCAAAATATGTTTTTTAGATTGGTATTTTTTTATTACAGAGCTCTGCGTCATCGTTATCCTGCTCCTTTCGCATCATTCACCCATGACATTTTCGTATTTCACATCTGTCAAACAGATCTGCCTTGTTTTGGTCATTAACTTTTGGATTATAGCGTATACGCTTAACTGGCAGAGGCTGGAATCTGAACAGAGCCATATATAGACACTTTTCTGGCTGATCTTTTGACTGCTGGGCAGCTCTCCAAGGTTAGAAGGCACATATGTGCTGCCAGTTTTTCCCTTCATTTCGAGTGAATTGGCACCTGCAGTAAGATTGGCATCTTTGTTTTTCTTTCGACAACATTTCTGTTAAGTTCTAAGGAATGAAAAGAAACAAACTTGCCAGCAGCAGAGTTATGAGACGACACCCGGTGGTTAGCTATTCTGCATAATTGACCTTTGAGTATCATCTCCACACCCAGCAGAGTAGATTCAAGACAAACAGAGAAGATGGAAGGATGATGCAAAAGACTTGGAAAATTACCTTTTGAGATTTGACTACAAAGCAGCCACTTTAGCAAAACAGCCAAGTAGTACTTAAATGTGCACAAATTAGTTGGAGAAACCTCAGGATTTCTCAGCAGTGGGACACATCTTTGTGGTCTCTAATAGAATTAGTTGGCCATTAGTTTAATTAGTTCTGCAGTTAGTCTATCAAAAATCATCCAAAAAAAATTCATATCCAATCATTTCGGGGAATAGATTCATCGTTAAACTATTTATCAAGCCTGACAGTTGCAGTCAATTTCTGTTTTATGTCACCATAAAATGTGGATGGACTGTTGCTGGTCACACAAACATGTCATCTGAAGCCGTCACCTTGGGTTCTGGCTAGAGTTAGGGTTAGGTTTATGTTTTTCTCTGTGTAAATTTATAGTTTAAAAGATGAGTAGGTTAATTGTTAGTTGCAGCTCTCATTTTCACACCACACCTACAACTCCTTGTTTTTAAACTTAGCTTTAAAACCTCCTAGCGTCGTATTTTCAACTTTCAGGAAAGATCAATTAACACGCCTCGGCCAGTGGAGCTGAAGCTTCAGCGGGGCAGGACTTGCAAACACTGTAAATGATGCGGAAAGGTGTGATGTTGCTCCTCCTGTCTGTGCTGTAAACGAATGTGACAATCTCTGTTCACCCTGTGGTTCTTAAGACAGATTTGTCTTTTCGGAATGACGATTGTATCCTTGCTGCTCAACTCTACAACAGACACTCATGTATGTTAACACTGACACGCCCTCTGTCTACACAACACCACGACTTTTTTGCTGGCTGCACTCTGCAGAACAACACGTTAACTTATGTCACACTGGCTCACATCCCTTTTCTTATAATCCTTTTTCAAACTGTGAGTGGAACTTCATCTCTTTCGTTGGACCGGACTGGACAAAAAAGCCTCACTTTTTATGTCCTGAACTGTATCTAAGGGGGTCGACACAAAATATAAGCACACACACACACACACTCTGAGATACTCAGTGTGTTTGTACTGCAGTGGAAAATCTTCACTACCACGGCGGCCGGTTGCCTAGCAGCACTGTGACGTCAAACCGAGTTTCCCTCTCACAGCTGTGTGTGTGTGTGTGCACGCGCGACAGAAAGTCTTCAAGTTTATGGGTGTGTGTCCGACTCAATTTGTGTGTGTGTGTGTTACAGAGTGTCTACTTGATTTACTGTGAGAGGGGAAACACCGGTCAATTCTTTATTTGGTGTTTTTGTGCAAGCTTGCCGGCGCGCGTGCATATGCATGCGTGCGTGCATGTTTTGAGGTGCCCCTGACCATGGAAGAACCGGGTCGGGCCGCAGCTACAGGAGCTGACCGTTTGGTTTGAAAAGACAGTTTGGTTATCTAGTACTGGATCCAGTGCAGAAGTGAAAGGTGGTTTCACATGCTCGCAGAGCTGGGGAAACCCTGCCGATTAGAGAGCGCGAATGTTTCTGCATTAAAAAGGACGCAAGACAAGCCTCTTAGTAATAACGTTTAGAGTCAAAACTAAACATTGTTACATTACTACAATTTTCAAATCCAACCTAAAGACCTTATCGTTTATCATTGACAGGTGGAATATGTAAGAATTGGCCACCTGTCAAATAAATATTCTAACCAGCTCCAAACATAGCTGGCAACTGCTGGTAACTAGCTAGTTAGCAAATAAACTAACTTATTTGTGTGAGCTCACTCTACCCAGACGGGGAGCCCCGGTGGACTGTTACTCTTGAGGTGAATAATGGCTCGGGGCTAGCTGGTTAGCATGCATACTTCAATAGAATGCATAGAAGCCTTTGACCTAACATGTCTGTTATTTCTGCACATTCTGTTGATAATTTTAATTCTAATGTTTTAAACTAAAATTCCTACAAATTGCACCTTTAATTAACTTTCTAAATGTTGATGTTTGTTAGTTTGTTTTATTGTTTTTAGTCTGTGTAGTTAATGTCTTGGGTTTTTGCCTGTATAATCTGCAAAGCACTTTGGGTATAAAAAGTTTACCTAGCCTTGCCTAATTGCTATATAAACATAATTTGTTGAGCCTTTTTGGTAGATTTCTGTGCTGTTTTTTTTATATTAGATTAAATAGTAGCACATTAACATGAGTATGCTTTTATAGCTCAGTCTTCTTGTAAGTGAGCAAGCAAAGAAACCCCTAAAAGTTCTTCTTTCTTCAGGCTACATTTTAAAGTCAGATGTCATCTTTAATGTTTCTCAGTCATTCAGTAACTGAACTGCCGGGTCACAAACATCGCACCCTTTTTTTCTTTTAGGCGTCCCCTTTTCTCACCTCTATACAGCAGTCACATTTTTTTTGCAAAGCTATTTTTCCACTGGCCAGCCTTGGTTGCTAAGAGATTTATCAAGCCCCCTCAAAGCATCTACCACACGTTGTTTAGCCTGCATCACACTCTTTGCAGTTTAATTTAGTCTGTCTGTGTGTGTGTGTGTGTGTGTGTGTGTGTGTGTGTGTGTGTGTGTGTGTGTGTGTGTGCATGTGTGTGTGTTTGTGTATGTGTTTGTGCCTCTCACTCTAAACTTTGCAGACTCAGACAGTTGCAATATTTGTATCTGCAAGGGGACCTTGTGGTGAGCGATATCAGGCTTGTTGTTTCCTCAGTGCTTCTCCGTTGAAAACATCAGCATGCATCAGTGTTTCCCCTGCTTCTTCACATTACACATTTGTAACCCAGAGTTACCCTTTGCCCTGCGTTTTTTTCTTGCTTTCTTTTTTTCACCATTCTCACCGCTCTCCTACCGCCTCCTCATTCCTCCATGCAAATGAGAGATATCTGGTTGCCCTGTGTAACCCTAATTCTCTGTCCTTACAAATGTCCTTACATCTCTTCTTAACGTTGGGGCTGCATGTGATAATTGCACAGTGATAATTGCACAGTGACTTGACTTGTGCAAATGTATCTTGCTTTAAAGCATGAAAAACACAATGCACATTCTAAGAAGATAATTACCGAGTGGCCAATAGAAACTCTTTGCCTCGGTGCTTCTTTTTTCCCTTGTGCTCTTTCTGTTGTTTACGGAGGGCAAGGCCTTTTTTTCTCTCTTTCTTTTGTTTGTAGTCAGCGGCGGATGTGGAAAATACTGTCGCTGAGGCAAGCGGCAACCCCCCCCACTTCCTGTCTGCAAGAAGTTCCTTCTCTTACCATTTCCTCTCTCTCTCTCTCTCACACTCTCTCTCTCTCTCTCTCAATGGAAACTTTACTGTTTTTCCTGCTCCCCGCTTATCATCCAGCTGGTCTGGGGATAGAGATAGGAGAGACCGCCAGAGAGCAACGAGCCAGAAAAAGATGAGACAAGGAGAGACAAAGAGTCTGACTTTGAGGGAAATGTAGACAGATAGAGTGTGTGTGTGTGTGTGTGTGTGTGTGTGTGTGTGTGTGTGTGTGTGTGTGTGAGGACTTGCTAATTCAAGTGCCTTCTTGAATTGTATTCCAGTTCAGGTTCCAGCTTCAAATGCTAATTTCTCATCACAGTAAAACAGACGCACTGTCTTTACCAAATCAGCACGACATGATATCGTACGGAATCGTAATTAATGTTGCTCCAGGAGCATCATTGCAACTGACCAATCATGTTTTTGTGATGTCATAGCTTTGTGACATTGACCGGAAAAAGGACTGGATAAAGATTTTGTTATAGTGGTTAATGTAGTGAAAGTAACACATCCTCATACCTAGATGACTGAAAATGTCATCCGAAAGAACATGAACGTTGCAGCGACTGGTGTACTGTTGTTTGGAAAGACTATGTGTTTTGGATTCAACTTTACAATGTAACTTAAGTTAAGTTAAAATAACTCAGAATTGATTTCTGTTTTCACAGTAGACATGAACAGAGTCCTGTGCTTTTTAAACCTAACCTCTTCTCTCTTTATACTTCTTCACCTGACTTCCTCCTTTGCTGCTGTGATATTTACTATGGCCACAAATATTCAGTGGCTGACAAGACATTTAAATATTGGTCATTAAAAATTGCTGTCACAGTCAATTTGTGTAGAAAAACTATTGTTTTTACCCAAGCTTTGACTTTTCCTAAACCTCTCCAGGTATATTTGTCATGTAAACCCAACAAACTGTGACAGCCACTGAAAATAAAGAATAGAACTGAAAACAATGAGTAAAAATGAAGTCCTGTGATTGACCCAGTCATCATCCATCCACCTGCTCCCCATGTGGATCTGCAGTGAACATGTGGCTTTTTGATCATGATGATCTAATCACGCTGTCGTATGAACAACAAATACACAGCGATATCAGATAAACCGCTGAATTCAAGTCCACATGAAATGGCTAATCCAGCGCTATTTGCTTTGGCATAATTACATGATGCCTGTAAAATCTATAATGATCTAAATCTGTCAGAACTGAGTTTGATACTGAACAGAGCGGGGAACCAAACATGTTCAGGAATCCCAAGAAGACTACACTGTATATCGATTGTTTGCATGGACAAGAAACTGCAGCATTATGTCTGATTTCAATATGTGATAAAAGGCTCAAAATGAAAGCAAACGAGAGCTTCTTATGGGAGCCAATGGACTGGATTGGACTGAACAGATTGACTGTAACTGGGTTGTAACACACGTTTTTTCGGATGAGAGGCTTGAACATAGGGTGTCCTGCTTTGAATGTGTGCTCTGATGCCTAGAAAACTCACAAGTGCAGATATAAACACAGAGATATTCATAGGCATTTTTCTACACAAATTTTTTAAACGTCGACTTTCCACGAGCATCTTTTATCTACAGGTCTCACACTCGGCACATTTATGCAAATGTTATTTTCGCACACAGATTGCCATCTGGCAGCTGTGAAATTATCGTTTCACAAGCTACTGTAGGAACATCTTAGACACATTTATAACTAAAACCCTGTCAGTACGAATCCATGTAAAGTCCAAAGTAGAAAATGTTTAAATTGTTTTATGTACAAGCTGGTTGATAGAAATCACAATCTGAAGATGCATCGTGGTAGCTTTGTTTAGGATATTTCCTTTCGTCTACTTTAGCTCGTGTTGTAACGTCTTTCACAAACATCTCTGTGTGGAACATACTCACTGCAAACCGAGACGCACGCTCAAACGTATAGAAGATAAATACGATCGTGCAGGTTTGCTTTGCTTTTTCCACCGAGCCTTAACATTCTCCCGGTAGATCGCGTGCATTCACACTAACACTGCCCACAACACACTCACACATGCTCAGCTCTGTCTGTGTCTTTCAAATGTTGTGACCTGAGTGGAGATTTGCATGTGCAGATAATGTTTGTCCTCTGTTTTGCCAATCAAATGATCTTCAATTGTTTATCACCGCACACACTCGTGTACATCTTTGGCGGGGTGCAGCAAGAGGGAGCCGGAGTTTTTCAAAGCACGCGGCGAGAGAACGACAGAGATTTGCAGGCGAGCTGGACAGATAATCAGCCCTGTCAGTTCTGTCGCCTAACGCGGCTGACAGAAAGCCCCATCGGCCATGATGTGGTCGGCATGGCTGTGTTCAGTGTGGAGTGTTGTTGTGTCAGTCGGAGCCATCTTTATCATTACGATCATCCACCTCAGCACCAGCCACCTTCAGGTACTTTTATGTCAGGCTTTGCAGAATGCTTTTCATACCTGGATTTAGTCCTTGTTTAGTGATGTTTGACAGCTTTTCGAGTTCGATTTTATTGGGCAATAATAACGCTGGTGAAAGTCGTAGGCTTCTTCTTTTAATCACACACAAACCTCACTTCTCCTCTCTTCCTCTGATTGCACTTTAATGTCTCTACCTCGTAAATCTACACACCGTGTCTGTGATTACTCAGACTTGACGTAGTCCAGACTTCTCTCTTTCTCCCGTTTCCCTCTCTTGCCCTCTGCAGCTCACACACACACCAGCTGTTAGTAGGCAACACGGTAGACGGATGACAGTCTGAGTTGACAGAGAAAGTGCAGACCCTGGCTACTTACCAAGCTGTAGCTTGATACTCAAGCTAACTGGAAAAAATGAGCAGAAGGGGAAAACCATTCAGTTGAACTCAGTTGTACCCTTCTGGTGGTCTGAGAAGATTCATTACGGTTGTGTTTCCTATAATTAACAGACAGAAAATGTAAAGTGATTGAAAATGAGGGGAAAATATTCAACCTCTTCAAGTGTGTTTGAGTTTATTTTTTTCTTTTTGCTACATTTCAATATTTAGTTATTCAGGCCGAGCTGACATATATTTCTATTCATACACTGACACATGGGGAGCTGCGGCTGGATGTTACCTGTTGCCTCCAGGCCACCGTCGTCTCTCTCACAAGAAAACATCTTAAATCTCCATTACAAAGCTTTCTGTTTTTGTATAAGCTGAAGTATAAGAAGCTGTAGACTTACACCCACAAAATCAATTCATCCAACTCCTTGAAATACTGAATTTTATTACTTGAGCTGCAATGAATATTCAATTAATTGATAAATATATCAGAAGAAAATTTGTTGCCAACCGGTTTTCCAGTAAAAATGTCAAACATTTGCTGGTTCAAGCTTCTTAAATGTAAAGATTTGCTGCTTTTCTGCTTTTCAAATTTAAAGAGGTCACTTTGCATTTTTCCACAATGTTTTTGACATTGCATTGCCTAAACAAGAAACATCAACAGATTAATTGATAATGAACACTAGAAAACTCTACCAAGGCCCAACAGTTTCCTTTAACCAGCCACATAATACGCCTGATTCTTTTGATACAAAGCCACGAATTGTTCCCTCAGAAATTACCGAAATTGTCGCACAACACTGTATCTCGTTAGAGAAATGTTAGAGAAAGAGACCTTACCCTGCTGACAAACCAACAAACAAACAAGCACAGGTCTAAACAAAATCTCCCTGACGGAGGTAACTATTCTTACTTCCGGCCCCCCTTGCTACCAAACTTGTCCGTCAAACACTAATAATCCTGATGATACCAGAGACTCAAGCCTTTCTCTTTCAGCTGACCCCCCTTACAGTTAGTTTCCACCCTGTGATCTGTGTGTGTTTTACTTTTTATAATGGGCCGAGTTTTTTTTTTTTCCTTCTTCTCTCTCCTTCAGTGGTGCAGAGAAAACCCCCTCATGTGATTCTACTTGAGACAGAGACAGAGTGAGAGAGCGAGGAAGATGGATGAGAAAGTGTGTGTGTGTGTGTGTGTGTGTGTGTGTGTGTGTGTGTGTGTGTGTGTGTGTGTGCGCGTGCATGCATCTAACCATAGATAGTCATGCTATCAGCTGATGAATTTTCGTCAGGTCCAGATTATGTGACATGGGTTATATATCTCCTTCTATGGTCCTCTTCTCTCTTATCTCATCCCCTCCACTCCTCTCATCTCTGATCCCCTCTCTGGTTATTTGTAGACATAATATTATTGCTCTTGGTATTTGCAGAGCACAGGAAACCTTCGATGTGTGAGATCACACCATGATACCACGGTCTTTCGCACATTTGTAGCAAAGGGACAATTCCTCCGTTTCATTGGAGGGCGGATTGTACATCTATTGTAATGTAAAGTGCATCCAAGTGTATTCAAATCCGTTATGAATGCTGTGTAACTCATTTCCGATGTGTTTTTAAGGGGAACATTTTTCTGTTTCTGTTGCTCTGCCACCGAGTTGCACAGCCAAGCATTGTTTAAGCCCACAGAACAAGACATCTGGAGTTTTTCCATCTGATGTAATGCTGCAGGCATAAAAACGGTGTCTTTATTTGGACTACGTCATTCAATAAGAGGGTGATTTATTGTACTGTAATTTCAATGAGGTGTCTCAACACACAGAACGATTAGCACGTTATTACAATGTTATTGTAATGCCTCAAAGGAAAAAGGAGGATGGTACAGAGGGGTTTTATTTATTTAAAGAAAAAAAAACTTTCGCCGTTATGCTGTCACTCATTTTACGACACTTTTTGTTCTCCAAATATTTGCTTTGACTTGCTACATATTTATCCATCAAACATCATTGTTATTCAGGGAACAGACAGAACTTTAACTTGTCTTTCTTGTAAAGTTAAATATTGATTTATCTGAAGAAAGAAAAGTCACAGAGAAGTGGACGGGAGAGCTGGAGAGAAGGGAGAGCTAGACTTCAACAAGTCTGTGGTCATCGAGATAAGAGCTTTTAAAGTTGAAAACAACTCCTTGTGTGTGTGAGTTTGTGTGTCGGAGGCAGCGTGAGTCTCTGTTTGTCAATGAGTTTGAGTGTGTGTGTGTGTGTGTGTGTGTGTGTGTTTGTTTGTGTCTGTGTGTGTGTGGCAGGAGTCCCACAGTTCAATGTATCCTTGCCAGGGACAGGGAGAGCCTTCGGAGAAACTGTGTGTGTGTGCGTGTGTTTGTGTGTATGTGTGCGTGTAACCAGGGGAAACCCCAGCTTGATCCTCCAGAGTTTAGTTTAAGTGTTCTGAAACAGCTAAAGAAGGAAAGGGAGAGTGCGGGAGAAGCTGCCAGAGAGAGATTGAAAACATCTCCCCCAGGGTCAGGGATGCCCCACACTGAGTGTGTGTGTGTGTGTGTGTGTGTGTGTGTGTGTGTGTGTGTGTGTGTGTGTGTGTGTGTGTGTGTTTTAAGAATTTTAAAGACTTGTTTTGCGCATTGCCTTTACACGAAACAGCAAAAGAAAACAAAAAGAACTGGATCAGCCAGAAGCTTAGGTACTTTAGTTTCCTGGTTGATTTCAAGCCGACTAAACATTGCCATCTGAGGGATTGACCTCCTAGACTTGTCTAAATATGCATTTTAGAAAGGTAGCAAGCAGTTGGCAGACTCTGCCTCATACGTGCAGTACATCAAGTTTTATGAGGGGGGTCCAAATAGTTTGCACATTTAGAAAAACAAACTTTCACATCAGTTTTACAAAACGGACAGTGTGGTTTAAACAGTTTTATAAATGGGTGATGACTCTTCGTCCATGAATGGGAGTAAAGAGTAAACAAGTCAGGCAGGCAGCATTACGGTTAAACCTAGCACAGATTCTGGTCGTTCAGAATTCAGTGAAGCATCATGTTTCGGTGAACCATCGTTTGTTTCATCATGATACCATTTTATATTGATTCATTGGATAACAATGTGATAGTTGCAGAAATGATAAAGCCTGCCGCAAAACGATACCTGCGATTGATATGAGATGATATCATCTGCCACTTTTACCACGATCATTAGTAATAATTATCTTCAATAATTAGCCTAGCAGTTAGCGGTCTTTTCCTCTATTTGTAGTTTGACAAATTCCATGTAATATTTATACTTTTTCTCACTCTTAGTCACTTCCTCTCCTGACAGAACATTATGGTTGAATTTCAGCTTGTATGCATGTTTTCTCTCTGCTGCCTGCCATCACCTGTCTATTGCCAGCGCTATTTAAATTTCAGTTTAAGAGTGAGGTGTGCTCAGAAGGAGAAGGAGAGACAGAGGTGCCATTGTGTATCCTAAAGATGATGAAATTGATCAGTGTTTTCACTCGGGGGGATGGATGGATTGTTACACCCGTGTCATTCTTCAGGAGATTCATGTGTGTTGTTTGTGTTTGCAGCACAAGTCCTGGAAAAAGATAAAGAACATGGTCCACTGGTCGCCATTTGTCATGTCCTTCAAGAAGAAATATCCCTGGATACAACTGGCTGGACACGCAGGTACGTGGACACACATACACCAAGTTGGAACGTGGGTAAAAAATCTGTGAGCTGGAGTTTTTGTGGTAGGGCCTGTTTGGCTGATTAAACACTGGGGGTCATTTTTCCAGTGCCAGTTGCAACTTTTATCTGTCAATTTCTGTTCTGAGACTACGATACGATGAAAGCAATAAGATTACAGTAGACTAAAAATTGTTTGTGTGATCTAGTTTGTATTTCTGAGTGATCCCTTCTTCTAATAGGTGTCTTGGAGGCTGCAGCTCCTCCTCACTGAACCAGTTCACTTCTATCCACATTATCACCTTGACTAACGTACCCTGAACTACTCCCTATTACTGTATCTTATCAGTTTCTGCGTCTCTTTCTCAATAAAAGTTTATCTTTTTACAGGGAGCTTCAAGGCAGGAGCAAACGGCCGAATATTAAAAGTAAGGCCCCCTTCCACACCAATCACAAAGTTGTTTAAATGTGTGTTTTCAGGTACAGAATGACGGTAACTTGTTGTTGATGTCCTGTAGAAACACTGTGATTGTGAGCAGCGCTGCTTGTCCCTCCTGATGAGGGACGTGCTGCGCCCGTACGTCCCCGGTTACCATGGAGACGTAGAAAAGGACGGCCAGAAGTACAACCAGATGGAGGATCTGCTGGCCGAGTTCGACTTCCCGTGTGTGATGGACTGTAAGATGGGAGTGAGGTGAGGAGACATATGACATGAAGGTAGCCAGGTGCTTTCACAACAAACAGCAACAAATTCTGTCTTCTTTTAATCTTCAAGGTTTGATTTTCAAATTTGGATCTTGTTATAATAGTTTTGACCATCATTCTTTGTTTTCTCTTCCAAATAACTCTTTAATGTCACTGTGTTCCCATATCTTCGCACTTTTTTTAGCATTACCAATAGAATTAGTAGCCAAAACTACAAAAATACGAGGAGAAAAATCCTTTCACAGCATTTTAGCTCGAGATGAAGCTGAAGGCTACTGTGAGCAGCTGTGTCATACTGTTTGCATAGAGACGTCTTCTTCACACCTTCTCTCTACCTCATCCTCCTACCTCTGCGCTCGTGTCTGTCACCCACCTTTTCTTCTTTTTTCTCTGGTCTTCGTCACCCACCCACCACCTGTTTCTCTTTTTCTTCTCACGCTTCAGGACCTACCTCGAGGAAGAGCTGACCAAGGCTCGCAAGAAGCCCTCCCCGAGACCGGACATGTATCAGAAAATGGTCGAGGTCGACCCTGAGGCGCCTACGCCCGAGGAGAAAGAGCAGAAGGTGGTGACCAAACCCAGATACATGCAGTGGAGGGAGACCATAAGCTCAACGGCCACCCTGGGATTCAGGATAGAGGGAGTCAAGGTAAGACTCACAAAGAGAAAGGTGTGTGTGCGTGTGTATGTGTGTGTGTGTGTGCCCTTCCTTCCCTCTTTTCTTCCAGTACTCAGTGTGTGTGTGTGTGTGTGTGTGTGTGTGTGTGCGTGCGTGTGTGTGTGTGTGTGTGTGGGGTGGGTGTCCTTCAGGGGCATGATCTAACTTCCTGTTTTGAACAGCAACTTCCTCTGAGGTATATGTGTGTGCAGGAGTTCCTTTGTCATACATGAGGCCTGTCCATGGCAGCTCTGTATGCCTCAGCATCTGGCACTGACATTGCACACACACACACAGACACACACACACAAACACACACACACACACACACACACACACACAAATCTCCCGGTCTGTCTTTATTTGAGGGTTGTGGCTATATAAGGACATTCACGGCCTCCTGGTGGTCTGCTGCCATGACACCGAGGGTTATCCCCAGAAACAGAAATGTGTGTGTGTGTGTGTGAAGAAGCATAAAGAGGATGTGCAGTTTATGTGTAACCTTATTTGTCTTATGTATTATAGATTTTGTGTATGTAAAAAGTGTGTTGTTAACAGGTATAGTGTGTGTATGTGTGTGTGTGTGTGTGTGTGCGTGCATGTGTGTGTGTGTGTGTGTTGAAGAGAGATAGGCCGAGCTCAGACTCAGACCTGAACCATAAAGGGAAAAATAGTTTTGGCTCCAAATAGTACCGTGTTGCTTGGCAGCCAGCAGAATAAGAAAAGCTCATTTATTCCACTCTGAACCGACCACCTGGTCAGCTCCCACTGCTGATACCGATTCTGATGCTAACACTCCAGCAGTGCTATTGTTTAACTATTACTTTTCCAAGTGTTACTGACGATTTTAGATGTTGACTGATCTAGAATGCGTCCACAAACTACTTGGTAGTGGTATTTAATGTCCTTTAACTTCACGTGGCTCGAGATATAGCTAGCAGCATGGTTGGATGTGGAGCTTATGCTCAAACTAACTATCTTTGATTAGTGATGCACAATGTGGATTTTTTTCCAGACAATACGATCATTTGTTATTACCTGCTTCTACTCATGGCTAATACCAATAAGATAACTGTACTTAACCTGCAGTTTAGGCACACCTGAGAGTAAGAAAAGCTAAGATATAGTTAGCAAAGATGAATAATTTAATATTCTGCAGCTCTAAAAAGATTTGTGGAACATGAACCGTGTGCCGTGTTGCCTGTTCTTCTCCTTCTTCTTGTCTGTGTAAATTGCTGGATCATAAACTAATTGTAAAGGTGCAAACAGTCACCTGCTGTACTGGAGCGTGTAGAAGCTGTGCTTCTTAAGACCATGAAAGCTCTTGAGACGAGGACCTGTGCATTGACTCAATGTTTGTGTCAGGCAAAAGTCACAAATGCCCTCAGGCCCATATAATACAACATTTATAATCATCAAGCATTCTATTAATAATCAGTTAATTGTTCGATTCATTTATAAAACAGAGGATGTTGTAGGTTTTAGACTGCTAAACTGAAAAAACAAACAATTAGTAAAAGTCAACTTGAACTCGGACGATCTTTTTTATATTTTACGAAGATATATAGATTAAACATTTTAATTAATACATTAAATGGAATTAATCGAGAACATTTGTTCAAATTTGTCAAACGGTCAGAGAACTGTTTGGGATTCATCAAAGGGTTTCTGTACATGGCTCTGGCCAGTCAAACAGAGTCAAGGACCCTTCCCTGCCATTATCTCTAAAAATATCTTGTGCTCCCTCGCTCCCTCTTTTCCTCCCCTCATTGTTTGTTCTGCTTTTCTCATCCAGCCTCTCCTCTGCCCCGTGTCCTTCCTCCCCTCACAGCCTTCCCATCCCTACAAGATGCCTGGAAGTTGCAGTTGTTGATGATGTACTAGATGTTAACCTTTACTTACTTACTTACTCAAATTAACCAATAATATGATATTTTGTCCTCTTCTTCTCCCCCCTCCTCTGTAGAAGGAAGACGGGACTGTGAACAGGGATTTTAAGAAAACAAAGACGAGAGAGCAAGTTACAGCAGCCTTCCATGACTTCGTCAAAGGAAACAAGGACACACTGGTGTGTAAACTGCTGGTGTGTGTGTGTGTTTGTGTGTGAACAACCTTGAACACTGTACAGGACAGAAAAAAACAGATGAGGACTGGAATTTGGAGCTGGACTGTTCTGCGCTGTTTCAACAAGCCCATGGGAATCACGCAAAAACACACAAGCAGACACGTACACACACGTACACACTCTTGTATACAGTACATGATACACAGATACACACTGTGACCTTCAGCTTCCTGGGACAGAAGAAGAGGGAAGTCCTTGGGAACTCCCTGGGCCTCTGTATAAACACACACACACACACATGCAGAATCTGAATATTCGCTGCATTGTTGCATTGTACGCCTGTATGCTTGTGAGTGTGTTTATTGATTCAGTTTTTTAATACTAAAACGTATTACATAGACTTTAGTATAAGTCTTCACCACGTTTGTTTTAAAAGCTGCATCATGTATCACACCAGCTCCATGTTGTATAGAGTTTACTTGCAGCCCATTTCCAATACAGACACCGTCATTGGTTGAATCATAAGTGGGCAGAACTGTGTGAACAAAATATAAAAGCTTGTTTTCCTTTTTGTTTCATTTCCAGAACGCTTATTTATCCAGGCTGGAGGAAATCCGAGACACTCTGGAGACCTCCTCTTTCTTCAAAACCCACGAGGTAGAGACACACGTCCACTGATGGCAAACTGATTATCTCTGCACTGCTGATGCTCATGTGGTGCAACTCCAGGACACACACCATTAACACAACACTAATACAAACCTTTAAGTTGAGCCACAAGTCCAAAATAAAACATCATTCACAAAGAAACAGTGTGCAAATGTGTATGTAAGCGATGTCATTTATCTTAAGTCTGTGTGTGGGTTTTAGCGGATGCAAGATAAAGATTTCCGTGGTCGATCCATTTTTATCTATGGCCAGATCTCAACCAATGTTTTCCCAATCATTCAAAAAAATCTCCTTCAGTTTTTTTGGACCCAGTGATGGAATATACTGTAACAGAGTAAATTTGTAAGGGTGATTTCCACTTATACTACTTCGACTGGTTGAATTAGTCCCAGTCCTGTTCAATGTGTGTTTGTGTCTTTACATCTGATTGTAATTTATTCATTCATTTGTAATTAAACATAATTTAGCGACAGTAACTCAGTCTAGCATGTACAGTATTGCACACACTGACATAGAAGCCCTCATCATGGAAATTGGACAATGACAGCATTGACCACACATGCACGCATTTCGGTTGCACACATTCATGCAAACACACCAGCAGACATGAGTGTGATAATTAAGTGTGACAAAACAGGAAGTGAGATCATGTTTTTGAGGCACACAAACAATAATTGAAGCTGTTTCAGTCTAGCGTTCCCGTTCTCTTGTTCATCAGATTGTCTTTCTGTGTCTCCGCAGGTGATTGGCAGCTCCTTGTTATTCGTCCACGACAGTAAGGGACGAGCCAAAGTCTGGATGATCGACTTCGGGAAAACCACGCCTCTTCCTGAAGGGCAGGAACTAACCCACCGGGCATCGTGGGTAGAGGGCAACAGAGAAGACGGTTACCTTTCTGGACTCGATAGTTTGGTGGACATCATTTCATCCATGGTGAACTCTGAGACTTGAAGAAGTCTGAGGGTCCTTTTTTAAAATCCAAGTGAACATTTAGACACACGACTACCACTTCCACTCATTCTTCCTTTTTCTGGGAAAAACACTTTGAACTTCCTTTGGGATGTTTGTCCTCATGTTGGAAACCACATCATCCCCTAAAAATGTGTGGGTTCTATCCATATCCAGCAGATTTTAGGTTCTCACTCTTCCATGTCTAAATCCTTTCGATGTGATCCTTTTACCCTCAACATCAGGCTGTCACATGCTCTTTTCACAGCAGACATTTTAAACTTGTCAGAGCAGGAAAAACACAAATGGAACTGATAACATTAACAATGGCTGAATCCCAGTCAGCCATCTTTATGAGCCAGCATGCACAATTTCACCAATGTTATTCGTTACACTTGTATTTTTTCTATTATGACATGTTGAAATGCGCTGCTGTTAAAAAAAAAAGGTCAGTTATCACATGGATTAAACCTGCAAGACAACCTTTTTACTACAGAAACTTCAACTGAAAGCAAATTGAAGGCTGAGGCCGGTGATATTCTATATTTTTGTTCCCATAAAAAGACCTTCAATGTTAGCATGTGTTCAAATCATTTTCTAAATCAATTGTTATGGACATTATTTTATTCTGTGCCCTTATACAAGACCAAACGTTTTACCATTTGATATATTTCACCAGAGTTATCTCGAGCAATCTAGAATTGGCCTTCTGTCAAGAGTCGCACCCCGGGTGATGGCAGCATATCACCAGAAAGCTGTTGTGTCCGTCGCTATCATAATTAAACAAAGAAATGCACACTCCCTCCCATAGGTCTTTATAAGCTATCTCTAAACAGCCAGTTACACCTGTTCATGTTGCCCAGCATCAAAATTCATTCCTTCACTCGCCAGGAGGTGGAATGAAATGCCAAATCTTTTATTTGTCCTTGAACATTTCTTCTCTTTCTCACCATCTCCAGTTGGACTCCACAGTGACTTACTATCACCTCTTGAGTTAAAAAGTGGTACTACTAGACAGGCCTGGTGACTTAGGTAGACATCTTTGACATAATGATATGCAGCTCCTTTAAATCTGGGCAGAGTTTTATCACCCCGTGTCACTGTGCGGCTGATAGATGCGTTTTTGGTGGATATTTGTCCTACAGAGAAATAAGCTGATCAGACTTTGGAGGATCAATTTGTGGTTTCTCTCGGTCTTTTCATGGGATTTGTTGAAAATGAAATATAAAATATCACCAGAATAACAATTTTAAAGCCACTATGTGTGGAATTTGAAGATTTCTGACCTGTGGTAGTCTCAGAAAAGACACTGTAATCCATTATTTCCTCTTCGAATCCAGCATTCATGCTATCCGTTTTATTTGAAAAAGTTCAACATTTCCAGAATTTATTTCAGTAGATGCCTCTGTGTGAGTACAAACCAGCTCTCATGACTTTTTAAACAGTTAAACTTGGTTATATATCTGTTAGATTACACTTTAACTCTGTTATATTTCTTCCTTCGGCATAACTGAAGTTCATGTTTTTGTCTGTGTGACCACAACTCGAGCACATCACACATTCCTTTTAAAAAACAACCTGCACTCGATTACATTTCCACAGTTAGCAAATGTACAGCTGAGTGTGTTTTTACTCATAAAAAAGTGTGTTTTCTCCAGACTTTAGATACCGTAGGTTGGTCAGAGAGGTTTCTCAGTGGCAGCCATGTTTTTCCCTCCACAGTAACCTGGCAATAACTGACAAATATGCGGAGCTAATACCTACATCTCATGGTAGTTTCAGTACGCTATGGAGGGCATTGTTTCATATGTAAGATATGCAGTACTTCCCTGGCCCCAAACACTTATCACCCTCTCTCACACGTTGTTGGGATTGTTCACAGTGTACAGTAAGATTTATTATGTTTGATGTAGTTTTTTTGTAACATTATTTTTTAGTGTACTCAAATCCTGTTGAACACTTAACAGCCATGAACAATCTTATTTAAGCTATACAGTGCCTTGACATTACGAAGCCAAGTCATACAACTGAAAACATGTTCTTACCTTTAAATGTTACGATGGATTGTTTTCTCTTAGTCTTAACTGTCGGTTTTCTGTGCTTAGCCTTACGTGGGTGCATGTTTATTATCCTTTTTACAGTTTGGGCTTAATTTGTATTTCCGTTCCGTCTTTATTTATAACATTATATTATGTTTAGTGTTTTTAGTTAATGGGATACTGTGACATTTTTGAATTTTTTGGGGCTGTCATGTTGTTTTGTCTTCAAGCATGTGTTAAAGTATGAGTAACTTTGAAACAGTCGGGCTCACAAGAGAGAAGTCTCATAATGTAACAGGTTCTTGACAAACAATATAAACTAAACAGTGCATAGGTTCCATACTACCTTATATTTTAAATACCATGGTTTTCAGTTTATGTTTGCAGTGACAGTAGACGGAGAAAGAGACTAATTCCAGGCAGTGCCTTCTCTAAGGATGTAGCTTGACATTTTGGGGAATACACTTGTTGGCTTTTTATTTGCTGAGAGTTTTATAAATATTTTAATACTACTGCCATCTTCTAGCAGGTGGTTGGCTTAGCTTATCTTAGCTTAGCTTGTTTTAGCTTAGCGTAAAGACTGGAAGTAGGGGGAAACAAAGCAAAGTTGGTTGATTAAACAAAAATAAATGATGTGTTAATAAGTGAGGCGGATGTTTTAACCTTTTGGACGAAGGTTAGCTGTTTCCCCCTGTCTCCCGTCTTCATGCTAAGCTAAGCTCAGCTAACCGGCTGCTGGCTATAACTTAATATTTGACCCTCAAAAACTAAAACAGATAAGCGAATTTCCCCAAAATGTCAACTACGCCTTTAAGACCAACCATCTTGGCTTTTGCTTATGCTCCCCAATGTGCACTTATGGTTGTTTGTTAGTACTGTAGGTATTATATTGTTCTGGTTTTGCCGGCTTGTGTATTTATTTGGATTGTTCCTTTAAAAAAAGTGTGTATTTGGTGAAATTCCTGCGTCCATTTGTTTTTTTCTGGCATCTATCTATCTATCTATCTATCTATCTATCTATCTGAATTGTTTCAACAGTTTGAGCAATCACTGCTAAACCTTGATTCGACTAGGCGTCATCGCTGCAGTGATGTTTACCCTGTGAGGACACACAACCTGTAGTCCTGACCTGAGAGAGTCCCACAGTGACCCCACATTAAAGCCGTGTTTGCATGTTTTGCCATTCAAATCACATGTGTCCACAACAGCAGCAGCATCCGGAGCTAGTGGGAAAGAAAGAACATGATGCAGGACCAAACAGGTTTTCCAAAGGGGAACCACAGCAGAGGTGGGAATTTTTCATGGAGGTTGACAGGGAAGGTGAACTCTCTAGGCAAGCAAAAGAAATTTACATTTTTTTGCCAACTCTGTGGCTACTTATTGCTCCTTCTGTGCACTATTATACATCCTTTATTAGACATATGATTCAATTGTAACACACAGTACTGTTTCCTTTTGATATGCCTCATATGACAACAGACTTAGTATGCTTGAGCTGTACTGCCAGGGATACCTAATAGTTTTGTCCCCTGGTTTAGGTCCCTGATGTGAAAACTGGGTTGTTATCGATCCAAATTTGACTATTTGACCACGCTCCAGACAGGTTGACAGGAGACATATAAACTTAAGTGGGTTGCTGAGTTTATTTAGTCTGGGGAGAAAATGTATAACCTTGTTTCCATAACACAATGGTCTGTGGAGCTGTGGCGCTCTCTGCTGTCACTTTACTGCCACTGCAGACACGATCAGCTCAAGTCTGGAGACGAGTTTTTGCTTTATGGAAGGACTTTAAAAGAAACTTGTAATAGTTTTCAGATAAAATGAGTTTTGACTTGTTATTTTTATTGGGTATTTTACAGTTGTGCTTTTTGTTTGTCAAGTCAAATGAATAGTGGGCAATTTAGAAAAACAACAGAAATAACAGAAGAAAACAGAGGTGATCCTGATGTAAGCAAATGTATTAAATGAGGAGATAAATATTATAAGGCCTTTATTACAGAAAAATAGTGTTAGAAATATTACTTTGCTTAAGGTGAAATAGTGCTTCAGTAAAAGACTGAAGTAAATTTTAAGTATCAAACGTACAAGTAAAAGTAAATTGTACATAAGATAATAACATTTAGATAAGATATATATTAAAACTGTATAATATGGGTATTGAATCAGTGTTTCCTTTTCATTCAACTGCCATTAAAATAAATTAAAAATGTTCAGTTATGGGGCTCTGATGCAGCGTGTAATCCACAAAGTAACAAGTAACTAAAGCTGTCAAAGAAATGAAGTGAGTGAAAATTAAAATCTTTGCCTGCAGCGGAGTGTAAAAATAAAGGAGCAAAGAATGGAAATACTCAAGTAAAGTGCCTCAAAAATTTACTTTATTAATTCATAAAAGTGATATAAAAGCCCCCATGTTTCATTAGGTCTTTAAAAACCCAACTATAAAGAATATAGTGTCTGTGTATATTCCTATATTTTATTACAGTAACTGCTTTATTTTAAAGCACAGTAATGATTGATATTAAAAAAAATGTTTTCATGTTATAATTTCTTCTGTTAAAATTATTTTATATGACGAATTAGTCATATTTAATGAATGTGTTAATAACCCTACAGAGCAGTGTTTGGTGCTGTCCCTGTATAAACAGCAGATGGCAGTAGAGGGTTAGTTTTTATCTTTTTCTATGTCTGACATGTGGGTGGATTTTGTGTTTTTTTAAATGTCAGTTTCAGCGCTGCTTACTGCTCACATGTCCACGTAATACACATTTCAAGGCATACACACACAAAAAAATATGCGCTTTGTTTGTTTTGGCAAACGAGCCAATGAGAAGCCGCGCTGAGGTCACCGCCTCCTGTCAACAGACGACATGGACCAATAGGAGCAGAGGATGGGCGGGAGGGAGGAGAGGGACCAGAGCCGTGCACAAAACAAAGTTTGACAGAGCAGTTTGGCGCATGTGTGGTTGTGAAAACACGCTGTATTTCCTCCTTTAACGCGGTGAAATTAGGTCAGTGTGGATTTGGAGGAGATTTAATTATGTCAGGGGAGAAACTGAAGAAACAAGGCTCGTGATTTAATGTACAATACGCACGTGTGTGTCTGTGTGTGAACAACAGTGAGGGGTTGAAGGCGTGGGGGCGGGTTGCGTCAATGAAAGGCTCTGGCTGCTCGCTGAAGTTGGTAAATAAGGCTTGACCTCGTGGTGGAGAGAGAGAGAGAGAGAGAGAGAGAGAGAGAGAGAGAGAGAGAGAGACAGACAAACTGGATTAAACACAGCAGCAGGAGGAGGAAGAGGAAGAGGAGGAGGACGACTGCAACCTGCAACTACTTACAGTCACCTTCCAGTGGGAGAGGAGGGTCCCGTGAAGCTTCTGGTTCTGGTTCTGACTCAGTCACCGTGTCCAACTCGACTTTGTCCCTCGCTGCTTAACCTCGGTCGACACAGTTGGAGGAACAAGCGACCGTGCAGAACAACTGCTGGTGAGCAACTATAATCCTAATATCGCATTTTATCATGCAAAAGCTACTAAAGTTGAAAATATATCGATTGCTCTTGTTGTTTAACCTTCAGTGTGCAAAATCAAATGCGGACGTGCGTGACGTGCGGGGCTGCTCTGCAAAAGTCGACCTCGAAATACCTCAAAAGTTTTCATGGCTCCTGGCCGCTTCCTCCAGCCTCAGTCCTGCACTGTGGCTGAAACGCGGGTTATTGACAACATGGCAACACGCGGGTGTTATTGGAATGGCTCGCGGGCCACACACGCGCGCTCGAGGGTAGCTTAATGAAGAGGGGTCATTGTGAGGCTGTGCAGTCAGAAAGTGATGTGGAACCGTGGAGGTGTATCAAAGAAGGAGCTTTAAAGGGGCAGTGTGAGGTTTTAAAGTTTTTTAATGTTTGCATTATTAATGAGGTAATGATGCAAACTCACAGGTGTTTATTTTGTCAGTAACTAAATAAACAAGCTGTTCTCAGAGGAAAATAAGGTCACCAGAACTCTGTTTGAGTGGTAGGGTCCACCACATGCAAACAAAGTAAAACAGTTGTTTATCCGGTTTATTCAGTCATGGAATCAAAGAGTTTTTTTTATTTAGTCACAATAAGTCAAATTAAATCTTTCTCTCATGATTAAACTACATGGTGCACCTTTAAATTCACCAACTGGAAACTAACATCAGTTGTGTTTTGAATGATGTGATAGTCCAATATTTATTCATCGTAATATTCTAATATTCGAAATGAAATTTCAATTGATAATAGTTTTAGTTAAGTGTTAACAAAGTGGTTGTATCTGCACACGACTTTCAAGTGAGCGTGTAAGGAAATCAAAGCATGACCACACTGGATTATTCACATAATATATACATGAACACATATTTTTCAAATGACCACACAAATATGTTTAATGAATACTTATAACAAAGATGTGTACATATTTGAAGCAGGATATTTAAGAGTTTAACAGTAAGTTTTATTATCCAAAATGACAGGTGCACCAAAGCAATCTACTTCACAGAGAATATGATAATTATAAGTTACCTCAAGCCTTTTTATTTGCATTACGTCCTAAAAAAATAAAGTTTCCATATGTGTGATAGGCCAATAATGAACATTCTATTATAAATAAACACCTCACTGATATTTTGGTTTATCTCCGAGACATATCCGATGTTGTCAACAGTGTTTCCTTTTATATAGTTTGTCCATTAACGAGCACCGATAAGTTTGTGGCTCGGTGTTCAACCTGGTCTCAGTTCTTCAGTGACCAAATTTCCGGATCCTTATCTGGAAGCTTTGTTTATGTAAGGAACCAAACGTTGATAACGGCCTTAAAAAACACGCTCTTGTGGCCAATACTGATACAGTAAGTGACAACTTTATTACCGCTTTACACCGAGCAGGTTATTTAATTCTGCTACAAATGGAAGTTTATGTAACTTTTACCGATAATCATATTTGTTTGTTCTCCATTTATGTGCCGACAGTCGCCGAAGCAATTAATGTGAATTAATAGGACGGTACAAATCTTTACAGTGTTAACTTAAAGTCATAGAAGAATTGGAGGTATTAAAGCTTCATGTTGTGTGACAGAGTTATCATTGGAACGGTAACAATTAGATGATCTTATTCATTAAAGGCCACCAACGTACTGTACCCTGTGTCCCTGCCCTACATGTCAGTTGCTGGTTAAATGTTTTTAATTAGGTAATCTGTTCGAGGGAACCACAGATTTTCCCCTCTTGAGTAATCCTGCAGGAGACATGATATTAGTCACGTTTCCTTAGTTTAGTGAATCAGTAAATTGGAAACATGTCCCACTTTCCCCTCAGCGGGCAGTGACGAGAGGTTTGTCGGAAAAGCCATGAGGTTTACTGAACGCCGCTCCGATGCAGACTCCCAGTCAGCTGTGTTGCCCGGCTATTTTCATAACAGTGAGTCAACGGCTTGTTGGAACGACAGACAACAACTGAGGGCTTAGGCGTGTGCGTGTGTGCCCCATACAATACCATTTATAATCCTGGTCGCTGTGCAGCCACAAATAACCCTGCTGTGACCTCTCGCCCACTTCCAAAAACTGACCTTTAAGGCGTCCCTGTCTCTGCCTGCTACATTTTAATTCAGATCTTACATTGTGTATGTACACAGTGTTCTCTCCTCCGTTCCTGATTGCTGACCTGCAGAGAGAAGGCAGATTGTACACACCTACTGAGGCAACACGCCCACACTTTGACAAATGGGAAGTTGCTCAATAGATTACATTTGGCAACACTTACTTCTCCTCAGTAGTATCAGACCTCGCGAGTGAAAATTATTCAGCTCTTGTTTACACTTGTGAAACTCGCAGAAATGCACATAGATTACAGCACGTTTCTTTAAGTTGTGCATGCAGCACGTGATTAGACGCTCTCATGAGGCGTGCAGGTGTGTGTCGGTCGGTTTTCTCTGCCTCAGTGTCGACTTCCTTTAATAAATTCCCAGCATACCAGAAGATCTTGCAGGATCTTGCCGCGGTTGCACCACGGTATTTATTATGACGATAAAGTGCAGAGAACAATCCGTTATTATTTTCTGTGCATTATGGATGAAACATGTCAACACCTGCAGTCGTACTGCCATCCATGTGAACTGTGTTTTTGTGACGTTGGATCTATCTTGTAAGATACAGTTGCAGCCAAAAATGTTTCTCAGACCCTGATGTCCTGATAGTTCAAGCTGATCTGATGTTTTCTGGGAGTTTGACTGTAGGTGCCTGTTGTTTTCATAACGGAGCAGCTGCGGATCAGAAATGTATTTTCATAAACCGACAGCAGTATTCTAAAGAGGATTATATGGCAGACAGGTACCAGTTTAATGGCTGGAGTGATGATCTCAGTGAGGACTCTGGCAGCAGCGCTTGGAATACTCGGCAACTGTCTTATCGAACTTTTAAGAGCGATGTGTCTGGACAACATTACAGCGGTCGCGGCTACTGATTATAAATGCGTGGACAGGCTTTCCTAAATGCTGCTGACACAGCTCCCTTAATTATGGATATATTCTGAAGCTGATGGTAGGTTGATTTCAATTCCTCCTCTGCATCTAAAGACCATTTCTGTCTTTTTTCCCCCTCCAATTACATCCAATTATAGCTCCGTTCAGTGCACTTACTCAGTGCTTGTATGGGAACAATAGTCCCTGTCCATCAAATAGGAATCTAACCACTTGAGCTTGTGCAGAAAGTCAAATCAAAGGTCTCGTATGACATGTTGTGGTCGCCAGAAACACGGAGGTTGTATAAATCTAAAGAATAAGTGTGTCTGTGGTGTTGTTGAAACCTGCCTGGAAAACATCAGTACACTTGCTTAGGGCCTGGACCGCGTTAAGCTGAGGGGGAAAAAACAGCCTTTTTAATCATTTTTCTTAAAAAAGGAAGTTAGTTTTAGGCCTGTTATTGTTCATTTGCGAGCAGTCTTGATGATTCTTTTTGAAGACGGGCTTATTAACTGCAATTTTCAGGGCCTGTTGGGGAAAAAAAAAAAAACCCTAACAAAAATAGACGAGAGTGTAGAGAAGAAGATTTGCAGAACATCTGATGCCCTACGGTCGAGTTAGAATATGAAGGCGGCAGCAGCAGAAGGTATTATAGCTGATGGGATCAAATTGTGTCGAGCTAATGGGATCGCTTGGAAGTGGGCAAATAGGTGAAATGGGAGGTAATTACAGCTTGTCTTGTTTTTCCGAGTTTGCCCACTCGACCTCTGTGGGAGCAGCGGGCATCGACTCTAGAACTGAAATTATCCACAAGATCATCAACTGAGTGCTGAGCAGGGGTGTGTGTGTGTGTGGAGGAGGAAGCCTGGATGAATGCATGACTGGTGTTTTTCCATGACTTCAAAGAAAACACAGGATTTGTTCACAAAGAGCAGAATCACTCACCACAAGCCCTGGAGAGAAAAAAAAGGCTGTGCCCATTATTGTACGTGGGCTTCAGCACGTTAAATGAGTTAGCCTACAGTTACCCAGAATGCAGCAGTTCTGTCCCGGCAGTTGTCAGCGTGTTAAAGTTACCTCAGTCAAAGCCCGTGCAGATGATTAGAAGCACTTCAGCAAATTCAATAAGCAGCATTTCGGTGGCCTGCAGATATTTACAACACTTGAATTGTTTCTTTTAAAGTACTTTTTTGTTTGTCCTCCTGATCTTTCACTTTGGAACGCTGACGTCTTGTTTTAGGCCAAATGTCCAAATGTACGAGAGCATTTCTTCAAACAAAGCATTTTTTCTTTGGGCTTTGGCCTTTTGTGCACATGCCAACGGCATTTTTAGGCCACTGAAAACAAACGTTCCTACAGGGATGACCATATTCAGAAGCTCTGTTTGCAGTGCTTACGTGTGGACGGGCAGCGGCTGAGATGTTTTGGAAAACCGTGACGCAGATTTGCTTCGTAGCTGGGCCTTATCGGTCGCTGCATCATCGCTGGCAAATGTAAAATCTGAGGATGTGTTATGATATCTGAGTATATAAGTTTGCAGATTGATGGAACAGATGTTATATTATTATTCTATATTTAGAAAGACACAGACGGACCTTGATAATACAACGATTGAAACTGCTTTTTTTACACTGACGCACGCATGCCCAGTGTCCTTGAATGGCCCGGTCATATGCGATCTCAGGTGTGTGAGTATAGATAAGATAAGATGTGCTGTTATTGATCCCTGTGGGAGAATTCAATTGACACAGCAGTACGAGGGAGCGAACGGCGTGTCGACAATAACAAAAAGCAGCAGCGTGAGATACGAGGGAGAGAAAAATAAAATGGAATCAAATAAGCATATACTCAAATAAATAAGATAGAGTGGTGGATGGAGATTATTTCTGAAATGGTACCAAAAGGCTTTAGGGAACCAGCTTGTGAGTCACAAGCTTATTGTGCAAAGCTTCGGAGAAAGTCTGAGATGTGTTTTTATGTCCCTTAAAATATATAATTCTAGGGTAAATCAAAGATGATTACATACATGACATAACAAATCAGAGCCGTCCAAAGAAGTGCACGTTTGTTTTTATGTTTTTCTGTGTATCGGGCTCTGGCGGTTGGTCCATTGTGTCACAGAGAATGTCGCCCCCGGTCTCCAGTCCACCATTTGAAAACCCACAGCAGCCCTAAATGACCCACTTACTTGACTTGACTGTGTGTGTGTGTGTGTGTGTGTGTGTGTGTGTGTGTGTGTGTGTGTGTGTGCGCGTGCGTGCGTGCGTGTGTGTGGCAGCGCTCGCAAATTGCTTGGACTCTTCCAGCAACGGCCTTTTTTTTCCCTTTGGCCCAAATCCCAGATGAACTGTGTTGAAGCACGTTGTCACACCCAACGAAACAGCACCTGTAACACACTGACAAACACACTCGGTAACACAGAAGAAAGCAGCGGGTGCTCTGTTGTTTGCGATGAAGAGCCGGAGAGATAAGATCGAAGGGAACTGGACTTTCATTCGTGTCCTGAATCGACATTAAAATTATATTCAAAAGCGTTATTATGTCAGAGTTCAAGCTACATCTGCCAAACGTTGATACTCCAGATTAACTCCTGGGAATAATGATTTGGAAAAACAATCTCGGACTCCTTTCGGTTGCAGGAGTAGGTAGAGGTAAAGTGTGACATGCCATCCTCGTGCATGCACCGAACATGTGCACATACATCTGCTCGCGCACAGAAATAGCTGGAAGAGGCAACGGCCAGCAACTCTCCGACTCCTCCTCTCAGAGTCTCTGGTGACATTTTCAGATCCAGTTCTCCGCCACATACGCATAGCTTCATAGCATGAATGCTTGCACAGTGTTCCCCTCTTTCCTTTCTTGTGTGTGTGTGTGCGCTGCTCACACAAGGATTACAGGGCATAAGTATTTTTAGACAAAGTATTAGAGTCATCTCAAGATGTGACAGCTGCCTGCATGTGTGAGTGTGCGTGAGCGTTGCTGTTTGGTGTGTTGATTGGAGGTATTTTATTTTTATTTTTTTCTTTCCACTCGCCTCCTTGACGGGCCGCATTTGTCTCTGTTCCTCTCGTCTTCACCGTTAAGGTGATGATACCGTTTTAGATATCTCGCCTCTCGTTTTGTCTCCGAACAGTAATCGCCCCTCCATGCTGCCAGGCTTACTGTGTGTGGAATCAGATGCACCATGAATAATGGAGACAGTCACCTTTCATTTTGCTGTATTTTCCTCTGTCTTTCCTTCTCTCTCTAGTCCATCATGGCAGGCGATATGATGTTACTGATGCGAGGCTTGGCCAAGTTGAGCCAGGCGGTCGCAGAGACTCAGGGAACCGCCCTCCGCAGTGGAGCAGGTGAATCCACACGTACATCTTAGTTTAAAATGTATAAATGCAATTTTTTTGTCCTCCAGTTGTTCATTTTCTGACACGTTATAATGTGAGAGAATTAAATGTTTCACAGTGTTGTAAAGCTTCTGTCTTCTTAGCATTCACAGTGCTAAAACTATAAGCTAACTTGCTTACTAGCTCACACGACTATCCCAAAGACTAGCTTGTGGTGGAGTTCACACATTGCTACAAAAGTAATGTTTAAATAATCGCTAAGCAGTGGAAGGAAGTGATAAACAGTATTTTTTTCCCCCTTCATTGTTTATTTATCTCATTCATTATATGAAAATAATCGTGCCAGAGCTAGCTGGGAGCTAATTTACGCTAGCTGGTAGACAGAAAACAAACACAGAAAAGCAAATTCAAGTAGAAGTAAAAGCCATTCATTAAAAAAAGTTTAGGATCATGTTAATGTTTTATTTTTTGAAAATTAGTTGTAGCTGCATTAAAAACATTAGGCTAGCTAACTTGTGGCTTGAAGATAAACAATTATATTTCAGGAATTAGTTTAGTTAGTAGTTTCCTGGTAGATAGCATGTAGCTTGTTTACGCTGAGTTAGACTTTCATGTGTTTTTATTACCTCTCTCTAGGGCAATAACATTGATGATGTTGCTGTATGGTTACTTGTTAATATTTTACTTGTACACTAATAAAGCTAATAAAAGTATTTTTGTTATCCGTAACCCAGGACTCCCAATAGTTGGTGCTGCGGTCCAAGGTGTCCAGTCGGCGGCTGAACAAGGCCTCTCTGCTGCTATGATTAAAGTGCAGGTGTGTGTAGGTGTTTGTGTGAATACTACTGTGCCACTTGGCAGGATAGTTTAACACTGATGGATATCTGTATGTTGCATTCAATGTCAAATGACCACTATGTATGTTTTGCTCAGGAGCTGTCTGGTCAGCAGCAGACCTCTTCATCAGAGTCAGAATACGACTTCTCGAAGGATGACAGTGCGTTCGCAAGTTCAGAGTTCAGAGAGGAAGGTGTTGACTTCACGGTGGATCACACAGGAAGTGCTGATGAAGCAGGACCAGAAACGAGCCACGTCAGTGGGAAGCAAACGTTGTTTGAGGGGTACAAAGATCCCAGCAAACAGTTCACCGGACAGACCCGATCTTACCACCAAGATGTCAGGTATAAACAGTTCCTACTCAGTTACAATCTGCAGTGTTGAAGTCTTTTCTGCTGTTTGGAGGATAACGGTGATCATTTTTTTTACTTTGGGTTAGCAGACATTTTGTTGGACATCAACATCTTTACAACCAAAGTCTGAACAGGCATTTGTGGGGACAGCTGCATCAGGTCAGTCAGCACAGGAGCTACCATCAGGACCCGACCACCGTCGGAGGGCTGACGGCCGAAGACATCGAGAAAGCGAGACAGAGAAAAGGCCCTGAGATCAAACAACACAAACAGATGGTAACTCCTGCTCGTCGGCTCATTTCCTTTTAACACAAACACGCACAGACAGACGTTGAAGATAACATTTACTGTTCCGTACACACCCTGATAGTTTAACAGTGAAGTATCTTATCTTCTTCAGCTGAGTGAGAGAGCCCGGGAGAGGAAAGTGCCAGTGACTCGGCTCAGCAGACTGGCCAACTTTGGAGGTACAGTAGTTCACCTCCTGCTCTGTTTGAATCTTGGCTGATTCACTGATTGTCTGACTGTATCTGTCGGTATGTGTGTGGCTGCGTGCAAGTCTGCAAGTCTGCTCTTTCCTGTGGATGTGTACAGCCAAATAAAAGTACAATTTAAGGTCCAGTGTGGAGGATTTAGGGATTTTTTTGCAGTGTTTACGTCAAAAAAACTTGCCAGTGTTTTGTCCATTCTGAGCTTCTGTAGCTTCCGTTCCCTTTCTGCTCTAGATATTAAAGGCTCATTCGAAAGGTAACGACAACACAATAATTCTTCAGGTGATTATACACTAATGAAAACATATTAATAAATAATATATTCAATTTTTGCTGGCAAATTTCCCTAATCCTACACAATCGATCTTTAAGTATATCAATATTTTAGATCCTCTGGAGGGATTTTAGCAAGTACTGTGAAATAAAATTGAGTTGCTGACATTCAGGTAACTAACTGTAATCTTTGGTCCAACGGTAAGCTAACACCTCCTCAATACGATGCGAGCACCTGGTTCAGGACGGTTGTTGTTGTTATAGTACAGCGTGACCTTCTACACAGTTATATACAGACACAAATGAATGCCGGGACAAAAGACGCAAAAAGTTACGAGGAACCATAACACACAGGAATGTAACGAACACGAGTCAAGTTAAACCAGCCACTCAAAAAATTAGGTCAAACGTTTCTGGTGCCTATTACTGGACCTTTGCACTCATCCAGATAAAAACATTCCTTGACCGTCGGCTACAGGCTGAGCGAGAGAGTTCAGCAGAACTTCAGCTGTAATAAAATCTGTGCGAGCAGATTGTTGTGTGTTAGTTAATCTTCCGTTGGACCGTGTTACCGGCTCTCTCAGGCTCTTAACTGCAACATATTGAAACCATAATATCAGTGCTAATCCAATAATAAAATCTTACTAATCTTACTAAAATCCCAAATCTTAAATAGACGGGATGTAGAACGTGACAGATCAGCATCAGCAGATCAGCAGCTTGACTGGCGTCGGGATAAGTTAACAGGTGGCGTTATGTTGACCAGAAGCGCAGAGGAGTGTGAGAGGGAGGACATCGACTGTGTACAAAAGTGAACCCAGAACAGAGGTCCACAAGGTCCACACGAGTCTGCCAACTCAGAATTTAGACACAGACGAGTCCATCCAGCGTGTTGACAGTTGTAACATGTAGAAGGTGTCGGAGAGCCGAGGGGGAGGAGGAATGTGTCCTCGGCACGTCCTTCACTCTCCTGCAGCGTTTGTTGACGAGGTTCTACAGGCTCCATGGAGGAAGGTTTCAGGTGTTTAGGTTGAGAACAAGCAGCAATCTTATTAATAGATTCAGAAATCTGCTGGCAAGTTTCCTAGCAACAGCGCCTCTTAAAGATCTTGTTGCTGCCGAGGATGCTACTGCTTTGACAAGTTTGCAGGCGTTTGGACTATATGTTCTGTAGTATTGTAGTCCGGTTCTGAGTACTCAAAGACCAACACGTGTAATCGCCTTTTTAAAGCGTGTACATCAGCAGCATTTCTGTAAACACATGACCGGTTTTGAGTGACTGACAGACACTTGTGTTCTGTCTCCAAAAGATTTTGTGGCGCGGAGATGCGGCAGGAAACGCTGATCTCTGCACACATTCCAGATGGTGCAGATAGCGCGCACACAGTGGCACCGTGCTGATGCTTTAGTGCGGATCATTTAACACCTCCACTGAAGCAGAAGGGAAAAACAAAACAGTCAGATGAGTTCGCTGGAAGGGAAGGAGTGAATAAAAGTGTGACACGTTTTCTCAGGAAATGTGGTGCGCGTCCGTCCTTTCCTCTGGTCCGACCCGTCTCCAACAATAGAGGTGACGACGGCGTGTTGTTGACCGATGGGAAAAAATGCTCAGTCAACTTGTATTCCAGGCACACTGTGGCCTGATTTGCACATCTTACCCATCGGACCTCTGATTCGCCGCTCCAGAGACCGCTGACTAACGGATTATGTAATGCTGAGTTACGTAACGTAGAGACCACGCTCACAGGAATGCTCTCACAGACGGCATATAACTCGTCGCACGCTTGATTTCCCTTTTTATAATCCGTCCAAAAGCTCAACTGTTTTTCTTTTTTTTAGAAGATTGAGTATTTCAGCAGCTTATTTATTGATGTAATTAGAGTATTGATATAATCTCCGTGTGCTCTGTCGGAGCTGGAGGAGCTGCAGCTGTTGCAGTTCTGTCATTGGGCACGTTTGACATTTTCTCATATGTTCTGTCGCGTTACGCTGTTTTGATGAGAATAACAACCTTCAGAGGCAACAGATGTCTTCACATATGCAGTTTATTTATGGACGCGCAAACATCACTGAACACTCGGGGAAATATTCTGACTCGTTAACGCTGGAATTAAAACAGCTGACTGCCAGTAGAGCCGCTGACTCACTTAAATGATGTTTTTGCAGAGTCACTGTAGTGCTGGGCGAGACTCTTTACATCTGTTTATTTTTGAAATGTCCTAAAAGCATTTCATAAATGCCGGGACAGGGTGGCAAAATCAAATATCCAGATATTTTTGACCAAATACCTCGATTTTTTTGGTAATCATCTGTAATCTGAACAAAATCCCTAGTTTGATAGAGTCTCTTACGTCAACATCTACGTCATATCCGACTCTATGACCCTGTGCTTGTTTGTCTGTGTTAGTTCAGGTGTGTGTCTGAATGTTGAACAACTTTCTTATGTGTTACTAAGTTTACAACCTCATTTTTACAACGTTTTACATCACATCTGTGTTTGTTCAGGCCGGACCGCGTTCATAAGCGTGTTGTTGTTCTGTCTGTGTGTCCTCCAGGTCTCGCCGTCGGTTTGGGTATCGGAGCGCTGGCAGAAGTCGCCAAGAAGACCATCAGACACAATGGTGCGGCAGGTAAATGCACCCACAGCTGAGTCATACATATAAAATAGGACCTAAAACAGGCAGTTCATGCCTGGAAAGTCTCCAGTGTGGCTGAATTAAAGCAATTCTGCGAAGAAGAGACGGTCAGAATTCTGCCAAAATAAAAGACTGAGCTCCAGTTTTCAGATTTTTTTCCCCAAATATATCCAAATAAAACACAAAACATTAGTATGAGAAAATGTGTTTAATTCAAATTCAAGTAATTCGTGTTTTAAAAAATACAAAAAGACTTGTCACACAAACTGATATTATTACATGAGCCATTTGGTCGCTGGGTTGGATTTTGTGGCCAGTTGTTGAAAAAGCTACAGATGGGAGAAATTAAGTTATTATTTTGTGTATTCGTTTAAAATTCAGTAAACTTGGTGTTTACTTTATCTGTTCTTTTATCTCCTAATGTAGCCAACTTTGATTTTACATCAAACAATATTATATTTCATATAAAATAGAATTTGCATCCCTAGGTCCTGGTCTACTGTGTCACGGATTTGTGTATTCAGAAATCGAAACACCCAAATTGCTGATATAATAAAAGTAATTGTTCAGGCCAAGTCTCAGAGTTTCGTGCCTGTAAGGACAGGCATGTCTCTGGCTCATGGTTGGCTTGGGTGGTTTTGCAGCTGCGTTTTTATTGATTCGCGCCATAAAAGGCTAGCATCATTTTTCAGTGCCCATCCTTCGTGCGTGTTGTTACATGCTACACAGGTCGGCCGCCTCCCTCACAAACCTGCCTCCTCCTGTATACAGCAGGTTCTGCTCTGCACCGCGAGCCTGCTAATCCTAAAACGGAGCTAAGCTCAAACAGCGTACGGACGTAAATCTGTGGCACTTGTGCGTCTGTGTGTGGGTGTTTATCTGTGTGTGTGTGTGTGTGTTAATCCCAGCAGTCTTTGTGTTTGTGTTTGTGCTGTAAATCTCTGTTAAAGCCTCTGAAGGCAGCGTCAGACTCTGTAAAACGCACTACCTGACGACCTACTGACACATATTCACACATCTGCTGCGATATATACGTAAACACAATGCATATAGTGCCTATAAACTTAAACCATTAAACTGTTGGTATTGACATTGATCAGTGCCAAATGACTTCACCTGTACTTTAAACAAAAAAAGTTACATAGTTGATTATTTTGTGCTTCTGCAGGTGAAAACAAGAAAGGCGTTCTGGACTCCAGCCCGTTCCTGTCGGAGGCCAACGCTGAGCGCATCGTCAGGACGCTGTGTAAAGTCAGAGGAGCCGCATTAAAACTGGGACAGATGCTCAGCATTCAAGGTGTGTGACGAACACACACACATACACACACACACATCCAACCACAAAGGAAAGAACACGTACACCGGAGCGAGATGGATGAGGTAGAGATTAAAAGAGGGGATGAGAGTCGGCTGGAATAGATCTGAAAGTGAGAAGTGACAAATGGCAGAATGGACACAAATAGAATAAGGAGAAAGCTGACAAGTCCCTTGTTTTGATATTGTCCAGCAACTGTTTCGAAAAATATTGTATGAGGAATCTCAAGAGTTAAAAAAAGAGACGCATTTATTTTTCCAAGCAACTGTGGAGGCCTCGGATCACCGACTATATTTAGGATGGAAAATATCACTGTACTTTTATTTAAGGTGATATCATACAGAACAAGAAACCCTAGAGCACAGATATCTGTACTAACTTTGTTGTTGACAGTGTCTGATTGTTCGTGATCAGTGACCGCCAAGAGTTCAGTTCAGGTCAACTTCTCTCTGCCAGCATGATGAAGACGTTTACGTCTGGTGGATAAACTCAGTAGAGGTTTAGTGGCGTTTTGGCGAGCTGTTGATGGTTTTCTCTACGCTCTGTCAGAGTTGCGACATTAGCATTGACCTGTTACTGCACACTGACACAAACATACAGGTCGCTTGGAGCAATTACTTCACACTGAAAGAAGTTGAATTACAGCAAAACTCCCTTCAGGAGAAATCTAGTTTGGTTTAAACTGCTGTCTCCAAAAAAGATGAAATTGACAGTCTACATGTGTGAAATTATAATAAAATATGATACAAATTGCCTACCTGCATGAAATGCCACTCAGTAAGGTTTGTCCCATTATGTTTGTTCTTAGATTTGTATTTGTCTTTCCAGCAGAGAGTGTGTAGTCTCGGCCTGCATGGATCCAAAAGTAAAATCAATTGTTTCATTGTGTGATCTAGCTCTGGACGTGGTGATTCTTCCTGGGGCGGAGATTTAGGAGGTTTATCCATGTTGACACTGTCGCTGTGTGAGCACAGAGCAGCGCTCAGCCTTTTGCACGGGCATTACACAAAGGTCAAGTGTGTGTTGGCGCATGTGTTCACAGCAGGCAGGGCTGGGGGTGACTGGACAGTTTCTCAAACGAGATATAGTTTGAGACGATAACCTTTTTATCGATGGAGGATGAAGTTGTGCTACATAAGCCCTCTCTTTTGTAAAACCATGTCTCTTCTCTTACACTCTCCATGTTGGAAATGACTTTTTAAACTCCCTCACAGAATCTGAATAGTCTCAAACTATAGTGGAGTTATTTGATACTTCTATATTCATGCTACAGATTTGTGGTCTGTGCTGCAAAACTCTGTCGCATTAAAAAAAAAAAAAAGTGAAGGTGCAGCTTTGCTATATAGTTTGTTATTTACACGTTTGAAGCAGGGAAGGAAACTTGTCTTTGCAATGAACATAAAAAAAAAAATCCTTTTCCTTTAATGGCCCAGAAATAATTTCCAGTGTCAGTAGTTAACTACACAAAAAACGTAACTTCTCGATTTACGAAGCTAATGAAGGCAGCATAACTAACTGGCGAGCTACTGGAACATGTAGTCACACTACTAGTTTAATCCCATGATGTTCACTACCCGGGAACACAGCGGGTAGCAGCAGTGAGAATGAGTCATACAGTAAGTTAATGCTGATACGTTTGCCGGACGGAGCTGAAGACTAGAGAGCCGCTGGCAGTGAACATCCTGGCACAGGGCGAGTGCAGCCGGGTCGGGTAACGCCACTAAACACGTTGTTGGTTATGTTTTTCTCCGCTGCCCTTGGCTGGCGACCCTTGTTCTTTGGCATTCATAACCCGCATTCACAACATGTTAGGGTAGACTTAGCACAGACAGTACAGGGTAGTAAATCCAAACACAATGCAGGTGGAGGGAAAAGGACACTGAACTTGGACATGTTTGTGGTTATTTGCAGAACTTGAACTATCTCCGGGGGCGACAAGTCATTCTTAAATCATGGACAAGAAAGGTCTCGACTGTAACTGTAACAAAATAGTGATCCAAAATAGTGTTAACCTTGAGCAGTATGAACACTATTTTGACTCTGATAATAAAGTTTGACCTTGTTTTGTCCACAAAGTCAGCCAATGTCGTCTGTGTGGCTGCCTAGCGGTCTTATCTTTCTCCTCGTAGTAAAGTCGCGTGTTTCTTTATTTCAGATGATGCCTTCATCAACCCTCAACTGGCCAAGATCTTTGACCGTGTCAGACAGAGCGCCGACTTCATGCCAATCAAACAGATGACGGTACGTATCTCTTCTTTTCATCATAATTGAGTGATATAACAAAACCAGTTTTAGGTCTGGGGATGACGGGATATTGACCTGAAAGAAAGACAAGCTGCAAAAATAGCATCTATTTGTGTGTGTGTGTGTGTGTGTGTGTCTGTAGAAAGCGTTAAACAGCGACTTGGGTCCTAACTGGAGGGACAAGCTGGAGTCCTTCGAGGAGCGTCCGTTTGCGGCGGCGTCCATCGGCCAGGTTCACCTGGCGAGGATGAAGGACGGCAGGGAGGTGGCCATGAAAATACAGGTAGGCTGCGAACGTATGTTTGTGTGCGCGCAGTTCGTGTTGTGAAGACAAACACTGTACCTGGAGTGCGTTTGTCGTCTGTTTAACTCAAACGTGCCTCTTAAAGGGAAACCACACAGATTCTGATCTCTCTGGTGTGTTTACAGATCAGACGTGAGTCAGTGTAAACATCAGACGCTGCGGGTTTCTTACCGAGGAACATCTGAGCTAATGTTATATAACACCTTTTGAATATTCACAGATTATTCAATTGAAATCGTACTCGCACGTCTCAGGCAACAGCTCTTATCTTAATCTATGCAGCTGTCAGCAGCGGCTCTGTGGATGTTGATGTTCAACGCTGTCGTTATGCCTGCATGAATTTGACACGGCTATGCTGGATTTGCTGTTAATGATAATGGTATTATCTCATTATATGGTTTAATCTCATTATAGACTATAGTAGCTCATGAGACTGAAGATGACAGTGAGGTTATGAAAAAGAAACAGAACAGTTAATGACATTAAAGCTGGACAAATTTGCATTAAAGTATGATTTAATTTTATCGTCTCTGCGTCTGTTTATTTGTTCCCAGTACCCCGGTGTGGCTCAGAGTATCAACAGTGACGTCAACAACCTGATGACGGTGCTGAGTATGAGCAATGCCCTGCCTGAAGGTACAACTGCACTCTGCTCTTGTAACACTGTACGCACCTCTATCTCCCTATGCATACGCGTCAAAACAAAGGCTGTTGCTGGAGGCGTTAAGTTTTCAGCTTGTTCGTCCGTCGCATTCCTGTGGATGTATTATTTAAGGAACTGAGAGAATCTGAGGGAACTGAGGCCTAAAAGGCACAAACGTCCGCACAAATAGCGACATTTTATGTTGAAGCGGTTGAAGGTCAACTTCACTGTGGTTTTTTTTTCACTTTTCTTGTCAATATTCAGGAACAGAATTTGGTCGGAATCGATGACACTAATCTTTGGTGCTTCTTCTTCACACTTAATATTTTTCATGAAATTCCTTCGCTACAAACTCTATGTGAGTCTGGAATACACTGACTGTAAACTGCAACTTAATTGGCGTGTAAAGGCTTGTCTTACATTGTCCGCCTTTCTGCTCGTGTCTCTCTTCAGGTCTGTTTCCGGAGCACCTGATAGACGTCATGAGAAAAGAGCTAACATTAGAGTGCGATTATATCAGAGAAGCCCAGTGTGCAAAGAAATTCAAGTGAGTCTTCTTGTATAACCTAATTTGTTTTCCCTCACAAAGCTTCTCTTTCCTTTTCACTGATTTCAGCGTCTGCCTTCTTCTTTTCTGTTTATCCGTCTGATCCAGGGAGCTTCTGAAGGACCATCCGTTCTTCTACGTACCAGACGTGATAGACGAGCTGAGCAGTCGCCACGTCCTCACCACGGAGCTCGTCCCCGGGTTTCCCCTGGACCAGGCCGATGACCTCTCACAGGAGCTGAAGAACGAGGTGACGAACCAGACCGATAACAGGACGATAAATGTTTAGCTGACAGGGAAGAGCAATAGATGCACAGATAGATGAATGTGTCTGATGTGGCAGGAACCCACTAAACTGTCCTCAAAAGACGACCAAGCGTTACGAAACATGAAAAATGAAAATGATTTGACATATTTGTTTGTTTCTGCCTCAGATCTGTTACAACATCCTGATGTTGTGCCTCAGGGAGCTGTTTGAGTTCAGGTACATGCAGACCGACCCCAACTGGTCCAACTTCTTCTACGACCCACAGACACACAGGGTGAGTCTCCCTACAGGCTGAACAACACTGTTGCAAGAGTTACTTCTGCTGCAATTGATAATAAGAATGAGAAGAATAAGCAGAGAAATATGGCATTGAAAGGTAGATTTGAGAGACGTGATGACTCCAAGAGATAACTGGATCATTTCTCTGAAGGTGTCGCTGTTGGACTTCGGAGCCACGAGAGGATTTGCTGAGAGTTTCACAGACGTCTACATAGAGGTAAAATCTTTTCTTTACTATTTAACCAAAGTGGATACTGTTGTGTGTTTGTGTGTGTGATTAATGAGATGTAAAACTGATCACGCTTGTATAAGATATTAAAGCATGTGTCAGAGATGGAGAAAGATTTCTAACCCGTCTGTGTGACCGTAGGTAATCCGTTCAGCTTCCGAGGGCGACAGAGAGGGAGTTCTGAAGAAATCTATCGAGATGAAGTTCCTGACTGGGTTTGAGTCCAAGGTAAATACGTCTTAATCTGTCTGACTTTCTGCTCTGCCTCACAAAACATGGCTGGACATTTTCCCCCCTGGTTTAGCCAAGATAAATGGGATGAAGTGCTCACTGAAACTCAGAGTGTATCTGACCTTTTTGTAGTATTGCTGCCTTCAAAATGCCATTGTTGGGTCGACTTTAGCTGAGACTAAATACACGTGTTTTTTCCCTCCATGTGTCCAGTCGATGATAAACGCTCACGTCGACGCTGTGATGATCCTCGGCGAGGCCTTTGCCTCGGTGGAGGCCTTCGAATTTGGCGCTCAGTCCACCACCGAGAGAATCCACAACCTCATCCCCGTGATGCTCAAACAGCGGCTCACCCCGCCTCCAGAGGAGACGTACTCGCTCCACCGTAAGATGGGCGGCTCGTTCCTCATCTGCTCCCGGCTGGACGCGAAGCTGAGGTGCAAGGACATGTTTCAAACTGCATATCAGAAGTACTGGGAAGGCCGCACGAGGCCGCCCTCTGACTCAGCCTGAACCAGTCCCAGAATCGCAGGGGATTTAATGGACAGAGATCCCGGGGCCAACGGTGAGGTCTGGGGGCTTGAAGACGCACAACTGCAGAGCAGAGGACCTGTTAACTGGTCATCGGGCGCCAGCTGATCTTTCCCACTACGATGAGTTTTTTTGAGAGGCATACATTTAGAGCCACCTATTCATAGTTTGAAAGGAGCAGCAACATCTGGAGTGCTTTAAAGCCGGACTCTATATTTGGCCCCGAGAGAAGAGATGGGATGTGGATAGAAGTACAGAGCCCTCCCTGCATATTAAGGTTTAAAATGAATGTTAAAAAAAAAAGGTTGGAATTCTCCTGATATGTTCAAGATGGTTCTTGCAATTTTTTTTCTTGTGGTTTTTGCGTTGCTGTGTTTTTGTTTTTTTTTTTGTTGTTGAAACGTTCGGGGAAAAATCGTACCGACTGTCCTGTTTGCCGTCTGCCAGAAATGACATGGCTGAAAACATGAAGCATTGATTGTATTAAGGAAAAGGTACTGGAACTATATTTAAAACCCACAGTCATGAAATAACAGGGGTTAACACAGAACACAGGTAGCACGAGTCACAGTGTTGACCAGGACCAACATGTCTGGGTCACAAATATTTCTGTTTCCTCTGCTTTTCAAGGAAATGTCACTAGATTGTCTGGATCGAAATGTGGACTGCAATCAAGTCCGGGTGAATTGAACCGTTTGTAGAAGGTGTGACAAACTGGAATTTGTCCACATTCATACACAAAAAGGTCTAACTTTTAACGTGTGTAGATTTAAGTTGCTGTTAATAGCTTGTAGCTTTTAAGGGAGAAATCTATGGGGCAGACGAAAGTGCCCATTAACAGGATCTAAATGTGTTGGAGCGTGATTTTAAGTGATTGAAAGTCTGTAGAGCTTCGACTGTACATGTTTATCGCTCATGTCTCAGCTGATTTGTTTTCAGTGTCCATATCTGTCAGATTTAGCTTTAAGTCCAGCTGATAGTGCACAAAAGTGTTTTTTTTAGTACCAAAGCATGATTGATCTCATCCATCGTTAGTATGAGATTGTACGCACATATATAGAAATGAAACCAGATGGATCCGGCGTTGCTGACTGTATGAAGATGAAGGAGGTTTCAGTCATGAATGTTGAAAAAAAAAAAAAAAAACCCCCACCGAGATGGAAAGAAGCTCATCCTGATAATCGCACAAAGCTCCAGCTCGTGTGGGCGCGCCTTTGCCTTGTGGGTAATCTCTCCTCCACACCCCGCCCCTGCCCCGCCCCCTCCCCCCCTCCAGGTGTGAAATCCAAACATCACCTGGCTGGCTGTGTGTGGCTGCGAAAGTATCCCTCTGCTCTGCTGTGTGAACGCACTTATAACGGTCTCTGGAGTGAAGCTGGAGAAAGAGGAGAAAAGAGAAAAAAAAAAGGTGCCTGTAGGCTTTTAGCTAGAACTCCTGACTTTATATTTCATATCAAGACTCGGTGAGAAGGTGGTTTGAATTTTTTTTCTAATCGAGATGCATTCTCTACTGAAAGTTGTGAAAAAGATGTTGTACGGAAAAAGAGTAAATGTTTGATCTACACTTGTCACGTGGCTCCTGTGTGGTTTTGTGTGTGTGTGTGATCAGAACACTTAAGAGTCCGTTTCTATGGACTGTTGCTCTTTTCAGGGGAATCATCAAGGAGCGTCTGTATATATAACCACACAGTTTTTTCCATGTAGCCTGTACGTTAGCAGGTTGTAATGTGTGTTTAGAGAAGAAAAAATGCAGTGGAGAGACGCAGAGCGAGAGGCGGTCTTCCTTATTTAGCAACATCTTGGCCAGCGATGGAGGAACTGGCGGAGAGCCTGGGAAGTGAGAGAACACACACACACACACATGCACAAATATTCATAAAATATGCACACATACACACTTTATTAAGGAGTCAATTGAATCACACCAGTAGTCATGCACAGGAGGGCACAGTTTAGGGTGAGTGCATGGAGATTGACACGTAGACCAACGCGTTCCTCCCCCCTTTTTTCCTCCCTGACTCACCCTGGCTGTGACTGATGTCTGTGCTTGGAAAATCCTATAATCACACTTTTCCCTGAAGTATCCCAACGTATTGTCTTTCATTGTTAAAGGATAAATTCACCCAAAAATTTATATTCAGTCATTATCCCACTCAATCCCATGCTGGTGGAAAGTCAGGCGAGGTGGCGTTGACCACAAAACATTTCAGCAAGAGGAAAACGGTTGCAGCATTTTCCTAAACAACTGAAGTAGATGGGGACTTGTTTTAAAGCGTAAAAAAAGAAGTGTGAAAAAAAAGTAACTGCTCTGTACAGAGATCCTAAATTGATTTGAGGAACTTTTATGTATTTGCACCATCTAGGTGCAGTCGAGCTTGTGCACCCATTTCAGAAATAGGTGCTAACGCTATTAGCTTACCGTCCACAGTGAAGATATCTGCATGAAAAAGGGTTTAAATTATGTCTTTTGGAGACTTGGATCACAACAGAGAAAATGAGGAGAACAGAACTGACTGTTTACTTTTGGATGAACTTGTCCTTTTGAAACTCACAGCCTGTTGTAATTCACCTCAGTGTCCACCTGAGGGCGCTGCTGTGCTTCAAAGATCATGTGCAATAAAGTTCCTCAAATACTGACATCAACCCAATAAAAGAAGAAAACCTAAGCAGCCTGCAGCCGCCCGGATAATGATGAGAATTCAATTCGCTCTAACGTGTTTAGCGAGTCGTTATTCAAACCGTTTCCTGTGAGCAGCAGAGATGGAAGAAATTAGAGTGGGGAATAATCACAAACAGCGGCGGCGCTCATTAGGCGCGCGCTCACTCACACATGATATTGATAGCACTCACATGTACAGACAGACACTTGAAGCCATACATCTCAGGCTGAATAATCTAATCGGACGAGATGCCCCTCATATCGTGGCTGCCGACCTAATACTATACGGCCTGCGGTTGGAACATTTTGCACCGCAAGGATTTCATTTTCTTATGGAAGCCAAAGAGATCCATCCACTTTCATTAATCCCAGTTGAATACCATCTGCTGTTTTCCCCGGAATACATTTGCTGAAAGTGTACTCTAGGAACCGCGATCCACTCCCAGAAGGTTTTTTGTGGTTTCAGAATATATTAGCCAAAAGGTCAGAGCCCGAGACGAGCAGATGACTCCCAGTCTCAGTGTTGTCCCTGTGTTACATCCAGATCACCTGAATGTGTTTTGACGTTGGGAATCAACTGTGCCACGGTTGTGTTTAGACTATTGAGAGGATGGTGGGAGTGTGTGGAGGGGGAGTATGTTGAGCACCTAGTGGTCCGGTCAGAGAGCGCAGAGCTGTTAGAAAATCCTTATTTGGTGAGAGAGAGGAGAGTCAGCAAGTCAAGGCCCGCTCCTTAAAGGCACAAACACTCAACCACTTAAAACCAGCGTCTCTCGATTTGCATCTTTCCCCGTTCTTGACCCCGTTCTAAGACTATTTTTATTATCGCCATGGAAACAGATTCTTTTTATACAGTTTGTTAGCGTGAAGCACTCGAGACGTGCACCTCAATCGGATAAACTCAGTCTCCTGACTGAACACGGTGGCTGAGCCTCTGGAAACAGTTAAGATGTGCCGGGTTTCACTTAGAGATCGTGCATTTTGTCTTCAGTGCTTCACGACAAGAGCTCCACACATTCCTCTGACTGTACACAGGAGTTGTAGTCAATAAGACTGACCAGGCGTTTACAGTCCACCCTGTGACTGATGGTCTTTGATTGGGCCAGTAGTGTGTTTTCGATACATTTCTGCCAAAAGTCATGTTTGATTTAATAGTTATGGTTCAACTGTGTGTCTTTAAATAAGAAGACGGAGTGAATAAGGCAAAAGCGGTTTCCAAATCAACTGTAATGACTCTTTTCCAGTGGTGCAGGCTTACCTGATGATACCTGGCCTATGGCCTATTAGTTCGGAGGATGCATTATATTTTAGCAGCATAGATTCTTCTTAACGTTCACAAGGATATTATAGGAACACCACAGGCCACAGTGTCTCAGCCAACAATATGTGTTGCTCCTCGTCACTTCGATCATGAAGGTCACATTATTCATGAGCTTATAGGCGACACTATCACACAACCCTCAGTCAGATACAAGATCAATGAGTCAAGCAGAACGTGTTGAATGAAACAGCCTCCCTCCCTGCGCTCCCTCTGCCGCTCGGGGGGATGCAGAAGGGGCACGGCAGGTTAACGAGGGGAGATGCATTTTGGGTAAATTTTGTTTACTAGAGGAGCTGTAGCCTCACTCCGATCACCTTGTAAACATTTCCCCTTCAATTTATCATTCGATAAGATTACAGACTCGGAGCTAGAAGCACTGTCGGGTAAATATTGAAGGTAAGTTTGTTAGCCAATCAGCTCTGAACAAGAAGTACAGCCGATGCTAATAAACGTAATCAGTTTTTCTATTCCAACGAAGTCTTCTTGTTTCCATTTTTGACCAAACTGGTGGACTGGTCGATGAAGATGACCACGCAACAACGGTGTTTAAACAGATGAACGAATCAGCATCGCTCAAGAAGCAATTAAGTGTCCTCCACGTTGCTGAGTCTGAAAATGGTGCTAATTCATGAGTCAGGCGTGAATTTGCACATCATTTATTTACGCTTGCTATGAAAACGACGGAGAATCCCTCAGGTTCCCAGGGTAAACAATCTACTCACGTCCGTCTGGCTCATGAATCCCTAAATATGGATTATACTCGATGATCGAGGCGATTTAATGAGGCTCATTAAATCAAAAAATCATGCACAAGTCAGTCACAAGTATTCAGTCATTAGAACCAAAACTTTTTTTTTTAATTGCAGGATTTTATACCAGTCACCTCGAGTGGCTTAAAAATAAAAGCACTGCTGGAAAAGTGACAGAGCTAAGCTACGATGTTGAAATAGTAAAAGTTAGTCTGTGTCTGCGTCTTACTCTAAACAGTGACTTCACACCAAAGCTACGCATGCAGGGAACTGTACAACGGCAGGATGTTCATTCTACAATCGAAGAGCTACAGAAGCACAACACAGACATCATTTAAATAAAACAAACAAAAAAAAACATTACAGTTAGTGAATATGTCCCCTGAAACACACAACAGCATCAGTGTTTTTAGCTCGATTATAATAAAGCGTCAGAATAACAGTTTCCACCCGCCAAAAACCCAAAGAAAGCAAAGAAAAACTCCAGCATCACCGCTACAGATAAACACTTGTGGGAGAACGTCGGTTCATTCGTAAGGCATAAAAAATATCGTCACCATCATTTAATCCGTCTCACACACACAAACACTACACAACATATGCACAGTCAGAACATGAGGACAACACTGGTGTTGTCATCGAAAAAAATACAGCAGTACTCTTTAAAAAAAAAAAAGGCATTTGGCGAAGATAGTGGAGATAGTTAAAGCCTGCAGGGAAACATCACTGGCGGAAGGAGGGAGCACATGGGTTTAATCTAGAGGCACGACCAATACGGGGGGGATTTTTAAAATGCATCTCCACCTTTATATCCAGATACACTGCATGACGTTTGCCGAAAACCAAAACATAATAATCAGAATTTCTGCTCACCACGTGTGCTGTTAAGTAGCTTTTTGTCAGGCAGCCCAGTTGGAGCGGGTTCAGCTGGCTCTCGCAGCGTGCCAAGCGCTCAATTTCCTGCGAAAAAACCCCCCAGAGAATTCAATATATAGTGCTCTGCTCGCCACTTTGTGTTAAGGCGAGATGGTTTAGTTCTTTCAGCGGAAGGCTCTTTGACTTTTTGATTCTCTCCGGTGTTTGCGAGCCAATGATACAGCGCACGAGGAAAAAAAGGGCTAAATGTGGTGTCATGGGAAAGGCTTTGTTTGGATAAAGGCAGTTTTCGTGTTAAATGTTACAATTGCATGTTTTGTTTGGAGTTTCGCACATGGTTACGCAGACGCCGTATTCTCCATTTCTGTACACTGTCAACCACACGATAATATATACACAATGTCACCACAGCACAGTGAATTCAATGTTTTCGGAGGCAGCATTTTATGATAATCATCAGTAATAAATGGTCAGTCTATTGTTATTTAAACTTTGGTTCATAGTTAACTGTTAAATACATGGTTTATAAAGCATTTCATTGTTGGTTAACAGTGAAATAACTATTACCTAATGCTTAATTAAGCATAAAGTAACCGTTTATCAATGATGATTATTATAAAGAGTTTCCTTTTCTGGCGTTTAGAGCCGCTTATAGGTGCATGACCATCACCCGGTCAAAAAATAGCTTCAAACAAAAGACTTCAGCCTCAAATGTAAAATAAAACTATCGCAATTATATCTTTTTTATCATTACGTGACAGACGACTACGGTTCCCCAGAGTGAGAACCCGCTAATTAGAACACAATGTTCTAATGACACGTAATGTGCCTCCGACAACTGATTTACACACCAAAGAGCTGTGAAAAATTCAAATCAAATCATTATCAGGAGGCATGAGTCATTTCTTTTCAACGCAGCCCTGCAATTTTAGGATGACACACATCTTGTGATCGGCAGTGAGATGCGGCGTGTTGAAGACGTGTTTGCCTGAAAAGAATAAAATGCTGTAGCTGCAGTGAGTGTAGTTTGATGGATACCTCCGTCAAGATCACGTTATCAGGGCCAGTTGAAGACGTGATTGCTGCATGTTCGCTGCCTGATTTTGTGTTCAGTGATTGTCAGATTTAGAGGCAAATCACATGATATGAAGCTTACTGTACAGCACTGTTACGCCTGAAATGGAAAAACCTTTTATTACCTGAACAATGCTAGTTAAAGGTGCAATATGTAAGAAGTTTAGATTACAACATTCAAACGTTATATTAAAGAGCTCTGGTGTTGAAAGAGATATCTACTGAAGCTAGCATGCTAACCAGCTAGGAGAGCCCTGTCCTTTTACATAACACCACTCTGAGCTCGCAGTGCCGACTGCTAGCTGCATGGCTAAGTCAGATAACTGAGCGGACTAGCTAACGGCGGCTACGTTAGGCGTTAGCGGTTACTCTGGTGATTTCAGCGGTCAATTCTTACATATTGCACCTTTAAACACATTGTACTTCCTCAGAGCAGCGACTGATATCATCAAAACAACAGCAAACTCCTGCAAACTGCACCTGCTGTTAGCTAGTTAGCTCAAATAGACATGCAGTATAGCACAGGAGCTTTGTACTGGGACAGGACAAGCTAGCTGGTTAGCATGCTAACTTGAGTAGATATTTCAGGTACATTATACATAGACGTTGTGTCAAAACTGATAAATATATATAAGTTTTGGATGTTTTCAGCTAAATTCTCACATATTGCACCTTTAATTAACTGAAAAGCTTTATAAACCATTTATTACGCAAGTGTTTATTGTAAAGTTGCAGCTGATATTTATAAATTCTTACAATGGCTTCATAAATGGTTTGTAAAGCGTTTTGTTGGTTGTCAAAAGTGAAATAACCGTTAAATAATGTTTAATTAACTACAAATTAACTATTCATTTATGGTGGTTTTTATGAAGAGTTACCGAAAAGCCTCTAAAGCAGGCTAGATGTTAACACTTGTCGGAACTGGAAAAAGGTCATGTGAAAGTAAACCACTCGACATGTAACACTGAAATAAACTGCTTTAAACTGCGCCAGGCAGTCAGTTCAGCGGCAGTGGAAACTCTGATTTAACACTGACTTGACATGAGATTTTAATTCATTTTACATCTGGGCAAAGTTCACAAGCCCAAAATACAGAAACAAAGCGAATCAACATCTTAGATTTATCAAAATCTCCGTTCTTCATTTACTCCATCCTGTCGTTCTATCTGGTCTACGACAACTTTACACATTTATAGTTTCGCCCCCAAAAACATCAAATTAAAAAATATCCAAACACAGAATTCAAAAGTCACTTTTCACTCAACAAAATGCAAACACGTTGTTTTTTCTCATCCACTGTATTTCTCGGGACTTCTTGTATTTCCTCGTCGTCTCCCTTCAGCTTCGAATGTAAGTGTGGCCCGGTGTCGACCAATCAGCTGCGTGCGATCGCGACAGAGCAGTCAGCTGATGCTCTCCTTCTTCCTGTCTCCATGTTGCTCGATTCATTTCACGTCACCGCTCCTGTCTTATTGTCCGACGCTTAGAAGACAGGCAGCTGAGGGTCGTCACAAAGGTTCAGGCTGCAGGGAGGGTGAAGAGGTCAAACTGTCCTTGTGATCGATCGGCAAACATGGGCGCGACCTCTCTCAGACGTCCTGAGGAAGACCCTGGTCTCTGTATCCTGAGGAAGGAAAGAGATGGAAATCGCATTTGTACAATCTATTAGCTGGCTTTTATGGCCCTGTTGGGAGGGTTTCACAGAGCAACGTGAAATTGCTACTCATTTATTTCAAACCTTTGACAATAATTGCCTCCATCTCAATTTCATGTAATCGAGAGAACTGAAAGCAAAAGAGGCTGCTGGCAGCCAAAAGGGAGCTGAGCTGCGGCATTAGGAGCTAACGCTTTTGTCAAGTATTGGCTGGCAAGGTTTCCACTCGTATCACCGCGCGCTCCCCCAAAGGTGCAAACCACATCGGGCTGGTTTGTTGTCATGGCTTAAAATTGATCGAACACTCCATCAGTGACGAACGAGAACCAGACAACAATTCTAAAAGACAAATGTGTAACTTTGCTTTCGTTCCCGTCTTTTTGGTGATGAGAAAGGAACTGTGGATGTGGTTTGACGGAGCCAAAAAAACGTAGGCGCACCACTAGAATAGAAATGCAACACAATAAATTGACATTTTTTCCGTTTTATTTTAACGTTTTCTTATAAATAGGCAAATCACAAGACAACAGTGTTCTGTTTTGTTAGTTTTAATGTCTATTTTCGAGTGTTGTATCGTGTTTTATTCCTTAAATGCGTAACCAGGGATGAGGACTAGTAGTTATATATACATTATACATCGGTCGCATTTTAATAAGATGTAACAGCGCCTTCGTGTTTGGTCCCTCGCAAGTAAAATAAACATTGAGGAGTGTTTTGTTTTCTTTTGTGACTTATCTTTTTTATAGCCACAACTAAACATAACCAGTGGGAGCTGCTGCTGCTGTTTATACTGCGATGATTTGAAAAAAAAAAAAATGTCTATGTGCATATTTGCAGAGGTATATATTTAGCTGCACTGTCATAACAATGTCATGTATTGAAATCTTGTGTTGAAGTAAAGATGTGTGTAACGCCGTGATCCTACTTACACAGTGCAGAAACAAGCGACAGAGACATCATGCAGCCTCATACATGACACTGTAGCATCAATATGTTTTTGAAGCTGTTATTCTAAGGTAAAAAAAAAGCTTCAGGTTCTTGAGCTCATGAGATCGAGGCTCGGATGCCAAGCGAAAAATGTACGTGACTCCCGTCTGGCACACGTGAAAGATCATGTGAAAGGTCCGAGCCTGCAGGAGTCGTGGTTGTTTGTTTTGGCCTGGTTGATATCTGTGTTAAATTTAGTAAAGCTACTATTTCTTGCCACATCTCCATTACTTCACTTTTATTTATTTTTTCATCATCTTGCTCTGGGACCGTCGGTGAGAGAGAGTAGAAGAGAAAAAAAAAACACCTACCGTCAGAAACTTGATGCAGAAGAAGGACAACATGAGGGGAGGAGAGGAGACAAAAGAAAAAACCGTGAGACTGTCACACATCTACTGGGTTAGAGTAAAGACACAGATCATAGTATTCATTTTTTCAACGTGAGCTGACCTTTAATCCGGACACACCAACAGGATAAAATGAAGGCAAATACAGTAACATGACCCTGGTTTGCCGGATCGATACGCAAATACACAGAGATGTGAGCAGAGGGAGACGCAACGGTAGGGAAAAAAAAAGACAAGAGCCGAAGACGAGAAGGAGAAGGAGACAAAGGGGGGGCAGGCAAGGAGTGGGAGGAATAATGTGTGCGAGAGAGAGAAAGGAAAAGGGAGCGAGGATACGGCGAGATCAAATAAGAACAATCATTAGACTGAGAAAGAGGCAGAAGGGAGGCGATCAGTGGGAGGAAGATAATACCACCGTCATTAGATGGATGAAGAGAGAGAAGAGAGGGAGCGGTGGAAGGAAGGAGACGGAGGTACGGAACGACAGAAGATCACATGAAACACAGGCTCGCTACAGATTTGAAGGGGGGGGGGGGAGTGTTAAACATGCCACATTATCAGACTGATTCACAGTTAGGAGGGAACAAAAGAGGGACAAGCCCCCCAAGAGCCAGAAAAAGCAACATGATGAATAAGTGAATGATAATTTCTGTTAATCAGGCCTTCGGTGCTAACAGGGAAATGGCTCATATTCCATATAAATATTCAATAAGCTGCCAGCCGCGAGCGCTAACAGGAGTATGGATTTTTTAGCAGCAACAGTTGAATTCGACATGTGCCCGGAGGCCTGAAGAAACAGTGGGGAGCAGTGAACAAAAACACACCGGGGGGGGGGGGGGGGAGCTGACACACTCCCACACACACTCACAATTACTGTACCACACACACACGCACGCACACACACTCACAGGGATCCTTGCAGGTGTGCGCGAGCTAACACACGCAGGCAGCAATTACCCCGGACAGGCACACTCACACAAAGGAGACGGTGTTGTGGTAATTCAAAGACTGCCTCGCTGCAATGAGAGTGGAGTGTGTGTGTGTGTGTGTGTGTGTGTGTGTGTGTGTGTGTGTGTGTGTGTGTGTACACTTGTTCATGCATCAGTGCCTGAGGAGGAGACGCTACTTTCTGACAGAGAAGGCGGTGAAATTACCCAACCTCCCCATCTCTGGTCCTCTGCATCTACCTCTGCCTGTCTCTTTCTTGTATCTGTTGTTGCTCCAAGAAAGATGTTAAAAAATCCATTGATAAAATGAGAGCTGTGCAGAGCTGCAAAGGTAAGTCTGGTGCTGTCGTGTACTACATTTTTCTTACTGTTAACAAGTCCCATGAGAAGCTCATTCTGCCACACCTTTCCCATCTCAGATTAAAGGGTGGAGTTTATACGTGGAGACGAAAATGGCGATACATCTGTCTAGTTATCGAGCAAATTTAAAGCAGATGCTAAGAAAATGCTAATTAGTTGCATCCCATTGACTGGTTATGAGCGAAGAAAACAAAGTTATGGCAAGTGTAAATCTGCCAGAAGATGGCGGCCTACTTTATTCGTGACTTTAGTAGACAGCGTAGAAGAAGAAGTAGAGTTTAGTTGCTGTGTCTCAGTTCAGGGTCTGTATCCTTCGAAGGACCTTGTTAACCGCGTCAACCGTTGTTGAATGGGACAATCTAGCCTTTGGAGCATTTCCTGGTTGTGTCACGTCATGTTTTACCCTTACGTCATGATTTCTGCCTCCCAGGCCTGCGAAAGTGGCGATCTACGCCATGCGATGTCGCCATTTTCTCTCTTTCTTTCTTCTTTTTCGGGCGTGCAAAGAATCTTTGGATATGTTAGGCCATGAAGGATAGTAGCTGTGCAAGGCCGTATTTGTGACCTGCATTTGGAGGAGCCTTCGAATTGGGACAGTCTTCGCGCGGCGTTGTGATGTAATTGGCCTTCAAATGCGGCCTCTGAAGGATGCAGACCCTGAATTGAGACACAGCAAGTGACCACTTATGAACTTCCAAGAAGAAGAGGAAGAAGAAGAAGAAGGAGCAGCTGAATCAGGAATACGCCGACAGCAGACACAGCTTCTTCTTCTTCTTCTTCTTCCACGGGGTTACTAATTACTCCGTTTCCATTAAACTTTTTACGGAGAGGATGTCGTAAAATCTACATCTGTATCCCCGTGTTCAAATGAAACTGCATCTCTTTATGACATTTGCTTCCACCGACCGCAACTCTGCCTCCAAGTTCGTCTGTTTTGAATAATTAACAAACACTTTTGGTTTTCAATGTGAACGAGTCGATCAGACGTGTCCTATAAACCAAGCTCTGATCGAACCAAACCCCCCAGCCTGCAGTCATCCAACAGTCAGCCTGTGTGTGGCGCTCAGACTCAAGCCTGCTGGTCCCTGCTGGGAACATCACAAATATTTTGTACACATTTGTGGCACAGTAGTTCAAAACAATTATCTCTCAATCAGGAGTAAACAGCGCATTTGTTGGGGACTATTCTCTGCTGCGGATTAATACACAATTGGTGTTATTTTGAGGATTTACAGCAGCAGGACTGTGCAGCAAAACAAACTACGGTATTCAGTTTCAGGGCGACTGGTCGGATCAGTGATGTGCTTTTTATAGTCTTTGGACGACCACAGAGCTCTAAGGCAGGGGAATACCATGATATATATAGTTTGTGTATATAAAGCTTGTAGGGTCTGTTCATTGCCAAGGGATTTGTTGAAAACCAGAAAGGTATAGATTATCTCCAGACCTCTCTTTTAAATATCTTATAAAAAATAACCTGGGAAAATAACCTGCAGAGTGTTTACACAAGTACTAATGTGATTTTCTTGTTTGAGCTCAGAAGCATACTGTACTATATGTCATGTGTGAGACAGACAAAACAAAAGGAGACAAGACTGACATAAACAAGAGAGGTGAAGCGAACAGAACCGAAAGACCGGAGAGAACAGAGAAAACAAACAGAGCCAGACAAGTACTGACTCGCCAGGATGACCATGTCCATTCCCCAGAAGATGCTCATGATCCATCCGACCATGATAACAGCTGTCAGTATCTGGATGAGGGCCGCCGCCACGTTGAGCCAGAACACACAACACACCCCTCGCTCTGAGATCAGCTCGCTGCGAGCGCCGCACAGCACCGTGAATGCCGAGATGAACGTTCCTGTGAACGGGACAAAAAACAACAACAAAAAACAGTCAAGTTACAGTGAATGAAAACAACACAGTGCATGAAAAATAACGGCGCGTTCGGCTCCAAGTGACGCAAACGCTTTGGAGTTTTTCCACTCTGGTTAGTTTCTCGTGAAGCGGAGCAGACAGCCGACTTTTCATTTGAAATGAAGCAGAGGAGACGCAGGTTTGCTTCCACTGAAAACATGCCACGAGCACATTCCAGTGTAATTCACAGCGGAGGTTTGAGCTAACTGCTAATGTCAGCATGCTAACACGCTCAGAGTTGAGGGAGAGGTTTGTTCGTCGCCAGCTGACAAAACCCTAAAGAGTGGAGCTTACATGCACAACGTTACGTTGGCTAGTAAACGCTGTGGAAATGGTGGAAGTTTGGTTAGTTTTAGGCACCGAAACTACTTGGTCCAGTTTAGAAATATATCATGGTTTTGGTTGAAATAAGCGCATTTATTAAGTTAGTAAAATAATCAAAGTTAAATCAAAAAGTCCATCAAATCATAGTTAAATAATTTCCCAGTCTGGGATCATTAAAGTAATTCTATCTATCTATAGTAATTATATCTAATAGTAAGCAAAGGGTGAGTGATTGGTTGGGTTGGTGGTTAAATGTCTGGCAATTGTCAGAGGAAACGGAAATACAGTCTTCGATATGTTAGCATTGGCTAATTAGCAAGAAATATTGTTGGGAAAACAATCAACATCATGGGACAGACCAAAGAGTGTTTTATTAATATCATCAATAACAAAGAAATCAAAGGTGTAACTTTGAATATTGGCAATATCACGCAAATTGATGGCTTATAGAAAATCTGTGTTTTCCATAGATCACAAACACATGACAGCAAGCTATCTCCTGCAGGGGTTAACTAGCTCCATAGCCGGCCAGACCCTGCTGCGAGCTAGCTGGAGCGCTTTCAATAGACTTTTGTTGTAGACAAAAGGCTTTTTTCCCCTGCTGATGATGAGTCATGTTCGTCTCTGCCATCCCCAGAGCCACAAACGCTTACATGGAAAAACAGCATAAAAATTAATTTGACGAATTCACCACGCATAACGCATCAGCAAAAATCATCTTTATTGAGTCATATGCAGCAGATAGCAATATGAATGAAAGCAGAACGAGCGGGACAAAGTGTTGTCTGTGTATGTGAAAGAATCAGGGTCAGCCATCGGCAGACGTCCAGGAATAGATCAAACTTTTCTCTGCCTCAAAGAATCCAACACAGAGATTCAGATTAGACCGGAGCTACTTGACACAGTGACTTCTCACACTGTTCACTTAGCATCCTTCATTAAGTGAGTCAATACTAAAGCCGCTGCCTTTGGGGAGTGTCCGGCAAGCTTTGGAAAAGAGCAGAAAGAGACACAGACGTATCGATGATCGCATCCACTGATCTGAAAACAGGATTACCTCGGCTGATGATCCTGCCTGTCTGAATGAAATCCAATATGGCTCCTTATCATTTGTCTGGAGACACGGACCTTCCCAGGCTTAGATCATAGACAGTATTCATTACAGGATGTTTTCTTGCCCATGTTTACAAAGAAATAATACATAAACTATGAGTTTCACACTCTGAATCTACCTCATATCATTGATGATATATTCAGATTTGCTTTGCTATTATTGTTCCAGCCCACAGTGTTTTCTTTGGCATTGTTTCAAGTTGAATTGCCAACAAACTAGTAGCAGGAGTTGTCTGACAACAATACATACATTTTTGTGAATGGGACAACTGCTGTATGGATGCAAGACAGCCAGAAGCCTTCAGTTAAATTCTCAGGATTATTGACTGCTTTTTTTGAAATTGTTAACTTAAAAATGGGTTTCTAATGAATAAGGGAATAGGAAAAAAGATACAATACCGCTCTGGGAAAAGTACAAAATCAGATGACATTCTTTTATGTGCAGCAGTTTATCTGAAGTCTATTAGCAAAGTCCTGAGAATGACGCCCTCGAGGCAGTTCCTGGAAATCATTTGATATCTAATATATTTTACCATCTGTGACCCGGTCTCTTAACGGCTGCAGGGAATAAGTTATAAGTCTAGATATATAATATAAATACCTCTTAAGATAGAAAGCTCTTGACAGAATACTCTTGTCACCGTCACTTATATAACAGTGAGTCATCCAGAATCAATGGATTTCGGGGCCTGTCGTCCCCCACAGAATGATTTTTGATGCATAAAATGTGTAATTTAAGGGCCGCAGGAGTTTTACCCCCTTCATACTCTGATACATTATTTTTTAATTAACTCAACATCAATCATTTTCCATCCCAAGAATGATATATTACTCATCTACTGACCAGTGGGCTTGTATAATCTTGCATATTCTTTTAATTCTAAGCATTACATGACATGATGACGAGAAGTGGACTCTGTGTTTGTAACATTGATGCTTGGTGCTCACACACAAAATTATCGTCAACGCGGATTACAATCCCCCCCGACACAAATTCAATGCACTACGTGTTTATGTTTTCTATATTAATATACGTAATTTATGTAGCATGAAGGAGGTTTTGAACTCCCATTCACATTCTTTAGAATTAACTGTATATATATATCCTTATTACAGAAGGTGTTGTTGGTAAATGTGCGTCTTAACTGGCTGGTTCAGATGAGTTGAATGATAAAAGCTTTGTATCATAGCCTTTAATTAGTGGGATTAATTGATTCATAAAGCCTTCTGTGAAATTAAAGTCTTTCACAGAACTGTCTGAATTAGAGTTGTTTTCTTACCGATCGAGTCATTAAGTCCAAGAAAGGCTTTCATTTCAACAAAAACGTTTAAAAATTATTCACAGAATCTGCCAAGGTTTCTCTCTGAGGGCTTTTTTTTTTTTTTTGCAAAATACTGAACTGAATGCTGCGAACACTGAATGCGACACTAGAAGTGCCTGGTGGGTGTTTTGTGCATCGTGGCCTTGGCCCTTTCCCTTTCTGCTTGCTCCATTTCTTGTCACATTGGAGGAATTCAAATAATAGAGCAAGCCAAGCAGGTGGGGGGTGAGGGAGGGAGGGAGGGAGGGAAGAACAGGAGTTGCCGGGCTGCCAGCTGCATCTTGTTCCTCTGGAGCGAGTCGACTCATATAGAAGTTCCTTATCATTTTCTCTGTTTCTGTGTTTACATATATCGCTCTGTTTAATTGACCGTAGATTAGCAGGCTAATAAAAAGTCTGAGAGCTCTGTGGTAATCAGTCTTTCTATAGCAACACAAACATTCCGGATATAATCAGTTTGTCCCATAATCTCCAACTTATCTGAATGTACAACATAATATTTACTTTCACATGGCCTCCACTGGCCTTATCTGGAATGCCTTCCAAAAAGTCCAACTCTGGAGCAGGCACACTCCCAGAATAGTAAGCAGATGGGGAAAATAAAATTAAAAAAAGGTCTTGTTTATATGTTGTAGATGAATTAGATATTTGCTTTTCCTTTCAAGCTATTAGCCGATGCTCATTTTCAAAAGCATCTCGCAGAAAGAGCAACAGTGAGGATAAAATGAGATACCACCCAAAGCCGATCTGGTCTGATCAGACAGATAAATGTTGGGGTCGCAGAGGCCACACCCACCAGCAGATGCTCTGGCTCCTGGTGGAGCTTCCCACCTCCAGACGTGAGCCGTGATTGACAGCAAGCTGGTGGCAGAGTGGTTACACATCCCCTCCATCTTTGGCAGGACTTACACGGTCTGGCTTCTTTCAGTTTTTCAGGTACCAGTCGTGTGATGCAGGCTTTTCTATAAGTGGCGTTGGAAGAAGTTGATATGTTCTGTACCTGCCAACATGATCAACATGAGCATTCATTAGGGCTGCAGCTAATAATTAGTTTCATAATTGGTTGAATGTTCTGATTAGTATCAGTTTGTTGTTATGTCAATAAATGTCAGGCAATAGAGAAAAGCAATTTCCCAGAGCCAAGAGTAACATCGTTTTTAATATTGCCTCGTCAGACAGTACTGTATGAGCTATACAAACGGAAATGAGCAAATACACATTAGAGAAAATTGGAACAATTAAATAGAGGAGCACCATAAAATCCACATCCAGACTTGGCATCACAATTTGGCCTGGGATGTGCTCGGACGAGGACAGGAAGGCTCTGCAGCTGGTGATTAAAAACTGCTCAGGATTTCATTGGGTACCAATCTAAAGTCAGTATCAGTGACATCGGTGAAGTGAGGTGTCCGCGCAGAGCTGAAAGGATACTGAAAAAAAAAACAAAACACCCACACCAGCCACAGCTTGTGCACCCTGCTGCTACCTGGCAAGAGATACAGAAGTATCAGCTGCAGTACCACCAGACTACAGACCACCTCCTGTCCTCAGGCTGTGTTCATTTTATTTAACAGCTTAGTATCTATCAATCCATCTCCGTAAGATGATAACAAGTTAATGTATATTTATTTATCTCTATATTTTTGCATTATAAACCTATGATAAGTGATTATTTGGCCACTTGGTGGCAGAAACAAGCTGTAAAATTAAACACCTGGCAACCTTTTAGCTTATGAGTCTTAAACAGCCATCAGATACAGTGTTAACATTTATTTGACATTAACGTTTGTATTTATGTATTTGGAGTCTGACAACTGATGAAAGTTCAATCTTCACTCGACTGTTTGCTCTGTTTTTGGTCTCTACCACCCACTTAGAGAAATATCTGGCTTTTTAGCTGCTAAATGCTTCACTGATTGCTAAATATTTTAGGGATAACGACACTGATGATAGATACTCAGTGTTTGAGAGAAGACAGAGACTGAATTATAGTGAATTGATAATGTGATGTTGGAGTTCCAAATTGGAAGCATTCACACAAACACCCCCTCAAGTAGACAACTCAGAAACTTGGCAAGAATTTTTCAATTAGTTCCTGTATTCCTCTTCTTGCATATCAGTGTTTTGCTCACATGTAGTTTGTAATATTGTATTTGGCTGTAACCAGCCACAAATCTGGGACAAAATGACGTTGTTTAAAATACAACAACTTCCATTGTAGCCACCATGTTCTTTCCACATTATGACTTAAAAAGCTCATGAACACCAAAAAATTGGATGAACAACTTCCGAACATGGAGAATTGGAATGTGTGAATGCAGGGTTAATGCCGAGCCATGGTGCTGTAATGCTACTCAGCTAACACACTGCTATGCTAACTTTGCTCCAGTATGGTTTTTCGGAACAGATAAACAAAGGCCAGGATTCATACATCAAGTTTATTTCAGTGTTAACTGATCACTTTTAGGCGTGTGAGACCTGGTGGAATGCTTTTATTGTGAACAACTTGTAAATATGCTTGTTCCAAAGTTAGCAACTCGTCGTTAGCGGTGCTATTTCTTCAATAAAATCAAGTCTTATCAACAAAGTGGGCATCTGTGCAACATGTCATCAACGAACAACTTAACCTCGCTTTGTTAGGTAGTGGAAAAACATCCCAGAGATAATCACCCTGCAAATGTCTTTTTGGACATAGTTTCATGACACAAAATCAATTAATGGCTTTAAGCATGCCAGCTGTTTGAGGTTAAGGAAAACAACCTAAACCAAATGCCTCAAATCGCCTCTCAAACTGCCCATTAGTGACCTGAACAAACAAACAATGATATCTTGCTGTGTATGAATGTGCACAGTTGGATGCAGAAATCCTCCACTATGCAATATAAAGTTTTAATAAATCTTTAATCTTCTCACTTCAAGTAATCCAATCTAACGATGCTCCATGTGTAAAAAGCTTTTGGAGCCCCTGTAGGTCGCATGTGGGAGAAGTGTGTGTGCCTGGATATTACTCAGACTAAAGACCATAATTACACAGAACTCAACAAAGCCCCCACTGGTAGTGTGGGAGGTTAATGATAGAGTGTGAAAGACAGACAAGACAGACGGACAGAGAGAAAAAAACAAGAAAGAAAGAAAGAATTAAAGAAAGAAAGTACTTAATTATATTCGATTAGAAAACATTTTTACATTAATTCGCCAATTTATCCACAGCAAAAGTAATCAGTTTTCACTTTTCTCCAAATTGTTTTGGACGAGAAGCATCAAATTATGATAATACAGTCATTTGCCATGAAGCTCAGTTCTGTTCCTGAAGGTTCCTCTATGACCACAAATCTTTATTTAACAGGTGTAGAGACTTAAAAAAAATATAAAAAATTGACAAATCTGTTTTAATGTGCATCAAGTCTCACCAGCGAGAGCTACAGCTAGCTCAGCCCTGGTGACTGCATGAAGTCCTCACAGTGAGGTAGCCGGCTCCACATACCCTCAAACCAACCAACGAACAACATCGGCTCGCCAGCTAAGAACACACATTACATAAATTACATTTTATCCACGTTTGGCGGGAGCTAACAGAGTACTCCCCACAGCAACATCTTTATTCCTGGGTGGCAAAGTCATTACCTGCAGTACTCTGCCTCTGATTGGCTTGTGCTTGCTGTATCTGTGAAACTGATGAGAGTGAAAGTAAGGATATCACGTTTGCATGGTAGGGTGGTTAATTCTTCTGCTATCCTGGAAAAAAAATCTCCTCCTATACTTTCAGTCTGCGCTCTGCTAAGCTAACATGCCTCTCTCACATGTTTCTATACTTAAGGCACAAAAAAATGTATTGAATTGTAACTAATGCATTTGAAGCTGTAATGAATGGGTTAAGAGAACAATTTCGGCCGTACTGTATTGTAGGTAAAGAACATTCTACCTTTTAATGCACACGCCGTTTTAAATGTTTTATTTGGACCTGCCAGTTACATTAAGCTGTTTACAGGATATTAACCGAGGTCTCCTACACTGTTGGACGCTGATGTGTAAAGAAAACACCGCCAGACTTCCTGTCACAGCTGAGATGGAACAAAATTTCACCTGCTGTTCAGCTGTTTGATTTCGTGAGCCTGCCAATCTAAACCCACCGGCAGTCAGTTTGTCAGTGTATCTGAGGCTGCCACATGTCAGTATCAGTAATCTACATTAATGCGTGAGCTCACTGATTTGCAGCCTGAACAGTTTATCAGGAAAATCCTCATGTACCAGAAAAAAAACAAAACACACAGCCTCTGTCTACAGCACGATTAAAACAGCTCTTTGGTCTTTATCTATGAAAACAACATCAGGAGAGTTGTAGATGATGCAGAACAGGTCATGAAAGGCCATTGAACCATCTTTGCTTCACACAAGGATGTTTGTACATGGTTGCATCAGCAGCTGCAGCAATACAGTCATGTTGTGTAGTACAGAGCCCTTTGTAAGCCTCACAGCTGTTTACAATAAGTGCAACAGATTCTAAGTGTTTATCAAGTTCATCTTTCCCACATCTACAGACTACAGTTTGCCAAATAAAGTTGCTTAGCAGCCACCAGCATTTTGAAAGGTGCAATATATGCACATTTTGCTTTAAAAAATGTTCAAACATCAACAGAATGTGAAAAAATACCAGTGACATTGTGTCAGAGATGTGTTGCAGGGATATCTATTGAAGTTAGCATGCTAACATGCTAGCCCCAGGCCTGAAAACCTCTCAGCCGTCCAAAGTTCTTGTGCTGGTGGTGTGGACACCGATGCTCCCCTGGAAATCTGGCTAGCTGCATGGCTAACTGAGCTAACAAGCCAACAGCAGCTACAGGAAACAGTTACTTGGTACATGCTGCATCTGCTTGTTGGGGCTATGAATTCCAAGGGTGGCCACATTTCGTACATACTGCACTTTTAAATGCCGACAGGGTCATCAAGACCCCAAAGTGAAAGCCAGCGGGAGTCATTTCCTGTTTGCAGGGAGTATAAAATGAATGTGCAAACCTTTGGCCTGGCCTACTTTTTCATGTAAAAGTTGACTAAACTGTTGCTTTTTAACCTACAGCTCACATGTGATAAAATGATGAAGATGAAGGGCCCTCCAGAGTGGCGTGCCAGTGGAGGAAACGTGATGCGAGGCCTTCGTGGCTGCCCTTTAAAAGCCACGTGGGCTTCCTTCCTGATGCAGTTAGTGCCCTTAACCTCAGTTCACCACGGGCCAACACAAATGTCCGTGTGTTGGAGTTTTTTTTATTTTTTATTTTGCTTTCGTGGTGAGTTCATTTTGGTCCTCACAAAGATGGAGTTCCTCACACACACACACACACACACACACACACACACACACACACACACACACACACAAACACACACATCCAGAGGCAGGATGTCAGCAGGACTACGTAAACTGATGCAGTGTCTCCAATATCACAAACCATCAATCACACACACACACACACACACACACACACACACACACGCACACACACACACACACATACGTGACCTCGGCCACCCACACACACACACACACACACACACTGAGGGCTAAATTACATATATTCACTTTAGCTCCCCGTGTCAAAGCCTTTCCAGTCCTGTTATGGCAAAGATGGTGACACAGCTCGAGCAGCGATCTGTGGTCTCCTTCACAACAAGTATGTGTAATTATTAACAAGTCGACAGCTCCTCAGTCAGTTTACACTGCGCTGACTAACAGCTTCTGTGCTGCTCTCAACTCCATTTTCACTCCGTCTTGGTTACACTGTGAGGAGAGTATGAGGGGTCTGGCAACTTGACGTCAGGCAGGATTAATGTAAAGTTAAAAACAAGCAGGCCGGGGGGAAAGGAGGTCGTCAGGTTGAATCCTCCAGCCTGCCGTGGATCCCTGTGTGCGGAAAATAAACTCTACATATAGTCTGTGGTGTGGGAATACATTATGCACACTTTTTCTCACATTTTAGGCGTACTTTGAACATATCCAGGTTTTAAGGATCCACTTTTGAGATTTTTTATTATTACAAAAAAAAAAAACAAATTTGAAATATGAACCTGTAGTTTTTCAAATGGCCAGCAGGTCACAACTCCCCTGGTTTCAATAGAAGTCTGAATGTATGTAAGCCTATGAGAAAAAGATTCTAATTCTCACTTGAATCTACCCACAATTCCACGTGATATCATCCGCCGTACTGGCCGAGGTCCAAACAAACAGAGCGAGCATCCGAATAAAGATATGGAGTCGATATGTATCTGTTTTCGCAGTACCTATGAGAACACGTCACTCAATTACATCTGTGCGCTCGAGCCAAGCGCTCTGGCACGCTAAAAACAAAAGTTTAAACTTGATTGCAGGATTGTCCCTATGGATTAATTAGTTGCTCTTCTTTCTGTGCCCTTGTTATGGCTCATGGATTTCAGGAAATTCGTAATTTCATATTCATATTCATGTTTTGAACTCCAATCTTTGTTTTTCACTAGATGAGGGTTCTTGTGCTTGCACTACATCACTTCAGCGTGGTTATGGACTTGTATGCCAACGACTTGCAGCTTGGTCACCACCCTGAAATAGCTGTAAGTGTGTGTGAAAGAATACAGTGGCGACAGATGAGAAAAGCTTGCCGTTCATGGACCAACAACGTGCTTTTGTCATTTAATCCGGAGGACTTGTTGGCTGTTACATGAACAGTGTCTCCAGCACGTGATATGATAGTGGACAAATGTTCAACAATATCAGACACGAATGTGTGTAAGTGTATCACAAACAGCTTGGAGTTTCAGCTTCAGTGATGCAGTAAATGTTCAGGAGTGAACAGGCTCCTGTTCACTGTGATGTTACAGTAGCAGACACAAACCAATAAGAAGGAACCAGGTATCCTGAACTGACGCTGTAGATCTGCTCTGCTATTAAAGTGCCCGACATTATTTGTCATTTTACAGCACCAATGTGTGTCTTTGTGTATGTGCATGTTTCTGTGTGTGTGTGTGTGTGTGTGTGTGTGTGTGTGTGTGTGTACTTCAACTCACGCACCTGTGCGCGCCCGTGTGTTCGGCTCTGCCTCTTGTCCAAATTCAATTACACATTTCAAAATTCTATTTTGGCTGGAGGATAAATAGAGCGAGCCGCTGTTTTCAGTCTCAGTCAATTAGACCCAAACGGCATTGACACACACTCACTCACACACACACACACACACACACACACACACACACTTATTGTGTTCATTTCAGTCAGTGTTGTCATGGCAACAACTCGCAGCTATTCAATGAAATGTCAAGGCATTCAGACCAACCTACATACACACTCATATTGTACACAGAAGAGGTGCCTTGATGGTTTTCAGACAACATTTTAAGGCAGCATGTCGGGGTAACAGTCCCACCGAGCCCTTATTGTGTGTTCGCTGACCATGTTTTTTTGACTTTTATTGGAGAAAGGGGCTGCAGAAAAATAGACTTCTGAATGAAGAAGAAAGGATGAATGAATAAGAGATGGCATCTTAAGCCTTTCTCAAGAAGAGAACAGAAGTCTGCCGGGATTTATGACCAACAAATCAGGGGCTGAGAGGACACAGAGCAGGTTATTTGGTGATAGACTGCGAGAGATAAAACACAAAAGGTTTTGATTCAAGCTGAAGTGCAACAACAGAATACAAAACAAAACAGCATGAACACAAATGAACCAATAAAGAGTGAAGGAAAAACACAGACATAAATATACAGGGGATGATTAGCAAATGACGCAGGCGTGAACAGAAGAAGGGTGGGAAAAAGACAGAGACAGGAAGTGGAAAGTAGTAAGAGAGACTTTCAAAATAAAACAGGAAATCACAAAACTAACCCTTAAGGTCAGGACAGAAATGGTACTGACAAGACAATATATTTAAGGTTAGCCTCATGCCCCTTGTAACACTTTTGGCAACAAAAGACTGGGGAAGTTGTGGAATGATCCAAACAGGTGCCTTCTGTTCCACAGGTAAACAAGTTCATTGGTAGGTGAAAGTATTATGATTGGGTATGAAAGGGGCATCCTCGAAATTCTCAATCGTTCACAAGCAAAGATGGGGCGAGGTTATGTGTGTAAATTCCAAGTGTCTTTCTCCACACAATGTCGTTTTAATTCATGAATTGCTCCATATTCCTGAAAAAATCCTCCAAATTATCTTTTTTTTTTTAGCTAAACCACCGAGCTAATCCAGATTAGTGAATGACTGTGTGTGAATGTAGGACTGTAATGAGATGTGTGAGCTCAGTGTGTCACTTTAAATACCGTGTGAGTCTACTGTATGTGATTTACGTAAAGTGTGTGTCATTTTGAGACACCTGATATACGGCACAGTATACAGTGTGTGTGTGTGTGTGTGTGTTCATGTGTCTGCAGAGAGTCTCGACATATTGATGAGGCTGACGCTGCGTGCTGTGTGTGTGTGTGTGTTTACACAGTATACGTGTGCAGCTACCAGATGTTGTTGCATAATCTTATTATACACAGACACAGAGACTTGAAACCTGAAACCTGGAACTGGAGATTAGATGGACGGGAAGGACGAAAGGCCGAGGCGTCCGAATAAAAGGAGATAATCCGGATCCAAGTAAACACAGTAAATGAATAAGAAAGATTTACAGGATTAGGGATTTGGACATGGGTCATACTCAGCACTCCTGATTTATAGCCACATGAATTCATCGTGTTTTTATCGCGCCACTGGAGGTAAAACTGCTGGGAGTGGCTGGGACAGAGACACCATTAACAAGATGCTGTACCAAGAGACCGACACTGTTGCATCAAAAGGTTGTTTTTCTCTCCGCTCATGTAGTGCAGTCCAGTCCAGTTCAACACCACTGGAGACTACGGCCTCAGCCAAAGAGTCATATTGTTAAATGTCAACCAAAACTGAGCATTAATTCTTGTAAAAAGTAGAATTCATGGTCGAGCTGTTAGATTTTACAGGTGTACTTAAAAGTAGGGTTGGGTATCACCAGGTACCTCGCGATACGATACTATCACGATATTTTGCTCGCGATAACGATAATATCACGATACAGCGATTCTGCGATAATCGATATATTGCAAGAAATTTCATCCATGATACATCACGATATCTGTGTCACTGAAGAAATTCAGAATTTATTGACTGCACTGAATCCATTTCACAGGAATTACAAAACATTGTCAATCAATTTCACATGAATGACAGCCAAGTAAACAAAGAGTATATTGCACAGTGACTCTTCTTAACACACACACTGACTACAACTATCATTAAATATCTATATGTGTGGGTTTCAGAGCTACTTAAACCATTTTTAAAATTTTATTCGGTTGTATACCTATGTTTGAATAAAGATAAAGCTGTCCTCCGAAGAGGGGCGGTGGGCCAAAAAAAAAAAAAAAAATTTTTTTGTATTTTTTTTTTTTTACATTTTTAAATATTGATATTTGGCACCAGTGTATCGATAACGTACCTCAAGACGAAATATCGCGATATATCGTAGTATCGATATTTTGGCACACCCCTACTTAAAAGTGTGGTCGTCTCAACTCTTTCACTGAAGCTGCATAGTTCAGAAACAAGTGATGTAATAAGTGACATTATATTTTCCTTCCCCCCCCCCCCCCCCGTCACTGGCTTCATTACTGTGTTTCATCATTTGTAAGTGTGACACCACAGGATATTTTTCACAAGTGAACAAGGGACATTTTCCAGCCGAGTTTGTTCATGGCGACAAAAAAAATGATATCCAGGATGTCTCTAGCTGTGTTTGTAGTGACCAAAGCAGATGTTTTAAGCCTTTCCTAACCCTGACCTGGTGGTTTTTGTGCCTAAACCTAACCGGATGACAGCTTTGTCACAATGTAAAATAGAAAAAACCTAAATGTTTAGTTTCACGTTCACGCAGAAAAGCTACTCTGCCAACAAAAATTCTGGCGATTGATCTTAGCTGCAGAGTGAATCATCTCCTCGGAGGCAACACATCCGTTCATCAGAGCAGGCTGGTGAAGAGCCAGATTTTTCTACCAGCTCATCTCCAAGGGACTTGATCCGTTAAACTTTGAGTCACAAGCTGTGTCTCCAAGTTCCATTCCACGGACAAAAAAAGGGCGGAAACAGAGACTGAACTGTGAGAATTTGCAATTTCGCATTTGATAAAACCCTGAATGAACAGATAATGTAAACAATCACATGTACACTTTTCCTGTTACGTCTATCATGTCGTGGATCCTTTGCATGATGGCAGCGCGAATGTGATGGACCCAAAAGGTGATGTGTTTTTTACCTGCAGTGATGTCAACGAATGGACTGTGGACATTAACACCTGGCAGACTGAGGCCAGGTGAATGAGCTCTGTCACTGTTTTCCTTTTTCTTGTACACAGCAATATACACAGACAAACAGACGGGCAGATTGAGGCATGTATTTCCAAATATATCGAGGGAAAAAAAAAGTCCCTTCTGGTTCCTTGAAATCAGAGAGAAGTTTGTTTCCCGTGTGAAGCTGAACTGGGCAGGAGCTTTTTTCCCAAACTAATTTTAGCTTTACTCACCGCCTGAAAACATCCCATGCTGCTCCACATTCCTCTCTGATATTTACTCCATTATTTCCCTTCCTATTTGTTTATCTTATTTGCTGGCGTGCCCTGCCTGCACCACAGCTATAAAACTCTCCACGTCTGCTCGGCTCTTCCAGTTTCACGACCACTCGGTCTCGCGTTTCGCTGTTTTCAACCCTGCGTGTGACTCGCTACGTGTTTGCCCTCTCCAGGTCTGTTTGTCTTTTTTAACGCAGAATAACACAGAAACCACGAATGAGAGAGTCAGAGGATGAAAGCGCGATTCAGGACTTACCGAGCCCGGGTATGAAGGTGTTCAGGAACAGACAGATGACGGCCACAGGGAAAGGCATTGTGGGTATCGCAGCCCGCAGAGGTCCCTTCTTCTCCCTGACCTCCACCACCACTCCTCCGCCGGCTGTGGGGGCCCCGACCATGGCTTTGGCCCCGAGATTGTCTCCGGACTTGGCGCTGCCATGCTCTGCTCTGCCTTCCTTCTGTGCCATCTCTCTGTCTTCTTCCTCTGTTTTTCTTTTATTTGTTTAAAGAATTAGATTGCAAGTCAGCACCTATGTCACATTCACTGCGAAATTAATAAAAATGTCAACAAGTTGTCTGAAAGTGGTCTCAATCTGGTAAATCGGTGGAGGGGGAAAAAAATCACTATATGTTCAGAGAATAACCAGAGATGTTGAATACCGTGAAATATTCTATTTTGATAATATCCTGCTTCCTTTTTTCCGCAGTATTCAAGCAGATTTCAGTCCCCACCGGACCACGTTGATCTCCAATAATCTCCCAAAGTAAATTCTGAAATATCCTCTCAGAGTCACCTCACAGTCCCACCGAGGAAAGAGTTTGGAGTAAAAGCAAGAATATTTGGAGTAACCTCTTCAAAGCTGTTGATTTAGCCTCATTAAAAAAAAACCTTTTTTGGTCCTTAAAAGTGTCTCATCAGAGGTCAGTGAGATCTGCCGTTTGTCCCCACGTCCAACATGTTGAGTCGATGACAGTTCCTCGAAGGGATGAGCGGCTCCTTTCAGTAATTTCCCCCGAAGTCACTTTATCCTCTCTTTTTCTTTTCTTTCTCTCGGTGCAGCCCACACACCTCTCCGAGACAAAGTGCACACAACAACCCCCCCTCTTTTTACTACGTCTCCCTCTTTCTCCCTCTCTCTCTCTCCCTCTCTCTCTCTATCCACTCCCCGTCCTCTCCCTGCATTTAAAGGAACAGTGCGCCGATAAAATACTCTCCCCAGTTTAATGAGCTCTCACTCAATGAGCCATTACACGGTGTATCTGAATAATGACTGACTAATGGCTTAACTCTCATTCAGATTATTAATGCAAAGGGTGAACGCGAGCACCTGGAAATGTTTGCCGCGGCTTAATGCTCATACAGTCCATTGTAGGCCTGTTTATTCAGCTCATTTACTCATTCTGAAGATGCGTAAGTGAGGAGGAAGAGCTGATTTACTAGAAAAAGGAAGAAATATGTTGAGAAAAAATGTTAAAGGTACATTATGTAGTTTTCTTAGAAAGATCTACTGATTTTCTTTATGCTTAAACAAACTACATGAATAAAAGATCTTCCTTTTCATGGCTGAATAAACTGATTAAACCAACTGAATTGGAGGGACAACACAATTTCTCTGTTTTACTTCGTTTATATGTGGCGGACCCTGCCACCTTTACAGGCTTCAAACTGTTTTCCTTTGACAGCAGCTTGTTTATTTTATTTCATTAGTTATGGAAAAAAACACATCCCTGAATTTATATTATCACCTCATTCACATTGGAAACACTGACATCCTGATTTTGAATTTCTTCTCCAAAACTGCATAATGCCCCTTTAAAGCAGAACTGTTGCTCATCGCTGTGAAGGTGTAAACACAGATACTGGAGGGTACAGAAAGAAACGTTAAAGAAAGGACGTCAGGGAAAGGACAGAGAGAGGAAGAAGAAAAAGATATAGACGTGAATAAAGACACAAAGAGAAGAAGAGAAGTGAAATGAAGCCGGGAGAAAGTAGACGCGGGATTAGGGGAGATAAAAAAGGAGCGGAGGGCGGTCAGGACGATGGATGACGAAGAGGCAGGCTGTGTCAATATCCCAGGAATTATTCATGCGAGCCAATCCCCTACAGATCAGACATATCTGTCTCACCGTCCCCTCACTCCCCACCCCACCTCCTCCTTCCTCCCTCCACTCCACCTCTGACTTTCATTTTATTCTCACTTTTTTCTTTTTCACCTCCTCGTCTTTTCCCCACTCTGCCAGCGTGAGCTCTGCTCAGACACAAGTGTCGAGAAAAACACAAAGCAAATCAGTGCAACCTTGAAACAATCCTCACGCTTAACGTCTCTCCCTCTCTCTCTTCCTCTTTCTCTCTTTCTCTCTTTCTCTCTTTCTGTCTGTCTCATCCTCTTCTTCTCCATTTGGTCTCCAAGCAACCCAGGGAAGCTGCAGGTAATTATACAGATGATATTGATCTTGAGGTCTTTGGTCCCTTCTCCAAACCCCTCCTCCTCCTCCTCCTCCTCCTCCTCCTCCTCCTCCTCCTCCTCCTCCTCCTTCTCGGCCTCCTCCTTCTCGGCCTCTTCCTCCGCTCCTCTTCTCATCTACCTATCTTTTTTTTTTCTTAATTTCTGTCCAATTCCCATTTTTAATTTCCTCTTAATCTTCCTGGAAACACAGAAGATAGCCGCTCTTTTGAGGTGGCTTTCCCTCCCTTCTTCCTCTTCTTCTTCTTCTTCTTCTTTTCCTTTTGTCATGCAAAGCAGCGTTGTCTCGCATCTGACAGGAAAAGGACTCTTAGTAATCTTGATGGCTGAACTCAATCACCATTGGATTGTGGCGGCCAAAGGCACGCGGTGTAACGCGCCGATGCTTATTACCATGACAACGCGGCCAGGAAAAAGTTAAGCGGCAGCCATCTTAAAGTGACATTTTTTTGGGGTTGGGAGAGTTTACACTGGTGACTCAGAGCCATTCCTCTGTTTGGTTAGTGATTAAGACAGGTGATTTACAGTCTAATTTCCCCTGCTGCAGATAATGACGAGCTGCTTGATAACCCTGTAATTGTGTGTGTGTGTGTGTGTGTGTGTGTGTGTGTGTGCATGCGTGAGTGACGGGCGTTGGTCATACTGTCACACTTTTATTGCTAAAATTGCACGACCGCTTTTAGTCTCTCTCTCTCTCTCTCTCTCTGCCATGTCTGCCTTATTGCTTCTGCACACACACACACACACACACAGACATCTCCCTCGTTCTCCTAAGGGTTTAATTTATGTTGATCCCATCTGTCAGGGAAAGCTGACATCACACGCTGGTTATTTATATACGTCTATGTGTCCGTGTGTTCGTGTGTGTGTGTGTGTGTGTGTGTGTGTGTGTGAGTTTACCCCCATTGTGTCCCTCACACCCAGGCTGTATCTGTAGCGTTCACACACTCACACACTTCAAACGCCACGTGATGTCCGTGCACAGGTGTGTCACAGCTGATTGGCTATCAAATTCAGCTTTTTGTGGAGTTTTTACAGCTTCAGGGGTCCTCAGATCAGTTTATGTGTCACTTCACGTTTAAAAACAAATATCTCGGTCGACAAACACACTCGTTGACACGTTCATGCGGCGTGAACTGTTAAATTGAATGTGAAGACTGATGAGGTTGAAGCACATCCGATATAGCAAGTATAAACACCAGCACTAACAGCACAACATCACCGCTGCGGCTTGTGAAAATAGTCACAAATCGCAAAGACAGGATTCGTCTACATGGACACAGATTTTTAATCATCTTCATGACTCTCAGCGTTGAGATCTCCCCATGGTCGCATCGCGTTTCTTTGACTGAAACACAACATTTACACCACACAGTGAGGTGACTGGCAGGTACAACGTGCAGGACTGTCACACCAGAATCCAGATTTCAGCCTACCAGCTCCCCCCCAGTTAGTTAGAACTGAAGGAGCCTCTTGGATGAGAGGTGAATCGCTTCAAGAAACTGAAACAAGTCCGGTTGCCTACGATACAGCACCTAAATTTACCACAACCTGGATGAGTTAGAAACCATCATCAGCATGTTAGGAAAAGATATGTTCAGTTGATGAAACGGCCACGAAATGCAGTCTTTAAGATTCACTTTGTTTAGGGTTAGGGGAGAGATCATGATTTCAGTTTTATGTTGATAGAAATCACTTATGAAATTTAATCCGTAGTATTAGTTTACATAGAAATTTCATTTTCTATTTGACACTCAGTTGCTATTAAAAGTGCAATAAGTACGTAATATTATGTACAATCATGCATATAATCCTATTTGGTTGAATGCTTTATAAACAAATGTAAACATGTGGCTTTAAAGTACATCTAAAACACATTATCTCTCTCAAACTGCCCATTTCCTCGTGTCAAGAGCTCCATTCCTGTTTGTTTACGGGCCGTGAGGAAGTTTTGCACGATGCACCTTTTTTTTTTTTTTTACTTTTTTTTTTTATTTATTCACAAAGACATGAGAAAAAACAAACATGAGATCATCATGGGTGTTACAGTTAAAATCAAGGTATTTTTACACATACATCATGGTATAGTGTCATACTATTCAAGGTGCATACACGGTCCATTTTTCCCAGCGTTCAATGCATTTCTCCAACTAAAGTCTTAAAACAAAAGTAAGTCTCTCCATACAGTACATTTCTTGAACGATCCCGCGCCACTGGTCCAATGTTGGAGGGTTTAGTTGCAATCATTTCTTGGTTATAGCTTTCCTACTACTTGCCAAAAGTATTTTCAGTAAGTATTTATCCTTCTGTAGGACTGTTTTCGGTATTTTACCGAGATATAAAGTAACAAAAGTGAAGTCTAAATCCACCCCAATTACTCCATTTATCTCGGCAGCCACCTCTCGCACGATGCACCTTTTAGTACTTTTTGAAGTTCTTTTCCTTACATAAGTATTGCTTTTTTTTTACATCAACTATAACTTTTAACTCTACCACATTTATCTGACAGCAGTATTTACTAGTTATTTTACAGGTTGCGGTGTGACTAACATGTTGTGGTTTAAACTGATGGTTCCCAGCCCTTTTGGATTGTGACCCATATAAAGTTGATTTCACACGTTAGATGTCAGTCATGTGAGCTGATGGTAGACTCCTCCTCTGAACCTCTCAGATGGTCTCATTTAAATAATTATTCGAGGCCCAAACAGGTCAAAATATCAAATATTCCACCAAGAAGTTAAGAGCAGAGAAAAGCTCAAAAAGACGCATTTGTGTAGAGGACTCTGCGGTTGTTTTTCACTCTTTCCTGCACCATTAATCATCTCAAGAGTCCGTCTTGTGACTCTTTAGTGGGGCATGACTCCGAGGTTGGGAACCACTCACTGGACTAAACTACAAACTGAAGCCTCGACAAAGTCTCAACTCCACGTTTACAACAAAAAATCCTGCTAATGCCATCGACCTGTTACTGTCCTATCATATATCACTCTCTTGAACCATGTTTCTACTGTATTTCACTGATGATACCTTTCACTTCAGATTTTAACACCTCTTCCACCACTGTTGACTGTGAATCCTCAGGCTGCTTGCGTGTGTCCTCATTCCGTCCTGCCACAGTTAGGTCACGCCGACAAGACGTCCTCGCATGCAAATTCAACAGGACATCTCGAAGAGTCTCTGGAGTGAATATTTTTCGTCAAATCCGAAGCGCTGACATGAGACGATGATGATAAACGGTGGCTTTTAATCAGCGTCGTAGTAACATGATTGTTGATGATATCACAATTGCAAACAAGTAGCACTCGAGCTGCCCCGTCTCATGCCTGATTTATCTGCTCATTAATATGCAAATATATGCAGCGAGGTCCTCCAAAATCTAATCAGACCATCTCCTCTGATAGGTCACCTGTGGTGTGAGTGTAAAGCCGTTGTCGTGAGCTCTCGTCGAGTAAGTGGGTTGTCAACACTGTGTACACACACACACACACACACATGAAGCATGGAGGCTGGCAGCACATAAGGTTAAAAATCTGGGTCTCAAACTATTTAAAGAAAAGCTGGGTGATGATGTCACAGCATTGACGTCATTTGAGGAGTCGTTCTGGTCCAGGAGGAGGATTTTTTCTGGGTCAGTTTGTCAAAGGCGCCCTAACAAAATAAGAGCACGACAAGGAGTTAAAGGTGCACTATGTAGATTTGCAATATAAATTCAAATGCCAGAAAGGTAATAATGCAAAAATGGACATATTTATTTGATATAGTTCCTGTCTTCATGATGCTGTTTGAAGCTACAAATTTGGCTGTTGAAGTTGTTTTGCCCTACGATGACAGTTGAATGAATCTCTTCTGTTTAAACTACGCAGTGCAGCTTTAAACTTTATTGCTCGTCTTATTTACCTCAGTTTTGTTTCACTGTCGCACTGAGGCCAGACTGTATCCATCGGAGAGGGTTTTTAGCTGTCACATTTAGAATATCTCCATGATCGACTGTGCCGTGGTTTGGTTGAGTTTAGACACTTCAAACACGATCTCAGTGAGCTGCTGTTCTCCGGGGCGCAATTACAAAAGGGAGATTAAACAATTCCTCATTTTGCTGCAGTCAAAACAAAGCAATAACCAAACAGGCGTTAGAAACCACCATGAAACGTTTTGGACGTCAGAGAATGGGTCACAGGGAGAAGAGCGCCATCTGCTGGTCACAGAGCAACACCACACACTACACCGGAAATCAAGGGCGGCTGAAGTAGAATTCATCAATCGTTATACAGAAATACAAATAAAGTGATTTTATTCTAAAACTAATTTGAACTAAAACTCGTCCAGAGTAAAGACTCCCAACCTGGGGAGCCCGATCCCCTCTAGGGGTCGCCAAAGGTTAACGTGTGGGTTGACCTCTGGCCAGGTGTCAGGGAGAAGAAAACACTTGTATTCAGGAAAGAAGCCTTTTAACTTTACATAATTATTTTTTACAAATACACACACAAAACAGACAGTGACTTGCATTAAAAAAAAAATCATAAAACATCAGGGAAACTCAACGTTAATGCGACATTCACAGGAAATAATCGGCTCAAAATGCATCCAAGTCGCTCATTTTAACTTCCTCGGTGGCTATGCTGCATTGTGGGTAATGTAGGCGAGTAAGTTGAGCACTGTACTATCCTATGACTCATTATGGACGGTTTAAATCAGCAAAGTAGCAGAACGGGAGATATTATGTTTTTTTTTAATTCCCCGCATTCGTCTTCCTTTTCAAAACCTGGCGCATACATTACCCACAATGCAACTCAGCCACTGAGTGACATCACTGGAGGAAATTTATGTGATTACACGCAGCTTCCTCTGGAGCCGTGAAAGGCTTCATATTGCTTTTTCACTTACGCGTTAGTACTCCTCAAGGCCGGAAAAAACACTTTAATGTGTAGAATTGTTGGAAGTTCACTTTTTTGGTTAATTGTGCAGCTAATCACTTGTTCTGTTCTGGTCATTTTTTTTTTCTTTATCGAAGTTTGGTTTACACACGATAAATCAGAACAAAGAGAAAATACATTTCATCATGATTTTTTTTTAATAACATATCAGAAAACATTTTGCACACCTGCAAAACTCTAAAATAGCTTTTATCCAATCCTTCAATACATCACTTGAAATCACTTAAAACAGACAGACGAATAAAAATAAGTAATTTTAGGAGTTATTATTTAAGCTTCTAAAAAAATACATCACAGGTTGAGATTTCTTCAGTGAGTTTCACACGCGGTGAGTCAGTCAGTTGATTACCGCGGGCTCAGAGCTGTTCCCTTTCTTGATATGGGTCCATTCTTTGGCCTGGATGATGTTCTTGACCCACAGCAGGGACGGGTCGGCACAGACCACAGAACTAGCTCTCTTCATTGTGAAACTACAGACAGAGACAAAGATTGTGGATGCTGTTCAGCAGTCAGGAAGACAGATAGCTGGGTCTTTTACTTTCATTTAAAAAAAAAAAAAACAAGTTTACTCACAGCACAGCCTTCTTTGCACAACTGTCATCTGTGAACTGGTAGCTCACCACGTTGTTCGTTCGCAGTCTGCGGGAGAAAAACTCAAAGCAGCATTCGGTTGGAGCAGAACTGCCTGGGGAAACCGAGAAAGAAATGTCATAGACATGAAGAGAGACTGAGTGGTACTCAACCAGAACCATAAGGTATATAAAAAAAATGTAACAAAAAAAATGAAGCCAAGATTTACCTCTGTGCGGTCGGTTGCTATCTTGCATGGCATCCTCTGCCATCAGTGTAGGGGCCTGCGACGAGCTAGCGACTTGTTCAGGGTGTACCCTGCCCTCGCCTGGAACCAGCTGGGATTGGCTCCGGCAAAACTCACGCGACCCCATAAAAGGAATAAAGCGGTTACAGACAATGGATGGATGGATTTGCCTCTGAAGAAAAAAATAAGTGGGACGCAGTCAACTTACTGTCCGATGCCAGGACAGCAGGAGTTGAGACGAGCACGACACAGGCCACCAGAACGATGGGTTTCTTCATCATCATCAACATCAACATCATCTTCATCATGCTTGAGCCTGTTGTCTGTGACCTGGCTGTTTGAAGGTGTCGGTCTTCCTTCTGCCCGCTTCACTCACAGTCCTTTGCTTTTATTATGCACGTCACAGTGTGTGTGTGTGTGTGTGTGTGTGTGTTTGTGTGTGTGTGTGAGTACAGGTGGTAAAAAAAGTTTCCATGACAAAACAAAGAAAGAAATAACCTGAAACTACCCAGCATGCATGCAAACAAACTGCGGTCATATGGTCAACTCTTTCTCAGTAGGAAGAGGTGTAGAAGAAGAGTGGGGGGCGGAGGACGTGGTGAGTCGAACAGAAAACATTGTCTGTACCTCACACACCTAATGTGTGTGTGTGTGTGTTTGCAGATGCACTGTGGTTTTAAGCTTTCTCCATGCTGTTGGTTCATGTGGTTTTTAAAAGGATATCCTTTAAAATGATGAAACACAATAAATTAAATGCTTTTATCTGTAATGAGTGTGAACATGTTGGAATGAATAATGTCTATTTTAAGAAGCTGCTACAAAGCCTGCTTATGTCTTTCATCTCGTATCCTGACCAAACTAAACTTTTATATAAGTTTAATATAAGTTTTCAAATCTTCAATCTTTATCGACTAAACTGAAAATCAAAGGCCTCACAACAGAGATTTTGTGACCATGACTGTTTATTTACCATATGCGTTATATATTTTTACCACAGTGCTTTCTGTGCTGTATGTTAATTGGCGGGGTGGAAACAAAGCAGCAGCATCGGAGCTGGATAACAGGCGGGGACGAGATCAGTGTGAACCTCAGAGGCGCTTTAAGAATATTCAAGGGCATTTTTTGTCTATAATGATGCAGTTTTTGTCATGATTCCATCGTGGCAGCCCTGTGTTTTCCTTGTGTGTTTTTGTGTCTCGGTCTGTATTCCTCCTGTGTCTCTCCCCCTGTCTCTGCGGTGTGTGTGCATGTGGGCGGGGCTCCTTCTCCACAGGCAGCACCAGGTGAACTCACTCTACAATCAAGTCTCCCATAAAGCCACTGGTTTCTCTCCTGCTCATCGCCAGATCGTTTCGTCAGTCTACGTGGTTGTTTGGATCCTGGCTTCTTTGTATTTTTGCCCTATACTCTGTGCTTAGCTTGTGAAGCTAATCCCCTTGTGTTTTTGCCAACTCTTTAAGATTACTGTGCTTGCTGTGCAGTCTTGAGCGTTGCTTCCTCCCTGCCTGCCTGTGGACCTGCCTGCCTGCTACCAGCTCCCCGGAGCTCTCACACCGCATCGCCATTGCCCTACAGCGGACCTCAAGTCAAGCCACCTTCTTCCACGCACTCCCCGGTGACTTCGCCACCCACATCAGGATCCTGGGACCTCGCACCACCCCTCCACCTCGCACCTATTTTTGCACCTTGTGAAAATTAAAAACTGTTTGTAGCACTTTGAACCAGAGTCGAGTCGTGCATTTGGGTCCTGATCCAACACCAATCCGTAACAGAACGATCTGGCCATGTTGGACCCAGCCAACTTGGACTCTGGTTCCGAGATAGCTAACATGCGACATGCTGTGTCCTCCCAAGGGGCCTTGCTGGGACATCACGACCAGACGCTACGTGGGATAATGGATTCCCTCTCCAACCTGTCCGCCGGCCTCGCTCGAGTGGAAAATCAACTCCAGCCCAATAACCCACCCGTGTCTATTCTCTCTCCAGCAGTACCAGCGGGCGCCTTTCACCCCCGCGAGCCGTTCGTTCCTGCTCCTGAACGTTACGACGGAAGCCTAGGGAGCTGTAAGTCATTTCTCTTCCAGTGCTCCTTAGTTTTTGAACTCCAGCCACAGACTTATAGTACCGACAGAGCCAAGATGGCGTACATTCTGGGTTTACTCACGGGGAGGGCTAGAGCCTGGGGAACAGCCTTTTGGCATAACTCTCTTACCAGCAGATCCACCTTTGATCAGTTTTCTACCGAGATGATGTCTGTGTTTGATCATCCCATCTCCAGCCGAGATGCTAGCAACCAATTGCTCAGTTTACGCCAGGGCTCCCTAAGTGCAGCGAATTATTCAGTGGAGTTTCGCACACTAGCAGCTGAACTCGGGTGGGATGACGCGGCTCTCCAGAGCATTTTTTTGAAAGGTCTTAATGAAGCTGTTAAAGACTGCTTAGTGGGTAGGGCTGAGACCAAGGACTTGCAGGAGCTAATCGCATTAGCCATCAAAGTAGACAATAGGCTAAGGGAGAGGCGCAGAGAGAAGGGACCGCTCGCTGTTTCCCCTGGTACTGCTACTTCTTTCAGGACCGCTACAGCCCCTGCTCCTTCTGGACCACCGGGATACCCCTCTGCTACTGACAACCTGGCATCTGCTACAAGACAGGAGGAACCCATGCAACTGGGTCGACATCGGCTGACACCCGCAGAGCGCAGTCGGCGATTCAAGGAAGGACTGTGCATCTATTGTGGACAACCTGGACATCTACTCGCCACCTGCCCGCTGCGTTTAAACTCGAGTCCTCACCAGTCGCAGTCGGGGTTCTGGTGAGTAGTACTGTGGTCCCCATGTTACCCCGTAAACACATCAATATTGATGCTAGTCTTTTAATAAATGGTAAAACCTTGAGACTTGAGGCACTTGTGGACTCTGGCTCTGACTCCAATCTGCTTGATTCACACTTTATTAAACAAGCCCTGATTGACGTTTTTCCCATTGATATGCCTCTGGTTGTCAACGCTCTGAATGGGGATGTGTTGGCTCGCATAACCCATCAAACTGAAACATTATCTCTGTTGGTAGCTGGGAACCACCGTGAACCTATTTCTTTTCACGTCATGTCATCCTCTCATGCCCCGCTTGTACTCGGGTTGCCCTGGCTCCAAAAACATAATCCGGTTATTGATTGGTCTGCTGGTAAGGTTACTAGTTGGAGCTTATTTTGCCATTCCTCTTATCTCAAGTCTGCTCTATCTCCATGCCCAAAGGGATCCAGTGCTGCACCACCAGAACCCCCTGATTTGTCTTCTGTACCACCTGAATATCACGATCTAGCTGAGGTGTTCAGCAAGCAGCGGGCGCTATCTTTACCACCTCATAGACCCTATGACTGCGCCATTGAGCTACTGCCTGGAGCCCAGCTGCCCACCAGTAGGCTCTACAACCTCTCTGCCCCTGAACGTGAGAGCATGGAGACCTACATCACGGAATCCCTGAATTCAGGTATCATACGCCCTTCTTCTTCTCCTCTTGGTGCTGGCTTCTTTTTTGTGGAGAAAAAAGATAAGGCGCTGAGACCCTGTATCGACTTTCGGGGTTTGAACAACATCACCATTAAAAATAAATATCCTCTCCCGCTCATTAACTCTGCTTTTGAACCCCTCCATGGTGCTACCATCTTCACCAAACTGGACCTGCGGAACGCCTACCACTTGGTGCGTATTAAGGACGGCGATGAGTGGAAGACGGCATTCAACACTCCCCTGGGACATTTTGAATATCTGGTGATGCCGTTCGGACTAACTAATGCACCTGCCATATTTCAAGCCATGGTTAACGACGTCCTGAGAGACTTTCTAAACCATTCTGTGTTTGTTTACCTTGACGACATTTTGATTTTCTCCCACAGCCTTGAAGAGCACATTGTGCACGTGCGTCAGGTTCTACAGAGGTTGTGGGAGAATAAACTGTTAAGGGTGAAAAGTGTGAGTTTCATGTCCCTTCTGTTTCCTTCCTGGGCTACATTCTGGAGAGAGGTCAGGTGCGGGCAGACCCGGCCAAAATCCAGGCGGTGACAAATTGGCCTCCTCCCCAGTCAAGAAAACAACTCCAGAGGTTCCTGGGCTCGCCAATTTCTACAGGAGATTCATCAGAAATTACAGCCAGGTAGTTTCCCCGCTAACACAACTTACATCACTATCTGTGCCCTTTGTTTGGTCTCCAGCAGTTGAGAAGGCCTTCCTAGAGCTCAAGAATCGCTTCACCTCGGCTCCAGTCCTTATTCAGCCAGATCCTGCTCGCCAGTTTGTGGTGGAGGTCGACGCATCGGATATTGGTGTTGGCGCTGTGTTATCTCAAAGAGCCGCTGATGACCACAAACTACACCCGTGCGCCTTTTTCTCTAAGAAACTGTCCCCTGCGGAGCGCAACTACGATGTGGGAAACCGCGAGCTCCTAGCTGTGAAATTAGCGCTTGAGGAGTGGAGGCACTGGCTGGAGGGGACGGACTCACCATTTACGGTATGGACCGACCATAAAAATCTAGCCTATATTCAAAATGCCAAACGCTTGAACTCTCGCCAAGCTCGGTGGGCTCTGTTCTTTGGTCGATTTAAATTTAATCTCACCTATCGGCCAGGGAGCAAGAATGTTAAGCCGGATGCATTATCTCGACAGTTCCAAGATGACAGAGACAGTACAGCCCCAGACACTATTCTCCCCGCTTCCTGCCTGATCGGCTCCCTGACTTGGGAGATTGAGTCAGTGGTTAAAACCGCTCTGCAGAATAACCCCGATCCCGGTGGTGGTCCCCGGGGTCGCTTGTTTGTTCCTGTTTCTGTCCGCCCTCAGGTCCTCCTGTGGGGCCACACATCCCGGTTTGCCTGCCACCCTGGTACTTCTCGCACCTTGTCCCTGCTTCAACGCCACTTCTGGTGGCCAACCATGGCTGCAGACACCCGTGAGTATGTCAAGGCATGTACTGTTTGTGCTCGAGGGAAAGCTACTCATCGGCCACCTGCAGGTCTCCTCCGTCCGCTCCCTGTGCCCAGTCGTCCTTGGTCCCATATCGCTTTGGACTTTGTCACCGGACTGCCATTATCCCAAGGTAATGACACTATCCTTACTATTGTGGACCGCTTCTCCAAAGCGGTACATTTTGTGGCACTGCCTAAGCTTCCCTCAGCCACAGAGACTGCTGAATTACTGGTGAACAATGTGTTCCGGATCCATGGCATTCCATCAGACATCGTGTCAGAGGCCCCCAGTTCACGTTTAAAGTATGGAAAGAATTTTGCCTGGCATTGGGCGCTACAGTGAGCTTGTCTTCAGGATACCACCCACAGTCCAATGGCCAAACGGAGAGAGCCAATCAAGATCTAGAGACTGCGCTGCGCTGCATATGTGCTCAGAACCCTGCCTCCTGGAGTACACATCTCACCTGGGTGGAGTACTCACATAACTCTCTGACATCTGCAGCTACAGGTTTGACTCCTTTTGAAGCCTCTGTTGGTTATTTACCACCTCTGTTCCCTTCCCAAGAGCAGGAGATCGCCGTACCATCGGTCCAGCTAAACCTCCGAAGGATCCGCAGAATCTGGAGAGAAACCAAGGCTGCTCTTCTGCGCACCCAGGACCAGAATCGGAGGTTGGCGGACCGGCGGCGTACTCCAGCTCCCAACTACAAGCCGGGACAGAAGGTTTGGTTAAGTGCCAAGGACATTCCTCTCAGTGTGACTTCCAAAAAGCTTTCTCCCAGATTTATTGGCCCCTATGAAATTGAGTCCGTTATTAACCCTTCTGCCATTCGCCTCAAGCTCCCTGCGGCATTGAAGATACATACCACTTTCCATGTCTCCCAGCTTAAACCTGTTTCCACCAGTACTCTGTGCCCTCCTGCCGTCGCCCCACCACCCCCCCGGCTCATCGATGGACACCCGGCCTTCACAGTCAGTCGCATCCTGGACGTGCGTCGCAGGGGCGGGGATACCAATACCTTGCCGACTGGGAGGGATACGGCCCCGAGGAGAGGAGTTGGATTTCCCGGGGTCTCATCTTGGACCCCTCTCTTCTCACTGACTTCTATCAGGCACATCCCAACAAACCTGGTAGACCGCCTGGAGGCGGTCGTTGAGGGGGGGGTACTGTCATGATTCCATCGTGGCAGCCCTGTGTTTTCCTTGTGTGTTTTTGTGTCTCGGTCTGTATTCCTCCTGTGTCTCTCCCCCTGTCTGTGCGGTGTGTGTGTGCATGTGGGCGGGGCTCCTTCTCCACAGGCAGCACCAGGTGAACTCACTCTACAATCAAGTCTCCCATAAAGCCACTGGTTTCTCTCCTGCTCATCGCCAGATCGTTTCGTCAGTCTACGTGGTTGTTTGGATCCTGGCTTCTTTGTATTTTTGCCCTATACTCTGTGCTTAGCTTGTGAAGCTAATCCCCTTGTGTTTTTGCCAACTCTTTAAGATTACTGTGCTTGCTGTGCAGTCTTGAGCGTTGCTTCCTCCCTGCCTGCCTGTGGACCTGCCTGCCTGCTACCAGCTCCCCGGAGCTCTCACACCGCATCGCCATTGCCCTACAGCGGACCTCAAGTCAAGCCACCTTCTTCCACGCACTCACCGGTGACTTCGCCACCCACATCAGGATCCTGGGACCTCGCACCACCCCTCCACCTCGCACCTATTTTTGCACCTTGTGAACATTAAAAACTGTTTGTAGCACTTTGAACCAGAGTCGAGCCGTGCATTTGGGTCCTGATCCAACACCAATCCGTAACAGTTTTTTAACAATTGCTCCATCACATTTCTCTAGAGGTTGTGAGAGAAATTGTCAAATATCCCTTATTTTGATATGTGTTCTTACATATGAAACTTAACATATACATACAACATTATCATTTATATAAAGTTAAATCTTATGTCTGCTGGCTTCAGACATGAGCTCTGTCTTATGACAGTTATGTGGTTGGAGAGTATGAATGAATGTATTAATGCAGGGATTCTCAAACTTTTGCAAGCTGGGCCCCCCCAAAACTGGTTCATTGCAGTTGGGCATTTGCAGCCTGGACGCAGAGTGCAGTGTGTCTCCTCTCTGCTCTGACTGCAGGCTGGACTGCTGCGCGAGGCTACTGAGAGACTGACCGCCTGTGAGTGCTTTTGGACGGGGGAGGGACTCACGGCAGCACCCGCTGCTCGTTGAGCACAGTAACTGCAGAGTGATACGTGCTTTCAAGTCAGATTCTCCAAATGCCACAAAAGTCTCCAATAACACCAATAAAAGTCGCTAGATTTGTCGGTAGTCGCTTTTGACCAAAAAAGTAGCCAGAAGGATGATTTGTTTGTGTGTTATAATAGTCCAACCACTTTCATTTCGACATGGGGGGATTTTCGTGATTTTTTTTTTTTTTTCCCTCCCATCCTGTAGCCTACTTGTGCCCCCCCGGGAGTGTGTCCGCACCCCCCCAGGGGGGCGGGCCCCACCGGTTGAGAACCACTGTATTAATGTATTTTATATGGTATAATGTGCTGTGAAAACATAATGAACTTAGGTAAAGGAGTTCATCCTGAAGGGGGTTGGTGAAGCCTCTTATGTGTATAAGTGTGTTGTCTTTAGGCTGACGTATGACACACAACAATGGCTGAAGTGAATAAGAAGTCTTACGTGTATCATGAGGAGGTTGTTGAGATGATTAGAATGATGCTTTATTGTTTTGTGTTATTATAAAGAATGAGGAGAGACTGCCTCTCTTTAGTCATCATCTACCTGCTGCTGGAGTGTGGCTTCTGCCTGGAAGCAATAAGAGAACTTCTAGAAAATAAATATTGTCGAACTTTGTGTTTGTCTTGTCTGCACGAGACAATCGTCTGACTTTGCAGTTATTACCTGCCATGACAGCATTGAGGTGAAGACAATAAAGGTCAAATTCAAAATCTGCCGTGGTGCTACCAAAGAGTTCACACTCAAAATTCTTGTTGATGCAGTAATGAAATTTACTGACATATAGTTGAGATCAAAATGCAGGCAGTGTGTTTGTTCCATGACAGTCGAGAGGGGGGACAGGAAATGAGGGGACAGACGTGAGGAACACACGACGCCCCTAGACGGACTTGAACAGAGGATGCTTGTCACGGGTTTGAGGGGAAAACTAAAGGATCCAAATGCAGATTAGAACAGGAGGCAGAATCAGAGGGAACAAAAAGTGGGCTTTATTTAACAAAAGGCTGAATGCAGACAAACCAAGGGAGCTAGATATACAAACTAGTAAAAAAGGGGAGATGCAAAGTAGCAAATCAAACAGTTGAGCAAGGTGCAAACAAAAAGACAAAGTACAAATCAAAAGCAAAGTGCAAATGAAGCTCGAAGGGTGGAGGCGTGGACTGAGACCCTCAGGAGGCCGACGGCAAAGATGAAGGCTGAGACCCTCAGGAGGCCAACGGCTAGGACGAAGGCTTATTACAAAGGCAATTACTTAAAAAGTACACAGTAAAAGTACTTCATACTACTTATACAAGTAGTCTAGGAAGTACTGAGTTCAGTATATGAAGTTTGGACTACTTATGGAAAATAAATGTTGTTGGCGGCCTGGGAGCCGACAGAGAATCACTAGGAGGTGTCAGCATGGGAGCTGACGGAGGGTCGCTGGTAGGAACCGAACTCGGCCGGGCCTCTGACCAATGGGCAGGGACAGGACTCTGCAGATGTCAACTGGGCCGCCAACTCTGGAGCTGGGGCTCTGGGCAGGCATGGTTCTGATGCACTGACCTGTGGTGAAGATGAAACCCCGGGCTGCGGTGAGGAGCAGCAGAACAGGGAGCCAGAACGCAGCCAGGAACGTCGCTTTCTTGTAGGCAAGGTGGCTTCCCCAAAAAGGGCCCACTGGGCTGGGGTTGAGACTGAGGCATGGGCTGGTAGCAGGATTGGGGTTGAGGCGTGGATTTGGGTTGGAAAGCTGAACCAGAACTCAGGGAGCCAGGACAGAGCCGGGAACGTCCCTTTCTGGGGGGGGGGGGGGGGGGGGTCCTGATACCATAAAGTCCTGAGACCAGTGAATTTTTTCAAGGCCAGTTACTGATAGGTCCATTTTTTAGGTCAGTCCGTTCGGTCATGGGTTTAAAAGGGAAAACTTAAGATGGACCCAAATGCAGATTAGAACAGGAGGCAGGATCAGAGGGAACAAAAAGTGGGCTTTATTTAACAAAAGGCTGAATGCAGACAAACCAAGGGAGCAAGTTATACAAACTAGCACTATACAACACCGGACAGTATTCACTCCAGAGGGAGACAGAGTTACCCAATGCACGAGTGCAGCGGCTTACGGCTATCCAGTATGGCTCTCAGTATGGAGTTTTATTTTTCTTATTTGGTTAGGAAATATGTTGGTGCAGAGTCAGGCAAACTACAGCTATAGTCTTCAAGAACTCAAACTATAGATTACAGCTCAGTGGACTTATTACCCAGGATTTCCACCAAGCGAACAACATTCCCACGGTCATAGCGAGACCACCAAGCTGCCCCTGGATTGTTGTCGGCTCTGTCAAGCGGCGGAGACGGCACAGACGAAGGAAGCAGAAGCGGGGATGCAGAGCCGGACTACTAGCAGGGCTACGGGAACAACCAAACAAGCCACCTCTACCAAGCATATTCCTCTCTAACGCCAGGTCCCTTGTCAACAAAATGGATGAGATGGATTTGCAGCTGGCGAAAAACAACTTTATGCGGGACTGCAGTGTGATGTTATCACAGAAACTCGGCTCCACTAGGCCATCCCAGACACTGCGGTACAGCTAACAGGATGTACCCACCCACCGACAGGACCGTGGCAAAGACTCCGGTAAGACAAGAGAAGGAGGACTTCGTTTATATGTGCACAACACTTGGTGTAAAGCAAACTGACTGGGACACATTTGAACAACCAGACCTGGATGCATATGTGGCGGTACCAGTTGAACTGCGAGTGGCAGATCTAGAGAATCGATATAACACCAACAACGCCACCTTAGGACTTGCACCTAAAGAGTATACTCCTTTAACTTTAATTTCTCTGAGGGTTTCCCAAAAACAACCCATACACAGGTTCGTACACAAATGAATACAGGCACGATGTAAGATGATTTAACCAACTTTATTACTCACAATAAAACAATTTCATTTATCAAGTTATGTCTCTAAAACAGACATTTATATAGTTATTTTCTTTAATCAATAACACATGTGATGTTCCACCTACTCCATTACAGTGGTTCAGTTAGGAAGAGAAAGGCAGACTACCACAGCTAGCTCTGGCAGAGGTCACTGCACTCAAATAATCCCAAAAACAAAGAAACAAAACAAAATATTTATTTACAAATCACTGCAAACTCAAAACGGAAGAAGAGAAACCATACAACATGTATAAATTTGGCAGGTTCTCCACTATAACTGCTGCAGTAACCCCTCCCACCCCAACTAACGCCTCACGGTCTGATTTGGCGGACCACACCTGAACTCAACTACACTTTTTAAAAGAACATCTAAACGACGACAACAGAGCAACTGTTTACTGTAAGCTAACTAGCAAGGCAAGGCAAAACTGTAGTGTTCTACATCACAGCTTGTGGGGAAACTGTCACCGTGAACAAGGAAGTCAGGGTTTTCCAAACCAAACACCTTGGATAAATAATACAGTGCAGACTCTTCTTAAAGCCCGGGGCGCTGCATACAGGTCTTGGGACACAGTCAGGTAGAGCTCAGCCAGAACCGACATGAAAAGGGCAATCAGGGAGGCTAAACAGGACTACAAAAGGAAAAAAGAACACTTCACAGACAACCATCCAAGGCAGGCATGGCAGGGAATAAAACACATCACAAACTACAAGGGCAACAACTCCACGCCACCCAACACAGATGCCTCGCTAGCAGAGGAGCTGAACTGCTTCTTTGCTCGCTTCGAGGTAAAAAGTCCAACACCAGATGTGCAGTCTCTACCTGCCTCCAGCTCCTACCCTTTCACAGTGCAGGAGCATGACGTGAGGCGGATGCTCAGATCAGTGAACCCAGGAAAGGCTACCGACCCAGACCGAGTACCTGGAAAAGTACTCAAAGAATGTGCTGACCAGGTTGCTGCGGTGTTCACCAACATCTTCAACCTGTCCCTTGCCCAAGCTGCCATTCCTTCCTGCCTGAAAACATCCACCATCATACAGCCTGTCCGAGAAAATGTTGGTGCACTTCCACCGTTCCACTATAGAGAGCATCTTGATGTACTGTATGACTGTGTGGTTCGCTGGATGCTAGGCGGCGGACGAAAAGTCGGTACAGAGAGTCATCAGCACAGCACAGAAGATCGTTGGCTGTCCTCTTCCCTCTTTAGAGGAAATCGCCTAAACAAGATTGCTCTCAAAAGCCACCAAAATCACAAAGGACTGTTCTCACCCTGGTCACTCACTGTGTGAACTCTTGCCCTCAGGGAAACGCTACTGATGTCTAAAAACAAGGACTAGTAGATTCAGGAACAGCTTCTTTCCTAAGACAATAACTGTTTTAAATGAAGCTAAACTTATTTTTTAATGATGCAGTTTGCGCTGAATGACACTCAGCACTTTACATTATCTACTATTTGTTTATGTTTTAGGAGATACATCCCTGTGTAGGTGTGGGTGTGTGTATTGTGTGAATGTTTTGCATTGAATGAAGCATGGAATGAGTTTTTATGATTAATGAGGCACCTCACTGGAGCAGCTCTCCAATTTCATTGTACTTAAATGCAATGACAATGAAAGTATTCTATTCTAAAAAGGGGAAAAGAAAAAGGCAAAAGTAGCAAATCAAACAGTTGTACAATGTACAAATCAAAAGCAAAGTTCAAATCAAAAATGAAAAAACATACCAAAAACTGAAGACGAATCATAAGGAACTCGGAGGTGACATCACGCACAATAACACCATACAGACGCAACGAACTTACAAAGAGTGAAGGGGAAACAAAGACTTAAATACAGAGACACACTGATGAGGGGATGAGGAGCAGGTGAGGAGAGAGAGGAGGGAGGAGGCCAGGCGAGGTAACGAGGGGAGAAGCAGAGGAGTAAACAGACAGACAGACAGAGGGAGACAAACTGCAACAAGGGGAATACACAGGAGACACTGAAAGGACAAAGAGACACAAGACACACAAACATATCAAAACATAACACAAAGTGAACTATGACAATGCTGTGGTTAATGGTCAACAGCCCTAACCCTAACCTGGAAGCCACAAGGCTTTGCAAGATGTACTCTCTTCATATAGTTTCATTTCCAGATGGCATGATACACATAACAAACAATGTAGGTCAATGTCAAGTGAAAAAAAAAATCACATATGAAAAGGGTTCATTTGTGAAAAATTGACTTTCTGAATATCAGATCATCCTGATGCAATCACTTCATTATAGACAAGTATTGCTAATATTTTGACTCTAACCTAAATGTGTTCAAACAGCTCACTGAGCCTGATCGATCTGTGTCTGAACTGTTAGTATTCACAGTGCACAATTTGTTCTTTAAACTTGTCTTGCACTGTACAAAGTCACTTCTCAAAGAGTCTCTTGAGTGAATACCTTTGTCAAATCTGGAGCGCTGACATAAGATGATAATGATAAATGGTGGCTTTTAATCAGCATTTTAGTAACATGACTGTTGATGATATCACAACTGTAAACAAGTACTGTAGCACTCGAGCTGCCCCGTCTCATGCCTGATTTATCTGCTTATTAATATGCAAATGTATGCAGCGAGGTCCTCCAAAATCTAATCAGATCGTCTCCTCTGATAGGTCACCTGTGGTCTGAGTGTAAAGCCGTTGTAGTGAGCTCTCGTCGAGTAAGTGGGTTGTCAACACTGTGTACACACACACACACACACACACACACACACACATGAAGCATGGAGGCCGGGTGATGATGTCGCTGCATTGACGTCATTTGAGGAGTCGTTCTGGGCCAGGAGGAGGATTTTTTTGGGTCAGTTTGTCAAAGGAGTCCTAACAAAATAAGAGCACGAGGAGTTAAAGGTGCACTATGTAGATTTGCAATATAAATTCAAACGCCAGAAAGGTAATAATGCAAAAATGGACACATTTAGTGCGGAAACTGAATAGACAAATTGTCCTTCTGTCTTCATGATGCTGTCACAGTTAGAATATCTCCATGATCGACTGCGCCGTGGTTTGGTTGAGTTTAGACACTTCAAACACGATCTCAGTGAGCTGCTGTTCTCCGGGGCGCAATTACAAAAGGGAGATTTAACAATTCCTCATTTTGCTGCAGTCAAAACAAAGCAATAACCAAACAGGCGTTAGAAACCACCATGAAACGTTTTGGACGTCAGAGAATGTGTCACAGGGAAAAGAGCGCCATCTGCTGGTCACAGAACAACACCACACACTACACTGGAAATCAATCCCCTCTAGGGGTCGCCAAAGGTTAATGTGTGGGTTGACCTCTGGCCAGGTGTCAGGGAGAAGAAAACACTTGTATTTAGGAAAGAAGCCTTTTAACTTTACATATTTAGTTTTTACAAATACACACACAATACAGAAAGTGAATTGCAAAAAAAAAAGTTCTGAAAAAATCAGGAAAACTCAACGTTAATGCGACATTCACAGGAAATAATCGGCTCAAAATGCATCCAAGTCGCTCATTTTAACGTCCTCAGTGGCTATGCTGCATTGTGGGTAATGTAGGCAAGTAAGTTGAGCACTGTACTATCCTATGAATCATTATGGACAGTTTAAATCAGCAAACGTAGCAGAACGGGAGATATCGTGTCTTTTTTTAATTCCCCGCATTCGTCTTCCTGTTCAAAACCTGGTGCATACATTACCCACAATGCAACTCAGCCACTGAGTGACATCACTGGAGGAAATTCATCCGATTACACGCAGCTTCCTCTGGAGCCACGAAAGGCTTCATATTACTTTTTCACTTACGCGTTTGTACTCCTCAAGGCCGGAAAACACACTTTAATGTGTAGAATTGTTGGATGTTCAATTTTTAGGTTAATTGTGCAGCTAATCACTTGTTCTGTTCTGTTCTGTTCTGGTCATTTTTTTTTTCTTTATCGAAGTTTGGTAAAATCAGAACAAAGAGAAAATACATTTCATCATGATTTTGTTTTTAATAACATATCAGAAAACATTTTGCACACATGCCAAACTCTAAAATAGCTTTTATCCAATCCTTCAATACATCACTTGAAATCACTTAAAACAGACAGACGAATAAAAATAAGTCATTTTAGGAGTTATTGTTTAGGCTTATAAAGAATAATTCTGTATAAAAACTGCAAAAGCTGAGAAGACCAATTACAGGTTGAGATTTCTCCAGTGAGTTTCACACGCAGTGAGTCAGTCAGTTGATTTCCGCGGACTCAGAGCTGTTCCCTTTCTTGATATGGGTCCATTCTTTGGCATGGATGATGTTCTTGACCCACAGCAGGGACGGGTCGGCACAGACCACAGAACAAGCTCTCTTCATTGTGAAACTGCAGACAGAGACAAAGATTGTTGATGCTGTATTCAGCAGTCAGAAGACAGATAGCCGGGGTCTTTTACATTAATTTAAAAAAAACAAGTTTACTCACAGCACAGCCTTCTTTGCACAACGGTCATCTGTGTACTGGTAGCTCACCACGTTGTTCGTTCGCAGTCTGCGGGAGAAAAACTCAAAGCAGCATTCGGTTGGAGCAGAACTGCCTGGGAAACCGAGAAAGAAACAGACATATCATGGAGATAATTCAACACAAGACCATGAGGTATATTTGAAAAATTGTAACAAAAAAATTAAGCCAAGATTTGCCCCTGAAGAAAAAAATACAAGTGGGACGCAGTCAACCTACTGTCTGATGCCAGGACAGCGAGAGACGAGACGAGCACGACAAAGGCCACCAGAACGACGGGTTTCTTCATCATCATCAACATCATCTTCATCATGCTTGAGCCTGTTGTCTGTGACCTGGCTGTTTGTCTCGTTGTCTTTACAGGTGTCCGTCTTCGTTCTGCCCGCTTCACTCGCAGTCCCTCTCTTTTATCATGCAAGTGTGTGTGTGTGTGTGTGTGTGTGTAAGTACAGGTGGTAAAAAAAACTTTCCATGACAAAATAAAGAAAGAAATAACCTGAAACTACCCAGCATGCATGCAAACAAACTGCGGTCATGTGGTCAACGCTTTCTCAGTACGAAGAGGTGTAGAAGAGGAGTGGGGGGCGGAGGACGCGGTGAGTCGAACAGAAAACACTGTCTGTACCTCACACACCTAATGTGTGTGTGTGTGTGTGTGTGTGTGTGTTTGCAGATGCACTGTGGTTTTAAGCTTTCTCCATGCTGTTAGTTCATGTGGTTTTTTTTAAAGGATATCGTTTAAACCATGATGAAACGCGATTAATTAAATGCTTTTATCTGTAAAGAGTGTGAACATGTTGGCATCAATAATGTCTATTTTAAGAAGCTGTTACAAAGCCTGGTTAAAATCAGTCTTTCTTCTCGTATCCTGATGAAACTAAACTTTTATTAAAGTATTATTTTCAAATCTTCTTCGACTAGACTGAAAATCAAAGGCCTCACAACAGAGATTTTGTGACTATGACTGTTTATTTACCATATGCGTTCTATATTTTCACCAGAGCGCTTTCTGTGCTGTATGTTAAATGGCGGAGTGGAAACAAAGCAGCCACATCGGAGCTGGATAACAGGCGGGGACGAGATCTGTGTGAACCTCAGAGGCGCTTTAAGAATATTCAAGGGCATTTTTTAAATATAATGATGCAGTTTTTTAACAATCGCTCCGCCACATTTCTCTAGTGGTTGTGAGAGAAATTTTCAAATGTCCCTTATTATTTTGATATGTTGTTCTTATATATGAAACTTAGGAATATATAGATACAACATCATTATTTATGTAAAATGAACTCCCATGTCTGTTGGCTTCAGACATGAGCTCTGTCTTATGACAGTTATGTGGTCAGAGAGTATGAACTGATGTATTAATGTATTTTATATGGTATAATGTGCCATGAAAACATAATGAACTACGGTAAAGGAGTTACTCCTGAAGGGGGTTTTGTGAAGCCTCCTACGTGTATAAGTGTTTTATCTTTAGGCTGACGTATGACCCTTAACAATGGTTGAAGTGTATAAGAAGTCTTACGTGTATCATGAGGCAGTTGTTGAGATGATTGGGATGATGCTTTATTGTTTTGGGTTATTATGATGAATGAGGAGAGACTGCCTCTCTTCAGTCATCGTCTACCTGCTGCTGGAGTGTTGCTCCTGCCTGGAAGCAATAAGAGAACTTCTAGAAAATAAATATTGTGTCAAACTTGGCGTTTGTCTTGTCTGCACTAGACAAGCGACTGATTTTCAGTTATTACCTGCAGTGACGGCGTTGTGTGTGTGTGTGTGTGTGCGTATGTGTGTGTGTGTGTGTGTGTGTGTGTGTCATCATGGCAAGCTGCGGTCACGAAAACTGTCACAGAAGCAGTTTTGAGTTATTTGCAACGTGTTTATATGTCTGTCGAGCCTATGGACAGATTTTCGTCAGTGTGATTTGTGGACTGCTGTTGAGGAGAAGACGAATGAAGGTCAAATTCAAAATCTGCCGTGCTGCTATTAAGGAGTTCACACTCAACATTCGTGTTGATGCAGTCATGACATTTCCTGGCGTGTAGTTGAGATCAAAATGCAGGCAGTGTATTTGTTCCTTGACAGTCGAGAGGGGGGACAGGAAACGAGGGGACAGTCGTGAGGAACACACGACGCCCCCAGACGGACTTGAACAGAGGATGCTGTGGTTAATGGTCAACAACACTTTCACCTTGAAGCCACAAGGACGTATCAGATGTACCCTCTTCAAATAGTTTCATTTCCACATGACATGACACACATAACAGACCATGTAGGTCAATATCAAGTGAAAAAAAAAAAAAAATCATTGTCAAAATTCATTTGTGAAAAATTGACTTTCTGAATATCAGATCATCCTGACGCAATCACTACATGTATAGAGAAGTATTGCTAATATTTTCAGTGATTACACATCTACCTCATTTCAAACAGCTCACTGAGGCTGATCGATCTGTGTCTGACCTGTTAGTATTCACAGTACACGATTTGTTTGTTTAAACTTGTCTTGCACTGCACCAAGTCACCTCTGCTGCAAGAACGTTGAGAAGAAAAGCTTGAGTGTGTGTTCTTCTGGTTACAACTCATAAAATATAGCTTGTCAGTAGACGTACGGATTATTAATACAGACACACACTCAGAACATAAAACCTCAGAGGCTGACGACTGCAGAAATCTACCTTCTGCTAACTCAAACTGAAACCTGTGGTTTGTAGCGAGGCAGGAGAACAGAGCAGCGACGATTGCACTTACTTAAACGTGTGAAAACCAACAGAGTACAAAAATCGGATGTATTTATTAAAACAACCTGAGATTATCTTAAGAAATGAATTCAATATTCTCAAACACCAATTCTACTAACACACATTACGGTTTACTGATCACGGGTAGTAGAAATGTGGGTGAAAAGTTGTATAAAGGCTTCCTGTGGAAGAATCAGTGGTCAAATTTTCTCACTTGAGCACCTCGGTATACTTATATGTGGTTTGGAAAGAGTGAGATAAGAAAAAATCCACCATAAACCCTGAGGTGGTGCGGCGGTGAGGGAAGTGGGAAGAAGAGGGCGTTACTTGCCAGCATCACAGATCAAATTAGCTCATGTCAGCATTTCGCCTGACCTTTATGATACTTTTCTGCTCGTGGCAACCTCAGCAAACTACCTGCAAAAGTCAAGTTGTGGGACTTGCTGGGTGTCGAAATTGACAACCCCGGCACGTCGATACAGTTGAGCCAGAGTGTATGTCGTTCTTTTAACCGGCAGGGAAACATTGAAGTTGCGAGTCTGAGGTGAAATAATAATTTGTATCGCACACTAAACACTCAGCTCAGGTCCGTCATGAGTCCTACATGGGAGAAAGTTTCAATGTTTTTCAGGGAAACATTTTCTAAAGGTTTAAAGATATTATATATAATATGACTGCATGAATATATGTCAAAACAAAAAACGACAGCCACTCCTTTAATATATATTTTGTTGAGTTGCGTGCTCACATTATCCCAAATGTTTCCAACAATCTTCAAAGTGTATATGAGATAGTGCTGCGTTTCACTCTGCCTCCTCTCATTACAACCTCGGGGAAAGTAGAAGGAAGTCACCGAACGAGACGGAACGTAACCTGAGTTCAGCTTTAAAACATTTCCTTGCTCTTGAACATCTCTGCCTGAGTCGAGCAGGTTGATTTTCCTCACCGCCAGTGTTTGTTTAACAATGAAAACAACAATCCTGATGATCCAACACTTCTCGTGTCTTTTGAGGCAGAAATAACACCTACAGCTCTGTTTGTCTTTGGACTGACAACAGGTTGATAATCTATGAGCCTCTGGATTAGATATTAAAGATCACTTAACGATCACTAACACTATCATTGTCACTCATTGCCTAATAAGGCCTTCACTTCAAGACTGTGTGGGTGAGCAATCTGGATTAACACTTCTGACCCGACTATTTCTTTCCTCCTATCGCAGCCTTTCAAGGTTTGAAACAAAAATTGACATGTGAATCTTTGAGATTTTGGGAAGTAGGCTGAAGTGATATTTATATGCAGATGTAAAGATAGAAGTTGGGGAGAAAGACATATCCCAATATTGTTTTTTAAGAGGTTAGTTCTAACTTGTTTCATGGGGAAACCACTGAAGCAGAGCTACGATCATCAGTAATGACTTCACCTCAACAAAGACAATCAGCTTGGATCATTAAGAAAGGTTTAAACATCGAAGACAACCAAATGTGTTCCGTCTTAATATCACTATGAAGAAATCATATCTTTAGTAGAACAAAGTGCTCTTCAATCGACGTGATTTTTACCTCAATAAGAGAATATTAAACTGGTTCAGATTTCTGAACGTGAAGCAGTGATCACTAGGTGGCGGCAGAGTTAAATTAAGACTGAGGGTGAATTACAGAGGAATTTAGTCGCTGCTGTTTCTCCTTTTCAGTTCATTCTAACAGTTTACAGATGATCTTAAGCATTTTTTTGTTTGTTAAGTTTAATGCCAGAGAAGCCAATAGATTACGCTGAGGAAATTGTGTCTCAGATAAAAGCTCGTGGGACATTTGAAGCTCTCATATTTTCACCTTGTGGTGTGTCGAATATGAATTCCACAGAAATCCTTTTGGAAGTCTGAAATAAGATTACTTTATATATATATCAGGAATCAATAGAATTGGATTACCATGCTCTTAAGACTAAAGTGTTTATATCCATAAGTTTTTTGGAGAGTACATCCTGCTGGTCTGTTAAAGAGGAGCATGTTTAACAAACAATAACCACCATCTCCTCTCTGCACATCCTCTCCTCATCCTGGCCCTTGACCAGTTCAGATAACAGACGCTCATTCATCAAGTGGTACACTGTTCTCCCCCCTGTTTTCTATCAGCGTGCTGCCTCCCCAGGACGACTACACTACCAACAGAAAAATGCTCAGCCTTCACACAAACCGACATAAAGGCAAAATAAGACAATTAAGGCACAATACGTCCATTTGTCTCTGTAAAAGCTTGTTTAAGTCACAAGTGGAGCAGGAATTGATGGTGGGAAGAGATCCAGACTGTATCTGAGAATGCTCTGTGGAGAGTAAAACCTTTGACTACATGTAATGAACTACACTGCATTTAATTTGAGACAGTCCTTACGTGTTTTTGCATTGCAAACATGAAAAGGACACATTGACTGGAAACGTCACATCTCATATAGTAAGTTAGAGAAATTGAAGAAGTTATAGGAAGTGATATAATAATGTATTTAAATTTGATTACTGTTCACATAAATCAAGTTCAAGTGAGATTGTTCGAGTTTGATACTACGATGACTCAGTCACTGTTACAGGTGGTCACCATAGAATCCTGAGATCTTTTAAAATAAGACTGCAATATGTAAAATCTCCGTAAGATTTTTAGTCTAAAAAGTTAACAAAACAGTATTGATGTTACGTTAAAGACGTCTGTATGTTTTGTTACAGTGATATCTACTGAGGTTAGCATGCTAACCAGCTAGCCCTGTCCTGTCCTGTCCTGCCTCCAGTAGCCATAATTTGCACATGTATGCTAGTGGCGAGTTCTCTTCGCTTTTTCAGTCTAATTAATAAAACAAACTCACAACACATCAAGAGAGGGAATATTCTGACACCTTTCTTTCTTTTTAAACTGAAAAAATTAAACCGAACAGCTAGCTAACAGCAGCTAGTAGCTACAGCTGTAGATAACTTCAGCAAAGATTATAGTGAGCTGCGCCAGTTAGCGGTTACTCTGGTGATATGCTGTTTGTTTGGAGTGGTGGCCAACTCTTACATACTGCAGCTTTAAAAGGTACATCTTCCTGGTCGTGCCATTACAGCAACAATGAGGGCGACAGAGTAAATACTGTTTTTGGTTTCATTTGAATACAATACTGCTGTAAAATCTACTTAAAGGTCCAGTGTGTTGGATTTAATGGTATCTAGCATTTAACTTAATAGTTCTTGTCTCGCTAATTTCTGGCTCTGTGGCTAAGTGTTTGGTTTGTCCTTTCTGGGCTTCTGTAGATAAACAAAAGACATAAAAGAAGATATAAAAGGCAACAAATACACAATGATTCTTGGTTCTAATCATTGACATCGCATTCCATTTCTGCCAATAGATCCTAGAGCACCTTGTACTCACTGTACTGTAATAACTTGGGTGTGAAAGATAGTGATGACCTGTTATTACGTCCACGCCTGAAAAAAATTGCATTCTGCTGTCGACAGCTGCGTCAGACTGGAGCCCGCTCTCCCTAAAAAAACATGATAACGTATCGCAGAATTCCTCATTCAGACAACTCTTACATAAGAATGATGAAAACTCTGTTCCTGCATGTCGGTCCGGCTTCCATTCGAATGCATGCGCACATGAACATTAGGCTGAAAATAAATGGACATCAGCATTTAAATCCGCTTCTTGAGTTGACATCGCAGTAACGAAAGACTGATGATGTCAAGTAGAACGATTGCCTCGTGAGAATGTAGAATATCTGAGGTGTGGCTTGTTTTGACCAGAAATAAAGGATGAAAAAAAACGTTTGCTTGACATTTTATCTGAAGTTCTCGTACAGCAACATCCTGAAGGTCCTCCGGTGGAAACTATAATACGTTAAAGGAAATATTAGATCATAATAGTGTGATATGTTGTCTTATCATATTGTGTAAGAGGGATGTTGTTTTCTTTCCCAGAGGCGGGCAGGAGTCTTTAGAACAATTAAAACAAGTGATCGAGACAATAAAATGATGAAAGGCTAACTTATTTTGAGATGTTGCGCATCACTTTGGGAAGAAATCCTTAATTTAGCACAACAATACATTTATTTGTCAGCCCTGAGATACTGAAATAGCATCGTAACAGTGTAAACGGCTCGGTTAAATTCGCTCTCAGGTCAGAAGTTGGTGTATTTCTGAAATGTTTCCTGGTTTATGAACAATGATGCTTGTTATTTCAAAGGTCGAAGGTCGGGCCACGAGAGAATCTCTGAGAAAGGAACAGCTCGAGATGGACGTGCTTTGGAGCATTCAAATAAATGAACGAAAGCAACATGAATGCACAAGTGGATATGTGTGTGTGTGTGTGTGTGTGTGTGTGTGTGTGTGTGTGTGTGTGTGTTTTCACAGGATGCTGACCTCGACCATGGCCTCTGTTTTAGCCAGGAAGGGGTTCAAGGAATGACCACCAGGACTTAGGGTTACTTTTAACACACACACACACACACACACACACACACACACACACACACACACACACACACACACACAGACCTTTTACACACTTGAGTAACAGGATATAAACATGGCAGAAATAGCTGACCTGACACCCGTTCAAACATAATCATCTGTTCTGGGATCTGATCTCGAACATCGTGCAGAACAGAGACAGAAAGTCTGACTAAAACTAACCTGACTAAAATCAGAGTATTGAAACGGACTGAGGGTGATGAGGACTGCCACCAAGTTACCTGTGTCTGATCCTCTGATTTTTCTTTTTTTGTATTTGTTATCACGTCCTGCTCTCACACTCTCTGCTGCCATGGAGACATCGGGCAATTAACAGCAGGGTGTCACCCCTCGGCCGCCTTGTGACCGCTGCACCCTCGAGCACCCACGCATCAGGGCAGCGGTGAGCGGTGAGTCACAGAGAGTCACAAGTGGATGTGTCAGTGCACCCGGCTAACCCAGTAGGAGGGGGATCTCCCTGGTGAGGGATCCTACTGCCACTCCGCTGGCTGCACAGTGGGGTTAATCTGAGGAGTGAGTGTGTCCTCCTGGTGAAGCTCAACACTGGCAGGTGAAACAAAACAGATGACGACTATAACTGTCACAGAAGAAGCATGCGTCTGTCTGCAGGCCTTCTCAGGTCTGACAGCAGTGAACTGGAGATTCAAAATTAAGGGGAAGCCACGTTTAACTGAAATTACCAATCACAACAGTTAAAAGTTCTCCCTTTTGTTCTTTTTGGCAACACCTATGGCGATAAGCGGCAATTGCAGGTGTGTTTTGGGACCTCACCCGTGTGCCGTCTGTAGATTTGCACTTGTTTCATCATCTGTAGTCATCAATCTTTTCATTGCCTGTTAGGCAATAGTAATCATTTACTTGCAGCACTAGCAGAAACCACAGAAAACAGTACATCGCTTCACACGCAAATGAGTTGATGAGTGAGTTGCGGTGGCTTCGCCTACACGTAGCATCTCTGGCAGACCGACCACTGCCGGGTGATGGAACATGCGTCACTAACTGTGTGCTGCTTGGGATTTCTTTTCCGAGGAATGTTGCCACAGACATCCAATTCATAATGGTGACTTACCATCGGCATTCCGAATGAAAATCTTCGGGATTAAGACTTTAAAGTTTGGTTTTAAGACAGAAGAACATCTGTCTGACTCTCACACATGTGCAGGCTTTCACTGTCAAGGAGTTCAGAGGGCAAGAATTTATGTTGGCCCTGAAGGTCAAAACACAGTATATCACAAAACAACTTTTATAAAATAAGACATTTCACAAAACACAACATTTCACAAAACACCATTAAAAATCTCGAAACACAACAACATTTCAAGAAACAAGACAACTGTCTTATTACGGAAAAGGAGGAACAATACATTTTGTGATTGAACAGAACCCAAGTCTCTCACAACAGCTGAATATAATTTGTGTTTTGCAAAATATTGTAATTTTGACCCTCGGGGCCACCATATGAATTTGCTTCACAGGCACACAAAGTTAGATTGTTTAAACATAGATTATAACCCAAGAAATATTGAAGTCACACATTATAAACAATGTTGTATCATAAGTTTATATGCTCAACACTTTGTCGAGGATCATTGCAGAGGTCAAACATTCTGCACAGCCTGCATTTATATTATATCAAGAAGCTATGTTGCAATTTATGATACATAAACGTTAATATTTTACAAGTGTACAATGGTGACCGCCATTTCTGAAGCCTCTAAAACACAATATTCCAGTGATTGAAGGAAAAGAAAAATAATGATGTAACTAATGAGAGCTTAATAACAAAACAACTATCTTGTTATTTAAGACAAAAATGCTCCATGACACTAATTTGTCATCATTTTTTAATTATCATTAATTAGCAGAACAGTAGAGAACAGTCCATTCTCCTCCCTGACAACTGAGCCAACTCCCTTCCACGTGAGATGCAGCTGAAAGCTCAAAAAAAGTTGAGTTGAGATTATTTTTCTATTTTTTGTGATCTTTTCGATCCTGAAGTTGGACGATGACTTAAGCAGTGATGTGTGTGTGTGTGTGTGTGTGTGTGTGTATTTGGGTGTGTGTGAGAGAGTGAGCATCATCCACGCCCAGTGTTCTCAGATACTAGCTGCCTTGTGCGTCTTGTTGTATACGTTTAATCCTGATGTATAGCTTCCTCTCTCCGCCGGACAAAAACACACATTGATCACATGCATCCACTGCACACACACACACACACATATCCTCCATACATATATATGTTAAAGTTAATGTCCATACATCACTGATGACGGACGTCCCACATTTATTACCTCTGACGTGCCAGTTCACGATACACTGCTCTGCCTCCTGCATAGATAAGATACCATCCAAAACTCCAGACAAACATGTTTCAGCTGTCTCCAACTCCAAAGACTTCTTCCTCCCTCTGTCTGTCTATTTCCCTCCAGTGTGTTTTCCTCTCTCTCTCTCTCTCGCTCTCTCGCTCTCTCATTCCATCTAACTTTTCTACATTTTCCAGGAAAGACTGAAATACTACTCTTAAAATAGTTGTCCTGTTTTTTACTTTTAGTTTATTTTGGTCCATTTTATGATCCAAGGACGGTTCCTGTACCATCCAAACAACCCAACAATAGTCGCCTGTACGTTCTCTGATGGCTTCTAATTACTCTCTAGAGGAAAAATCTGAAAAAATTAAGGATATCGGCATTAAAAGCTTCACTTTCAGCTTTATCTTTCAGTGTTTCCATCATCAAAAACCTGCATAATAAGACGAAAACAAAATTGGAATTGACTCACGCACGACTGATCCACATTCACCAAAAACATGAACTTTAATATATATATGTTAAAAGGAGGATGTGGGTGAGTTTGTGTGTCTGTCTGTGTGTGTGTAAGGGTCAAGGTGGGACAGGCAGGAAACGGCAGACGAGAACAGAACTTCCTGTGTGAGAGGAGAGAGTGCGGCATCTTCTTCCCTGTGTAGAGCGTGTGTGTGTGTGTGTGTGTTTGTGACTATCCTTAAGGGGTCCTTGAGTAACAGTCAGAGGGGATGCTTTGACTTCCTGCCACACACACACACACACACACACTCACAGGAAGTCCCTCGATAATACAGTCATGTTTAGGATGCCGTGCTAATATTAATGCTATGTTTCCTGTCATTTTTGGCTCATGTCATGTTGTGCAATAAATCTGCTCCTCATTTATCTACAGAACGGAGCACTTTAAAGGGGCATTGCATAAACAAATTGATGCTGGATGAGGAGCACAAATGACTCTCGCTGATTTACTGTAACAGAAAACCTCCCTAAACTTAATCCAAGATAAGGAAGAACCCCTTGAGAAATAGTATCTTCCCGCCATTTATCTTTCATATCAATTCTATTGAGCAGAATTTTTTTAAATTTTGTTTTATTTAATTCACAAACAGAGGATTATGCTCCTCTCTGAGCCCAGATGGTTTATAGGCTTCAAACTGATGAACAGTAATGGAATGTAACTAAGTATATTTACTCAAGAATTTTACTTATAATATAATTTTAAGATACTTCTACATAATTATTTCTATTTTCTTACTACAACTTCATATACTTACACTCCACAACATTTTAGAGGTTATTATGCATTTTTCTTTCACTCCACTACATTTACTTGATAACTTTAGTAACTAGTTACTTTGCATGTTACATGCTGGATAAGAGCCAACGTTGTACATTTTCTAATGATTTTTATTGGCAATCGGACCAAAAAACACAGATTACATTAATCAGAAGAAGGAAAATCTGAACTGATTATCAGCCAGGTCAATAAACACATGATCTAATGCTTCTCTAAGAATTTAAATCCAAATGTCTGGACTTTTTTTGCCTCCTACATTACTGGTGATGTTAAGTTTGTCCAATGTGAATCTCATGACTTGCAGATTAGAAAAAACATTTCTGAGTTTACTCTAATTTCATTAAAATAGTTAATTATATAACAACATTTTCAAGTCTTTCCTCATTATTGAGTTAGTATTTTTGGTTTCTCAGACAAGACATCTTATGAGAGTGGAAAACACAAAGTCTCCAAATGTAACTCTACTATTTAACTGTTAGATGTTTTCTTATTCTCACAGCTGAATCCAGGAAAATCTGTTACAGCCAAGTTTCAGTTTCTTCCAACAGACACAAAGCAGGGCAAAAAAAGTTGAGTAATGTCTTTTTTTTATTACACTTTTGGACTGTTTATGATGACAGAAAAGCGGTTAAGTACAGATTTTGCAATGCATAATCATCTCAAAACAGCAAAAACACAACACCAGTGTTTCCACTCACACAGGACTCCATGTTGCAATCCGTCTGATTATGAAAACAACCTGTGAATCTGAAGGACTTTGTTTTGCAGAGTCACACATTTAACAAGCATCCTTTTTTTTTTTTTTTTTTACATCTTTATTCCGTTGATCTGATCTGGCTCGCCTATGAAATACAAGCCAGTGACGCATAAAAGCACCCAAGATGGAGGCGGATGATTTCCCAATTTGTGCTCATGGAACGCAAACAGTCTTACTATGTACAGAAGATTCACAGTAACAGCACAGAGACACACGGAGAAGGAGGGGGGAAAACAAACTGGAAAATGTTTCAGTTCTGTGGCTCGAACTGGGTGAATACAGCCTCACTCATAAAACACACAGCGAACACTTTCTTATCATGTGGGAACCCAAATTTAGTTAGTTTCATCACCAGCTCTCACCGATAACAACCACAAACATGGTCCTGACATGAAGTATATATACATACTGGCATATAGCTACAGTAAATCAGACAGATTACATTTCTTACATGTATACGATTTAAACACATGAAATGGTAACACTCGAAAATATGTGTCAATTAGTGTCGTGTTATCGCCACAAAATAAGCTGTGTTAGATTAGATAACTTTCAGAAGGTGACATGATTCATCAGTTTTCTATTAATTAATAGCGGCCTGTGGAGCGCTCGAGACTTAATACATATATGTTGCAAATAATAACACTGATACATGTGGTCAGATGCGTAGACATACAAATAGTCAGGATGTGCCCACACAGAGCTGTGAACGTCTGCACATTCAACATTCAATACAGTCCTTACAATACATTTATACTGAGAGCGTCAGCACACATACAGCACGTGTCCGAACTATACCCGAATACAGAGTCACAGTATTTCCAAATGTTGTTAATGATATTTTTAAAAATCATCAGCCTTTTCTCAGTCAACGCAGCGGGTTGAATCCATGTGCTACAATAAGTGATGTCATAAACTCCACCTCACACACACACACACACACACACAAAAATCAACAACTGCATATCACGTTCACAATTTTAAAAAGTTGATGTCGGCCGTTTTCCTTTTTATGATGAGATCAGGTGTGTGACCGAATGTGAACTGCTCCCCATGTTCCATCCTCTCCTCCTGTTAGTAACCAGACCTGTGTTTACTTACTGTGTGCGTGTGTGTGTTTGCGCGTGTGCTTCTACACGTTTGTATGTGTATATTCTCAGACCACAGGAAGTCTCTGTAGCTGTTTATAATGTGTCGCCATGAAACAAAAGCCAGAATCCTCAGCCGTGCCAGCCCAGGAGAGAGGAGAGAAAAGAACTGAGGAATGTTCTGCCGGCTGTGTGAAATACTAGAGTCAATAAAATAGTTACTATTATATATATATAAAGTGTTAATGGGAGTGAGCTGTTCATTTGCATTTTAATGTTTCAGTCTTCCGAACGAAAGTCTCTTCTTCTCTTATCTTATATTCACTCTCCTATTTTCCTCCAGTAGTTTGGATTGACTCACATTTAGCTGTTTTCCAGTGTTTCTTTATTAGACTTTTCATTTGTTATTCTTCACTAATAATCTGTCCTAACATCTCTAACATCTGTCCTACCTAAAAACTCCTCGTATATCTCCCCTAAATACAAAATTATTCACTCTGTGACTTTATCGCAGACATGTCAATATCCAGTTTTTCTATCCTGGTAAAAGGTGTTTTAGTACTGCAGAAATGGAGCGTTTGAATCAGTTGCTAAGCATTCATTAAAAGGTGCAATATGAAAGGATTGGTCACCTGTCGAATTCATAGGCCAAACATAGAAGAGGACAGCATACCACCAGAGTAACCGCTAACTGCTGCTTACTGTAGCTACCATTAGCTTGTAAGCTCAGTAACCTGTGTAGCTAGCTCAGACTGGGAGTACTTTCTTTGTTTACTATCAGGACTGTCACCTGTTGAAGTGCAAAGTGGCTATCGGCTATCTGGTTAGCATGCTAACGTCAGCAGATATCTCTGCAAAACAATACATGGACGTCTTTGAGATAACACCAAAACTGCTGTTGTTTAAAACTACAATACTTGCATATTGCACCTTTATCTTGATTTTTATTGAAGTGTAACAGACTATTTTGCTCTTGAAGCGAAGGAAAGGTTGCAAATGTTGGAGTTGGAAATGTGGTTTTTGCTATAATGCTACAGGAATATTCCTATATTAATTGGGATATTTTTCTCTGGGTAGAGGAGGTTGGGGTGTACTTACAGGTTTTGGGGGGCAGGGAAAGGTGCGATCTTGCATTTACTCGGGTATTTTCCTCTTGGAAGGGGGTACCAGGTGTGCTGGCAGTTCAGATGGCAGTTCATGTCCCTCCAGTTTCACTTTTATCAGGTGATTGGCCAACGCAAACTCCTCATCATCAAGCATCCCGTCCTTATCGATATCTGCCAGCTTCCAGATCTTTCCCAGCACTGTGTTGGGCAGTTTTGACTTCACCATCTCCTTCTTGGCGTTGGCTCCTGTCACCTTCCCGTTGACGGGAGATAATGTGTAGAAAATCTCGTCGTATGCAGGTTTGTCACGCGCGACGACCCACTCGGCTTCGTCGATGCCTTCGCCGGCTCCTTCGCCGTACCCGTGGCCGAACGGGCCGTCCAGAGTGCCATCGAACGCACCGCCCTTCACGACTGGGTTGGGACGCTGGGTTTCTTCTTGGCGGACCAGGACCATTAAGCCAGCGATGTCGTTTGCCAGCATGTCATCTACCGCCTCCAGGAGTTTGGGTTTCAGGGGCTGGAATTTGTTGAGATCCTGGGCTTGGAGTTGGTCCTGGAAGAGAAAATAGAGAAAACAAAAACAGCACTATTAGGTCTTATCCATCTTAACCATCTCTATCTGTGAATCTACATTCCTTTGCCCTTTCCCGTTTACCTGCATCTTCTTCAGATTAGGAAAATCTCCAGGTGATATCTGATGCTCTCTCTCTATGCGTTTGTAAATATCCCCCAAACTGGCAATCAGTTCTTTCTTCTTGTTCTCCTTCCCAAACACCGAGGGCATCTCTTTCTTCAGTGCGCTGATGATGTAGGCATGGACCTGCATTGTGAGAGGGAAAGATGCATTTAGTGGGAGAGCAAGTCAGCTTCTTGAAGTTAAAGATTTACTTCTGAAAGGATCCATTCTTGATCACAAGGGGGAGAAAATGCGACTTTGTCAGTAGAAGACGACCAACACATGTATCTGTTGACATGTCTTTATATATCGATGTAGCTCTGCTTGTATCAACGCAATTATGTTTCCACTTCAGAGTACCCGGGACCGGCTGTTCTGCTGTTCCAGTCGTTGTGCAACATATGCTCTGGTATTCTGAATTTCGTCCAGTACATGTATGGGCCATTTCCTGTGTATCTTTTGTGCAAGACATACCGTTTGAATTCTCCACGGGAATGGTGGACCCCGCTGCAGATAGAGAGGTGACTATAGATATATGGGAAAGGGTAAATTCCTGAAATAGTGTCAAAACTGGGTTTGATATGGGAACATAAGGATTGTTGCTTTAAAAAGTGACCTGTGGTAGTTCAACCATCAACCCATTAGATCTGTTGCACATGCAGTGGCCCCTGCTGACTGAATGTTTTTTAGTGCATCACTACTAAAACTTTAAATGTAAGAAGATTTAAATGGGACCCAAATGTATGTATGCTATTTAGATCACAACATACAGGCAAATAAACACATATCTGTGCTAACCAATCTTAAAAGCTGCAAAAAATGCTATTTAATTCACACACAATGAAAGATTCAATCATTAAATCACCTTCAGATAAAGGATCAACAAAGTTTAGACGTTCTTTGTGTTTTATCATTGTTCAGTTCTCAACCTTCATGACAAGATGACGCAAATTTCTGAATAAATGAACAGAGAAGCAGCGGACTGTTTGAACTCAAGAGTCTGGGGACACCAAACATTCCTTCGACCGGATTAGTCATACAGTGAATCTCTCACATTACCTTTGTTTACATTTGTTTTTAATATTCCTCCGAAAAAGGGACGGGAAAACCCATATTTGTTATGTTGCTGTGGCGACATGTTGCAAGCCTTTCCCTGAATCCATCTCGTGTCCTTTGATGCTCATCACACGCTCAGCCCATCAGCTGTCAAACAGGAAAACTGCGCTCAACTCTCAGTTTGATAAATCTGTGTGTGCGTGTGTGTTTGAGTGTGTGCACGGGCACATCCTCTTTGTTTCCTCAAACTAGAGCAGACAGTCGCCTCTCATACCTGACTTCCTGTCCGGCGAGGAAACAGGAAACAATTCACTCAGAGGAGAACACAGCCTAGAGAATTTGTCTGGTTGTATTGGGTCTGTGACAGTGACCAGTTTATTTTGTCAAGGTTAACAGCTGGACGGGGCGGGGCGAGGGAGTGAGTGATGGGAAGCATAAATAGGAAACACCCACACCTGGAAAACAACTGTAAATAAGATGATGTTTTGGATTACAGTTTAATGGAATACCAAATTGATCATCCTTCTTCAGAGGTAAGAAAAGTTGTTTGCAGCTATACAACAGTGCTTTAAACATCCACATCCACTATTAACTACACCTCCAGACAAAGAAACCCCTCTTTGATTTGCCCCTTACCTTGGCTAGTCTTGCCCTCTTGATCAGATCGTTGAGTTTTCTAAGTGCTGCATTTCTGGGTAAAGACTGAATGTCTTTAAATAAGTCCTGCTCCTCCGCTTCAAACAGCTTCCTGTTGTCTGGAATCAACAGAGGGTGGGACCAGAAGGAACCGATGTAGACACGGATCACCTGTCAGGGTGAAGAAGAAGGAGAAATCAACTGTGGGCGGGACTTTAACAAAAAGGTCCACAATCCAATATTTCATTTTTGAAAATGTGAAGGTCCGGTGTGTAGGATTAAGTGGCATCTAGTGTTCCCCCAGCTGGAAAGTTTGGAGCCCAAACTCAAGGCTTTGACTTGAACCGTACCTCAGGGGTGTTGACTATTTTCCCCAGCGACCACATCAGTGCACCATACACTCTCATCAGCTGCTGGGTCTCTATCTGGTCAGCTTTGTTCAGCACAACCCTACAAATAAATCAGCACAAGAGAAACATGTTGATTTGTGTCAAAGACAGAGTGGAGGACATTTAAGCTGCATAAACATCCATTGACGTTGATATGCATGTACAAAAAGAATTCCCGTCTCTTCTGGCGGAGCAAACCCTACAGTACCTGATTTTGTCCTCGTGGTTCTTCAGGGCCTTTATCACCTCGGAGAACTCATCAGAGATGTCCAGTTTGTGTGCGTCAAACAGTAATATGATCCTGTCCACTCGCTCTGCAAACCACTCCAAGACAGCGGCAAAGTCATAGCCTGAGAGGAGGACAAGAAAGGGGGGGGGGGGCGATGTTGTGAAATTAAGATTTCAGATGAAGGACAGGGGAGGTTTGGATAAGTGAGTGTAAGTCAACTGTGCATCAGTTTACTTGCTGTTTCTTTGCTCCCATCCCATACCGGTGTGAAAATAGCATTAAACAGAGGCATTTGAATCTGTGGTAAAACATGATCTCTTATCCATGACCTGAGCCATGAAGCTCAACTGTGATGTTGCAATATTCCCAAGAGGAAAACCATTACAATGGCTTCATGTCATAAAGGAGGCAACAAGAAGGACGCCCATATTACAACATGCTGAGAGGAAAGAATGTCTGTTTACAGATGGAGGCAGCACAGCCAGGGTTCAAGTAAGAGGCTTTTAAAGACTAAATAATGAGGGGGGAAACCAAAAACATTGATATTTTATCAGCAAATCTGGCTCCGATTTATTCTTTTTAAATTGGCATCACTAATGAACAGGTTTAGAGGCAAAAGTTCAACGTATTCATGGCCTTTTTAAATGAATGAACAGAGTAATGAAAGCACGAATAAACAAATTAGTGGTTAAGTCTGTCAGCAGGACTACATCACTGCCTCCTTTGACTTTCTATCCTACACAAGGACAAAACTTACCTGCAGAAATTCCACAGCATATGAGAGGAGAACAAAGGACAAAGGACAGGACGGAGGATTAGTGAGCTAAGATTTCCAACCAAAACTGAAGGACGCAGAAGAGACGCTGAGTCAGTGGTGAACCTGTTACAGCTGGAGTTATGGGACAGCAACTAGGAGGCATCTGCTGTCAGCGGTTACAAGCTTTATGTTAGTCAAGTGAAGGTCAAATGGATTCCCTGAGGAGCTACGTTTGTGGAAACCTCTCTCTAAATTCGATATAAACATTTTTTCACACTGATTCACCTTCATTGCTTCCAGAGAAGCAACCTGCTATTGCTGCTGTGCTGTGGCTGCACTGCTTCTCCTCCCAGTAACGCAATAGTTTACAGAGCAGTGAATGATTTCTTCAATAAACAAGTTTATTTGTTGAACAGAACTTCTCAAACTCTAGTGTTAGCAAGATGTTGAATGTTGAAATTATGTCTCAAAAGCTCCTTTATCAGCAATAACAAAGGTCAGAACAGATGACTGGGATTTGAGCAGTTCAGCGGCTGCAGCAATAAGTACGTAAAGCGTGGAAACTGGTTCAAGCTGCGTCCTTGTGTCCCGTAGGAGCACAGCTGAGAGGAAACAGGGGGCACACTGCTGCTTGGCCAAAGCTGTGGAGGGGTTAAGAGAGATAGATGACTCGATATTTTGAGCTTTAGTGGACAATTCTTCACACAAAGTACTTTTCACATGGTGTGAGGGGGAAAAAGTTGAAGTTGGAAGTTTGTTCTAACAGTGGTGGAAGAGTAAAGGTCAGGGGATCACGAATAAAAATATACGGGTAGGTCAAGGACAGAAGTGTTGCTCGAAGGGGGAATTTATAATTTGGTGGCGGAGAAGAAAAACCACAAGATCACTAAATCCACCCCCCAAAAAACTATGATTTCTCCTTCTGGGAATCAGTAATATAAACCTCACAGGCAGCTGGAAAGTAAATGTTGAAATATCCAGCTCTGATAGTGTTGGGCGGACTGGGAAAAACAGACATTGTAGCTGAAGTTGTCCATGTGAAAAATGTGACGAAATTATCCAATTGGCTTGCAAACAAGGTAAACTCAGGGACAAACACTTATTTTTCCCTCCCGAACCATGTGACAAGAGCCTGATGGAGAACATGTAGCAGTCCATAAAATTCTTCAAAGTATCACTTTAATAAGCCTTTCTGCAGCTGGCTGATGCTCAGCTTTGTTTATCTACAATACCTCCATAAGGACATCTATGTAGGCAGCTATAGCCTGACAACTCCTCATCTGGACACACACACAAATACACATACACACACAAATACAGACATTGATAAAACAATGCAACAGGGTGAAAGAAACATAATAATGGCAAAGAATGAAAAGAATGAGACACACATACAGAAAACGTGTACAAAGTATATACATGACATGCAATAAAGAAAGGGATGGAAAAAAAAGAAAATGAACACACAAACCAAAGCTCCGCAACACACACACATACACATGCACACACACACACACGCTCACTCCGTCCCTAGAGACAACACAGCTGTGCTGACTCAGTAGAGATTGATGTTAGCCTGTATTTTTTTTTATATCCAACCCACAATAGCAGGGTCACACCTCTCGGTGCTGTTTATTTGGTTTGACAGCATTCAGAGGGCAGCCCGGCCGAACACAGACAAAGTAGAGCGGAGATGATGTCCGCCTGCTTCAATCAAATGAATCACTGTTGTAAACGACACATCTGAAGTTCAGCCGGTGCTGACAAGAGTGTTCGAGACAACAACAAGGTTCTCATGTCAAACATTAATCCAGGCCCAGCCCTGCTATGAAGTAATGTGCTGAACTCGATGACCAGAACATGCTCATTGTTCTTATTTAGCTTTTGGAACTTCACAAGTGTGTTTATCTGTTTTATAATGTCAACACTTGTTTAATGATATCGTCCTTCTGCAACTTTTTGTGCAACAGGCGCAGCTGAAATACAGCCAGATATTATGGAAAAACCACATTATCACATCATTATGCAATCATTACATTATCAGGAAATGAAATGATCACTTTGCCCTTAAAAACTGTTTTGACTGCCAATACCTCAATTTACAAATTAAATAATCCACGTTTAACTTTGATCTGAATGCACTCAGGCCCATTTGACACTGAGCAATAATCTATTAATCATTTAATATTGATAAAAGCACTATTACAAACAAGAAGCAAGCATTAATACATGCGTCCCTACTTATCAGTAATTCAATTTCAAGGACATTTCCCAATTACCCGGCTTCTTTTTTGTGATACTCTGAGGTGTTATTGATGCCAAGTGTACTGTGATGACAGTCAACATTACAAATGTCAACAATGTTTTGTTAAAGAGAAACAATCCATGTGGGAGTTACTCAGCATAAGAAATTGTGCAAATGTGCTTCTGTCAGCAGAGAACAAACTAAAGGAGGGAATGAAAGAAATTCAAAGACGGACGACGACAGAGGGAGTGAGTGAATGTGGGTGAGACTAAATTACAGTTGTTGTTAATTATCCCAGCTCTTTTGTTCCTGTTAGCTGTTGGTATGGCAATGCCAGCATTCAGCTCGGGGAATGCCGGCCGTGCTGGACACACATCAGACTGTAAGAAAGCCTTTCACATCTAAACTTCTCCTCACACTGTGGTTTCTGCATTCAGTTCAGCACTACGGCTGGGATCTGTGCACAGCGGGTTCACTCATTTCATAGATAAGGACAATAATCTTTCCATCAAAAATGTTCAGTTATAGTAAATTCCCATGAGCTGACCTGAGATAAGCAGTGGTGGATAAATAAACAGCAACATGCAAATGGAGGGGGAAACGCAGAATGGACGAGATGGAAGAAAGTTAGCTATTGTTGCTTTGTATTGTTGTTCAGTTACAGGGGGACAAAGTCCAGCGGAGGAAAGGAGAAAAAAACAATAACTTTAAAAAGGTGCACGACGTAGTTTTGGAAAAGAAAATCTTCATTGACTGATTGACTGAAGTTAATGAACTGAATCAAAAACTGCCTCCTTTCTAGCTTCAAACTGTGTTCTGGAGAATTTACTTCCCCTCTGAGAACAGCTTGTTTATGCAGTTATGGAAAGATAAATATTATCTTTCAGGTCTTACACAAACTAAAAAAAAAGTGCACCTTTAAAGTTACAAGGTAAGGACACCGTTAGCTACGTAGAAACCACAAAGTTATCTTTGACAAAGCTTTCAATGCACAAATGAACATTATCCGACATCGCTCCCTGAGGGCAGTTGGAGGTTTGGGGCGACTAAACAAACGACGCAAACTGCGTTTTACATTTGCAGAGTTTGTGAAAGTGCTTCCTATGTTACACTACATGTATCATAAATCACTTCCTGCCCTCCATCTGCAGTTATTTGGACAGATGGGGGACATTTATTACAAGCCATAAAAAAAATATCAGTATTTCCCTTTTTTCACTGCAATGAATGCACACCTGCATTACGGAAAGAAACATCTGGAATGTATTTAGACATCAATTCATGAAAAGAAATCTGTGTCTGTCCTCCAAATAAGATCATCATAAAAGAATGTCTTAATCTGCTCAGATTTTTGCGGATGAATAATGCATCACATGTCTCTGAGGGTCAGGTTTTAAAATGTTGTCAGAAATGTGTCGGTGGCCTGCAGAGCTGCTGCAGAAAACCTGTCCAAGAATTTAGCATCTTGCTTTAAATCAACATAGCCAATATCTCTGTGAAAGTGTCCCGTAGTCTCACAAACTCCCGGGTTCAGCACTCAACGGTGCATTGTTAGAAAATGTTAAGTCGGGACTGTGTGCATGCATGTGTGTGTGAGAGAGAGAGAGCGCGTTCAAAGCTCATCTTTTTACTCGCTGCTTCCGGTTCTTTGAAATGAATGAAGCATAATCCTCCTGATAGCTAAAAGCTAAAATAAACACACACACGCAAACATCCAAAGGAAACGCTGACATGGTAGTCCAGAGTTCAGTGGGATGAAGGGGGCTGCAGCTGAATGGGTCCAGTGAACGAACACTGAAACGCACACACAACACACACACACACACACACACACACACACAGAAGAGGATAAAAATGTGTGTGTCTTACCTCGACTTATCCTCTGTTTCTCTCCAGACAGAATCCCTGGTGTGTCAATCACACTGATGCTTTCCAGCACTGGGTTAGGCAGCTGGGCGCACACAAACCTAGAATAGAACACACACACACACACACACACACACACACACACACACACACACACACACACACACACACACACACACACACACACACACACACACACACGAGCAGATGAGAGTTAAAAGAAACTGGACAGAAGTGTAAAACGTTTGAATAACAAACATCATCCCACTCCGGTCGTCCCTCGCCCCCCTCTCCTCCATCTCTGCAGCTCTCCCCCTCGTCTCCAGCTGTATAAATACTAACAGGTTAGCAGTCGTCCTCACTCTGAACCCCCTAATCCCCTCTTGACAGTCAGCGTTTCTTCTGTCTCCTTTCTGCAGCGGTGGGCCCTCGCAGCCAGGACACTACCGCAAGAGCACGAGTTTTTTTGGCATTTTTCCTTTTCCAGAAGGATGACTCTGCAAAGATGACTGGCTGTGTCTCTCACTCTCTCTATCTCTCTCTCTCACACACAGAGCCAGCCATTAGAAGAGAAAAGCCTGACCAGTGAGCAGAGGGAAATTCAATCACACAGGAATGTAGAGCTGTGGTGTGGATTCTCACCAGCACTCTCACCCTCTCTTTCTTCTCCACACTTTCCCCTCTGCGTCCACATGCTTCACCTTCGTACACCACTTTGCATTTTTATAGCACACACACACACACCACCACTCCAAAAGACATCTGACAGCACCTGCCATCAGTCCACTTTATCTAGCACTCTCCCAAGGTGTGCGTTTGCGCGTTTACCTGTTGAGGAAGGCGTTTCCGAACGCGTTCAGCTTTCTGAAGGGCTTCTTGGGGTCCACCACCAAAGCGTTGCCGGGGATGACTCCTTCCGTGTCGCCGTGCATCACCGCGATGAAGGAATCCGTGGTGGGCTCGGGGCCGATTCGCATTCCAGGGAAATCCTGCTCCAACAGGTAGCTGCAGGGGAAGATAGTGTGACGTAGCGTTAAAGAAAACAAGCCGAGATACGAGATGTTTTTCATCAGCTACATGCCGTCTAAGAATAGATGTACCGTACATACAGTTGATCCTTAAAGAAGATGCTACCAAAGACAACGAACAATGGTGTGGAGGGCAGTGTGTAGCTAGCATACTGTAAAATGAAAATACAAGAGATTCATTTGACTTTATTAAGATGTTAGCATCCCAAGGATTTGTCTTGGAGGAAAATGATGTCATTGTAAATTGCATTAAGCATTCAAGCTAGAGAATGCCTACCAACCACTTCCCCATCTGCTTAGTTCCATCATTCTTATGAGTTGAGTGAATCCTGACAGTCAGCTGTAAGTAGCAGGACAGATGTGCGTTACCTCCCCAGCCTCTAGTTTGAAAACGAGTGCCGCGAGGCCTTTTTCAAAGCGATTAATCTGAAAAGGGAAATTGGTCTGGATGGTGGGAGACAGTTAAGAATAAATCATCAGAAAAACAGGTCTGCCTTGATTTAGAAGCTACTGGAACAAAGATTAGGGGAATTTTTACGTCATCGTAGACAGGATAGCTGCCGAGCTCCAGAATGAGCAGCATAACATTTGATTAAGTTCATATTTTGTAAGAGAGTTGAGGTGGAGTCTGTTTTGCCAGAAGAGGACTTAAAGGATGAAAAATCTGGTTGTCGGGAAAATGGTGAGGTATTCAACCCCACAAGGAACAGCATCACACTCTTACCGACATACTGCAAGCTCATCAAACTGCACATGGAAAGATTCAAGATATATTATGCGGGAATTCTGTATTAAAACATTGTAATGTGTAGGTTCATTAGCCCTATTGTTCCAAACAATGTTCAAACCCAGAGAAAGTCTAACAAAAGCAAGGGAACGTTTCATTAGGGTCACCTGTCGTTACTCCCGGGATAGGGAAGTCAGTGAACGAGACAAAATCCAAGGTGACTAAAACTTTAAAAACATTAATCGTCTCGTTTGTGTCGGAGTCGCGTCAGATAGATTTTCGGCAGCAGTGGTGGTTGTTTAATGGCGTGGTCACGACCAGCAAAAATGAATTTGACCGCAGAATCGTTTGTGTTTATTCGCCTTGCTCATGCAGTGTTTATCCACCGCTAATAGCCTGATTACTTGACTCCATTAGCCCTCAGCTATTGTTAGCCAGCAATGGCACACAAGGAGAGTGTGTGCGTTTGTCTGTGTGTTAATATTTAGGTCAACTCACAGTACGTGGCAAGGTGACATAAACGCAGACATTGCTGCTGCGGTCAGGTTGATAGGATTGAAGGTAAATCCACTTTTTAATCCCTAAAAAAAAAAAAGAATATTCTGAGCTCTCCTCCCATCTGTAAACTGCTCCAGATCCAAACAGAGTCCAATTAGAAGTTGCCACCTCTGACCAGCGGCTATTCCCTACAAAACACTTGGCGAAAATGCCATATATGTATGTTTGAATAAATGTTTTTGAGTGTAACTGTAAGATGGAAAATCTTAAGTGCTCTTAAGGGACAAATGACCTTAAACACATAATGGGGCTCAAATAAAAATTGGATTCAGACGACAAATCAGTACAAGAATTTGGTGGACTTCTATCAGTGTGGTCAAGATGAACGGTCAAATATGTTTTGCTTGCCAGATGCTTACTGAAGATGGGGAACAGCTGACAGGGGTGAAAGGTTAAGGAGGACACCAACCATTAAATATTATGTACGTACGGTTTTGGCAGGAACCCCTTTTGGAGGGAACCTACAATAACAACATCCCAAAAAAACAACACATATGTTTTTGGGTGTGAAAGTGCAGATATCTCATCTGATAAAATGCGGTGACATCACATGTGATACAAACGAAGATTAGTGGGTCTTTTTTCTGTCGGGTTTCACAACTCCGACTATATGAAGGTCGCCCATGAAAAAGACGTGCAGGCAAAAAAAAAAGATTTACAGCTTAAAAGGGCCATAAATTTTAAAGTGCGGGATGTGAATGCATTTTAAAGTGCTCCCAGATGTAAGAGCAGTTCACGTATACATCTTCTCCTCACACACACAAAAACACACACACACCTTGTCAGAGGAGCTAGCAGTGCCTGGTAGAGCCGTCTCTTTGCAAACGTGTCTGTGTAGTTCGAGCCATCCTGTCTGCACGTCTGTGGGGAGTGTTGTGCAATGCAAATGCAAAACCACGCACATGTACAGCTTTCTATACTGCGCGTTTGTGTGTGCATACCAGTCTAGTCACCTTGAAGGAAAACATATGCTGCTGTCATGTTCGGCTCTTTTGCAGATGTGTGACAGAAGTGGAAAATCAATACATTTTTCCGCCCTAAAATGAAGACAGACTCACGTTACTGATCTCTGAATAGCTGCCAGAGATGAGAGATTATAGCTCCCTCCTCCAGCATTTCTTATCTTTACATCCACTTTCTCTTCCTTTTTAGCTGCCAGACAGACATCAATTTGCTTTCCATCACTTTTATAAGTCATCATCGTAACTTTCAGGGCCCGAGACCCGCGATAAGAAATCTTGTAGCTCGTTGCAGCTCTGACTGAGGGGTTACTCAGCAGTTTGTACATTCTGCATCTTACTGTCACAATGTCGGTCATGCTGCTGACTTGTGGGTGTTGTCATCAGTGGAAGAGTAGAAGAACAAATAGAAAGCAAGCAGGACTGGAAACCAGGGACAGAGAGAGGAAGAAGAAGGAGAAGGAGAAGAGATCGGGGATGTCTGCGCTGTCCTGTCTTCCAACAGGAAGTCACTAACAGCATCCTCTCTCTGGCTTTCAAAAGGCTAACCCCACTAATTACCCACTATGCTCTGAGAGTGGGTGAGTGTTTGTGTGAGAGGGACAAGTCATTAGAAGCTGCCCCGCAGTTCAAAAGAGGCCCGACACCAAACTGCTAATGCCTCCCGCTGTCAAACACACACAGATATACTCCAGGTCATTAGCTGCTCTTCATACAACTCTGGGAACACAACGTGATCCTTCAAAGAAACGTGGCTTTTCTGATATCAAACGTGTTGTGTTTGGATTACAGATCTAATTCAAACCTCCTCAGCTGAAAACAAGAAGAAAGTTTATGATAAAAGCTTGATGTGAAAGATGCCCATCTGTCTATAACGTATATATGATTAAAGTTTGTTGCCTGTCATATAAACTCTTCTTTACTGGATTTAACAAAGCTTGCAGAGGTGTGGCTGCTACAAGTTTTCCTCAGGGTGTTTTTTGTGTGTGTGACCTTTTAGCTATCTTCCTCTTTTCACCCTGATCTGTGTGTGTTTTCATCATTTTCTATCTAGTGTTTTATGCCAGTTGTGTTCACTGCCTGAACTTGACAAGAGTCAGTTTGGGTGTGTCAGCCTCTCCCGTCCTATCTCTCTGGTGGCCCCCCTGCCTTCATTCTCCCACTCTATTTCTCTCTCTCTCTATATATATATGAAGCTCTTCGTGTGCGTGTGCTGTATTTCTCACCGTATGAAGCTGGTCTTGCCAGTGGAGTACTGGCCAACCAGTAGGACCATGGGCTTGTTGTCAAAGTCAGCATCCTCCAGCGCCGGAGAGTGGAACTCGTGGAACTTGTAGCTCTCCTCCAGTGGCAGGAGTTTGGTTTTGTAGAGCTTCTTAAGTCCATCGCTGACCGTCTGAAAGACTTCTGGGTCCTTCTTCCTCCGGTCGTCGGTTCCAAGCCAGCTGAACATCGTTGCTGGTTGCTTTTTCCTTTTTTTTTTTTAGACTAGTAAAGCCTCCAGTGGGTGTAACTGGTCAAAGATGTTTAATCTGTCGTTGACTGATTAAAACTAATTCCAAAAAAGCGTGTGAAAATCTCACCTAATTAAAAACAAACCCTCATAATCCACCTTAAATCCCAACAAAAAAAAGATAAGTGCCGTACACACACTGAAAAATAATCTATACTGAAGTTTCCTCCAGGTTGTATTTCTGGAAAGGTTCTCAAAAATAGATTAGAATCATTTAAAAAGTCTGTTTTGAAAAATAAAATGCACAAAAATATCTTAAAATCTAAGATATTTGATCTCACATCAGTCTCAGGAAGAAAATATAGATTTATTAATAGTCAGTGTTTCTGTCCTGCTGCACTGACTGGGTGGTGACTATTGTTATTGATGGTGATATTGATCGGAGCTGATGTTATTTTCAGCCTAGCTGAAATCTGTTTCCAGATTTTCTGTCTCTGTTAATGTCTATACCTGAAAATAATCGAATTTTGTTGTGTATTTTATCTGAATTTACCGTAAACGTGACCCTTTAAATGCACTCTCATCATCCAGTCCATCGATCCTCCCAACTCCAGGCCACTTGTGCTGCTGGGCCGAAAACCACCGCATTCAATGACTTTGTTGTTGTTTACCAATATCTCTCAGTAAACAAACACTGCCCGGGAAAACAAACAAAAGCCTAAATCGTGGCGTTCACATGCACAACATCACGTTACCGCGATTCAATTTCGTCCAGGCGCTAGCAGAGGAATCCCCCAAAAAATGATGCACCGAGCTGCTGTCAAGAGCGCAACCGCCGTTATTGTTCAACGGCTCCCGCTGTCCTGCTCTCAAAACCGAGCCGGACCTCCTCACACCGACCAGAACTCTGTCGTGTTCGTGTCTAGAAAATAAGAGCAGCCCTGTCTGGCTGGTGGTGAAACGGGCGGTTTTCTGTCACAGCACGGCGGTGAATGTAGCAGCAGCTGATGTCCTGCAGCTCAATTTAAATGCCGAGTCGAAGGAAACCCGAGCCCGGCGGAAGTGCCCAACGGCTGGCAGTCCGACCCACCGCGGTCCCGCCCATGATGCTGGAGCTGAAGCCGGGCGGGACGACGCCATGATGGATGAGGAGAGATGGAGGTGCAGCTTCCGTTGAGGCACAGCGCGCCACCTAAAGGTAAAGATACAAACATTCAAATGTCTCTTGCTCTGAGGGGATAATACAGCTTATTTTCATACATTAAATAAGCACATTATCAATGGTTTCCCTAAAACTGAAATAACCCATGTCATCGATGGAATGTAGCCATATTTAATTAGCTAACACTAGCTAATGAAAAACTTACTTGTACTTGAATATCTCACTTTTGTTGAAACTTTCTACTTTTAATTCCTTAAAATACATTTGACAAATATTACCAGTTTCTTTTCATATTGAGATTTTTAATTTACAACACGTTTTAAAAGGGTTATGTATCAATGTAGCCAAAGTAGCATGAGCTTTAACCACCTTAAGCTGCTACAACAGGAAAATGCTACTTAAATATTAATGCTTTGTTATTACCAATCCATTAATGTTACATAAGCATTACTTTTACTTTTGTCACTTTGAGTATAATAATACTTGTAGACTTTTACTTAACATTTTCTATGCAGGACTTTCATTTGTTATAAAGTGTTTCTAGGGTGTGTTATAAGTAAATTCATATTTTTCTCCAGCAGTGTCATTGCTACATTTCATAAAGTTTACAGTCATTCTGGAAATATTGGCTGCAATAATGTCCATCTTCCTTCTATATATTCAGTCCAAAGTGGTGTATAAGTGGTGATGTCCTGTATTTCCTTTCTGTAGTGTCAAATGACAAATTACACATATTTTCCCAGAAATGTCAAGCATGGACCACAGGTTCATGAATGTAAAAAAAACATTATTCATTCATATATATTAATATATTATAAATGTAGTGTTGATCTCTGTAGTGGTGATATAAAATACAATTTCATGATGTGTTTGCAGTTTGGCCAGCAGATGTCTCTGTTTTCATCGTGTTTCAGCTTTTGGATGAGAAGGTAATCAAAGTGAAAAACAAAGGTCAGCGTCAGCCCATGCAAAAATTGTGAGAATATTTTAGAACTGTAGATTCTTCCTGAGAATATATATAATCTAGTGAGTAAAAAAAACCTTAAGTGAGAAAAAGAAAACATTGGTGAAAGAATAAATACATAGCAAAACAGAACAGCTGACAAGTTGACTTCATTAGTTTTTATTTTGAATATACAATCATTCTTAAATCATACAAAACTATGACAAAAATATCACTGACTTCTTTCCCTAAGTGAAATCATTTTAACAAAACGGATACAACTTCATACACAGTATTGTACTTCTCATCAGATTGCAGATAACCTGAGTTAAGGAACATAAACCTGAAACCGCATGTACCTGCAGACTTTCATTACTCATGTTTGCTGTGGCTTTGGATACACGCATGTTACTGGTATACAGGAAGAGGTTTTACTGTAATTTACTGCCAAGTAAATTTCCAAGGTCAGACCATGAGGAAGCAAAACACTGGTAACTACTGTATGTGTATAATGAAAGATCAAGACGTCCAGAATAACAAACAAAAAAGAAGAACAGCAAAGAGCAGAATGATTTCCTCTTTTACTACGTACCGAAACATCATTTATAAGGCAGTCTTCTGAATAACAAAGGTACAAAGGTACAAAAGTGCAAGTGAAAGTATTAACTGTGCTTCAATCAATACATATTTTTAAATAGTATTTATGTTCATGGAATTCACAAGGGAAAGTAGTAAATAATTAAGTATAACAACCTGTAGACGAGACAACATAAACTATCCTGACAATCCCAGCCCTTATTTATAGACTCTCTAGTAGAATGGTATGAGGTTTTGACGGTACGAAAACCATCTCAGATAATATCACGGTTTTAAAGTAAATGGTATTACACAACTATTACACTTGCTATAATTAGTTATAATGGCCTTTGACAGAATGAGGAGGTTTTTTGGTCGAACAGACTCCATATCATAATTTCACTAAAATATTATGTTTTGTCAGACATAAACCTTAACACAACGTAAAATATTACATTTTTATAACACTAATATGTAGAATTCAATATCACAGATAAGCAAATATAGCCTACATGTTACTCTAATAACCTATCTTCATATACCTTGAAAACTGTATACTGGTGCAACCGTAATCACTAGATTGAGTAGAAAAAGTATAAACAGTACAGTGCTGTCGTTTTTACTTCATTATACAGTAATAGAGCACAGACACAAAGACGCACATTGCATTCATCTAAACACCTGAATTTCCTTCATATATATATATTTAAAAAAAAATGGTGTGGTAGTACGAAACTGATGCTTCAAATACTGAGTGAAGAAAGAAGGAATTAATTACGTTATGAATCACACCAATTTGCCGCCAACAGACAAACAAATCCCAGGGTGATTTAATAAGCGCAATTTAAGTGCTTCACCAGGGACAAAAACAGGAACAGAGTAAATCAAAACTAACCACAACTACTTCTGCTTGACTTATTATCAAGTAAACACATATATTCCAGTCATGGAGTACTGGCGAACAAAATATTAAAAACAAACTGCAAAAGTAAAAGAAAACACCCAGGTATAGTGTCTTTATAAGGGCCTTTGTACTACGATTAAATCCTAAAGATTTTTCAACCTGACCACAAAATCTTCCACAATATGTTATTTCAAGTATGAATTTGGAAAAATCATGTCACAGACGCCGATCCACAATAGTACATTAGTGCTCTGTTTGGGTTGAGAGCTATTGCACTGGTGACCATGGTGTATATGGTATATCAGTAACAAAACTTTGCTACAAGGTAAGAAGAGCTTTGTCTTCATATCAAGTACAAATAAAACACAGAGTACATTGACTACGTCTCAACAGATTTTGCTCAAAGTCAAGGCAAACACTTCTCTCTAGGCACGATAATTTCCTTCAAAGTTGATTCCAATTTAAAACTGTCGATCTTGATAATAATAATAGTATCAACAGGAAAATAATAATAATGAATCAACATTCACAGATACAAAAACAAAACCTACAACACTAATAAGTGCTCCTTAGTATTTGATAGTATCACGCGTATTTTATATAAAACTGGTTTCCTTCAATTCAGTTCTAAAGATTTATATTTTCATCATGATGTGTAAGTCTTAAGTGCAGAAGACGAGCATTTCTGTAATAATGTGGTAAATATATTGATGAATATCATCTACGGGTCCATCGAGATTACCAAGTTCCATTTGGTGAAAATATCATCCACCTCCCCTCTTTCCCTTGCTCTCTGTGCCTCTGCTTCTTCCTCTGACCCTTGTCTGACAAACACATTTGCCAACCTCAACTCGCCCTTCATCGCACTCACCTTCTCTCCTCCCGCTCTGTTCTCCCTCCCCTTCTCTCCCTGCGTCGACCCATCCGACTCTACTACTTCGGTGAAATCCATCGCCATGTCTGGCAACACTAGTTTCCTAGTGTTGGGATCCCAATCAATAAAGATAGTTCCCTCCCCTTCCTCCTCTTCCTCATCTTTCTCAGTTTCATCTGCTGTAGCCAGTCTCACAACACTGTAGTCATCTGATAAGTAATTTGATTGGTTAACATGGGAGGAAGACCTTACTTTGTTGTTCTGAGAGGCATAAGCAGAGAGAAGAGGTACCCCCTCACTCTCACTTACTTCCTCCACACCTCCATTGCTCTGTCCATCTGCTCTTACTCTCACATTTTGGTTCATTTCATCCTCCATTCCTCCCTCCTTCGTTTGCACATTCAAAGGAATGTGGAAGAGGCCATTTTGTGGGGTTCTGTTTATAAACAAACCTGGAATCTTTCTATCCTCCTTCTCTCTATCCACCTCTCCCTGAAAAGACAGTGATGGTGTCTGACTTTGGGTTGGAGGAACTGAACTTACCTGTGAACATGCACGCGCCTGTGTAAGTGTGTTCATCTCCATCTGTGCACGTGTTTGTGAGCGTGTCTGTGCGGATATCTGCGAGTGGTGGGACTTTTTCTGAGGAGCATAAACTCCAGAGGCGTCACCGTCCTCAACTCTCCCCTCATAACTGTCTCTTGATCCGCCATTCTGATGTTCATGTCCAACTTCTCCGTCGTCATGCCGCCAATCTCTGTCATTGACAGGAGCTACGGCAACAAACGCATAGGCAATTGATACATCATCCAAGGGTCCCTCGGGTTCTTGGGGTGTTTCGGACCTCTGGGGGGCGTATCCTGGTGGGGGACCTGCGATAGGTGGCTGCTGCTTGGGCCATTCAGTGTCTGATACGATGGGGATGACAGGATTGTCAGGGATGGACGTCACAGGGGGCCACGTCAGAGAAGGCCAATTATAAGAAGACTGGTTCTGGAAGTTAAAAGAGTGTGGCATTATAAAAATCGACCTTTAGCTTCTTATTAGCTTAGATTATTTCTAAGGCTGGCTTTCAATTGAACATCTGTTGTCTTTGAAACCAAGCTGATATTTTCTCATGACATGTCAAAAGCTCCTGTTGTTTTTACAGTCCCGATTCTGAAAAAATTTGGGACGCTTTTGAAAACATTAATAAAACAGAATTAACAGTCCTTTTTGACATATTTAATGTTTTAGATCATCAAATTATTTTTTGTAAATAAATGCATGTTCTGAATTTGATACCAGCAACGCTTTTCAAACGAGTTGGGACTGGGGCAACAAAAGACTGGGGAAGTTGTGTGGGACTGCATTCTGTTTTTATTTAAATTTTACACAGAGTCCCAACTTTTTTCTTTTTTCAGGTTTTACAACCATGCAAGCAAACTGGTTTTAAAGGAGAACTTCTGTCGATTTAAACATGCAGCTTCATTGCTCAAGCTACCCTTGACTTGCCAGTACCGAAGACGCGAACAAATTTGGTCCAGCCATTACAGAGCTCCGTGAACGGAGACTTAGCATTGAACGCTAACAGCATGGGGTCAGAACTTTGCACTGTGTTTTAAGCGTCTTAACATGCTCCACATCTCACACCAAAAGTTATGCAACATCAGCAGACACCTTAGCACACAGCACTGTAGCGTGTATGACTCAAAATGAATAAAAAAGTAGTTAAAACAGTGTGTTTGTGCAAGGAGCTACTTACCTGTTTGTTGACATCCGTGTGTTCCGGTAGCAAGACCAAACTAGCATATCCATCGAGTGTGCACTTAACAGGCTTAACAGGCTATTGTAAGGCTCATGGCTCATGACAGGCTGTAACAGGGACATGTACATTTTGAACATAAACACGAAAAAGCTGGATTACGTTTCCGTCTCCGCCAGTGAGGGAGTAAGTGCACGCTCGACGGATTGACTAGTTTGGTCTAGCTACCGGAAGACACGGATGTCAACAAACAGGTAAGTAGCTCCTTGCACAAACACTCTGTTTTAACTACTTTTTTATTCATTTTGAGTCATACACGCTACAGTGCTGTGTGCTAAGGTGTCTGCTGATGTTGCATAACTTTTGGTGTGAGATGTGGAGCATGTTAAGACACTTAAAACACAGTGCAAAGTTCTGACCCCATGCTGTTAGCGTTCAATGCGAAGTCTCCGTTCACGGAGCTCTGTAATGGTTGGACCAAATTTGTTCGCGTCTTCGGTACTGGCAAGTCAAGGGTAGCTTGAGCAATGAAGCTGCATGTTTAAATCGACCGAAGTTCTCATTTAAAATCTGCACTGTGCTCACATCCTGCTGGTGGAACAGCAGGTGGTGGAGGGTTAAATGTCCAAGTTGACAAGTTGTAATTACATTAAGGACAATAATTACACAAAAGGCAGTGTGGGTAAAAGTGTGAATGTGTTTGTTTGCATTACCAGGAATAATGGGCTCTTCTGTCCCTTCCCTGCTAGGTAGTGATGGAGAAGGTAGCCAGCCACCACCATAATACATATGAACGCAGATGGGACAACAATACCCACAACCACCCTCTTCAGCTGGTCAATCACAGGGTCTGGAGAGGTGAATCAAGAAAATGTCACACAAATGCTTGATAATCACAAACACAAACAGTACAAGAGGTCCAGACACAAACACCAATCTTTGTTTCACTTTTGTATCAGGTTGAGTCGCATTCCTTTTATTCTACCAGTCAAACAGGGAGGAAAGTATTTGCTGTCAGTGTGGTTGTACCTTGAGGTGTGGTTATGCAGTGCCATGCTGAGGACTGACACTGGACAGGCATAGACAGGAATTTTGTCTTGGCAGAGAAGCAGTACTGTGTATTGTAGTCTATCAGGCGATATTTGAACGGACCGGAGACCTCTGGGAAATGGCTCTACGAACAAACACTCATAGATTAGTCCGTGCTGTAGGAGAACTTCATGTGTGCTTGATTTAACAGCCTCTCTGTGCAAGACGGTATGAGACAAGCTATATTTTTACTCACCATCTGGCCACGATGGGTATTGTGGATGGAGAGGTTGTATCTCATGTGGGGGTAAAGTGTTGCCATGGAAACCACTGGGGTGTGGTTGTTAGGCTGATATCTCATTGGTCCCTTCAGAGTGACGACGGCGGTGTTGTTCTCAATTTCAATAGAAACCAGTGGAGGACCAAACGTAGCTATTGAGATAGGCAAAAATATTTCAGTTTTGAAAGATTACGAATATTTTAGGTTGAAATGTTAATGTTAAATTAATATAAAATTCAAGTTAGACACAAACACGGCAAGAGGCAGACATTAAAGGCCAATAAAATCAGATAGTTTGCAAAGGAGACGCAGCTCTACTTGGAATTGAACATCAAACTAACTGAAAAATCAGGACAGGATTGATTTAGAATTTGTAAAATTCTACTCGAGGAGCCTGATATTATGAAAGCGGAAACAGAGCTTGTCTGCATTGTCTCCAGAATGTCATACAGGATTCCGACTGAACCATTGGGCACTATCGGAGCCAAGTTCAATGGGTCAATCTGTAGTATTTTGTAAAAGATTAGAAGTAGGGGACATCTCAACTGTCTTTTTGTCCAGCCTTCCTGTCTGTCTGTTTTTTATTTATGTCACAGCTAATATTCTTTGACAGAATGTCACTTTAACTTACTGTCCCACTTCGGATCGAATCTCTGTGTCATGACCCATTTGGATGAAGCTCTTTTGCTCACAGCCCGAACCCTGGCAAAATATCCATGGTCCAGATCCCATGTCTCATTGCTCAGATCGCACCAGCGCCGCACCGTTTCTGTACACCGCCACACTGCCCTCCAGTGCGCCCGTCTTCCTTTCCTGTCTTGAACGCTGTCCCCATAGCTGGGAAAGACAAGATCAGAGAATGTCTGCTTTGAAAACCGGCAAAAGCATGGACAACAAGTACCGAGGGAGTGAACTTGAAAATACACTCCTCTCTCCTCACTCAATCCCCCCTCAAGCAAGAAAAACTCCAGCTTACGTAGGCTGTTTTGTTAGATCTAGTTACATTTTTCTTTTGTTTTTCTTCCTCTCTTATTTCTGTTTCTTTGTGTCAGCAGATACCTTTGAGGCATTCTAAAGAAAGGCAAATTTAAGTCTATTCATTTCAGCTTTAACCAGGTAAAGTAGTATTACCAATGCAATACAATATCTTTGTTCCCTCGACCGTTTTTTTTTCCAAAATCTTCACTTACATGGCATACTGCACTGTAAAGTGTGTGTCATCCGGTGTGCCATTTCCTGGAACCCATTGCAGTGTATTCCTTAAATTCACTGAGGAGAAGATGACATTGATGGGGCTGGGAGGAGCGGAGGAGACTGAGGAGGAAAAAAGAAAGTTGAGATTCAGAAGGATAAGAGACACATGTTTACTGTAATATGAAATCATTCTGTTTGTTGTTAGATTTTCTACAAGCCTCTGGTTACACAATTCAATCTCACACGGTGGTTCGTCGGTTAACTTCCTCTTGTGTGTTATTGTACCACAGAAGGACTCTTTAATACATGACATTGTTGTGCAATGAAACCCCTGGCGTTTTTAACTATCTTTGCACGAGACCAGTGTAGTGAAAAGTACCCAAAAGTCATACTTGAGTAAAAGTCCAGATTTAGTGGCCATATATTATTTTGGTAAAAGCGAGTCACCCATGAGAATAGCATTTTGATAACAGTCAAATACTTTTGGTCGAACCATTAATTGGACAATTATTGTATGTGACACTCAGCATTTTTTTGATCATATAATCCACAAGTGTAGTGCTGTAAAAGTGTATTTGCCTCCAAAATGTAATGGACTGGAAGTATAAAGTAGCAGAAAATGGAGACGCTCAAGTAAAGTGCAAGTGCCTCAGAATTGCACCTAAGCACAGTAGTTGAGTAAATGTACTTAGATTACATTTCAGACCCAGTTGATGAGAGTTTCATTGTGAGAACCATGTAGGTAGGTTGCAGACATGTGACCTGCTGTTTGATTTAACATGAAACTCCACACATGATTAATTAACGTGATTTTAATGCCACATACACACCCAAAAAACAGCTGTGATCCATTGTTGTACCTACGTTACAGAGGCCATGACACCATGACGACAAGCTATGTACAGGAATATTTGATGTAATATAAGTCAAGTCTTTATTATTGTGTCATCCAGCTATGTCCACCATGTGTGAGCTTAAGACACCATACATTCATTTGTTTGCATGTTGTAATGATAAATCATTTTTTTATTATGGGAACCTACTTAAACATCTTAAAACTTACTGGATGATGAGTGATGTTCTGTGGTTTTATGTGGTTGGAATCACATCAGGCCACCACACACACACACACACGCATGCACGCACACACAGGCGTTCAGTGGAATCAGTTGTTCACAGAAACCAAATAGCCCAATAAAGCTCCAGTCCAAACCAAAGTTCATTTAGCACCATTTTATAGCATCACAAAGCTCAGTGACAGTCCGCATGATCTGAACAAACCATAACTTAGTGTCGTCATCACTGCATTACTAAAAATCAGCAAACTTTGATGTTTTAATTTCCTGTTACATAACGAGGAAAGCTTACAATTTAGGTTTTACCTTACAAAAAATCAATATTTAGCAATGACCTGTTGAAACAAGAATGTGAGGTAAAAAAAAATGCAAATAAAATACAAAACCCAGAGTGCTCATCAAGTTACCTGAGCAGTGCAGAGCCCCCAGGCTGAGAAGAATGAACAGAGTCCACATCTCTGCATGGGGCGCTCATGTTTTCACAACATTTCTCCGGCAGCTTCTCGCCTCCTCCAGCGGCCTGTCGGCTCTGCAGGCTCGGTCACCTGCTCCGGCGGCTCAGCTGTCGGTAGCCCGGTGTTAATCCACACGATAAAACAAAACAAACAGACCAGAAGAAACGAACAGCTACAAAACAAACACGCACTTACATCCAGGCAGAAAGAGTGGATTAAGGCCGTATAGTTGGATAAAGGTGAGTGGCAGCCAGCTGAACCCTAAACTGTTTATGGTTCTAGTAAAACAAGCCGCGCGACAGCTTTCCGTGAACGAGGACGGAATGTGACCTCACTAGTTTGTTCACATTACACCTGTGCAGGTGGAGGCGCGCGCGAACGCGCGTGCGTCGCTGGAAGAAGTAAACCGCGCCATTAAGCTACTTCATCAGAAGACCATAAAAAAAACTCCAGATTTGAGTCATTCTAGCGGTGACTTACATCACCAACACAACAGAAATACATGACATTGCTAATGTAAAATGTCCCCTGTGTGGTTTATTATTATTGATTAAGCAACATGTAAGCATTTACAAATGTATACTTTATGTCGTTTATGGCAAGTTTGATTGATAACAATACAGTATATTTTAGAGGTTGATCATAATTATACACCATATACATGTATATTATCTATTAATACAGTAAACTACATTTATTTCCATCCCTTATCATTTTTATTTAATGTAATAACGTTAAACTCGCCTTGAGCTTTAAGAAAAAAAGTGTTTATATAAACTGTACAGCTACCTGTACTACACAAGCCTGTTTTTACTTTAAATGAGTGGGCCTGTATGTAAATACAATATTTCTTAATAATTATATTATTTATTTGCACATACATAGTGACTTGATGATCTTAATCTGTAAGGCCCCTACAGCTGTTGTAGATGATGTTGTACAGAAAATGTCCAGTATTTTTCTCCCAAATGTAGTAAAGGAAAGGTAGAAATACAAGTACAAGTAAATCAAAGTTATACAATTCTTGTGCTTGAGTAAATTGATGTACTATACACCAAATTTACTATGCCCACTTACGAGTTATGAAATGTAAAACTAAAACCCTTTAAATAAGATTAAGATATAAGATTATAATCATCAGTTTAGTCTTGAAGCAGACTAGTTAATGTTCTAATAGGTTGAAAAAAGACTCTGAATCCACAAAAGGCTTCCTGCAGCTACAAAAATATGTCAGCTTGATGTTAGATGTGACCTTTGGGAACATGAACATTGCCTTGTGATATTTCTTCTCGGACCTGTTCCAAGAAGCAGGTTAATGAGTTATCTGTAAAACCTGCCTGTGTTTCACAACTCTCCAGGTTCCAGGTTAGACAGAAAACTGTCCCTGCCACACCTTAATCACAAATAATTTCACTGGCATTCCTAAAATGCAATATAAAAAACACGACAGGAATAATTAGAGAACAGCATCACACAGAGTACAGAGTGGTTTCATTAATATCTTCGACAGTGACATCTGGCGGACAACTACTCTCATTGTCTCACTTCGCCTATATTACACCAAAGATTTCGAATAACACAGATTTGTGTCGTTTTGTTAAGTTGTATATTTTTGTGATAACCTTCGATTACATAAAATAATTATCATATGCTTTGATCACCGAAGCATAATATAGTGATAAAATGAAGCGGAACTACGCACCGTGTGTCTCTGTTGTGTCTCCGGGCTGTTTTTGCAGTTGCGCTTATCTCGGCGGTTTCATTCCGGGTGCCTGTTAGCAAGTAGCTTGTTGTTAGCGCTGTCTGCGCCCATTGGAAGCAGTAGTCAACCTCATTGATTCGAGTGATGTTTCGCTAAAAACGGACACTTTTTGATGCAAACATGGCGCTCTCGATGGAAACGCAGCTCCAGAGCATCTTTGAGGATGTTGTGGTAATTTTGCATCTTTATTAACGGGGTTTAAATCTAGTATTAGTTAGCATTTTCCGACAGTGTTAGCGCTTTTCAATACATTTTAACATGAACCCGAAGTGGTGTTACAAATGTGAATTCAAACAACACAGCTAGGCAGCTTTTATTTCTAAATGCAGTTACGTTAAAGCTTACTCTAAAGATTTACGGGTTTAATGACTACGTAGCCCTAATATTTCAAAACAGTTGGAAGGTTTTAGACTCTGTTTTATGTCTGCAACTGAAAGTATTTACTTGCATATTTTTCCTTTACAATGTGAGTCATTATAATGGCGTGTCACATTTGAAATTAGATTTTCACATGAAGTGTTAACACACAATCCACATCTCCTCTGTAACTTAGTATTTTTGTTTCATTTGCAAGTTAAAGGTGAAAAGGCATCAAGAGGGAGCAATAGCACTAGATAAAAGTAGAAATCGCTGTATAACTATGTTTGAATAACATACTTATAGAACTGCATCTGCACTCAAACCCCCTGTCAGCTGGGGGTTTGAGTGCAGACATCCACCCTGCCGAAGTGCCCCTGAGCAAGGCACTTTAATCTGTAGAAACATCAGGTGTTGTTCTGTAGCAGTGAGAATTGTTATTCTTGGGTTTACTAATATTACCTAGAGAAACAGAAAGCTGTTCGAGCAGCCTTCAAAGGAAAGATTAAAAAAATGAATATGAGATGTTCCTGATTATTTGAGTTGTTGATTAAACGTTACTGCCCTCAGGCTCAGAATTATTATTTCACTAAACTTTATTGTGCATTATAATTTTGTAAATCTACACATTTAAATTGAATATCGTTGAATATACCTTGCTCTGAAATGTCATGTCTTCTTTGTAAAATCTTGCCTTATAAAAACAAGAATTCTTTGTTAACAACTAATGTTAACAACACCAGTTTTGCCTTGGTTGAGGTCATGGTCAACATATTGTATGCCCTTTCACATATTCCCTTTCAAAATTTTATTTTGCCTTCTTCTACGCAGAAAACTGAGATGATAGAAGAGGCCTTTGCTGGGTAAGTTGTCTCCAGACATCCACAACACACACCTCCTGTTGTTTTGTTATCATGCAGTTAAAAGGGGTCTGACTCATTGTAGATTTGACAAACACTTTATGTATAATATGTCAACAATAATGTGTCAAAATGTACAGTGTGATGTGTACTGTGTAATCTGAAAGCACTGCAGGCTAAGATGACGTGTGTTGTGTTTATTAGGATGTTTATGGACACTCCAGAGGATGAGAGGACCAAACTGATCAGCTGCCTCGGAGCCTTCAGGCATTACTGGGGGACACTACCACAGGTCTGTAAAGACGCAGAGACAGACACACTCACACATAATTAAACTGATCATAATGAAAATGAAAATAATAATAATGATACATTCATTTATATGGCACCTTTAAAAACAGAGTTACAAATCGCTTTACTGTAAAAAAAATAAATAAATAAATAAATAAAAAAATAACCTACTCTTGGTTAGCTGTCTCAGTTGTGCAAAGCAGTATTGCACCTCTTTAGTCACCTGAGTGTGAAAGTATAATTCTGAATCAATGATTACACCAAGGATGAGTTATTAACTCTGTTTTTTAACTGTCTTTGTATCTTTCTGCAGGACTCTCATGAACAGTGTGTACAGTGGATAGTGCGGTTTATACACAGCCAGCACAGTCCAAAAAGGATCTCCTTCCTCTATGACTGTCTAGCAATGGCGGTTGAGACCAGTCTGTTAACGCCAAGGTATAAACACACACACAGACTTGTACACACCTAGAGAGTTAAGCACACCTTCAGTTATATTCTGGGGCTTGACAGAGTCTATTAATCCCATTCATTGGTTACAATTAATTGAGATACCTGTTCAAGCCTCAGTGTCACTGTCTCTTACCTTTGAAGGTGCAGTTAAAACAGATCTTCTATATGGATTATAATAATTCTTAAATTGAAAGTATTACTTGTCATTTATATGGTACCTTAGTCTTGTTAACATGTCTTTGCAGGTAATCTGTTAAACTCTTTTCTATTATGTCTGGTTCTTGTCATCATGCCTTTATAATGAATCTCTTCATATGTGTCTGAAGGATGGTGTGTGTGGCTCTGATAAGCTCAGATAGTTTGGAGTGGGAGAGGACCCAACTGTGGGCGTTAACATTCAGACTGATTCGCAAGATCATCGGAGGAGTGGACTACAAGGTCTCACACAAACACACAAGCACAGCATTCATCAACAAGCTCAATGATAAGAAGCTTTTGGATGATAATTTCCTCTAGTACCTTTATCTTTTTTTTTTTTTAAGGTGATCAATATATGTTTACTTTTGAGTGCTTCTCAAAGTTCCACTATGTAATCCCAAAAAAGACACTTATTGGCTTTTTAAAATACGTTTTTTAACAGACCCCTGTTGAAATTGAAGTCTTCCATCGTCAGATTTGTTTTCATGTTAAAGTGTGTGTCTGTTTCAGGGTGTTCGAGATCTGTTGAAACCTGTACTGGATAAAATTCAAACCATTCCTAACACTGTCAGCTCAGCTATCGTCCAGCAGCTTCTGGCTGCCAGAGAGGTATTTTTCTGTCCATCTTTCACTACTTTACACATCTGTAAGCAGACCAAGTCTATCACTCTAATGTTTTGCTCTGTATGTATTCCAGGTAGTAGAATATATCCTGGACAGGAATGCCTGCCTCCTGCCTGCCTACTTTGCTGTCACTGAAATCAGAAAACTATATCCAGAAGGACAGTTATCGCACTGGGTAAGTGTGGGGTTCTTGTGTTTAAATGTGTGGTGTGTGCGCAGTCGTGTCATCTGTATCCAATAAATATTTTTGTTTTATCCCCGACCTTATCCATCCTTGCTTTCTCTCCCTCTTTTTCTCTCCGTCATTCGGTGTCTGTCTGTAGCTTCTTGGCAGTTTGATATCAGACTTTGAGGACAGTTTCAGACCCACGGCCAGAATCAACTCCATCTGTGGTAAGAGAAACATTAGCACATTCAAACTGATAAAACATTGATTGAAAAAAATAGTTTTTATACTTGTGTTGTTTTCAAGGGTTCCTGTTATTGGCAAACTGTTTCTCCTCTTCCTTTTTGAAACCAGGAGGGGATGAAGGGAAATCTGGGAACAACATTAGAAAGTTTCCAACTCTAAAGATCAACCCAACCCCAAAATGAAAGTCGTTAATTTGCAGTAATTTGAAGTTATTTCCTGTGTGAATGTGTGCAGGTCGGTGCAGCTTGTTACCAGTAGTGAATAACAGCGGGGCCATCTGTAACTCCTGGAAATTAGACCCCACTACTCTACGCTTCCCTCTGAAGGGCATGCTGCCATTTGACAAGGTACAATATTAAAATAAATGTATTACGCAATCATTTTCACACACACTCGTACAAACACAGAGTATTAAACTGTATATTTTTCACTATGTAGGACCTGTTTGAGCCACAGACGGGCTTGCTGCGCTACGTGTTAGAGCAACCATATTCGAGAGAAATGGTGTGCAACATGTTAGGACTCAACAAACAGGTATGACAATCTCTTCTTCTTCTTTTGCTCCTTTGCTTCTGCACCAGGCCCTCCACCTGCCCCTAACTTCTCCTCTCCCCTTCATGCTTCCTTTTCTTTTTAATTCCTATCTATCCCTTCTTACCCTGCCTGCTCTTGCTCTTCCTTCTTCCCTCGTTCTTGTATCCTCTCTGCCGCTTGTTTTCTTCATCTTTACGTCATCCTTTTCTTCATAGTTCCTTCTTTTTGTTAATTTCTTGTTTTCCCTTCTTCTTCCCCACCTTTTTTTTCTCATTTTCCCCTCCCCTCCTTTGTTGCCCTGGTAACACAGCTATATACAACCATATATAAAGCAACCTATGCTGTGTGCTTGACCCATAATGCACTGGTGTTAGTTTTCCCTGTTGGGTTCATGCAGTTTCAACTCAGCCCAGCTCGCTGAGCACCAGAGACACAGTTTGACCAGCTCTCATGTCACTAACAGAATAATCTACACAGACCAGAGCTCTGATTTTGAACAAATCACCCAGACTCCATCTTGTCTGTTTTGAATCGGCTGAGTTGATGCTAACTGTGCTGAACAGACAGTGAACAACCTAGCTCCTTAGTCACCACTTTCTCTCTCTCTGTCTCTCCTTTTTCCCCCCTCTCTGTTTCCTTCTTTCTTTGTTTCTCTCTCCCTTCTCTCTCTGGTTGTGTGTTGTGTTTGTCCGTCTCTCTGCCATGCGCTCTCTAGACTCTGAACATTGCCCAGGTATGTCGTTGTTCCTCCTCCTGGTCGCCCGACCTCCTAACTAACCAGCCCATTGGACGCTTAGCTTTTTAGGCACTCTGATGTCATAAATATTGAAAACTGGACATGAAAAAAAGAAAAGAAAAGAACACTTAAATGGAGTAAAGAGAAATGCTACAGAGCTTGAAATGGTCACAGCAGGGCTTCATAGAGATGCACTTAGTTGACAGAGACAGATGTGGCCAGATAAATACTGGGTAGGCACACAGACTGACATGCAGATCAACATTCGGTGGGAAGGTGGGCTGTTTGCGGATCATTAAACGTAGATGAATTGTTCAGATAATAGGTTGGAGTGCAAATAAATTGTTTCCTGTTCTTCCAGTTTTGCGTCATACGCTGCCTTATCTCTGTCTTTAATGCAGCAGAATAAATTCACTAGCAATAAAAAGTGTATTGACCAAAGCCACAGATGTCCAATATTTTCTGTTGATATTCAGTATCTTTATATAAGACGATATTCTGGGAAATGCAAGTCATAACTCAGGGGTTTTCCTTTCCATTAGAAGGCTTAGGCGCAGCACCCAGCTAAACCAGATGAATGTGAAATCAATGTGGAGAGCATCAAAAATAACTAAATGACTTATGGTTGCAGTGTTTTATTATCAAGTGTTGATTATTTATTAGTTTCTCTAGCTTTTCCAACTATTTATACACATACATGACATTAATAACGGTCTGAAAATAAGAAGAACTTGTATATTTTTTTTGTTTAAAAATGCAAAATTCAGTGGAAAACACTGATTCCTCCAAAATAGAATTAATGGCCTATAATGACAGTGCCTTTTATAAATGAAAACAAGGCATTAGCTATTACTAACTCATCACCACTAATGCTCATAGAGAGAGAGTTGTTGATGCCTTACTGCATAAAATGTATACTCAGTAATGTTTCTGCATTATTGGAATTGCTTGTTATGTTCATGTTTAACACACCTCATTTGCTATATTGAATATTCGCAGTGCTGTGGCCTAGTTTCCATCATTTAATGAGATTTAAATTTACAACCCTTAATTAAACTGAGCCAACTGATAATGACATAACAGTCTGTCGTCCAGACTGAGCTGGTTACAGATTCTCAACACTGCAGTTTTCATTATAAGAAAGTCCCAGCCATTCAGTACATGCGTCTGTGGTCCCAGCTGACAGGCTCCCATGAAATATTTCTGAATTTAAACCCTGCTGTCGACATTTCAAGTCCTGCTGCACTGCATGTGTGAATGTAGTCTGGTCCTTGCCTGTTGTTAGTGAGGTCCTCTCGTGTCTGATCTTTTACGCTGCTTTCTGTTGCGTTGACCTGGGCAAAACTACTCCATGTTGACTAAATAGTGGTCAGGCTTGTCAGGACACCACAATCAACCAAACTGAACAAGTACACTGTAACAAACAGTATATTAGGAAGTCTGCAGGCCTGTTTTTCATTATAAACAAACTTATTTGCAAAGGTAGGCATTGTAAGCTGGTGGACCTTAACAATTTTCTGATTGTCATGTCTTCTACTTTCAGTCTAAACAAACTTTCTGTGCTACGATGCTGCAGTATGTTAGTGAACCGTATTCCTATGCAACTTGTGCCATCCAGTCAATTAACATCCAAAGTGGTATCAGCTTCTTCAATAAGCGGCTTGTAATTTGCAATGTTCATGCTCTGCTAACTTCACTTTCATCCTTATATAAACCTAATCATTCTCCAGAGTCTCTCCAGGTTAGAGAGATGGAATGATATTTTTGTAATTATAAAATTTTGAACAGCAGCGTGCAGATTTAAATGGCATGAGCACGAGCAGGTCACAGAATTAAGAAGACATGGCAAAGTGTGGATTAGAAAGCCAAATGAGCGTTACGCTTATTTTCTTTGTTTTTCTATATTGAACAGTGTTTTGCCCAGGTCTGCTGAGTGTTTCTGATTGGCTGTCTGACTGGATGAGTGTAGTCTGACCTTTGTGCTGTGGTTTTCATTGGTTGATGATGCGCGTGGTTGTTGACTTCTTTTTTTTTTCTCCAGTTTGCACCTTTAATAGATATTTATCTATGGTGGTTCTGTGCTGCAGTGCACAATAAACATCTTAATTTCCAATTATTTTACATCTGGTTTATTTATGCCAATTACTGAATGAGCAAAGTTATTCAACAGGCCCCAAATTAGATGTTTAGTGTTTGGGTAACTTGTCATCAACATGTCATGTTGTTCCGGGCTACTCATACAACACACTTACTGCACACAATCAAGTAATAATTAAGATTTAATATTGATTCTACAGAAACAACGACTTAGTCCAATATATTCTTTAATTTAATACAGAGCCTGAAATGTCAGTGGCAGATAAGTGACATGTTTACTTGATAACAACTGATGACTCACAGTGATCACAATCAGTTCGGTACTCATTTTGAAATAAATGCGGGCCGAGAGACAATAAATTGCTACCAGATGTACTGCTGTGAAAATTGCATTAAAATACATGAACTCACATTTATATGGAATAGTAGATCTGTCTCTCTGTGGTTTATTCTGGTTGGGATATATAACTAGGTTCGCCAATGGGCTTATTTTTTTTGTACAGTATGAATGATGTGCCTGTGGATCCTTCCTCTTTCTCTCTCTTTTTCTTTGTTTTTCTCTTGCCCTCACTCTTTTCGTGTGCGTGATTGTCTGTGAGAGTGCAAATGTGTGTTTGGTGGCAGAGGAAGAGAGGTGACAGACAGCCTCGCAGTTCCTCTTCTTCTTCTTCTTCCCAGTCACACCACCTCCCCACCTTTCCAGACCCGTTAGCCTGCATGCAGGAACACGTTGCACCGTTTGGTTTGGTGTTAAGTGCTGTGCTGTGCTGTGACATATTGAACTGCTCTGTGCTGTGCTGTGCTGTTCCTTGCTATGCTATGTGAAAAGAAAAACGCACTTTTAAGTCCTTCGTTGTAACCATTGCAGAGATTGACACTCCTGCTCTGTCACTGATGGGTGAAGATAAGTTTCTCACCATGGGTTAACAGGAAATGTCAGTATTAGCAGTTCTCAGTCATTCCAAATTTTTTAAATGAACACCGTCTTGTTTTGTTATGACATTATGTCAGTTAATAGTCAATGATATGGTCTGAAATATTTCTGTGAATGTTTCAGTCCATTGGTTTAATAACGTCTACGCAATCATTCCCAGGATCTTGATAACCTGCCTTCCCTGCAAATTTTCATGCTTTCTCTTGATCCCCTCCCCTTCTTCCCTCTCTGCTCCCGTCTTTCATCAGTATTCCTTTTACACATGGAAGTCTGGCTGGTGACCCAAATGAGCTTCACATATGTTAAATTATAAATGATTTCCTACATGATAGGATAATTTCAGAAAACAGGTAGTGCTTTTACTAGACGTCTGGCTGAGCTTGACTTGACTATATGTTATATGCATCAACATTATTACAGTGTAATTTAAGTTACTGGTTTATTTAGTCAGGACAATGACCACTCATCACCATTTCTATAAGTATGTTGGTATCAGCCAGCCAGCTAACTTTCAACTGTAGTGTTATATTCATCACTTTTTTAGGATGAGCTTATGAATTCAGTGCTAATCCGCTGATGATCTTGAGGCTCAGATGTCATAAAAAGCACATGATCCTTCTTTTGTGAAATACCGTCATGTGAAGTTGCTGCAACCTTTTGCGTCAACTGGAACTTTAGCAGAAGATTAGACAAAAACCTCACTGTGTTCAAATTTCGATGAGGCAAATTATTGGAGTTGCGTGGACTCTAAAGTTTAGCAGTTGTTCTTGCATAGTAACATCACTGTAGAATAACGAGGACATTGGGAGCTGAAGTTAATTCGGACATGGGGCCAGAGGAATGTTTACCCAGCTGACAGAAGCAGGAGGGAGTTGCTGTCCTGCATGCAAGGGGTGAAAAGATTTTGAAGTGTGACAACTGTTGGAGAATCTTTTGACATGAAAATGTGTATGTGAAGTTACTTAACGATGATCTTCTTCTCATTTCTCCCTTCCTTTCCCGCTGTCTCTCCTCATTTCCTCTACCCCTTCTCTTTCTGTCTGTCTGTCCGTGGACGTCTTTCCCTCCCTTTCTCCGTTTAACTTCTCTCTCCTGCCCTCTTTTTTTTGTCTTTAACACTCCCCTCCTCCCCTGCCAGCAAAAGCAGCGTTGCCCGGTGTTAGAGGAGCAGCTGGTGGACCTCGTGGTGTACGCCATGGAGCGCTCCGAGACCGAGGAACACTTTGACGCCGATATCGGGGGCACAAGCCAGTTGCTGTGGCAGCACCTCTCCTCCCAGCTCATCTTCTTTGTGTTGTTTCAGTTTGCAAGCTTCCCTCACATGGTGCTGTCGTTGCATCAGAAGGTAAGAGGAAGGAGATGTAGAGGAGGGAAGAGTTAAATATCAAATAAAAGGTAATTTAGGTCCGATTTGATTTGGTTTGTTCACACTCCACCAACCTTTATCAATGGAAACAGGTATTCAGTATCTGACATTAAGAAAATAGGAACAAAAAAAACTGTTACAGATGTCAGAACTGTCTGGAGATTTTGACCTTAATTAAAGGAGGTAGCTTATCAATCCCACGACACCAAGGCGGAGAAACGATTTCTCAAGTAAAGATTTACGTTTTCTACCCTGGCTCCAGAGTTATTACTGAATTATTTCACCCTTCTTAAGATAAGTATAGAATTGATTTAATTACAGTCACACATACTCAGAAGTCATAAAATCCATGTGATGCATCTGCCTCTCCCAACATGTGTAAATACAATGAATATCACATCCACAAACGGTAACTGCTAATCGGAAATACATTTTCACTGCAAAACCACGCAGCAGCAAAAACAACAAATAAAGCTTAATTAACAAGGCAAATACAAAAGTAAATATTTTGTGAGTGTTTGAATTATAAAAGAAGTGTCAGCTGATGTGTCCCTTGTTGTTGACGTCTTTCTCTTTCTCTCTAGCTTGCAGGTAGAGGTCTCATTAAAGGTAGAGACCACCTGATGTGGGTCCTGCTGCAGTTTATATCGGGAAGCATTCAGAAGAACGCCTTAGCCGACTTCCTGCCTGTCATGAAGCTCTTTGACCTGCTTTACCCAGAAAAAGAGGTGCACATCTGCCAAGAAATTATTTTGGTTTTACTACGATCATTATTACCGGTGCCCCGTTTTATTCTGTTATTTCTTGCCTTTTGTACTGTGTATCTTTTTGTTGGCAGCAGCTCCATCACATTTATTTTTGATTTCTCTCTCGCTCCAGTGTATTCCAGTTCCAGACATTAACAAGCCCCAGTCGACTCATTCCTTCGCCATGACCTGCATCTGGATCCACCTGAACCGCAAAGCTCAGAACGACAACTCCAAACTCCAGATACCAATACCACATTCTCTGAAACTACACCATGAGTATGCATCTTTAAACAACCGGACCAATATGGGCTATAGATCAATAAATACCTTAAAACTGCGCACCTCCACATGCAAGTGCTTCCCAACAACTGTACATTCATACAACGCCTTTCTGCTAATCTCCCTACCATGTCTTAGGTTTCTCCAGCAGTCGCTGCGTAACAAGACTCTGGGGATGTCCGATTACAAGATCGCCCTGCTGTGCAACGCCTACAGCACCAACTCAGAGTGCTTCACTCTGCCAATGGGCGTCCTGGTGGAGACCATCTATGGGAACGGATCAATGAGGATCAACCTGCCCGGCACCAACTGTATGGCATCAGGATCTGTCACCCCGCTGCCTATGAACCTGCTGGATTCACTCACAGTGCACGCAAAGATGAGGTAGATGTGCAGATGAATAAATTGAGTTTAAATATGTATACGTTGATGATTTTAAGAATGATAGACAATGACTTTAAACTTCTCTGTGTCCCACTCTGTTTGTCTGTCTGCCTCCAGTCTGATCCACAGTATTGCCACGCGGGTAATAAAGCTGGCCCAGGCCAAATCCAGCATTGCCCTGGCCCCTGCACTGGTAGAAACATACAGCAGACTGTTGGTCTACATGGAGATTGAGTCACTGGGCATCAAAGGATTCATCAGTGAGTCACTGAAACATGTTCATTTACTCAGAATGCAAAGAAAAAAAGGTTTAATTAACCACTTTGTCTTAATTATACAGTTAACAGGTCATAGTTTGAACCAGTGTAAAACAGGCTAGACTAACCTTTAGAAAAACAATCAAAAAATCTGTGAAGTTTTTATTAGAAGCCCAACTAATGATAATATTTTACCATTTAATATTTTTTCCTCAGTGTACCATGATTGACATGCATTACTATGCACATTTATAAGTATTTATTCACTTTTAAGTTCTTGCTTCAGCTACATTTGAGGTGGCAGCAGGATAATCTCAGTTATGCTTTTAAGTCTCTAAAACGCGCCTTTCTGAACATGAGCATGATCAAGAAAGAAATCTGGCACGTCTGTCAGCATCTCTTAGTCCAATTTATATTCAGTCATCACTGCTCCTCCTCTGTGTTGCATTTTGAGCAGATTGACTCAGAACATTTGAGTTATTCATGAATTCATCTCCCTTCAGGGCAGTGAACACATATTGAATAGTGTGACTCTGTCTGTCTGTTCAGGCCAGCTGCTGCCCAATGTGTTTAAGTGTCACGCGTGGGGAATCCTTCACACATTACTGGAGATGTTCAGCTACAGGATGCACCACATCCAGCCACACTACAGAGTCCAGCTGCTAAGTCATCTGCACAGTCTGGCGGCTGTACCTCAGACCAACCAGAATCAGCTGCATCTGTGGTAATGTGGAAGAACACTGTCACCTAAATCCAACATCATCCTCACATTGTACACACACTGTTTATATTGTGTCCACCTCCACTGATGGTGATAAAAAAAGAACTCAAAGGGAAAATCTTCATAATGACAATCTTGCTGTCTATGTCTCCTCCTCCAGTGTTGAGAGCACAGCTCTGCGGTTGATCACAGCCTTAGGGAGCTCTGAAGTGCAGCCACAGTTCACGCGCTTCCTCAACGACCCAAAGACGGTTCTGTCAGCTGAATCTGAGGAGCTGAACCGAGCCTTGATCCTCACCCTGGCCAGAGCCACACACGTCACTGGTAGCACTCTCAAATCTTTTCTTTTATTCGTAGTTGCTCTCTGTCTTTGTCTTTTACTTTTAGCTTTCCCTCGTATCTTGTTTTTTCTCTTCATTATGTGTTCTTCTGTGTAGATTTTTTCACGGGGTCCGACTCCATCCATGGGACTTGGTGTAAAGACATCCTCCAAACCATCATGAACTTCACGCCTCATAACTGGGCATCACACACACTCTCCTGCTTCCCTGCTCCACTACAGGTGCGCTGTGGCCACTGAGGCATGAATAAGACTGACGGATTCAAATCAGATGCATTCATCCAGTCTTAACAACCATCACCTCCCTCTTGTCCTCAGGCGTTCTTCAAACAGAACAACGTTCCTCAAGAGTCTCGATTCAACCTGAAGAAGAACGTGGAAGAGGAGTACAGAAAGTGGAAGTCCATGGCCAATGAGAATGACATCATTACCCACTTTTCCATGCAGGGATCACCCCCACTGTTCCTCTGTCTGCTGTGGAAGATGCTGCTGGAGACGGACCACATAAACCAGATAGGCTTCAGGTTTGACGTCATTATTTTATGTCCTACAGATATACCTTTGCAACCAGCAATTGTTTTTATTGTTGATTACTCTGTCGATCACTTTCTCGATTAATTTTATTAGTTGTTTGGTCTATAAAATGTTGAGCAGTATTTCCTACAGCCTAACATGATGTCCTCCAATGTCTCGTTACATCCACAACACAAAGATATTCAGTTTACTGTTATAGTGGAGTAAAGAAACTAGAAAATATTCATTTAAGAATCTGCTGTCAGAGTATTTTGACTTTATTTTCTGATAAAGGAAAAAATTAAAAGAAGATAAATTGGTTATCAATATAGTTGATTGATTTACTAGTTGTCAACTAATCAGTTAATTGCTGCAGCTCTAGTCACAGATATTGTGCAAACAGTGTCTTTAGAACATGTTCCTTTTCATGTTTTATCTTTGAACACCACTGGAAGTAATTAGGTTTCATGCTCATCACCAGAAACAAGATTGTCAAACGTCCACTTAAAAACAAATCTGTATGAATTGACTTACAAATTAATTTTTCTTACAGTACCAGTAACAGTCAGTGACACTCCTGGGTGTGTATTTATGAAGCATGTGTTAATAATGTGTCTCATCACTGATGTTCTGGCATTTTAACTTTTCCACTAATTAGCCCGAGGTGGGGCATTCCCGAGTCTCTAAATAACATTTGTAGTTAATTAATCCAGCGGGAGAAAACAGTGTTTCTGATGTTTCTGTCCCTCAGGGTCTTGGAGCGTATCGGGGCTCGTGCACTGGTGGCTCACGTGCGAACATTTGCAGATTTCCTTGTTTACGAGTTCTCGACATCTGCCGGCGGGCAGCAGCTAAACAAGTGCATTGAAATTCTCAACGACATGGTCTGGAAATACAACATCGTCACCCTGGACAGACTCATCCTGTGTCTGGTGAGGAGATACTTGCATACAGAGAAACATGTCTGCTGTTTGACACGGTCTAGTTGTCTCATTTCTCTTTTCCTCTCATCTTCATCCAGGCGATGCGCAGCCACGAGGGCAACGAGGCTCAAGTCTGTTACTTCATAATCCAGCTGCTGCTGCTGAAGCCCAACGACTTCAGGAACCGAGTTAATGATTTTGTCAAGGAGAACGCTCCTGAGCACTGGCTGCAGAGCGACTGGCACACCAAACACATGAGCTACCACAAGGTACACATGTAACAGAACCTTCCCTAATCATCCATCTCATTTTTAAAACACCTCAATCTGATCCGGGTCAGAACATTCAGTATTCTGCTGATTTTCTTTTTAACAGAAATACCCAGAGAAGCTGTACTTTGAGGGCCTTGCAGACCAAGTCAACCCCCCCATGCAGCTCCAGCCTCAGTACCTGCCCATCTACTTCGGCAACGTGTGCCTGCGCTTCCTGCCCGTCTTTGATATCGTCATCCACCGCTTCCTGGAGCTCCTCCCTGTCTCCAAGTCTCTGGAAACGCTCCTCGATCATCTTGGAGGCTTGTACAAGTTCCATGGTGAGTCTTAAAAAAAGGACTGCGTGAATGAAATGTCAAGACTATTGTTTGTGCGCACTGATGTAAAAATGATGTATGTGTTTGTGTGCAGACCGCCCAGTCACCTACCTCTACAACACACTTCACTACTACGAGCGACATCTGAGAGACAGAACCAATCTGAAGAGGAAGCTTGTGCACGCCATCATGTCGTCACTGAAGGTAGGCAGAGGAAGAAGAAAGAAACACACAGACATTATGTCACAACTTAAATTTATGCAGATATTAGATTAAATACTACATTTTACAAGCCTTGTTTACCAGCAAGGGTAGCAACGTTAAATTGAATTACAACTTTTTCATTATTTTGTATTATTTTATTTGTTTTATTTACATTCTTTTTCTTTTTAAGGACAACCGTACCCCAGGCTGGTGCCTGAGTGAAACCTACCTGAAGTTTGGCATGAACCCAAGAGAGGACAATGTATGGATCCCTGATGACACCTACTACTGCAAGCTGATTGGACGCCTGGTGGACAATATCCTTCATTAATCTCCCTCTGTTGGCGGATTTAATCCTTTACTGTTCTCTCTAACTGACCCTAATACTGGCTAATAAAAAGTCACAGGCCTCTGGGGCACCTGAATAATATATTTACCTTGCTGCCAATACTTGTAGTTTCCCCAAGTGCCTCTTTGCTTTAAAGGGACGTAGAAATAGCTTTTACATCTGTAGTTAATTCAATTTAAGGTTATTTTATTGCAGGCAATGTAGCTGTTGCATAGGGAAGAGTTACTGAAAACCAGATGGAAGTGTTTTATTCATTCATGCCCCTCCTCCAGTGACCTGTAGACCTCCTTAACTCTCTCTCTCTCACCCATGGCTGGCAAGTCACCCGGCCCCTTCCCCAACTGTGACTGGAGGTTCAATGAGTTCCCCAACCCTGCAGCCCACGCCCTGCACGTCACCTGTGTGGAGCTGATGGCTTTGGCCGTGCCGGGAAAAGATGTCGGGAATGCTTTGCTCAACGTTGTGTTGAAGAGGTGCGACAGACAAATGCTTAACCATCTTTAGACTGTTAACGGCTCTGATTGAGAAAAGATTGCTTTGAGCGTTGTGTGATTTTTGTCGTACTTTTTGCATGTGTGTTCTGGCGTTATAAGAGTTTATATTATTGATGAGTCACACAATGTTTTCTTTCACCTTTCAGCCAACCTCTGGTCCCCAGGGAGAGCATCATAGCTTGGATGAATGCCATTGGGCTTGTGATTACTGCACTTCCTGTAAGAGAAACAGTCCTTAGGAGATCATCACATTCTTTTACTGTTTTGATGAATAAGCATTGATTTTGTTCACTATGACCCACTTCCAGGAGCCCTACTGGATCGTTCTCCACGACCGCATTGTGTCTGTGATCAGCTCTCCGGCGCTGACGTCTGAGACAGAGTGGGCAGGTTGTCCCTTCGCCTTGCTGGACTTCACAGCCTGCCACCAGAGCTACAGTGAAATGAACTGCAGCTATGTGCTCGCATTAGCGCACGCTGTCTGGCACCACTCCTCCATCGGACAGCTGTCTCTTATCCCCAAGTAAGGAAGTTTCTTTTTATGCTCCTTTTTCACTCTTCATGTGCTCTTTGTGGCTCTGGTGTCATCATAAATGTGTGGCTGTGTGTGTGTGTGTGTGTGTGTAGATTCCTGTCAGAGACGCTGAAGCCCGTCGTCCAGACAGAGTTCCAGTTACTCTACGTGTATCACCTGGTGGGGCCGTTCCTGCAGCGCTTCCAGCAGGAGAGGACCCGATGCATGTTGGAGGTACGCAGAGAAGTTTGACCATAGATTATTAGATGGCAAAAGTAATGATTATTTATCTATCGATCTACTGATTATTATCCAAACGTCCACAGTTACGTCTTCAAATTGGTTATTTTGTCCTTACACTCACTTAAACACTCCTCAGTTACTGTCAGGAATGACAAAGAAAAGTGGCAAATCTTTACATTAAAGAAGCTGTAACCAGCAAATGTTTGAGACTTTTGCCTGAAAATTGAAAAAAACAAATTATAGATTATCAAAATAGATTATTTTATTTGACAAAACAAATTGTCAACCAATTTTTGCAGCTGTAAAAGTCTTGGATCTGCGTTAGGTATTATCAAATATTGCAATATTAGGGTTGGATACTAGTGTGATATTGCCTTGGCTTAAGTTCTAATAACAAGTGCAGCTAAAGATCTTAAGATTTATTTTTTTGTGTTAAGTTTTTACTTTGTGTATTTCAGATCGGTGTGGCCTTCTACGAGATGCTCCAGGCGGTGGACCAGCACTCCCAACATCTCAGCTACATGGATCCAATCTGTGACTTCCTCTATCACATCAAATACATGTACACTGGAGACAGCGTGAAGGAGCAGGTGAGGCTGTCTTCTATTAAACTACAGTAGACGGCAACAAGCTCGTACAGCAAAATAACAAACTGACATGAAACTAAAAATGGAGACGAATGGAGACCTACGCCACAAAGACTTCAGAGTCGGATGACATTTATGAACCGGCAGCCTTTTCGGGAGACAGTTTTCTGTTCCCAGTTTCCATTTATAGTTTGAATCTGTCACCTCCTGTGCAGTAAGACAACTCCCCACCAGGTCCAGACCTGACACCAGAGTTAATTAGAGATGATGAAGCTGTGGCTCTACTTTGTGCTTGAGGCTCAGACAAGTGTACTTAAAAATGACTTTTCAAGTAATTAATTTAACAGACAAAGCAGTTTTTGAACACTGACAGTAGACTTTACCTGAGCTATATGTTTTACAATTCGGGAGCTGTGATTAAATTAAGTGATGTTACAGAATGTGATTTGTGTTGACTTGGTTACAAACACCAGAACAGAATCATGTTGTTCTTCCCTGAACTGATGTAGTTTCTCTCTCTCCCTCACTTCTACCCGTTGTCATCATCTTGTCTCTGTTTCTTTTTCTCCCCAGGTGGAGAAAATCATCATGACTTTACGTCCGGCCATGAAGCTGCGCCTGCGCTTCATCACACACAGCAGCATCGTAGAGACTTCATCGCTGGCTGCCACCGCCACCTCCGCCTCCTCCTCCACCTCCTCCTCCTCCACCCCTCAGCCGTCCACCTCCTCGCTCTCATCATCCTCCGCCGCCGCCTCGCCCTCCTCCACACAGCACACACACACACCTATGTAGGCGACTTATCTCACCACAGTCGTGACAACTTGACTTTTACATGTGACCACATCACAGACTGTTATATTTTGTGTTTTTGAAACATTTATGCCATGACGTTGTTCTGCTTGACTTGGATTAATTATGCCTATTATACTTTCATAAACAATAACCATGGAGATGATACTTTGAGAGATGAGACTGAATCTTGTTCATGAGTGTGTAAAAATTTGTTTTGCTCTCCAGGAAACTCTCAAAATGAATCATGAACAGAATTCAGAGGTACTGATACATTCAGAAGTCTTTGAAGTGGAGAATCTCTCGCTCTGCCGCGTTCAAGGTCACAAATACACAGAATTTCTCATTGCTATCATGCCATCTGTTTTATTTTTCTGTTTGTAGTCAATTTTTATATTGTACATTATGACTCTTCATTAAAAAAAGATTTTGGTAATCTGGGTTCAGCTCTTTATTGATGGTTCTTCAGCCTCCGTCATTCCCGGTTAGCGTTTTTCAAAACACCTGTCATCCCTGAACTAATCCACCCAAAATCTGTTAACCATTTTTATAACAGGTGTCTCTCCTTGGCTGGTTTTCCGTGTTGCTCTGGAGTCGTGATATCCTGTGGTGTGAGCGCGACAGCGTCTCTGTCAGGCCAGCTTATACTCATCTCACACGCTGAAGAAACACCTTTTTCTTTAGGTGAGTCACGCTGAGGCAGGTCATGACACAGATGATCCCAATTTCTGAGACAGCAGCTCTTCGTTTCTGTGTCACAGAAATACAAAAACATTCTAACTGAGGCCAGTAGGGGGAGTTGAACATTTAAAGTTGCCTTTTGTTACTGGAGCACAGAAAGAGAAACATTATTGACCCCAGTAGCCCCATTAGGTTTTATTTTCCTGTCTCTCTGCCACAGGGATATCTTGGAAACATCTGAGCAGATTTTCACTGGTGGAACGGCCAGTTCTTAGCCAAGAACACTTAGGAGTTTTGGCAGTGAGTTGGATCTGGGATTTTTGCCATTTGACAATTGGAAATGGAGCTAACGGTGAGAGAAAGGCTTGATACCAAATCCAGGGGATATATGTTTCTCCAGTCAGTAAATCAAATTATAATTGAAGTGGTGGCTTTGGGGTTTTTTTGAAAACTGGAGAGTTGAGCCATCGATGATGCTCTCATTCTGCCAGAAATGGTTCGTTTTGTCAAATCCGTTGAATTCTCCGATGTTGTGGATGAAGTTAAGAACCAGTCATTTTTTGCTCAAGAAGCCAACCCTATCGGAAACTGTCAAGCTCTGTGTTGTGAAAAAAGGAAAAGGAAAAACTGAGTAATTTAGCACCAGATTACCTGAAAAGCAGTATTTTTATCATGTCAAATCTGTGTCGCCGCTAAAGTAAATCAAGTAAATGAGTGCGGCACAATCAACATCACTAAGAGACTTTGCTAACATCTCTGTGAGACTACTGATGTAAACGTCATAACATCATAACTGTTCATTATTTATGTTCTTTTGATGATTTAAGTTAAAATACTTACATACCGCACCTTTAATACATGACTATATATATGTTAATGTTGTGAAGCGATCGGCCAGTTTTCCAGTTTAAATTGTTTTATTTAATCATGAAGCTGTAAGGACCAAACATGGATGTCTAATTTCCATGTGAGGACGAACCTCCTCTCTGTATAATCAAGTCTCACCTGAGAGGCTCCTGAGTGAGGCTGAAGTCTCTCTGTGAACTCTTCATCCTCTCAAGTTAGCCAGTTAAGAGCTAGACTCTATTTTGTGTCTCTGCTCGATACTTAACAGAGTGTATCACTGCAACTCCGAGGTCTATTTGAATAATGAATGTGTCATAATAAAGGAAACATTTGAAATATTTGTTCAGATTGTAAAGATAAGTAAATACGTCCCTCGGTCCACAATTTTATTATGAATGTCCCTGAGGAATGAAGCAGCTGCAGCAAAACATCTGAGCATCACCTCTGCCAACTTCGAGGCTAATAAAGTGAATCAGAACAAAATTAGAGAGGTTTCAGTCCAGAGCACTCGGGCAGAATCTCCAAATGTGCCATTTTGGCACATTTTGGCGCCATCTGTTCCATTTAAAATTTCTCAGGTACCAAATAATGTATTTCACTTACGTTACCATAGGTGTTCAAAAATATCCCAGTTGTGTTTTGCTTGGGCTTAACAGGTTAAAGGCTGATATTATTTTTCTCATTGAAGAAAATCAATTAAGTGAAATCCCGTAATCGATCATTCCTACTCAACCAATCTCAATTGCATCTTCACTGGGTCAGCGGTTAAGTGAATTATGCGAACATTATGCGAGCTGTTACTTAAGTACATTAGAGACCAGGACATCTCCTGTGATTTCCATCGAGATGACAGTGCAAATTGAGCTCCTAGTCGTCCTCGCTTGTGGTTTAAAAAGCGAGCGGCTCCATGTTGAGAAACATTGATTTTAGCTCTTTCGAACATGAAGCTTGATATCATTATTCCTCTTCATTAAAGTTTCATGCATACTAGGTCAACTGTGACTTAATCACATCACAGCTCATGCCATGTACTCTGGGCGTTTTAATCCCATTCTGCTTTCTCTGTGTGTGTGTGTGTGTGTATGAGTCATAACATGTTCTCCGTATAAGGCCCGGCTCAGATGTAGGTCATCCTATATACTGTTGGCCCCCGTGGCTTACCCTTTAAACTCTGGCCCTAAATGTGGTGTGACAACACGTTGGCCTGTTTGATGTGAATGCTCGGCTAGTTTCATATCGCAGCATGGTCGAGTAAAGCTGTCGTCACATATGTGTGTCACTGTTTCAGCTCTGCTAGCGTCGCGTGGGAAGCCCCGGGTTTATATATAGCATGGCTGTATATAAGGCTGAGCTGGAGCTGTGGACCGACAGGTTTCCTGCATGAATGTGTCATCCTGTATTGATTGTGGACTCAAAAAAAATCATCCGTTCCGTTCTTCTCACTTGAACTTCCTCATCTTCATTGTTCGAGTTTCAGTCCCAGAAGTCGAAACATTTTTATTCTCATGTGTGCACATCAGATAAAATTCCTGCGCAAATACACAGCGAGAGAAAACGTCTATGAAAATGTTTTCCAGTAAAAGATTACCGCCTCCCACTCACAACCAAAATACACGCGAAGAGGAGATGACTCTTTCACAAACTCATCTAGGTCTCCGAGCCACGCTTTGGAAACATTGGTAGTAATTTATTACACCGCCTTGTTAAAGTCGGCGGATACGCATCAGGCCTGCAGGACTGAAAGAAGAGCGTTGAAGCAACACATCATTTAAATGCCTAAAATGATTTCAGTGAAAAAGAAGACCGGAAAGAAAGTGAATCGACGTACCACAAGTAGTTTTTGCTACTTCCGCCACTCTACAGGACATGAATCACCACATATGCTACATAGTTTAGAGGGCATGCAATTTATTTATTCAAAATCGTGCTGCCAGCAAACTTTATCGTGGATATTTATCATTCCACTGCTTTCAGACTTCATTCTTCTCTGATAAAACAGCCTCAGTTTACATCCTTAGCTAATTGATTTTATGCTGCAGTTACAGTCGTAAACAATTTTCCCCAGATTAAAGTGACGGTGTCTTTGGCCTCTTTTGTTTATTTCACCCACAAAAAGCCACAAGCATACACACACACACGCACACACACACACACACACACATGCACATGCACGAGCGAGCACACAGCCACACAGCCTTGTAAAGTCGATACCGCAATCACACACAGTTAGCACACTCAAGCATTTCCTCCGTCCTTCCTTCACATTCAATTATTGCTAAATGGGAAGCTCTGAGCTAAACACACAAACACAGAGCACTCAGTTTTCTCGTCTGAGGTTGTCATGGTTACAGGGTGCATCTGGTGGGTGGGTGGGGGGGGATGAGATGAGTGCATCCCCGGTGTTCGTCTTGATCTCTAAGTGTATCTGTGTGTGTGTGTGTGTGTGGCGCAGGTGATGGTCTCCTGACCCCATCATCCTGAATCTCATCTGGCGATCTTATTTTCTGTGACGAGGACCGCAGACACGGAGCAGAGGATGATGGGTGGTGGTGGGGGGTGGACAGGTGTGAAGAGAAGGGGAGGAAAGTGGAGAGGACTGATGGGGTGGGAAAAGTGACAGCAGTGAGTGTGGTGTTGTTTTTCATCCTTCCCGGCACACAATTGCTGAACGACACACCTGTTGTACGTTGGATTGCACTCAAATCAGAGCAGAAATCAGGCTAAGATGGGATTCGTCTTACAGGTGTGTCTTTGTGTGCGTGTGTGTGTGTGTTTGAAGAATGCAGAAAGGATTATAATGATGCCAGAGAGGAAGCAATTACTGACATAATTATCATTAACCGCACAGTAATTAGGATTACTGTGGAGGACGGAGACAGATGGACAAGGACGAAGAGAGCAGCAACAGGTTGTGTGCACTGTCTGCACTCAGTGACACACATGTTGATAGTGTCCACTTAAAGACAACAATCACAGTTGAAGTGTTGAATAGAAATGCAGTAATACGCTGTAAAGAAATAAGCAATCTGTACAAATCCAAGAAATCTATAGACCCAAAAGCCCAAGTGGTCAAAGACAAGCCACAGATTTTTATCATTTTTGAGTTGTGTACTTATATTAATATTAACCCAAAGAAAAGAGAAATCAAACATTTTCATTTTCAGATAGTTTCATTTGGTTCCAAGTCGACACTTCCGGTCAGTCGCCAAACGAAATCTAACTTGAAGTGAATTAAGCTAAAACATTACCTCGTCTGTGAACAGTCAGATTGATTTTCAGCATCAGCAAAGGTGGTTGTTAAATGGTATTCGCCCACAGTGAGGCCAGTTTTACCACAGGATCATGTGTTCATTTGACCCAAACAGCCATATTACATTTTCAGTCACAAGATAGCGAGCAGTGACACAAACTGACAGTGTTTGTAAGCTCACCAGAGACTCCGGCTCTCTCTCTCACTCTCCTCTTTTCCTCACTCCTCTCTCTATTTGCATTCAAGTGGTAAAGTACGTTTTCTCTACAGTTCCCGGTCAACGTTACAGTACAAAAACACCCCGACAGTAGAGGTCAGCTCCTCAGATCGCTGCTGCAAGAAGCAAAAAGGGGACTGAGTATCCACTTCTTGATCACAAAAGCTAGAAATTCATGTGTTCTCCTTTCGTCAGTAAATGACTCCGGATCCGGTATCTGGGTTTATTCCTCCAGAATTTCTGGCTCTGCACCCGACTTTCTCCTCCAGAGGCCCTTCTCGCACAATATTCGGTAACATCTTTTATTCTGATGATCGAAAGTTATTGCAGGACTGGAAGGAATATATTTTATCATAGAGTGACGACATCCTTGCACTTTTTGTTACATAAAAACTTGAATTTAATAAATAATACATTTACAGCGCTGTCCATGGTGCTGAAGTAGCAGATGGATTTGTTTGGACTTGGATCTGTAATTGTCTCTGAAGTATATACAATAAGTTCTATACTGTATCCTTGCCTTTTTTTATAGAGTGCTGGTAGATAAGTAGCAACGTGAACTCCCAACATTGCTGCTGGAAGAATTCCTGTAATATTCAGTAGATCATTCGGTAGCATCTGTGCTGCTGACAGGCCACCATCAGATCCAGGCACCTCTATGTAACCGAATAATTCAGGAGGGACACGACAACAGATGTCTGCTGTAACGTGGGAATGGAAAAAGTTAATGTCAGAGTCAAACCTGCACTGACTGCTCCGCGCTCAGCTGCTGGAGTTACATAAATCAAAGCAGAGTTCATGGTGTGTTTTGAATGTTTAATATCCACATCCAGTAGGACCTCACAAAATATGTATTTAGCCCGACAGCAGTTATTAGATTTAAATTATAATCACTATTAAAATATACAGACTCAGGCTAGGTTTCTGGGGGTGTGTGTGGGCAGAGGCGGCTCCCATTGGGCCATCCTCCCCTGTTGAAAATGATCCAATCACAGACCAACTATTATACATTTCGTACAATTGTGCCAACACTGAACGTGCAGAGCAGCGGCAGAGATCCATCATTTCCACGCTAATGTAAACGGCTCTGTGCTCTGTAGATTACTGATTGCCAGCAGCGTGTCTCCGGCTGATTACAAAAACTTTTAAATCCATTACACACACAGAATAACGCCGTGCAGTTATCAGTGAACTGATGAAGGAAAAGAAAAAGAAAAAGAGACTGGACCCATGGAAGCGTGTTGAATTAAATGTAGGATGGATACAGCGGAATATAAGGATCGGAGAACAAAGGATTTATTTTTGTCCTGAGCTGACGCACTGACTGCTGCCTTAATCATCACACTGCACATTTCCATCTGAACACACACACACACACTCGGCTAAGCAGATACTAAAAGTGAGTTATAGGTGTTTTGTTTTATTGTTTTTTTTTCCCGGTGCTTAGTCAGAGCTCACTCAAGTGAGTGCTGGTGACTAATTTCTGTGACTGTGAACCATTTTGAATTCACTTTGAAGGAGTCCCACCTGCCTTGCAGCGTGTGTGTGTGTGTGTGTGTGTGTGTGTGTGTGTGTGTATGTGTGTGTGTGTGTGTGTGTATGTGTGTGTGTGTGTGTGTGTGTGTGTGTGTGTGTGTATGTGTGTGTGTGTGTGTGTGTGGCCAGATGGTGTGATGATAAAGAGAATGGGCAACATCCTCACCTTCATCGCTGCTGATTAAGAGAGAACAACATCCTCAGTCCTCCGCCGTTGCTAGGTGAGTTTTCAGGATGAAAGGTGCTCGGGGACGAATTGGACATTTTGAACAATGGAAATCAGCAACATTGTTCTGAAGAAATGGAGATTATTTGGCAGAACACTGGGAGGGAAATGACAAAGTCGGACGTGCAGATGGTGGAAAACACCACAATGTGACAGAAGCCTGCCCTGAGAGTCTGTTTCTTCTTTTTGTTGCTGAGTTCATTTCTGACCAGAACGGCCTGAGCAGGGTGTGTTTGTCTGTTCACAAGAGGTTTGGGTCTATTTGGAGCCTCGGCGCAGCTGCTGTGCATCACTGAAGCATCCCTAACTATGGTAAACACTTCTCTGTGGGTGCACTCTGGCCATTTGTGGCTTTGGAAGTTTCTTCTGCAGCATCAACTGTTATACAGCGGCTGTTATTCGCTGATACTAGATGTGTGTTTGTGTGTGTGTGTGTGTGTGTGTGTGTGTGTGCCTGCGCTGCGTGGGTGGGAATGTTTGGTTACATTTGCAAGTGTGTGTCTCGCTAATAGGGACAAAATCTTTTGAGCAGCTTTTATGAATCTGTATGTTCTGGTCACAGTGACTCCCAATTGAGGCAAAGCAGAGAAAGGATTATTATTTCAGATCCAATTCTTCGTGCCCGCATCAAGGACATTTCGCATTGCTCACAGTGCTTCACCAGATGCATTTACACATTTAAAAAAAAAAACAGAATAGCAGCCTTGTGCTCGTTCACACATGTATCACACCCTCAGACACACACAGGATGTTCGCAGAGCAATTAGCCGGCGTCAATCAAATTACAATTATTAACATAAATCTCAGATCGAGGCTTTCAGACACACAATTACTGAGATGACGTATCGATAAATCCTCCGCTTCCTCTTTGTATGTCACCGTGTTCCTGTTCTTAATGACCGGGCTCATAATGCCACAATCAGAGCCCAGAATCAGAACATACAAGCAGTTTTTCATTCATCAGAAATCACTTTACACCACAGCCCAACCATTTTTCAAAACACAGTGCTGTTGTTTTTTTTTTTTCATTTCTGCCTTCCAGGCACTGGCATAAAAATTACCCTGCAATGTTTTGTAACTGGCTTCTCAGTGAGCGTGCATCCTTTTTTTAATTAGTTTTTCAGTGTTAAATCATTGTCACGATTTGCTGATGTCGCTGCTGAGATTGTTTTGAAATATCATATCTGTGGATTCAGTGCTTGCAGCTCAACAACTCTAAGAAGACCTGTTGTGCTTCCTCTTTTTTTCCTTTCCTTCAGTGTTTCATAAATGTTTCTCGTGCATCTAAAAGGTTTTGACAATTTAAAAGGTCAAAGTCGTCACCAGCAGGAGCTCCTCTCTCCCACAGAAAACACCGTTCCTGGTTTGGCATGTAAAAATCGATTTAGCACGGCTGCTCTGTTGTTGTTAGCGGTGCTGGCTCAGGCGTGTCTGAGCTGACCAATCAGAGGAGAAGGGGGGCAACCTTGAAGAGACGGGAGTTAAAACAGTATGAGAAAAATGATGCTTGTTTTTTGGGGCATTAAACAAGTACAACCTTTTCTAGAAGTAACCTAAAGTACAATTATGAACCTGAAAATGAGCATAATGTCCACTTTAAGTCATGAATGAATCTTGTTAGCAACCTCTTTATTTTAAGATGGTATGTAAGAGTTTCAGATGAGCACCTGAACACACCAACCAAGAAGTGTTTTCAGCACAGCAGGTGTATGAAGTTAGAACAAAAATAGATTATCATGGTTGGAAGGGGACCAAAACAGTTCTGGACTTAGACAAAATAAAATCAAAGACTTAACTACACAAAAAGAATAAAATACACGACAGTAAGGATACGAACAATGACGTTCATAACAACATGTCGAGTGGTGGAGAGAAGTGGTTTGAAAGATGTCCTCGCTTCTGCGAGCTTCAAATCTTCATGCAGGGCGTTGCAGAGCCCAGGGGATCTGACAATAAAAGCACGGTCAGCTTTCAGTCTTGAGCTGGGACTTAAGAACAGCGAACAGAGCTCTGCCCGAGGATCTGAAACTGAGCTCTGGCACAGAAACCCAGCAGTATAACAGGGAGCTAAACCATGAAGTGCTTGAAAGATCTTCAGTAGAATATTAAAATCAATAGTGAAACTGACAGATAACGAGGGAAGAGAGGTTATATCTGGGATGACACCATCTCGTCAGTAAGTGTTTGTTTAAAGCCAAGCAGCTGGGTTTTTTGCTCTTGTGAGATATTCTTCGGCTTGACCCTGAATGCGACGACCCAGTAACTCTAACCGGGGAATACATCAGCATGATGAAACGGCTTCTTGAGATCAGACAAAGAGAGAGAAATTGATAAAAAATTCTTTCGTAATTTGTTTTTCAAATTAAAGGCCACCAGAATGATTATCCTGAAGGTCTGACATTTGCAAAAAGAGAGCTGAGATTTGTCTTAAAGATATTGTATGATGTGTTTCAGCTGTGTAACAGTGCTGCATACTGAGTTTTGTATTAGTGCCTATTGTGTCCCAGAGGCACTGTGTCCACAAGGATTAACCGAGGCCCAAGGAAGGGGCCTTGCGGTCAGCCACAGATCAGAGGGGCTACTGAGGAGGAGGAATCCTAGTCCTATTGTGCATGAATATTGCAATAAAGCTGGTTTAACGTGACCTCACACGGGGCACCATTGTTGGGATTGATGATAGGGAGTTAGAAATGCCATACCTGTCCTACCATCAATACCAACAATGGTGCCCCGTATGAGGCCACCTTAATCCACCTTTATTGCAATATTTATGCACAATAATCCAGAATGATTTACTGTCCAACACTGAAAATGTTTTCTGTGATGAGTACCGGTCTTTTTCAAGGCAGCCCAACAGAATAAAATGATCAACAAGTGTGTTTAAAGTGGGCTGAAATGGAGAAGAATACAAATCAAACAATGTCCAGAAGCCGCTGTGAGTAAAACATCTTGTGTGACTCGAGTCAGTGCAGTTTGGGCTGCTGCATGCTCAACGTGATGGGTTGTTTCTGCATCTCACAGAAGCAACTGCGAGTTGATGTTAATATTGAACCGGCTTGGAATGAAACCAAAGTTTCCCCTGAAGGCAGGCAATCAATTGAGTGAGGCTAAGTGTACTCGAATTTGTAGCTAATGAGCCAATACAAAGCCTTCATTAACGTCCTTTAGTCTGTTGTTGTGGCTCAAGGAGAAGCCAAATGGAGTCTGGATTTACATGCACACTGATTATCTTATTTAAATTATACCCAGACTCTGAGAAATAACATAACATTTAGTTGAAGTGTGTATGACGTCAGTTTATTCTCTCATTCTAATTTGATTTATCTTTAAAAGTCATATAAAAATAAAAAAAATCATGGAGACTAATCATTAAAAAATACATCTACAGAGCTTGTAGAAAGGTACAGAAAAAGGACTCATATGTTGACCCCAAAAGTGCAACAGAAAGAAAAGGCAACTTATTTAAGCTGTTTCCTGTGAAGCCAAACAAATCATGTTATTTGAACTCTTGTTTGAAGGGGACTTTGAAGGACAGTCTACAATGTTATCTCATTAGGTGATCATGACACGGATACAGACAGGGACAGATAGGGAATGACTCTGGTCATGGTTGGCCTTGATCCCAGGACCACTTGGACAGCCCATAATAGTGTAAAAATGACCTAATGATCAAATCTGTTCTCTGCATTTTGTGGAATATGTGTGCACGTATTAATCTTGGGCATAATGTAAAATTCATGTTTGCATCCTTTCTTGTAAATCCCGTTAGACATTAGTATGCAGTTTGAATCTTGTGGGAGTGGTGGACCCCGCCAGCAACAAAGGAGACTCCTACATACAGAGGCAATTACAAAATGCAAATACCTTGAATGGCTGTTGTTTGAAAAAAAAAAAAAAAAAATGCAGACCATGAATAGCATCAAATAAAGTGTCCTGATGCAGTGAATCTCTAAAGGATGATTGATTTAGGGAGCTGTGGAGCTTATCAGTACAAACTGATCCGCCTGATATCCTGCTGAGTAAGAAAGAAAACAGAGAAAGAAGCTCAACTGTATGCAGCTGCTTTTAAGTGTCATGCACACACCAACAGAGAACCCATACACAAAAATCAATATTAGTTCAAATGCAGAAAACAAATAGCCGCCACACATTTCCCCGCCATGCACAAACACATTTCAGTCAAATGGACTGATAGCACTCGTCGTGTCTTGTCAAAGCTCACAAACACTTTCTTCTGATGGGTTTAAAAAAAAAAAACACACAGCGCCTGACCTCTCTCACTCTGCACCTTCCTTTTATTCACTCAACCTGCTTCAAAATCTGCCGGATGGAAATTCAATTCATTAAAACGAGTGCTGCTCGTCAGTGCCCGCGTCTGTGCACTTTGACCCACTGCTGTGCTTTTGTTATGCTTAATTTATTGTGTTTATGTGTGTAATGGACCGCTGATGTGTGTGACGCGTTTCTGCTGATGTGCTGAGAGAAAACAACACCAGCTCTGTTTGTCATCTCTACACCTGAGCTTTTATTGTGATGCGGATCAGGTTTTCTTTTATGTTTACAGGCGTCCTGGGGCATTCATTCAAAGTATAACAACATATACTTCAGAGGCTGATGGGACCAATCTCCTTTTTTGGTGTCCCCAGCCATCGGAGCCCTTACTACGTAACCCAAACATCACTTGAAGTGTGACTTACAAACCATCAATCAGTGCTTGTGTTTTGGACCCACCTGTCAGCAGGTGTTTATCAACGCAAATGAACAGAACGTGGCTATTGGGGTAATTTAGGAAAGTGTTTATTACAGTTTTGTCAGTCCATCGTATACAGAGTCATTTATCACAACTGAAGCCTGTGAGGCTAATTGTTCCACTAAACACTCTGTAGTCACATTTATCAAAAGCAACACAATATAAAAACACCCTGTTACAATAAAATGTCCAGGATTTAAAATGCTGGTGTAAGTAAAAAACAGAAGTAGGCAGGATTGACATGGAGCTTATTTTTCTACCGTGTGTAGGCTTCTACTGGCTGTTTTACCTTATGCAACACATCATACTGTATTTTAACTCAGTTGTCAGGACAGTGTAGTGAGAGCTAGATCAAAGAATAGATACTGCTGTTGTGTTGGGTAAAGCAAGCAGTGGATTTGGTTTTTTCATAAAGACTGGAAAGATGTGGAAACTGTTAGTATTACTGTCTCCAGCACCAGGTTTTACCTCCACCAATGACATTATGTTTTCACCAATATCCATTTGTTGGTTGGTTGGCTGGTTGGTTGATTGGTTGGTCGGTCGGCTGGATTACACAAACACAAAACAAAAGGCAAGCTTTATTCAATAAAGCTGTTAACTAAAGTCCAATTAAAAACAAAATTCAAAGTCCAAACACAAAAGCTAAATAAACAAAGTAGGAATCTAAAAAACCCAAAGTACAAACCAGTAATAACAAAAAATAAAGACACAGGAACCCAAGACCAAAACTGGACATGTTGTCCTTGTATGTTAAAAACAAAAGGCAAAACACAAAATAAAACAGGAAATTACAAACCGTAAACTCAAATTGTGACATTATCTAAGGATATTGAACAGTTAGAAAAAAATAGTCAGTATCAAATACCTGTTTTGTTTGTCATTAATTGTTTTATGCCATTGGTTTTTACTTCAGTACACAAATAGGCTGATAAATTGTCCTCAGGTGAGAAACATTTATCACTCAGAGTATTTAAATTATTAATTACATTACAATATTGTACATAACCCCCCAAAATTCCAGCGTCTCAGTTTTTCTAATGACTGTATTTTATCACTCGAGTAGCTAGACACACAGTTCTCCAGTTAAAACCAATGTGGAGCTTCACTGGCAGTTAAAGAGGGAGCTGTAACTGTAACAGTGACAGGGAGCATCATTCTCCCTAATAGATTCTGTGTATCTGTATGTGGGTGAGCAGGGGGGGGGGGGGGGGGGGTTAGCTCGTTCATATTCCAGTCGTGTTTGAGTCACCTTGCAGTCGCGGCTCGTCGTCACAAAAAGGAGCTTCCCCTCCCCCTCCCTCCGCCTGCCCTTTAATTTCTTCAAACTATTATCGTGATAATTGCTGGCCTTCAGCCCACAGCCTTGGGGAGATGGTTTCTATTTTTATTTCTTTATTATTACAGCATACAGTGTGTGTGTGTGTGTGTGTGTGTGTGTCTAGATTTGGCACTTGCAGGAGAAAAAAAAGAAAAAAGTGAGATCCATGAGGTGATGAGCTGACCAGACACACAGGAAATTGAGCTTGCTTACTCACTCACTCTTTCTATTTATCTCGACCACACATGCGCACACACACACATATGCGCGTGCGCACACACACACACACACACACACACACACACACACACACACACTTTCTCATATATTCTCACAAAAACATGGATCCAGTGAGGCAGATGGTTCCGTGAGCCGAGACAAAAATAGAAAAAGAGACAAGAGGGTGAAAGGCAAGAAGAAAAAGAAAAAAAAAGAGAGGAGAGTATTTTGTCTTTTGGAGCAAAAGCAGAGAACAACCCTGTGGGCTTCACACAAACACACACACATACACACACACACACATGTCAACATTCATACACACTGCATAATACATCAGAGGCACATGGTTGTTTGTGGACGTTGGACAAGTTTTTGTTTTTCGCTGCTTATAAAAAAATGACAAATGCCAGTGACTTTGCTTTTGTATCTAAGTGAGTATCTACTTACATTAAAACTACAAAAATATGTAACTGGAATAAAGAAAGATATAAAATAGATTTAAGTTCCTGTGCACCCACAAAACCCTGGCTCCTACACATCCCCCAGTGCCACTCTTCCTCCTTGATTAACTGAGATAACCCTGATATCACCATCAAAGATATATTGTCAGATCTTAAAAAAAGCTCCTTGGAGAGCTACAGTGATGTTAAACAGCACTACATGTGACCTTTTTAGTGTAAAATCCTTGGAGCGCACCTTAAATTGTGCTCTGCCGGTGAGTTTGACATCTAAGGTGTTCTGCCAGAGAACCACAGGAGGATCTCTGGGTAAAATATTCAAGGTTAAATGGACAGTAAACACCGCTTTAATAAGCACCTTCCTATTCTAATTTTGCTCTCTCGCCAAAGAAGAGACATGAATATTCAGCATAGAGTGACATTAACGACCCCCATTTATAATGTGACACAGCAGGTATGAAGGGCGAACAAGTCACACTGAGATGCTCTCACTGAATATTTTACACGGCCTCAGCAAACGAGGTGGCAGCGTCAATCATCAAACCGACAACCCAGAGAGTCATTTAAAAAAAAACAGAAAATAACATTTTGTGATGAAATTGCAAAACACCAAACTGACTTATCAACCCTGAAAAACATGTTGATAGAGTTGTAATGATGTCTCCTATCCACATCGCATCCATGTTGATTAGATGAAATTCATCTGCTGGTGTAAATCACAGGATGAGGATCGTTGATATCTAATCCAGGAGCGCCTAAATTTGTTCCATCGAAGGGTCAAAACTGATGCTTCTGGTGGACCATGAGCCAAAAGCAAACACTTATCTAATTGTTGAAGGTCTCATAAAGTAGTGAGATTTTCATGTCTTAATTTTTTTTGTTTTAAAGGAGGTCCAGAACAATCTGAAGAGAAATGCAGACATGTATTCAGAAACTGCTTCTGTAAAGGAGCTGTCATGTAAGGTTGTGATGTCATCACCCTCAGCCACGCCCACAACACAGTCAGGGTTGGGAGGGTTCTGTAAAAAATTGTATTCCGATAAAACTGATTACATAAAATAATGATTTATGAACTTGATTACTTTGTTACTTTGGATTACCTCAGTACCAAAAATATGCAAATAAAGACTTACAAGAGTCTGTGTTCTGTAATGGTAATCCTGTTAACAGTCTCCTTTGTCACTAAATGTATCTGTAATCTAATTAAAAACATTTTCTGTAACTTTACCAGAATATAGTTACCTTTTTTAAGTATCCTGATCATGTAATTCTGTTACATGAATTCTATCACTCCCCAAGCCTGGCCATGGTTGCAGGAAACACTTGAAGAGATGAGGCAGAAACATGGTGGGCAGGGCTTGTTCAGACCTGTGACAGCCAACCAATCAGAGCAGAGGGAGCTTCTTTGGATGTAAAAGACACAAGATATAAAAACGGAGCGTTCAGACAGAAAGAGAAAATTAGAAAATGAGAATGAGATACTATCAACAAAAAACACAGGATGAAGTAAAGTCTTTTTCTTTTTCTTTGTTTGTTTGTGAGAAACATTTGGCCTTAAATCAAACGTTATGGTAGTCTAGCTTTGGCGCGTGATCAAGTCAATTATTTCTTGGCCTAATGTTAATCAGCTCCTTAAAATAAACTCCTTGTTAAAGATATTCAAGAGACAAACTGAGTGAAACAAAACCTCCATAGCAAATATAATAAATCTACATTCTGCACTCTGATGCCCGGATTTGTAAGATGGAGAAACCCTGAGCTCCAAAGTGGAGTGTTTTTATTTCTTCTTAATTAAATCTCTTTTTAGAAGAGTCCCATTGAGATTAGAAATCTCTATTTCAAGGGAGACCTGGCCAAGACCGTCAGCAGCTTGAAAAGAACATTATTACACTATTACATTGTTACACTAATTTGAACAAAATACAGCAAACAAGCAAAGACAAAAATTCAAGGAATCAGTGTGCTTGCAGCTGACCTCTAATACCTGCTGACTCCAACACGTGACATGAACGCAGCAGAACGAGAGATGTGACTCAGAGACGAGGGCTGTAAAAGGGCGTCGGCTGGAGAGCAAACTCCAAGAACATCAATCTATCGGTTCATTTGGATCATGATGGACTGCTGATTAAACATTTGCCCTCTGTCCACCCCTCCGCCTATAGTCTGTAGTTAAATCATAATGCCCTCGACAGTCAGAGTTGGCAGGCTGTTAATTATCTACGAGTTCTGACGACTCGCACTGAATCTGCACCCATCACCACATCACCTACAGCTCAGACTAAATGACTAAATCATCGTGTCAGCTGTGCGGAAATACTTTAAGTGATTCAACAGATTCGCACATTATGAGGGAAGCTGTGAAATAAAAGAGCTAGCAGGGAATCACGTTGGTAACACCCTCATGACCTCGTTTCACACCGACTTCATCTGGTTTTATTTTAAAGGTGATCTTCACAATGGAAGTAAAAGCGCAAGAAAAAATACAAAACAGAGTAGCACTTTGAATTAGGGTACAATAATTAACCGCTGACTGCATTTTAGTAGCATTTTGGCTCTTAATTAGCCATAATAAAGCACTTTAACGCCTCATTCTCCAACTACCTCATCCTCAATAACCTCCTGATCACTGCTTATCGACAATGAGGAGGGAAGTTGTTGTACATGAGTTACGATCTTGATATAGTGCGGCTGGGGTGACGTATTTATCCATAGAGAATGTCATATCGACTACACTCCACTCAGCCTTCTTCCTTGAATATTTCAATTGGAGTATTGCAGAGAAATAAGCTCTTTGGCAAACACTAGATTGTGACAGTTGCACTCTTTGTCCAGCAAGTTAATCCTCACAAATGCGATCATCGGATGTAAAAAACAAACATTCGGTTATCAACAAGCTACATCACAGCCGCATGACTTCAGTGTCACCACCACTCAGCTTCCTACTACACTAAACTTTAAATCCATACACTTTTGTTTAAACAAAACTTAAACTGTAAACTGATCCATCCACAAGTTGTAAAGTTAGAGTTGGAACAATTTGCAACTGAACTAGTGAGTAGATGAGCTTCCACGTTCGGCACGATGTACCTGACAACTGTTGTAGTCTTATTAATTCACTTGTGAGCAACCACTTTTTTTAAGATACCTTGAAACTTTAAAACTTTAAAACTCAAATGTGACGCATCAACTTAAAATATCTTAAGCTTGTGTTAACTGCAGGCCTTAATCCAGGTATCTAACCAAAAACCCTTTGACTTAGAGACTCATTGGCTCCAGAGAAAGCTGCCTGTGACTGAGTGATGTCACTCAGTGGACATGTTGCATTGTGGGTAATGTAGGCGCTGTATTTTGAAAATGAAGACGTATGCGTGGGATAAACTAGGCAGTATCTCCGGTTTTGAAGCACTGATTTTGATCATTTGTTTTAAAACTGTCAAGCAATCCATAATGTGTGCAACCGTTGACCAGTGGGCAGCTTTCCAACACCTGCCGCCTACATTACCCACAATCCAGCTTAGCCACTGAGTGACCTCACTGGAGGCACTTTGTAGAATATGGTCATGCAGAATGAAACATTAATAAGCGCTTTATATTGATTAATAAATAGCCAATATAGTTAATGGTTAATATGTTGAACCTGATATAACGTGCTCCCACAACACTGTGCTCTTTACTGACATTACTTATCATAATTTGCTCGTCCAACAGGTGTGATGATGCTGCCTGTGTCACCTACGGCACTTAGTCCTCCCAAATGTCAGCGGAAGGAAGAGGAAGGTCATTATTATTTCTCGAATATGTCATTATGCTGAATGTCGATGAAATTGGCTCCTGTTGTGCTGCTGGCCTGAAGGTCTGCGTCATTTCTATTCCCTTTTAAATTTCAGATGTCATCCAGCTCATAGGATTCACAAGAAACCTCAGTCACCCTCTAATTCATCACTCTCTGTCCTCCCATCTGCCTCCTGCCGGCTTTTAGAAGTCACGACATTGCCTCCAGATGACACCTCGCACCGGGATCATTAACTCACCTCCTCTTGGCGACGATGCCGTCTGCGCGGTGAGCTTCAAATGACCTTAGAACTCATGTGAAGTCGATTACCCACGGGGGGAAAAATACAGTTGGCACCTCCTTCACATCTGTTTTTTTTTTTTTTTTCTGTTTGTGTCACGAGATGAGGTCACAGGACTCCATGTGTGAGTAAGAATTATAAAGGCGTAGCTTGTTCCATCCTCACATGTGCAGGCAGAGTGTGTAAAAATACCCGAGGGAGGTGAAGTTACCTCTGTTCTACTACAACACAAGAAATATGTGTTTAATTCAACAATTAACAATCATTCATACCTTGCCACGCACCATTTTGCAATAAGACAATGACGCTGAAAAGTATGATACAGAATGCAAATCCTGCTTATTTAAAAAAGGTGTAAGTTGTCGCTTGTTAGCTCAGTTGTCCGTGCAGCCAGTGGCCCTAAAGTGCATTCGACTGGAAAAACATTTTTCTGACTGGGAAAGTTCACATGAATGCTCCCTCAAGCCGGAGCAACAACTCTGACAGTTGGAGAACATTTTGGTACACGAGTTGCCGAGTTGTCGTCAGCAGGAGTGATGTGCAGCTGAAGAGTAGCGAGAGAGAGTCGGGCATCCGCAGCAGGCGGAAACACTTGTATATTTTATTTTCACATCTTACTTTAAACAAACCAGAGGTGATTGTGGCTTTCAGGATCGTCTCAGTTCGGATTTTTCCATTTAGTCACAACAATAGGTGTAAAAATATCTCCTTTCTTGACATCTTGAGAGTTCCCAGCTTACAGTAGGGAGGCTATTAGACTATCACCTCTCTTGTGATACAAAGTAGACGTCACTGCAACTAAGTACATCTTCTCGTCTTTCACATGATGCCAAAACTCTCGTCTCTTCACATTCTTTTGATAATGTTAGTTTATGTTCTGAATGAAAACTCTGGCCCTTTTGAAGACGAGCTGTGGGTTTCACATCTTTGAAAATCCTGATAAAAATCCTTCATCAAACAGAGCAGATGCTCTTTATTTGAGGAGTGATGATCAGACTCTCTCTGGCATTAAAGGGCTGTGAATTGTAGTAGCTTATGAAACAGTTCATCTTTGACAGCAATAAGGTGTTTTTCAAAATACTGCCTGGTGTATTTTTGCGATTTCCCCCAAAATTGAAGGGATATTTAGAAAAGAAATGCTTCCACAGAAAAGCCACAATAACACTTCTGACAACAACGGAGCCAACAAGGTCACTTTGCAGTTTGGCAGCGTTGAATCACTTCTGTCTCGATGTAAACACACTGCACATATACTTCACACATACATTGCCTGTATCGACGCACACGCAGAAATCAGGAGATATTGGTTTTGAATCTCATATCCTGTTTTATTGTTCAAATATGGCAGGACAATATATACAACACAGTACATACAGCACATCCGCGCATTCAGACGTACACGAGGACAAACACAGAAGACAAATTTGTAGAGATGTTCACACACACACACAAAGCTCCGAGTTGCCATGATTGATAGAGACAAGAAATTTCTCTGGGGAACCACTGATCAAACATCCTACAGTCACACACACACGCACACACACTCAGAGACAGATGAACAGAGTAACCACACAGGCCACCAGGACAAGTTGTGTATTAAAGGGGGTTTTCAGGAGATTAAGGATCCGGTGACAATAAAAGATCAAAACGGAAAAAACAAAAACGTTCAAAGTCCACCTTAAGACAGAATTCACCTTTGTTATTGACGTTTCAAAGAGTCCACAGTGACAGGACTTAAGTGGATTTCACAGGAATGAGAGCACAGTTTACAGCTCGCACCTGTTCTCACCGGAGGGAATTGAAAATCATCCGAGTCTCAGTTTCTGTGTTTTCACGCACACAGATTTACATTAAAACAGAAACAACATGGACTGTGTTTAATGCTGGACTCTTCAGCCTGAAGGTTGACATTTAAGACTTTGGCAGATGAGCCTTCATCATCAACACTGGCTAAAAAGAAAAATGTTACCTATTGTCACCTTAAACACACAGAAAAACATAAACACACATCAATTTGTTTTAGTGACTTAAGGCCACTTTGAAAAGGAGGTGATTTGATTTAACAGCATGTATATATTTACCTGCTTTAAAGAGAAACTAAAAGGGTAAAAAAAAAAAAAAAAAAAACACAGATTTTTGTGCTTTTGTCACCTTTGAATACAAACTGAAACTCCTTTTCTCACTTCAAAATAAAATCTCTTCATTTTTCTCACATGAAACTCATTTCTTTAAACAGAGAAGCCGTTCTGCTGCAACAGCAAAGCATCATAAATAATAGTTAAAAAGGATAAAATAACAGTTTGCCTTCATCATAGCTGTATCATCATCATCATCATCATCATCATCATCATCTTGCTGTCAGTGGAAAACCTCATCTCCAGGAAGTCAAGATTTTTAATTTAGGCATCCTCCCCCAATTTCACATGAGCGCTGGAGTCAAATGCAGAGCATGGAAAAGGCCAAATTCATTTTCAAGTTTAACAGAAAAAAGAAAAAAAAAAAATGGATGGAAGACACTGAAATTAAGAGCCGGAGGGCGATTGTCTGAGTTAGCCTCTCCCTCGTCAGCATCCGAGGAACTGCTCTTACATGTGTAGGGATACAGAGTAAAAGGTGCTCCGATCAGCATAAATACACCCAATAAACACTGAGCTTCAAACAGCCAGGCTACAGCCTGATTTATAGACTTTAACCCAAACACTTCATGGATGGATTTAAAAGAAAAAAAAACTAAATAAATCATCATACGTGTAGCAGGTGGTATAAGCATAAAAAAAAGACATTTACATATGATCAGGCAGGAAGAGGAGTGAGTAAATGCCTGTGTCTAAAAAAAAGCGTCTCATATAAATATGTATTTTTACTGAGCCAAGCACTCTAGACATTAATCAAGATTTTGGCATTAATGAAGTTAAAATGCATTCTTGGCAACTTGTAGTGTATTTTAGGAGTGTGATTTAATTTTTCAGCCCGTCGGCACCAGAAAAACCAGCTTTATTCTACGTTTATTGTTTGGTGGCGACCTCTAGTGGCCGTAGTTATAATAAGGGGAGCAAAGGAGGAACTGGGGGGATTAAGTTTACGAGCCACAGAGTCTTCAAAAGGAGGAAGATGTGGACAGGCCAAACCAGCACAGGACCTTCATTCAGGAGACTGCTTTTTCGGAAAACCTAAAGTAATCAGTGAGTTCATTTAACTTACGTAACGTACTTAAACTACATATGTAATGTTTTACGTTACTGACATAACTTGTTTTAACCCAAACCATGATCTTTTCCTAATCCTAACCGAGTCATTTTTGTGCCTATTCGTAACCAAACTGCGACCATCTCACAATGTTAAAAGTGAAATATGGAAGAGTTGATCACCTTGAATTCATCCCAACAAATAAAGGCAGTGTTTCATCAGAGTACCTGCTAACTACATTTTTTAAATACGTCCATGACTTAAGCCACCGTTAGCTTGTTAGTTCAGTTAGCTGTGACGTTAGCCGCACAATCAGGGGAGTGTTGGTGCGTACACCGCTAACACAGGAGCTTTGGGCTCCTTGGAGAAAGAGGTTATCAGGTCACAGGCTAGCTGGTTAGCATGCTAACGTCAGTAGATATCTTTTCACCACAATACATAGACGTCTTTGCCAAAATGTGAAAACTGTTGTTTCTTCACATTCTGCTGATAGTTTTTGTTTCTTTCAAATGTTTCAAACTAATCTTCAAACATATTGCACTTTTAATCACATGATGACGAAGGTGCGACACCGGTTCACCTGTTGCTGGTTCTAGCAAAAGTCATACGTCACAGTTTTCATGTAGTTGTGGGAATGGTCACGTATGGCAGTCGACCTACCATGATTGGTTTTAGCATCCTCAGTTAAGTATCTCAAATTAACCTGATGCGTTTTGTAAACTTAGTGGACATATATTATTGTGATAGTGTGACACCAGTTTGTTTGCTCCCATAGTGTTTGTGAACCCAACAGAGGAGTCCAGATTAGGTTTGGAAAAGCTGGTGTCAGTTTATGTCTGTTTGAAAATATGTATTCAGAGCTTATAACTGAATTTAGCTTAAACTGATGATTGTCTCATTGTGCCTGGAGAGGACACACACGGTTTACATGGTGGACACATATGATACTTGAAGCACAGCTGAGACCAGATCACTTTCTATAAACAGCTCAGAATAAAGATAAAAATGCAGAATGGTATCTTGAGTAAAAAGTAAAATTAAATGAAAGTTTCAAGATCATCCTTTTCCTGAAATCAATACAGAGTGCTTTGAGCCGAGACTCACTGCAAAATACTCGAACAAAAAACTTCCACTGTCCAAGTTCAACATTTTAAACTGAAGCCTGAAGAATCCAGTCACAGCTCAGACTGCGTCAGTCAAACCAGCTCTTTTTCAGCCACAACGATGAGCAGATGAGTTATCTTTTGAGACATGTATGCTAAAAAATATTTTTTTCCTTCATCTGAAACACTGAAGTTAAGGAGAAATGAGGGAAATTTAGGATATCAAGTCCCGTTTATGTGCAGGTGACAGTGAACCAAACTGTCTACAAAACATGATTTATCTTATTCTAAAAAGGGCAGTTTTTGGGAGACAGCTCAAAGTGAACCCTAAATGTGCTAAATGTGTCTCTAGAGGAGTGCTTCACATAAGTTTTCTGGGTTAATGTGCAGAGACAGACCCACAGCTGAGTGACGATCCTTGCTGTTAGACGTAGGACATCAGAGTTAGTAAGTTAACTGACAGGCTTAGCTAGCTGGCCTGTTGGGACGGTCACTTAGCACTGAACTCAAGCTACATTATCTATTTAACTAGCACTGTGTCAAGCTAGGTCAGTTGGGCAGGGAGCTAGCATCACAGGCTAGCCATCTTGGTTCGCTAGCTGGGTTAGCTCGTCAGCAAACTAGGCTGACTGGTTGGCTGGTTCAGGCTTTGTGCCCAGGGCTTACTGACTCTTCTCCTGGTTAGCCAGGCCTGGCTGATGTTGTCTGGGCGGCTGTTTTTTCAGTCTCTGTGCCTCAGTCCGATGATGTCACTTCCTGTTGTCTTTAGTGGAGTTAGCTGTAGTGTCCGTCTTTGTTGCGCTATCCTCAGTGTTTCCAGGGGGCTGCACGGCCGTGGCGTTTGGCCCGCCCCCATTTTGAAGTGTTTCCTGTTTGTATTGTTGCAATGCGCGATTGACTGCATCCTCGACCAATCGCCTGCTGACCCTCAGCAGCTCCGCCTCGTCGGGCTCGGACCGACGACGCCCACCTGGGTAGAAGAAGCACAACAAAACCATATTATGATCCTCTTCATGGGAGATGTGAAAATTGAGTGGTTCATCAAATCAAACCCTGGATTTCTGCAAGGTTGATTTCCCTCCATTAGAACATGCTTTCTGCCAAAAAGAAAAACTTTTTCCAAAAACTCACAGCTGGATCATCCCACAAATCACTGACATGTTATCATCCTCTAAAGGTGATGTGTCTAATGTTTTAGCAAACAGCTGCCTCATTAACACTTCCAAAAAATACATCAGCATTCATTTGGATTCATTGTGTTTCTGCTAACTTGTTGAATGTGAGCCCAACTTTCACTCTCTTTTAGCTCGGTTTTTGGTCTCCACCATCTCCCGAGGGACAAGTGGCTCTTTAGCTTCTATACACTATATTCACCAGGTAGTCTCTAGCGCTGTATGTCTGGTGTTTGGTGATGGACAGGTAGTGAACAGCTGCTTAATGAGAACTATTCTGCTCCAAACGATGACGATGCAGCTGGGCCAGTGAACCAAAACAATATGCTGAAAGACACTAAATCGCTCTGAGGAGCTGAAGGGAAACTCAGCATGAGAAGTGATGTTGAGTAATTATTCTCTGTTGATTCATCGCTACAAGTGACGCCTCTCACATTACAACTTGTTATTCTTTCCATTGTTAATATAAAAATATAAATAGTGCAGCTTTAAAATATGCCTGTACTACTATAAATACTGAAGGATTATTTATATTAGTTATTTGTTATATAGTTATATTCTATTTGAATACTGCGGTACAGAAGATTTATTTATTCTTGTTTGTGACACATTGTTATAACTTTATGAAACAATACATGTCTGTGGTTTTACCGCAGTAGTAGACACAGCTTTTATTTAACTAATTTATTGCACCTTCACCAGTAATCCATTTCGATCAATACAACATAAATGTTAAATTTATAACCCATCATCAAGCTGTGGATTTCCCGCTGTGTTTGTGCCTCAGGCTGGTTGTCTACTCTGTTGTTTTATTACATGAGTGACATATTCAGAATCTTAACAATAGTGACATTCAAAGCCCGTAAACTCCACAATGAATATGATTGTAACATGACGCCTCCTGTGGTGTTTGGGTGTCCTATCATATGGTACCAGGGATGATATAATACTTAAAATAACTACCAATCAGGCGACAACGAATGAGTCTTCACTCACTCATCACTGACTGAATCCAGCAACAATAGATTGGATGCGACGACAATAGATAACTTGTGACAGCTGATAACAGATGAGTCGAACGCCACTCTCAGCTCTTCTTTACGTGCGTGTTGAATTCAATCAACCCCCCGAGGCGACTGAAAAGTGAACTAATGTTGCGAGCAGAGCGCTGTACCACACTGGTGCTTCTGCTTTTGCAAGAGACAAAATGGCAGATGGAGAGACCATGAGATAGGAGTCAGACAGCCATAAAGCCGGTGAGAAAAAAAATAAATAAAATGAGACGGGGAGACAGTCAATAATTCATGTAGAAAGACAGTTAGGCAGACAGACTGTAAGATGGACAGCTTGCACTAAGCCGTAATAGAAAATCACTGAACCATCCGCAGAGATCCATTCACCCAGAGATTACTGCAGCGGTTCAAAAACACACTATAACCACCACAGCATTTGATTATCAAGGCCAAGAGTACAATCCCCAGGCTGATCTTCTATACCACACACTCCCAGTGGGCCCTTTGGTTTGTTTAGATTTGAAAGCACAATGCTGCTCTATTATTCATTATAGAAAAATACATACAGTCGGAGCGAGACAGTCAATGAGGATGATGGAGTCTGATTGTCTTTTGCATAATATACAATAGTTCTTTTTTAAGCGCATGTGTGTAGTTTCTGCCATTACAGCTTTCTCAATCAAAGCAACAGAAACAAGGCGTAGTGTGACAACGTTGTGCGGGATGATGGCAGCTTCTGTCCTCACTGATAAAAAAACATCATGACTCAGGTGAAAATGTGCATGACGGGAGTTATGTTTCAAAGTTTTATTCATGTTTTTTTTCCAAGTCACGTTCGCCGACTTCCTCCCTCACTCGGATGTTTAACTGGGAATTTAACCTTGACTAAAATGGATTTCTCTGGGTTTAAACACCCTTTGAATCATTTGGGATACTGGAAGTACACTACTTATAGTAATATATAGTAAATGTTAAGTCATATTTATACATTTAATGCAGAAATGTAACATATAATGTCTTTAATGGTGCCCCGTTAAGATTTAACCGGGAAGCAGTAATGTTTTTATGGGTGTGTGTGTGTTTTGATTATTCATGTCTTGTATTACACAGTCCAGCCAACAGATTGATACTCCTCCACTGATCCACAGGACGGATTAACAAGCATGTGAACAAAGCTACGCAAAAACATGAACGGGTTGTAGCGACACACAATGCATTTTGATGAGTGACACTGAATGTTAAACGCCACAGGGCGCCTTTAATACGCGACACGTCTCTATTGTCAAGTTAACTCTCATGTCAGCTTAACAAAAAGTGCACATCCAAGCCAAAAAAGGGGGCAGGTGCTGAAACAAAAAGACAGCTCGCACACTGCAGGGCTCCAATATCCAAATTATTCAATGCGCCAAAGTAGTGACGCCTCGAGCAAATTTGCTCTTCTTCAGCGTTGTGCGAGTTGTCTTTTCATTTAATTTCTTATAACAGCTTACCCGTGTGTATTAAACACCAAAAGGTGCAGCTCAGCTTGGGTGTTTATTTATGCATCAAAGGCACACTTCACCCCTGCAGCAAAAATACACAGTCGTCTTCTTACCTGTAGTGTTAATTATCCATTTGGTGTTTTGGTGAGCGCTGCAGAGTTTTGGAGGGATCAGCCGTGGAGATGTCTGCCTTCTCCTGAATGTACTGGAACTAGACAGCGCTGGGCTTCACCAACAGTGTCTCTTTACAGAAATCATGACCCAGTTCCTCAAGATAATCAACAGAGCTCGTTTCATAGAAGAGCTACAATTATTTTCTTTCTACCAAACGAATCACTGTGCAGTCATGAGCGTGCATCTACCCATGGTCTTTAGATTATCTTGAGTAATTGGGTCATGTTTTCTGAAATGAGACTATGACGTTGATTTTTAATGCATTTCTTTTGAGCTCTAGAAGCTGAGTGCCCTCCAGTTCCATGATGTTTGAGAGAAGGCAGAGGCCTCTTCAACACTCAGCAACTTAACACCAAAACAGTCTAGATGGATAAATGGCGCTACAGGTAAGAGGAGGAATGATGTGCATTTCGGATTTTGGAGAGAAGTGGTTTAATACTGGTAAAATGCAACTTGAAGCCACTACTAGGTATGAACATCCTCTGCAGAGATCCCTGGCGACCTGCTACATCAGCATCAAACACGGATTATTAATTGCTGGTACATCCATGCTGTGGACATTTTATTGCTCATACCCCCTTTTATCCTCCAGTTGTTCTGGTAGGTCGAGATCTGCTATATGGGCCAAGGACTACATTGTTCAGCATGCATGTTGCTACAGCATTTCACCATCGCACGCCTCATGTATCCACCGTGTGTTATTTATGCCGAACATTCAGCCTGCTAACGGCCTGAAAAACAGCAACCAGACTTCGCCAGACCAGATGGCATATGTGCACTCCTCACTCATCCAATTATGGCTGCACCATGTGTTCACATCAGCTTCACTTTGTTACTTTTGTCGAATTGATTTGAACCGAACACGATGTTCTGTTTTTCAACATCTACGTCATGTCTTATCGAGTTGTGCTTTCTGTGAAGCCGCGCTATTCGATTACCTGCAGCCTGTCCGTCAGTTTGAGTGACTCACACCTCTGACTGCCGTTTGATGAGGTATTTTTTTGCCCTCAGGACCGCAGTAGACTGAATTCTATTCTACATTTAGCTTCCTCAGTTAGCGGTAGGAGGTGGGAGTATTTGGAACTCCGAGGATGTTGGCCAATTCTAATGAAGCTGAGTCAAGTGAAACCGGCGCTTCAGGCGCTATCAGATAATTTCACAGTCTTTTAAATCATGGCGCCCATTTACACCTGGTATTAACATTTATCTGGATACATTATCTGGATAAGGACATCCATTCCTTTGCATATCTGTTATTAATCCGGCATTAACATTATCTCATTGTACTGGGGTCTTTACATACAGATGAGTTAAGTGGAGCTTGAGGGCTCGTCACAGGTAGAGGGAACCACAAGCGTCATTCATTCTTAAACGTGTCGTTGCCAGGGAACACTTTCTCGCTACTCCATCCACATAGCATGCATTTCAGAATGATTTTCTTATCAAATGATAAATTCAGCTGAAAACTGAAATTGCATCAGTGTCTGCTGAAGGTGGCGTTTCGCAGTCCACAATACATTTTGAGAGCTTCACAGCAAAACAGCATTGCATCATTCTCCTAAACAACTGAAGTAGAAAGAAAAGTCTCTTGAAGATCCCGATTGTTTTGAAGGGATTGTTTTTATATCCCTTTAAAAGCTGAAATCTTCCCTGTAGCTACTAAAGGTGTTTCATTTTTTTTAAACAAGTCTCCTTCTGCTTCAGTTGTTTAAGAGGATGCTGTTTTGCTGTGAAGCTCCAGAAATGTTTGATAGACTTACGAAACATCACCCAACTTTTCATCGGCATTGCGGTGAGTATTTTTCAGTTTTGGGTGAACTGTTCCTTTAAGCCTGCTGTCACACTGTCCAGATTAGTTTTACATCTGGCTGAGATACGATCACAATGCAGAGCCTGTCCACCTCCACATGTGGTCTGGTCGATCACATTACACTCGGGTCACGATGTGTCCATAGTGCACCTACAGTACAGAAACGCAATAACATGTATGTTTATATAATCCTGATTGGATGTCCAGACACAGGTTTCATGTTCATGCCAGGTGTAAATAGGCATGAAAATGTGACTCATCCATTTTAAAGACTCTTTACGGTTTATGCACCAGTCTTCATAGACATGCAGCCATAAATCTCCATGATAGTTAAATACCAGTCGGGGACGTGGACCCAGCAGGAGCCTCTCACAATTTGCCAAAAAGACGGCAGACTGCATGCGGCTCATTATTTATGATTGGCTCCTGGTCTCTGTAACCAACCTGTGCAATCAGCTGGTGATCACACAGAACAAATTCCTTTTATCAAGGGAACATGATTTTCTTTATCTGCTCTTTGGTGTGTGGCAATTTCAAGGTCCACTTCTTGAAATATTTACAGCAAACATTGGTATATATATATATGCTGGTAAAATTGTGGTGTGGAGTCTCTTCGTCTGCCTCTGTGAACGCTGTCAGGATAAATGTAGCTTACCTTTCAAAATAAAACACACAGTAGTGAACGCAGGTTCTCCACACTACAGACTAAAGAGTCCGGCTGCAATTAACACATACTGCCTGAACCCTGTTTGCATGATTTACAGTTTATTAACACAACTCATTGTGTGGGGGAGGAATTTATTACAGCAAACAACTGTTCTTTGTAATTGTCTACGTCCGTATGTATGAGTATGAGTGACATAAGTGACATTTTTAGACAGGGGTTTAACGTTTTGATGATGTGTTTTGTGTGCGACCCACAATCGGGGGATTAAAAATCGCAAACAGCAAATTAAATTGTCATTCAAATGATGAGATTAAACCGTCATTGTTTGCAAATGTTATACATCAGGCTATACGCTTGAGCTGTTGTATGCCACATCACGTCACGTCACGTCACGTCACGTCACGTCCTGCAACATCAGCTAAATCTATAAATTGACACAATAGGGCGGCGCTGGTTGATTTCTTTTAAGTCCAGATATGACATAAAAAGCCTTTGAACCCTCAGCTATGAAGGACGCCAACAGACACTGCCTTGCTCGTGGAAACTGCAGTGTTGAAGTATGATGACCTCCGGTGACAGGACGCCATTAAACACAGGCAGCATGGATAATGGACAGCCTCCTTAATCACTTCCTGTGCTGCTCAGACAAGATTGGATCATTTAGGCCTGACTGAATTTAACCTGATGAGGGATGTCAAATGAGTATTGACGAGAAATATGATCGTCTGAAAGGAAACGCTGTTGAGTAAGACATCAGTACAATGAAGAGTAAAAACTGATCGTTCATAATTCTGGAAATATAACTGATCGTGTTGAATGACTCAGGTGATCTCTGATAGACAAATTATGTGCCATTTTGTAATCAATATAATCACAGTGACCCAGAGGTGGCCGCAAGTAATTACTATTGATTACGCATATGATTGTTTTGAAGGATTACATCACAATTACAGCAACATTTTTAGCATTTGATCCGATGTAGATCAGGTTTTAAATCAACCTTCCTGATTTTGATTGTAAACATATGAGGAGGAAACACATACTTGAGCGTTTGGCATGGAGTGGGTTCTGAACCAAATCTGCAACACAAGCACAAACAAATATTAAATGAAGACACACATACAAAAAAGGAGGAAAAGAAAACAAGAGATATTTCGCCGTCTCGTGGACTTCACACACTCCCGGAGTGGTACAGTACATAAAAGCCTCTTTGTCTGTGAACACAAGGGAGACACTTCTGGTGCCAGCCAGCAGTGATTTTAAAGATTAGGTTTGGACCTCTGGGCTGCATGAGGACTAAAATGGATGCACAAATATTCTGAAGAAAAATGCCAGTTATCCGAATTCACTGACTGCAGAGTCGGGCTGCTTTTGGCAATATGACGGCGTAAAAACAGGGCCCAGGTGTGCGCTTGGCCGAGATCGCCTGACAACATAATCTATTACACGAATCTGTAAAAATAACAACGAGCTAATGTCTGAGTGTGTTCCAGATCAGAAATTTTTGGATGATTTTAAGATGGGAAGATTAACAACATATGAGGACTAAATCCCTCATCGTGTCTCCTCTGCGTTCCTGCTGCCATTGTGAGACAATCCAGAGAACATTAGCTTGTGATTTTGACCCGATGTTAACATACCCCGGCGCTGTCTTTGTCTGTGGCTTTTTAAATAGGTGTGTGAGGAAGAGTTTTTATCTGCCTGCTCTTTCAAATTAAAAGGCCTTTATGACAGCAGTAAAGCTGCCCTCTGCCCCTGGCACACACACACACACACACACACACACGCACACACACACACACACACACACACACACACACACACACACAGTACCATGGACACAGATAAGCCTCTCGTTCTGTGTAGAGACCGATTCCAAAGGCTGACAGACACGAGGATATCTCTCTGTAAACTTATCTCAGCCTCACACACAGACAAATGCACATGTTCAGCAACGTCTCACACACACATACTAGCTATGGCAATCACTTCTCAAAGCTTGAATCTCTCCCTATCTGTCTTTACTTTCCCAAACCACTCACTCACTCTTTCTATCTACTTTTTCTTGCTGGCAGTGTTGTCATGGTGACAGGACAAGGTCCAGACAGGCACTTCAACTTTTAACAACACAGGAGGTTTTACCGACTTCCATCGTTCTCTCTGTTTTGGCAGGCCTCACTACCTCTCATCTCCAAGTGTCCTCTTCTCCCTCACATCTGTTTGACTTTCTTCTCTTCTGGCTCAACCTTTTTGTCTTCTTCTCCGCATCTGTCTTCTTTGCCGCACTCGCACTCTCTCTCTTTTTCAGGCTCATCTTTCCCTGTTTTCCTTATTGGCTGCCAACATCTCTAGACCTTTTTTCAAAAACATCCCTTTTTGATGTCTCCCTCGGCGCGCTGACATCAATTTGCGTCTAAAAGCTGTTAAACATAAGTAAAGGAAACATAGAAACCGGTGGAACAAATGTTGTGAGCGGGCCGGAATCCCTCAGCATTAAAATTTATAAGCAGCTGGGAGATTTCGATGACTGACAAAAACGAGATTTAAAGTTGCAGAGCTATGACATGGACTCACTTCTTCAGTGTGTTTTTACACTAAACTCAGTGTCTGCCTCTTGCACTGCGATGTTTATTCAAATACAGTCAGAATAAGCCTCTTAGTCCGTACGTAGGAAACCAAGCCAATTAGTTGATTATGGTTAAACCTATTTTTTTTGTCTTTTTAAGTCACTGGGTTAAACCTGTAGTGGAAATGAGATAAGAACAGCATATGCTGTACTCTGTCCAACAGCAATACATGAACCACGCCAGGCTGTGATTTCATTTCTGTCTTTCTTACTTTTTACTTGATTAATCATTCAGATGTCCGGGTGTTGAGTTTCTAACTTCAATAGAATACGGTGAAAAACATCAATGCATGTTTGATACCACTAAGAAAACCTTACGTAACATTGAGGGCATAAAACTTGTGATTTTTATGAAAGGAAAAATACAACAAGTAAGGGTAGACAGATCATCAGCCATGGTGGATTACCAGGAAAATATTCAGCATCTTTCAATTATTGGTATCGATTTTTCGTTGAGATTGCAGAAAAAATAACTTTATTTAAAAATGTGTGCAAGCTAGAGCTAGCAGCCATTAGCAGTTGCTCTGGGTGATATGCTGCCCCATTTGTTTGAGTATGAATTCAGCAGATGGTCATTTCTTACATATTGGACCTTTAAAAACTTGTCAGTGAACCCAAACATGGCGATCAATCAGCCCAGTGAGAACTGCTCACCAGGCCAAAAAGGTTTCTAGCTTGGGGGTCTACTTCCTGGTTACGTGGCCCACTGAATAAGCACAGTAGATTTTCTCCCACTGGTCACGGCCATAACTTCCTGCTCAGCCTACAGACTTTCCATTTTGATGCCGTCACACGGATGCCTTCGGACCGCACAAGAATTTTCCACTGCAGTACAACGAGTGACCGCTGGGCAATACTGGCAACAATCATGATGCGAGCCCGTCAGTACACTTTGTTCAAATGTTAGCGTTTTCATTGTGAGCCCTTCGCTCAAGGCACCAGAGCTGTAACCTTGGCGGTAAACCTGTAATTTTCTCCTTTCCACTTTGTTCCTTGTCTTTTATCTCTAATGTGTCCAGGACCAGAAAGGTTGTTGCTGTACAGACGCCGTGTTTGGGATTATGACTGTACTGTCAGCGAGCTGCGAGCCTGCACGATGTCAAGTGACAACTACTGTGCGTCTGCTTTGTTTTTACTTCACTCCCAGCGTCACCGCTCCGCTCCGCTTCACTTGACTCTGCTCTCTCTCCCGGGATGCTGCTCGGCTGTGATTTATTTGGTGCCGTGTAGGAACCTTTTAACACTGTTACTTCAAACTCCCTTACACACTTATTTATCTAGCAACTCCTTCCCCCCCCAGATAACTAATAGAGCCCACTTCCTGGTTGGATCCGTGCTGACATTTTGCTGAAGTCTGCCAAAATTTTTAGTCAGCCGCTTTCAATACTTTCCACGATGGAGAGAGCACTTTATTACATTCTGTTTCAGCTGCTGCCCATTCGCAATCTGCACGCAGTACCAAGAGGAACCATAATAATCCCATTAAAGACCTGTATCAAATTCGCTTGATACAGCAGCCTAACTGATTATGTTTACATCCAGGCTAATAATCTGCTGCTATAACTAATTTTTTTCTTATTTCGAATGAGCTGATTTTCTGAAAGCTCTAGTAGGGGTTCAGGCAGAAAATTAACTTGGAAAATGATTGCAGCACAGCTGGTAGGAGGAAAAAGGATAAAGGATTAGAGAGAGCAATGGGCTGATGAAGAGGAGGAGGAGGAGGACGAGGAGGAGGAGGCAAGGCTGGAGGGAAGCAGGGGGAGAAAGAGGAGGAGGAGGACTCCAGTGGGGCATGTGATGCAAGGAAGAAGAGGGCGTAGTTTTGCTCAACACGAGGACTTCCTAAATGGCGGTTGGAAGCCGAAAAATGAGAAGGAACGTGAAAAAAATAAGGGAGAGGGTGCATCTGAGGACAGAGGAGGAGGAGGAGGAGGAGGAGGAGGAGGAGGAGGAGGGCTGAGGAAGAACAGACCCTTAAAGACGAGGACAGTAGGGGTATCTAGAAGCTGCACAGCTGGGAGGCAAACTGATGGTGGGGCAGTTTCCTGAGGAAATGCCAGAGTCTCTCAGAATGGAGATACTTTACTGACTGCAGCTCTGCTCAACACATTGGTATTCAGACTGTATATCTAACGGCAACAGACGTACTAAGGGATAAGATGTTATGAATTAACCTTACGTAACCAAAGAAAGCAACCAAAGATGTACAACCCTGAACTGAACAATGGCTGATGGACCTACAGGGGCCCACTGCCCTCCTCAAATGGCCTTTGAGCAGGGCACTAAAGCAGTACCTGCACTAAACCCACATGCATCTTAAATATGACAGAATAAAACACTCCTACAGGAGGAGCACAATGCGAAAGCCCTGTAATGAACCTGTCGTCATAAAACATTTCCTGAATTGTGACCCATTTTCCTGCATTTGTTGAATCCCACAACACAGGACAATAATTACATTCCTGGCGATCTCTCCCTGTGGAACAACAATGGAGATTCAGGGTGCCGATGCTCACGAGTGCGCGAGTCTGTTCCCCTCCACCAGAGCACTGATGGACAATTTCATGGCTGATAAAATTCTCCATAGCGAGACGATGAACACCATCAAGGCTCTATTCACACACTCACGCCTTCAAGATGATACAACGAGGGTGACGATGACTTAAGGAGGGACTGACTGGCTGGACGTGAAGCAGCTTAAGAGGGTGATGTGCGACCTGATAGCATGACTTGATACAATACTGACAGAGATACAACACAGTCACTGATTTGGCGATAATGTAAACTGCTGATTGAATGAGTTAATTTTTGACCTAAACATAATGACACCCATGAAACAAAAGCACAAACACATGCCACACCTGAAGACTAACACACACATAAGAAAGTGACAGATATATTTATGACTTTTTCATTTTTTTTTTGTCTTTCTTTGTCTTGTTCCATTTTAACTATTATTCCAACACGTCTTCCCTCTGTTCTTTACTCATGGGATGATGTAACAAGTAAATTTACCCAGTGAGGAATCAAGAAAGTCTCATCTTATTTGTGAATGCTGTTTACTTGAAGGTGATTTCCGAAAAAGAGTAAATGCTAGTGCAGTCTGATTATACCAATGTCCAATTGTACAATGACATGCAAACTACAATATATGTCTGCAGCCGTGCTAGCTGCTCTGTGAGGCTGTACAAAGCTATATACAGCAGGGCTTTGAGCTAAATGCTAACGTATCATGCTAAGGTGCTCACAATGCCAATGATAACATGCTGATGTTTAGCAGGTATGTTTGGTAGACTATTTACCATTTTCACCAATGTCTTCACAATATTTCATGGCAATTCATCTGATTAATTAAGGACGTTTCACAAAAAAACTAAATGTCACGCTCATGATGGCTCGACAAGGAAAATCAGGAGATCACCAAAGTCATCAAGGTTCATCCTCCAGGGACCATGAACGGGTTTAAAATATTGATTGCAATTCATCCAATAGATGTGTCACTGACAACCAAAAATGTCACCCTCATGGTGGGACTTCAGCAGTTGTCAGGGGATCAGAAAAATCAATCTGATTCATCCTCTGGGGACCACGAATGTCTATAAAATATTTCAGTGCTAGCCATTTAAAAGCTGGAGAGATACTTCAGTCTGGACGAGAGTGGTGGACAGACTGACCAACATTTCCAACTTACCAAGCTGTTAGAACGCCTAAAATAATTCAAAAACTGTTGCTCAGGACCTCATATCCTTTTTTCTTAGAGGTCTGAATGTGGATGTGGACATTGAAGCTGTGCAGCTGGACCGACGTGTCGCCTGCAAACGCTGCTTGACAGCTAATCAAATAAACAGCCCCGCCTTTCTAGTGTGAAAGAACAATGGGTTAAAAGAAAAACAAACACACACACACACACACACACACACACACACACTACACAGACGCTTTGATTCGACATCTTGTGTTCCTCCAGCCTGGTTTTCACAGCACTTTAAGGATCACAACCTACAAAACCTTACAACCTCACAGAGCCATAACGAGGCATGACTCTGCCCTCTCGGCTCAGCACAGCCCCACTGTGACTAAAAGTGATATGCTGTGGTTTTGTAATCAGAGAATCAAAACCAACACAAGGAGTCACATGCCTCTTCCTCTTAGCGTCGCCCCTGTGTCCGCCAGACACCAAACTGGCTTATTATTATTATCTAAAACACATAAATTCAACCTACTGCAGCTTTATTACGTACGCTGGCTTTGTCTGGCCTCATTCTGAAACGCGTCTAGCAGAGGCACAGGGCTGTGGTCCAGTCAGACCTTGGCACAATCAATCAGCGGGGAGACAAAGCACAGAAGGAGTGAGCTTATTGATTGCACCCTGAAAAAGCAGACAAAGATAATTTTTCATTTGTCTTCACTTAATAAAATCTTAGTCCCTAATTCCCCCTGGCAGGCGTCAGGGTATGTGTGGCGTGATTCGAACCCAAAAAAAAGTCGGTCAGTATTCAGGTTTGGCTTTTTCTGCTTAGTGACCCGAGCTCACTGAGCTGTGGTCGGCTGTCAGACCAACACTTGCGCAAACGCAGACCTCTGGAATCTCAGAGTGCGAACAAAGAACAGGAACATTTCAGTGTTTGTACATTTTCTTAGGGAAAGGAGAGCGCGCGGTAATGCGACAAGAAAGAATTAAGCCAGAGAGGAGGCACCGGAATGAAAGAAGAGAACTTGGCAGAGAGGAATGAATGGGAGAGAGAAAAAAGGATGAATTAAGCAGTGCTGCATGCATCTCTTCCCCTCGCCCTGCTCCCTCCTCCTCCTCCTCCTCTTCCTCCTCCCTGTTCCGTTCTCATCTTTCTCCCCCTCTTCCTCACATGTGGTCTCTGCTGTCTTTGCCAGCACTCCCTTTCTTTGTGCACCGCTCTCTTTCACTCTCTCGTTGTGTGTTTGTGAGCCTCTCACAAAACACCAACAGAATTCTTTAACCATTTTCCATTTTGTGACTCGACAGCTGCACGAACCGTGACAGCTGAAAAGGAAACCATCCTTCTCGCCTGACCAAGGTCACCGCTGTGGTGTTGCTGCGTTGTCAACGCAGGTGAGAAGCTCACGCAGTGGTGAACCAGAGGGCGAGTTACCTTTCATTCCCACAAGCTGTGTCAATCTGTCAGGGGCAAAAATGCCTTTATCTGACTGTTATTATAAGGGTGGAAATACACCATGATAAGGGTGCAGATAAAGGTAAAGCACGAACTGGTGGTATAAAAAGGAGTGGAGCTGTTTGATTACATTCGTTTAAGGAGAGGGCACACCATCCATGCACAGACTGATAACTACTTCAGAATTAAAATGTGCTCGGTGGACTGTGAACCTGCTCACTGAGAAAATATGAGGAGTGTTTAACAATAAATGAGGTGGCATAAACAATAAAGACCTCTCAAAGGGAAGCAGAGGGGAGCGAGAAGACAGCTGCTCATTATAAAACAGTTTAATGACTTGACTGTTTGAGCAGTGTCACGATGGAGCTGAATAATTATGATGTATTAGCTATATTTTCCTTCTGATAGTTGGCAGGAAATCTCAGGAAGAGCCCGGATTTCAATTCAATTGGGTGGAAACCGATTCGACTTTAATGGCGATCACACCCTCGCGTGGGCATTTATAAAGCGCTTTATGTCCTTCCAGATAACTCAGCTGTTAGGAGGCACAATTCTGGGATGAAATATTGAGCAAATCAATTCAATTAGCAGCGATTTTTAAAACAGATGGTACAGCTGTGTAATCACACAAAATCGGCAAATATTCGTTGGTTTCGGCCTCTCAAATGTGTGAATCTGCTGCTCTGATGTGTTTCATATCATTGTAATGGGGACCTCTTTGGATTTCTGGTGAGACAGAAATCTTGGGATTTTAGAACCTGTGATGGACACTTTTACAACCATAAATCTCAACCGTTCCGTTTTCTTTTCCCGCTTTTTCCGTGAGGGTCGCGGAGATGTTTTTCCCCCCTTTTTCAGGGGAGGTTACTGGGGCCAAATCCAGTGACTGTGGGCAAAGGCCAGGGCACACCTGCTGATGGCAGTGGATTTTCTACCACAGGAGCAATTTTGGGATTCAGTATCTTGCTCAAGGATACTTCGGCATGTAGCTCAGTCCCACCCCAGGGGAGCCGGGATTCGAACCAGTGACCTTCCGATCACTAGTCCAGCAGCTCTACCCACTGAGCTACAGCCGCCCCTAAATCTCAAACATAATCCTTAAAATATCAACAGATTAATCCATAATGATGATAATGGTTAGCTGCAGCCTACCATCAGAACCAAACACCAATCCTACAGCCTCCCTCTAATCTTTAACTATATTGTCATACCATTTAAAAATAAATTATAATTCCGATATTTGACAATGTTTTCCTTTCAACAATTAATTTCCTCTAAAGCTACTTTTGTTGTAGTGACTGTCAGTTGCCAAAAGGTAACGGCACATGGACACATAAACTCCCTCCCCTGCAGCAGCTACAGCTGATGTTAGCAGCAAGCCGAACTTTTAAATGAGGCATCAACATCTTCAGGTAAATAATTAGCTGGTTGCATAAGTTGTCTTTGGTGATAACGGGACATTTTTCACTATCTTGGTTGACGCTAGCTTAGCATTTTGACTAGGGTTTGCCCAGATACACCCAGCTGCAGAGAGTAAAGCACTGGGGGAAAAAAGGAATGTTGTGTACTGGTGAAGAATTCCAAGTTTCTAACTTTTATATGTAAAAGGCATACATTATCATTAATAATTTCCTATTTTCAATACATGAAATGAAAGCTTTTATTGATGCAACAGATTACCCATATGTCTTAAAATATCAGTTTCGCAAAAATAAAATCATTCGGTGGATCTTTGCGTTGGTGTGTTTGCATATCGAGCTCCTGTTGCTGTGTGACAGTATGTCTTTTCACCAGCAGTGTCTGCAAACACCACGGTGTGACACCTTGTCATATTGGTCATGCTTGAATTCACACACACACACACACACACACACACACACACACACACACACACACACACACACACACACACACACACACAGAGACACACACACACGTGTCCCACTGCGCTCACGAGGGGGACTCATCACATCACAGGGGCAGCATCTGACCTACACACACTCCCCCTCTTTGTCCGCCTCCCTTCCCCTCTCCTCGGCTCCCCCCCTTTGTCTCAATATCAAATTTTCTCTTTAAGCCCCATTCCCTCCTTTTTTCCTCATTAGTCTTCATTCCCTGCATCACTCTTTTTCCCCCCCTTTTCTCCCTCCATCGCTCTCTCCACTCAGAAGTAGGGCACAGTGGCTCGACTGTTTATAGTGATGCAGCTGCAAGCGGGGTGAGAGAGAGCGAGAGAGAGGGACACATGGGGGAAAACACAGGAGGGAGGAAGAAACACAGGGAGGAGCAGGAAGAGAGCGTCTACAGTCAGTTTAATATTTCGTCGCCGGTGCAGTGCTGCACACCACCTTTGTTTCAGAATTGCCATTTCAGCCCAGTGTCAAAGTCTGCATTTATGACGGCAAGATGAAGATCTGATATACACAAAAACAACCTGTTCGGGCCACAAATCATTAGCTTATTTTATTACCTGGTATCTCCGTTTAATCATTAATCCAACCAACAGGTTAGCAGCAGCGATAACACCATGATATTTTACATTTTTACCTTTAATTAACTGACAAATTATTAGAAAACCACACGAGTTGTAGTTTGCTGGTTTCCTAGCAAGTTGCAGTCGTTGGAATGTTCTTAAATACTATCAATTTCAATGTCTTGCACTAGAATGGAAACTGTGACAAACGAGTGACTAATCCAATTTACTCCTCCAAACGCTACAGGGAGAACTCTGAAGCCCAATCTGTATCGACTGGAGCCTTCCCTCTCCCTACAGCTAATCTATATCGCACTCCTTAAAACAGCAGCAGCAGCAGCAGCGGCATCAGCCAACACGTCAGCCTGATACTACGATAATAGGATCAGTGGCTCGTAATTACATCCTTAAATTGTTTGAACTTACACTTGTGGATGCCAGTATAATTAATCATCTTCTCTAAAAGAAATTGTGTATCTTTTTTACTATAATATCAGAGTTGTAACCAAGTAATAACAGAGTAGGAAGGATAGTTTTCCACTCCGTCAACGTGCGCTACCACCAAACTGAATTGGACATCCACCCAAAACCCAAATTAACCCCTCAGTTCAGCTTCTGCGGAACAATGAGAGAAAGATCGCTGCTTAAAGCTGTAATCAAACCACAAAGCTGCATCTGTAATTATCCTCTAGAGCTCATTTCATCTGGTGTGAGCTGAGGCGGAGCAGCCAGTTTTTTGTTCTTGTGGAGAATTTGTGCCTTCAATTTGATAATTTATGCATCTATCTTAATCGTCCTTTAACCGACCGCTTATGTTGTGTAACGAAAAACGCGTTAGACGGGCATAAAAACAACAGTCATCTGGAGAAAAGGTTGCGGTTGCGGAGATGTGGAGGAGTCTGGCTGATCTGCGCCACATGGTCGTGTATAAAAAGGAATGTGGTGAGATAATCCGCAAGGAGCTGTTTGCAAGTCATTACAAAATCCCTCTACACCTAAAAATGTGTTTCGCTAATTGCCGTTTCCCCTGAATGCGTGAGCTTCACTGTGCTGAATGATTTACACGCACCAGAAGGCTGTTTTCTTTACTTTCATCTGTTGAAGGAGGAAAGTTTCTTCGAGCTCACTTTAAATCCAAACTTACGACGTGATTGTGTGAGCAGTGCTTTGGCCTGAAACATTCAGTTAGGCCGGTTCTGTTTGTTGCAGTTATATTTAGGTGTATTACAATTATCTGGTACAATTGTCCTACTTATGCATCTTATTATTATGTGGTTTTATATTATCTATTTTTGTCTTCATTGCTTGTTTCTTTCTTTTTTTTCCCCATCTATGATTCAATCAATATTTTTCCCTCTTTTAATCATTTCTGACCTGTTGTAACAAGTGGATTTCCCCGGGGAGGCATCAATAAAGTCTTATCATCATTATCAACCATCCTTATGTCATCCTTCCCACCATCAGGCTAGCTAACCTTACAGTCAGTGAGGTTAGCTGATGTCTAGCTAGCGCTTCCTCTGATTGGCTGAATGGTGTGAATGCACAGCCCCTTATCTATCCAGGGATCTTTTTCTGATGGATCAAAGTTTTGTGTGAATGAATTTAACCTCAGGAGGTCTTTTGCAATGCATTAATCGCACATGTTCTTATCACAATGACGCTAAAAATGCTATTCATCCGTCAGCATCTTTAAGTTTTGAATGTCTGGAGGCATCTGCCAGTAAAAGGTTGAAATACACACTTTAGATTTAGAAGTGACAGATTATATTTGCAGGAGGAGCACCGTAGGGAGACTCTTCCAGTGACTAATAACAAGACAACTACTTCGACTTTGGCGGAAGCCAATAAATCAAAAGCCAGCCGGAGCCTCTGAGCGATAAGAGATTAATTATCTGACTGGAATCTGAACGTTAGTCTACAAACACACACACACACACACAAACACCAGCATCCTGCACACAAAGAGACCTGCATGTACACACTCTCTCACACACAAATGCCCCTTGCCCGTCTGTAGGTCACAGGCGATCACTGATGCAGACAGCTGATGCAAAGCGACACACACACACACACACACTATACAACATGCGTACACTCCCTCCCAAATAGACAGCACCACTGACTACATCAATTCCAACTGCTTTCTCCTACAACACACACCCACGCATGAGGACGGGAGCAGGAGACACTTACTGATTTTCTCCTCCGCTTGGGAGAACGGGAAGCAGCACAGTTGACCCATGGCGTCTCCTTCCCTCTCCTGCTGGTCACCTCTCCCTGATGTTGCCCCTCTCCCCCCACTAAGACGGACAGATCGAGCGAGAGTCCTGCTTCTGCCACCGTCTCTCTCCCACTCTTTATCCCCCTCCCCTGTCTCTCCCCTTCTTTTTCACTCTCCTCTTTCTCCCACCACTCCTCCTCCTCGAAGGATGTCGGTGAGGATGGAGGCAACAAAAAAAAAAAGACACACGGTAAACCCTCCCTGTGCCTCCGTGCAGCCCGGAGAAGACCGAGCAAGTCAGCAGACGAGGGAAAAAAATGAACGAGTGGCTCCTCGCTCTCGCTCTACTTTGCGCTGACACGGGGAGGAGGGGTGTGTGTGTCAGAGGGAGGGAGAGAGAGAGGGAGAGGGAGAGAGGGAGAGAGAGAGAGAATGGGAAAGCTGTGTGTGTAGGAGACAGAAAGAGAAAAAGAGTAATTTGTTCAATGTGAGGTGGGGAAAGCGGAGGAGGGATATGAATAAGATAGAAAGTGTGTGTGTGTTTATATACGTGTGTGTGTGTGTAGTTGAAAGGGGACAGAGGAGAAGGGGTGTGTTGGGAGTGTGGCAAGTGTGTGGAAGAAGAAAAGGGAGCGGTGTGTATGAGGAGACAGCAGACACTGGTGCGTGTGTGTGTGTGTGTATTTATGTGTGTGTGCGTGCGTGTGTGTGGAGGGAGGAGGGGGGCTCTAGGCTCCACCCCCCTCCTCTCGTCATCATTGCTTGAATAATGGTCGGTGAACAGCGGGCAGCTGCTGCCTGCTACTGCGTGCATCTGTTATTTATGAGATTTCTCATGGTATTTATATGTCTATGTATTTTTTTTTTTTGCCGTGAGATCCTCAGAGAATAGAAAACAAATCCATCAATATTCATAGTTAAAATCAGGTCAGTTTCAAGGTTAGGTATGAATTATGACGGCTGCTATACAGATAAGAGTGAAGACGGGTATCCCGGGGTGAAGGGCGAGGAAATATAGGGACGTATGAGGGGACTGTGAGCAATTCCACATTTATATTCAGTATGTTTTATATCATCTTGTATGCTGCGGTCATTCAGAAAATGGTGCAAAAGTGATGAATAATAGATACGCCAGCGTGGTGCGAGGCTTTCCACATGGATATGGCTATGGAGTAACCAACCAGTAGCCAGCTGGGTCAGCCAGGGGCAGGTCCACACAGTCTGTAAATAGCTATTATGATTCAGGGCAGCTGATGTTGGTCTGCATAATCAATCAACTGTGAAAAATTCAAGAGTTCAAGAACATCTTAAAGTGTAAAATTACAGTGTGAGGCAAGGAAAAGCATTCATTTTCCTTATATGATATAGGAGTGTAGCTTTGCCTGTTTTAGTGTGTTTGCGATGCATCCTCAGGCTTGGCTCTGGTGGAAAAAGCGCAGTGTACATTAAGATAATTAATTAATTCATTTGTTCATTAGGCCGATAAATTTCTATGTGTTAAATGGAAAATGCAGCGTTTCAAGTTGACTTGAAGCCAACTGTGCAACCGTGCCACCAGTGTTTTTTTGATGTTGTACGAATTAGTCCGGACGACCTCTCTTCCTGCAATCAATGTAATTCCCTAATGTGTTTTTACATCAGCTATTTTGCTAACATTTGTTAAACACTGAGAAAGACTCCCCACTCTCTACTTGGCAGGACATGAGCTGTCAGCAGACCAAACACACACACACACACACAAACACACCCATATATAGCAGTGGTTCCCAAATAGCGTGCAGCGAAACCAGTGTTGGAAAGGTAACTGAAAATCGAGTACAGTTACTGAAATATTACTCGGTAAAAATTAATCGAAATCACTCCCAACTCCTGCACTGTTCTGCTCACCTTTCCAAACCTTCGCCTGCTACATAGTTTTGTGTTTTTGTCCGCAGGGTTGGTGTTACCCGGATTGAATTCTTAACTGTTTGAATAGATTCAAAAATCAATAAAAATAAAGTAGCCGGCGTGATTTAAACGAGTCCCCCTGCCTCAAATCAACTTATTCTTCTTACTTTCTGCTGTCATAGCCTTTTTAGCTTTAACTTAATTACATAATTCTGAAGTGATCAGTGAGTTCACAGTGTAACGACACCATCTGCGTATGGACTGGTTACCTATAAGGCTCGCTCTGACTATGCTATGCGGCCCGTCACTGACCTGGATTTTTACCCCCGGAGAAATTAAGGTCAAATTACGGCACAAAAGAAGCTGGTCTACCATTGTGTAACCAAAACAGGAAGAGGTATTGTTTCCTCTTGGTCACTATCCCCAACGTAACCGTGAAACAACTGGAGTAATTGTGGAAACTCTACACTGCAAAAGAACAAGAACCCCGCTGATGGACGAGGGCGAGAAGGCGAAGAGGCAGAAAGATGGAAAATGAGTGAACGCTCGAAGTTGGCTCCCCTGTTGATACGTTTCCCCTCACCACCAGGACATCTTTACTAGATCAGTGAGTCAGTAGGGTTGGTTTTTGTTTCGGATGGTAGCCAGGCTGCTAACGCTGTCTTGGCAGTAACTGCGAGTTGAAGCTGTTATTATTTTATACATATAAACATTTTATAGTTTTTTCCATTATCTGTTCATAGTCCAGCTTTGCCTTTGATGCCTTACAGAAAGAGATCCTCAAACCTCCCAGCGTGATCAGAGTACTTTAGTCTTTTAGTGCAATCATGCACCCACTAAGACCACTCCAGATCAGATTGTTTTTCATTCTCATCATTGCTTATTTTTACTACCACACCTCAGGTGATGCTTAATCCTGCTGAACAATGTTGGCAGCATCACTCGGATATTTGCATAAACATACAAGCCGAGTAATTTTCATGCAATACATGTCCCGCTGCTCAAACAGACCGACTTTCCTGCTTTCTCTCAGCTCATCTTCGGCTCTGCATTTTGATGTAATGGCCTCAAACGAGCGCTCACAGTTGGAACTCGGAGCCAGTCTGGCAGCAAGGGTTGTGAGCGCCGACTGAAAGCGCTATTCTGACAGAGGGGAGGGGAACTTTTTTTTTTTTACCCCAGTCACTAGTCCATGGACACGGAGTTGTGATGATGGCTGACTATGAGTCGAAATAGACTTCAAGCTCTTTGAAGTTTTGGTATTTATTAAAAATAAAAGCAGCAGCTTGATGTAAAGGGAAGAAAATGGAGAATATTTGTTATTTCGCAGGGGCCTTGAGTGAGCGTGAAAAGTTCTGCATTGAAAAACTACATTTATTTATATACATTATCTATTTAATTAAGTTACTCAATCACATGTAACCCAAAACGAAACCGTGTACTACTCAGCTCCGGGCGATACCGTAGCTGAAGTGTACAAAAACACAATCAGGAAATCCCTGATCAATACGACACTAACAGTCTGTGCAAATTCATTCAAAACTGTGGGCTGCGTGCCAAGTGTGCTCTGCAACAAACAGCAACCTAGTTACTCAAAACATTCATAATTTCTACGGATGCCTGTTCTGGTGTGATGTGTAGCTACACGTGCACTGATGAGGAAGCAGGTAGAACGGTGACAAGAGGCGGCGCTTTTCAAACCAGAAGGCCTTCAACTCAAGCCCTCTCCACAGCCTCCGCTGACGAGCCCTCGAGTAAAAACAAATGAATCTCCACCAGTTCTTTCGTCGCTGCATGTGCACCGCCCTGAAGAGGAGGTCTGTGTAGTTAAAAAGACATCTCTGCTCTTCGGGGTAATGGGGGGATTACGAGCTATGGCTGAGGGGACGCGAGCGTGAGATGCAGCGGCGAATAAACACGCGCACGCCTCGCACAAGCACACACCATACATTGTAGTTGGAGCTCAGCTGTGTGAGTGGACAGTGGAGGCCTGTCTCCAGCGGCAGCATTCAACTCACAGCTGCCACTTTACACTCAAACACTCCTACACACACACGCAGCTGTGATGACTACTATTTGTAGGGCTTAAGTGTTGTCACTGATGAGACTTAATAGCTATTGAACGTCAGATATACTGTAGCCATATGTGTACATGAACACATCACCTCTGCACAGACGCACACAAACATCGTCCGAATTGATGTGTTGTTTTTATTTTTATGGGAAAAGATGAATATGTGGATATATTATCTCTCCTGCAGGTGCAACTATAAAACAGCCTGGGGGACTAATAGAGTTGAAATGTATGCTATTCTGCTGTAATGTGCGTGTTTGTGAACACCTGATTAAAAGCCACGCTCAGCTCACTTTCGCCGAGGCTTCGAAATGCGGAGGGGAGTGTGAAACGACTCACACTGCAACAGTGTTGACTTTGTTCGGCTGAAGGTCGACTCATGGTGCCTCACGACTCAGTCACAAGACAGGTTATGCACACAAAAGAGGAAAAAGACAACTGCGCGCTGCAGATAACAGGGACTTCGTTCTGTTCTGCATGATATGGTGCACTGCTAACCATATAATGTTAATAATTAACTGTAGGCCCTGTAAACGGGAACGTACATAAAAGAAAAACAAGGACTGCGCACAATGTGATAAAAGCTACAACCCTGAGTGTTTATGTTCTGAATAATGTCGAGCCTGTGTGTGACATGCCTGCCGTTTTAACATTCTTACTAGAATTTCTTTTAAACGTGGCAACAACAGAAACAAAAACAACACAGTGCTGCACGTCCAGCATCCACACTCACTTTTACTACATGTGATATATAATACTGGTAGGAATACCTCAGTGTGTATAAGGATTACAATTATCTGTATCTCTTCAACTAACTAAATTATCTGTATCCGTATCTGCACTCAAAATGAACGAGGCTCAAACCGTTAATTAAACTGGAAATTGGTGAGACTGACTGGAATATTGATACGGTTTGATCAGAAGTTGCTAATAGTTGTGTCATGATTGTCCAGATCCCTGATTCGATCTGAATTATGATTTTAAAAAGGTCACAATTCACTGCAACACGGACGATGCCGTCGTTCAACCATCACATCTGGATTTGTAAAGATCAACAGATCATTGGTTAAATTCCCGGACAACGGTCATATACATTCTCAAAATCTTCTTTACAAAGATTTTACAATCTTATTTAAAAGGGTATTTTACAACAATATCTTGACTTGATCCTGGCGGCTTTTTTTGCATGTCAGGGTTCGGCTACTTCAAATAATATTCACAAAAAATAAAAGACTGTAGAGTTCAACAAAGACACATCACCCTTCTGGGATTCTACAATCAACAACAAAGGACAGAAATCGGTTTGTTGCAAAGTTTGGCTTCTCAAATCCGTCCTGAGTAAGCCCTCTTCCCAAACAAATCAATAAGGGATCTCTGGTAATGTCATTAGTTCAGGCCAGGTTGGTTCAGTTCTCCTCTCAAGAGTAAGTCCTTTTCTTGAAGAAATCAATAGAAAGGTCCCTGAAAAATGAAAATAAACCAAAACATCTTCGACCCTGTCGGAGTGACCTCTGGTACCAGTCCGTCCATCGTCTTCGTGCACACAGAACAAGTCTCTGGAGGAGCAGCTGCAGCCAATCGGCGAGCTAGTCGTGTTATCTTTTAAGTCTTGATAGCTCACTATGATCACTCTTCCAATCTTGAATATGAATCGTGACATCCATATTACAAAACCATTTACAGAACAGCCTATTAAGAGAATTTGAGAAGTAGTATTTTATAAACTAGAATAAATAAACTTCAGTCAGCTACCCAATGAGGATTTTCCTCCATCACAATACAGATAATGACACATTTCACTCAGATGATACTCCTTTTTGTAAGAAGAGCAGGTATCTGGATCAGATAAGGTACAACACTAAATCCAAATGTACACAAATCAGTGTGTTTGTTACTATGAACAACTCCATGTGATTAAAAGATATTGGTAGAAAAACACCTGGTGTTATTACAAATGCGCGTTGATCCCTTTTTTTGTTCTTTTTTTTTTTTCCTGGTTCAAACGCTCAGCTGTAAGCAGTTGACAATGTTTATGTCAAAGAGGTGCAAATTTTCCATACTGGTGACAGCTCCTCTCCGGGTGTCGCCAAGAGCAGAAGCCTGCAATGTGGTGGGATTTTATTTCCACTGCAAAAATCCTGAACACTTAATCCAACAGACAATGAAAAGATTATTTATACGCACTGCAGAATTCAGCTTAGATTTTACACTAAACCCACTGGGCTTGGAAAACAAACTGTAGTATGCAGTGTGGTGGTTTTTCTGCTAGCATATACGGTGGATCCAGTCACAGGTGGCCCGGAATCCAACCATTCAATGACTGGACAACTAGAACACCATTTATATCTTAATTACAGCTGTTGCTCTGAGTGGAAAACTATCATTTAACAGCCTGTTTGCGTCTCCAAATCAACACATCTGGCTCCATCTCATTCAATGAAAACTACAGGCCTTGTTATGCATGTTGATCACTGTTTCATATATGGTGAAACTAATGCTGCGTTCTTCACGAGCATTCATGCTCCATTAGTGTTCACTTTTATTGCAGCACACCAGCCGTTTAGTTGGTCGTTGTGTTGAATGCCACTGGCTCTGTGTTATTTTCTATTTACCAGTCTGTTCCGGTCGTTAAAGCTTTTCAGAATCGATGATACAGTTAACAGCTGCGAGCTTCTTCTGCAGCTGAGGGGTTTTGTCTATGACATCTCGAGGTTATCTGCATTATTCACAGAGCAATCTTAATCTCATACTGGCTAAAAAGACACATTTGTGTCAATGTAGCAATCGGAGTGAATGGTCTTTTTTTTCCCCCTGATTTCTTCTAAATAGAACCGGTTGCCTCTCAAAGTTTTTAATGTGCTGCAGCCACATATGTTTGACTCATCTTAATAAATCTTCAAAATGAGCAACAGTAAAATGAATGTCAAGAGACAGGCGGATAGAGCAGCAGATGAAAAAAATTATCTGGGTCGGTTTCTCATCAAATCTGACACAAAAAAACCTGGAGGGACAATTTTCTCTTTCTAAACCCTTCTTCAATCTTCCTGCCTCTGTCACTGCGCTCAACTATTATTCCTCTCCTATTGTTTTCATCTGACTCTCCGTCTTTGCCTGACCCGCGCCGGCTTCTTCGGTCCTTCCCTTAATATCAAACTTGAGTTCCCTCGTCTGTTTAATGTCAACTTCGCTCTCAATATTCTCTAAGCGTCTGTCGGGCCATGTGTTTAATTCCACTGCTCGTGCTACGCCATTTCCCTCTCCTCGGTCTCTCCTTTTTCTTGCCGTGCTCATTTATCTTTCTTGTTCAATCTCACTCAGCCCTCGCTCTATCCTCTTCAATCTCCAACGTCTTTCCATCGTCCTGTCTGCTCAATCACTGTCGTTTGAGCTTCTCCTCCTTCTCCACCCGAGTCGTTTTCCCTTCGGTCCGTTCCTCCTCTCATCTGTTTAATCTCACTCCAGCCCTCTCTTTATCCTCTTAACATCCACTTGCGCCGACGATAAGTTGACAGGTGCTTATTGTTACCAACAAGAGACAACGTCACGGCCGTATGAAATAATCAAAGCTGCATTATTAAAATTTGACATTGGAACTCGCAAATCAATATTTTAAAATGCACTCTGGGATGTTTGATGTCCATCTGTTCTGTTAAAAGCTTGTATTTCTGCACAGATGCAGATAAAGGTGATAATAAAAAAAAAAAATAATAAAAATAGTAGCATTTGTAGAATTAGATTCCAGCGGAGGCTTCATAGAACTGACTCCAATTTGTGTGATCAAAACATTGCAATTATCTCTGTGTGTTGTACAGATAGGGTTAGGGTTAAAGCCAAAGATAAATGTATTTATTTCCAAATCTCACAACATGTTTAAATCTAAATTTGATCAACGTTTTTTTGGCCAAGAACAATGTTTTCCACTGCTCTGCTGCTTTATTTATAACAACTATTTATATCGATTTCGCCCTCAGTAAATCATTATGTACCTACAATTGCTCGGCACTCAAGCTTCTCTTCTTAGATAAATGATTTTTAGGGTGATATCATAAAACACTACGGACACTTAGAGCTTCATTGTAAATTCCTCAATAGAAGCTTATGGTTTAAAAAACTACATCCTGTGCAGCCCTAGATAGCACACTGCGCAAAGGCTTTCCCGCTCTTGCTTTACTAACATTTAAAAAGCACCAGCACGGTCTCGTTCCTACCAAGATGTCTTTATGGCTCGACAGACGCTGTTGGTAGCCGCCTCGGCAACTTGAAACTTGTAATACCAGGATCATACTACATGACATTTGTGTCCTTCAAGATGGTCGGCATGAGATTCAGCAAATGTTGCCTCGATTTGGCCAAGAGAGGCAGAAGATGACAAGCTGAACACAGACCAGTCCTATCTTGCCATCGTTCGTGGTCTGACGGGGCTCGGCTCAACCGAATTTGGCAGAGAGCGAGCAGGACGTGAGACACTGAACTGGAATTGACCAAAGCCTCCAAGACCGACTCAGATCCATCTGGAAACAGGGGATCCAGTACGGGAGCGATCAGGACCGGGACTATGACTTCAGGGAGGACAGAAACATGGCAGGCAGGGTTGGGAGAGGCATGCGGTGGAAGAGAAACAAGCCTGACATCAGAAGGAGTGAAATCGATGTGTAGAGCCAGAATATTTCCACATCTTCCACAGGGAATTTAGGATCTATTTGGCCCAAACCAGAGGGGATTATGGAAAGACAAATCTGACAAGACGATTGGTGAGTTTTGTTACGTTTATGTCAGGTTTGATTGAAGGAATGAAAGGTTTTGATTCAGAAGGTTTACGGTTGTACATTTCTGTTTAGTAAGGAAAGTAAGTGCGTTTCCTTTTTTGAAATTTTGTTATGTTTATTCTCTACTTTTGACTAATCAACTAAACTAAAATTCTGTCCCTACTGTACATTACACTATTACATTACAGTACACTGCTTCTTTAAAAATCAGCTGTATCACGTGTATTAGTTCAGCAGCTGTACAGTGATGTGAGCAGTTGTTAGTGATGGAGGCCTGTGTAGGCATTTTGTCGAAGGTTTGCTGACACTTTGTAATTATGAGTGGCGGATAATTCCCTCTCCGTGAAAAGAACAAACCTGAAGGCCTGTTTTTTTTTTTTTTCTTCCATTATCAGTCCCCTGGTGCCACTGGTGTGAATGCTTGTTGTTGAAACGCACATTTAATCAAGGCTGTTTCATTTTTTTTTCCCAACACCAGCTCTCTGACTGTTGGATTACAACTTCTCTCCCTAAAAAGAGCACTTTCTTCATTGTGTTATGCTCTGCAGTGTTGCCGAGGCTATGAAATTACTGTTACAACGCCATGCTCCTGCGGTATGAGACTGCTGTAAGCAACGCTAAAAACAAAGGCCGTACTCAGATGGTCTCTCTAATGAATTAGGTATTCAGATGCCCTCTCTCTCTGATGCATTAGGGAGAAGAGGGAGAGAGGATGAGTGTGAGGGAAAGGGAAATGGGATGAGGGAGTTTTAGATTCCACTCAAAACAATCAATTATGAGAAACCAGTGAGAGTCAGTGGTGGTGTGCCAATCTTTCCACGAGGGATGCCTAAAAAAAAAAACATTTCGATTTCTGGCTTTTTTAGCACATTTTGTCCCTCTGCACCCAAATAGTGGTCGGACATTCTGATGAGAACTGATCAACACTGTTTAAAAGAAACTTTGAAACAGCTTTGAAAACGCCATCGGAATACAAAGTAAAGAGAAAAGAGGGGGATGCAAATGAGCCTGCGAGTCCCAAGCTTACACTACAGCGTTTGGACTAGAATGGGTGTTTATAAAGTCTATTTTTCACACAGGTTTTCCTACAACTGATTTTTTAAATCTTAAATCACATTTCTCCCCGCTCGAGCAACAATATTTCTTGCAATATTTACAGCAAAGCAAGTATTTCTGGTATCATTATTATTCTTATTATAAGTGGATCCATACAGAAGGAGGAAGAAGACAACAAATCCACTGTAGAAAGACACCAATCCAAGCTCATTAATGACATTTTCACATCAATAACACTCGATTACATTTTGAGCCCATTTACCGCGCTCCAGCTTACATTCGAAGCCTCAATAATCCCTGAATACCGTAAAAACAACTCTTAATTCCTCAATATTGCCGCATCAATAGCCGCACTTCCCCGATTCAATATATTTATCCAGCAAGAAATTAACCCACTTACATGCAAATTAGCGAATTGCGTCATCTGGCACTCGTGACTGGAAATTAATTGCTGCCAAAGACCCATTTTATAGGGAAAAGCAAAGCGGTACGCTCTGTACAGAAATGACTGACCTCAACGAAATACCAAAAGGTCACAGAGCCACGAAGCACCTTCATCTGTCCGTGTGTGCAAACTGTTAGAGTGCTGTGTGTGGGCTTCTGTATGCATATATTTATCATACTCATGCTGCTGTAGTTGTGTCTCTGTATGTAGAGCTGTGGGTGAGTGTATCATACTGTAAATACCAACAGGCCGTGACAGGAGATATACCTACCAGTCAACTCACCGAGTATTATCTCCACTTTACAGACCGACTGGAAATGTCAGACTGACCATTCGTGCCACAACATTCTGGAGTTTCTCCCTCCACATGCCGCGAGCTGGATTGTTTTCAGAGTAACTGAAAGAAGTCACTGTTTTTCCAAAACGAGTACCTTCTGAAGTGACTTGACGAGTGGGCCCATTATCTATGTCGCAAACACTCCCTTCTTTGATTACCTCCAGTCTTTCCATTACATTAACATCGCATTCCAACAGAGCTGCATGGAAAAAAGAATGAGGACAGACTTAAGTGTGTGTTTCAGTTCTGGGAAATAAACTTTGTTCTGAGTTATAAACTTTCCTCCATCTGTCTAAACAGAAGCTGACGCAATATTTCATGTCCTTTCTTCTTTAGTATGTATCGCCGAGGAGAGAGGGGAAAAAGACATGATGGGGAAAAGGAGTACAATATGTGAAAAATGATCTAATCCTAATTTTCCTATGATTGTCATTGCAAATTAAAGTTACAACCATTAAAGCCGCTAGAATTTAGATTCTTGTATTGCAGTCTGACCCTGCGAAACCTACATCTGCAGCTCCTCTTAGTTTTCCAGAGGTTCACAGTGAGTTTCAGCTCATTGTTCAGCCTCCCGGTTCATGGACTGTTTTTTTTCACTCTCATAGAATCGTGTTCGGATGGAGCAGGCAGCTGTTTTGAGCTAAAAAAAATAAATAAAAAAAGATCTAACACACTGAACTCACTGTACAACACCTGCTCAGCACCAAATGGTGGAGATAAAAGGTCAGCAACTAGCTGGTTAACATGGTGCAGCATGTACCAGCTACAGTGCCAGATAAGAATACCAAAAACAGAGCAGAAAAAGCTGGTATATTGCTAAATATTGGACTGACATGCGCCGAGTGGCAAGAAACATTAAAAAATAATGTTGCTCCTGAAATGCTGGATGTGTAAATTCTAACAAGTTTGAGATTTTAAGTAAAAGGTATATATGTGTCGATGTTGTGTTCACTACGAGTGTTGTTAGTGGAGGGGTCCGCCATTCCCATGTGGGACTCAAATTACCTTCCCACACACGAGAGAGAGTTACGGGAACCTATGCAGAATTTAATCAAGGGTTATTGATATCTCATAGATATCAAACTAGAGCATGGATACCCGACCCGAACCCAGGCCGGGTTCAGGCAAACATTTTAGAGATGATGTCCGAGTTCGGAATGGGTTCGGTCGTATCATAGACGGACAGATTTTTTTGAAATTTTATAGCAATATGCACAGAACATTGCCTTTTCTCGGTAATCTACACTGTGCATGCCTGTAAGCAGGGTTAACAGGCAAGATGTAACCATGGTAACAGGTTCAGGGTCGGTTCAGAGGTTAAAGACAGAATGTCGGGCTCGGTTACTTCTCTCTAGGACTAAATATCTAATAATCAACCTCATTCCTTTCTTTCATGTTGTAACACCTGTAATATGCAACCGCAATTGCTGTTACCATGGTAACCATGCATGTCGCCAAACCCACCAGTATGGAAATCTTAAGGGTTATAAACATAAATGAGTAGTTCACATATATCCAACGAAAACTCTTGTCTCTTGTCTTGTCACCCTTGTTTCTCTCGCCGTCTATGTATTCTGGCCTCCTCCCCTCATCTCCCTCCCACAAACAACCCTATAGGTTTGTGAATCATAGGCTCTGGTGTGGATTATCTTGTCCTGTGGATTATGAGATTAACAAATGCACACAATCAGACACTGACCCTTGTGTGCCACCAGAAAAAGCACACTTAGCCTTCCGTGGCACCCTGTGAGGAAGAGAGATATAGAGGAGGATAAACCGGATGAGAATCATTTTAATCAGGAGATATGGCTTTCTCTCATTTACACAGTTTGACAGGGTGATATCATGTGAAGCGGCAGTACAAATCTCAGTGGTGTAACAGCACGATACAAGAAACTATTCATTCGAACTCTACCAGCTGCACAGTCTATAGTTCATTACACAGTATCTAATGTATGATGTCATTTCTACTCAATCTGAGCTGTCCTAAATAAAGTAAAATACCATCCAGTGTTGTGTTAATCAAATCAGTGCACTACGTCTCGCTCGACATGCGTCACCAACACCAACACAGCTGCCACCTTGGCACAAAAAAGGTACTAAAAAACATTAATATCACATAAACCTGGCTGTATTGACAACTGCAGCTGTGCTAAAAGGAGAGTTTGTCAGTATTGCGAGCACGATAATACACTAGACCGGCTCGACAGTGTTTAACTTACAGGTTTTGGTGAGCTTTCAACAAGACGACGTTACTAAACGCGACAGTCAAGTGTAGTCTTTCTAATGACATATTTTCAGTCTCATATTTCATTAGTTTGATTAACTGCGACTTTCTCAGGATCAAAAAATGATTTGTCTTACCCAATTCACTACCATGTATATCTTCTTCTGAAATAAGGTTCCAGGAGGGAAACCTGAGGGGAAGAGACTTTGGATCTCTATGTGCTTTAAGTACATCATCATTAAGCGACCTGACAGAGAGCGAGTGGAGTGGGACCACATGCAGGAAACATCAAACACGTCTGCTGAGGATAAGGTTATGCAAGATGTAGAGCGAGTTCAGCTACTTTAACTTTGTGAATACACCATCAAAAGTCTGGTAGGGAAGAGCCAATGTGATCAAATTGACTCAATAATGTCATAAGCTACTCGTGACACCAGACCAAAAAAGGCCTAATGACAAAACCAGATGACCTGAAACAAACAAGGTGTGTTCTCTTTCTCATGAATGAAGAAGACGCCGACTGTATTTAGTCTTCATAGTCTAATGTAACTTATAAGCTTGAGGGTGACAGACACTTCATTCCCACCACTTCACTCACAGACAGCGAGCATTGTAGCTCCACATTTAAAGCTTCCGAGCCGTGACACTGTGTCGTGAATGCAACGCCACGATATCAGAGCACCGGGTGCAGAGCTCGGCTCTCCCTCTCACGCATTTTAAATATGTGTGTGTTGTGAAAAACACTTGACGAAAACAGAAGCTTTTTTTTTTCCCCGATGATAAGTGTGAGGTAAACATCCCCCCTGCTCTGTCTGTCACTCCCACACAGACACACAGACACACACACACACACTCCCACACACAGTCGCTCTTTGTCTCTCACAGACAGCCCAGCGATTCGCAAAACATTATGACAGCCTAGTTCCACTTCTAACTGACAGTGTCGCTCTGTTACACACACACACACACACACACACACACACACACACACACACACACACACACACACACACACACACACACACACACACACCAATTAGTGCAGCTACTTGACAGTGGGAGTAATGTATACATGCTTGAATTGCTCATAGGTACCTGGAGGTCTACACTAATCCTTTTAACTGTGGTGAGGATCATTCATCCATGCACTGTATAACGGTGAGCAAAATGCACATAAACCTGTTTTTCACTTAATCAAATAAAGATTAGTGCAGAACTGAATGATTTTTAGTTTTGAAATGTCTTTTAAATTGTATATTATTTTTTAAATTAAATCCATAAATTGTTTGGTCAATAAAATGTCCGAAAATTGTGAAAAATATTGATCATCTTTTCCCAAAGTCCAAGATCACATCCTCACGTGTTTTTTTTTAATCCACAACACAAAAACATTCAGTTAACTGTCATAAAGAAATAAATCAACTAGAAAGAAATCACATTAAAGAAGCTGGAATCACAGAATTTTGAGTTTTTCTTTAAGAATTATTCAGAATTTCTAATTAGGCAACAATAAGAACATATTTTGGTGAGCATGGTTTGTGTTTCTCCTCCTTCAGTGGGATCCTTGCGTTGTCTCTGTAAGTACTCGGATAGACATAAGACACAGCTGCATCGAAATGCCATTACATGAAAAAGTGCACACTTAACAAGTAATTATACAAATCATTTATTAATTACTTACTTAACATTTACAAATACAAACAAATGTGTTACTTTTGCTGTTGTGTTATGAGAGTGAGAAACCTGCGCGACAGACATGAAGCCATGATTTTATCACTTGGCAATTAATGTCTCATCAGATGTGGATTTCTTTTAAAAATGCAACAGACAAGTTCTGTTAGTAGATGACAACTTATCGTTAAGTTGTTACAGCTTTAAATACATTCACATTCGGCTTACTTTTTCCTTAAGTAGCCCATATCTAAATAATATAAAAGCACGTTAATAAAAAGTAATGAGCTAATTTTAAGACAAAGTCACAACGTCAAGCTTTCTTTTAGCTGAAGCTGCCATTAAAATATTATTTGATTCATCTGTCAGCGCTTGGGGCTGCGATCACGAGGAGGTTGGCTTTGAATATAACCACAGACCACACTAGCTGGTAGTTCAAAGCAGGTCGGGCTTTTTTTAGGCCCGATGCAATAATGGATTCTGTCTGCTAACATTTTCATAAAAAGCTCCTGAATTACAGACCCTGAAAAAGAACGGTTTTTTTTTGCCTCTGATCTAAGTGCACGATGTTTGACTATTGGTAAGCCATTTCACTGGGAGCAGAGATTCATTAGGCTTTATCATCTTCTGTTGCTGTGCATTCATCCTTCTTACCTTCAAAATTATACCCAAGTCTTATCACTTGCAAGCTTTGTTGGATCTTAAGAAAGCAGTTTAATTACAGCCTAGATCACAGATGGAATAGTATTGACGGGTATGGACGTAAATGTCGACCAATATACGCAAACATGAAATCCTTTTCTTTTAAACAGAACATAATGCAGAAAAAGATGTTTGGGGAGATATATGATTATTATATTCCAAGCGAAGTTTACTGCTCCTGTGTCATTCTGGAGGATAAAGTTTATTGTCAACCTCCTAATATTCTGCTTCAGTTACATATATTTGTCACAAGTGTTTCATAACCACATTTGAGGCATCACTCAAAAGATTTGGGAAATATCGGCTGAAACTATAATATTTACATCTATACAGGCACAAGAAATCCAGTATTGGTTGGACTCTTAAATGATTTCTACATCTCTTCCAGACAGCTGCCATTAAGGAACAGTAGATATTGCATTTGCCAATCGATCTTGGCTCACAACAAAGCTCCGCACTTGTTGCATCTCACATCTGCTGTGGCAGAGCCTGACAAGAGGCTGTGGAACATGGAGTGTCTGCTCACAAGCTGATTCTGACGCATTGTTTCATCTGTTTACATATCAAACTGATATATTCATAAAATAATCATCAAATGTGTTTTTTCTATGGAGAGAGAAAATGCTCTGTTCGCTCCAGGCATGCAGTTACAATAGATGCACATCAATACACTCAGTCTGGATTCTGCCAAAGTCCCACAGGGGTCAACAGTGCCATCTGGAGTTCACGTGGGGTTACACAGTCACAAAAACAGCTCAATAACAAGCCTTGGCAGCACAGATGAGAGATGACTCAGGATAAAACAAATCTGTTCATCAATTTCTGTACACTGATCTGATTTGTGCCATATTTCTAAACCATAACACATCGAGTCTCATTTCAACCAAGCATTTCTTCTATTCAGTTACCAGCTGAGGCCAAGACAACAATAACGTGTTTACTTCAGCCAACACAATCTGAAAACAGTCAGAATATATCCACTCAAACTGAGACAAAAAGGGGACATTTTCCTCCATGTTTCACTGCCACACCTCAGGAAATGCACATCAGAAGCGCTACATGTTCCATTCACATCACCGAGAAACTTTTTAACCGATTGCAGCAACTCATTCAGGCCCATCAGCACTGCATCCATCGAGTGCTGCCAACTTTTGAAAAGACCTGGCAGGGTGGTAAACTGGGCAACCATGTCAAAAATGGAAATGAGCTTGAGTTTCCCCATGGTGCTTAAAACCTCTCTTTAACTCTGTTAACAAATTCAAGCTTGATGCTGTCACTTTCCATACACATATGCAAATAAACTGACCTCAAGTCTCCATCATGACCCCCATCTTTGTTAACCGGTATAAAACATTGTGGCATGAACATGTTTTCTGCAAACCTATACAACATCTACAAGTGGTACTGAATGACCAATGTAATGTAAACACATAAAGATAAAACATGTAAATAAAAACATAACAATGACAGCATTGTATTACACCTAAATATGCGGCTGTGAACAAATGTTGCCCAACTGCCACTGTGAGACTCTCACTGTCCTGTGTGTGAGCATAAGGCGCCCTCTGCAGGCTCAACACTGCACTAACACAGAGGAGCTTTGTTTGTGGGTGCTCACGCGTACTAACCAATTTGTAGTGAAGTCTCAGTGTGGTAATATCCGTCTTGTTGCTTCTTTTTCAACATGGAACAAAGATCCACCCGCTCAACTGTCTGGTCTCCAAAAAACCTGAGTGCAACAGGGAGAACAGACAGTGACACAGTGGAAGACAATGAAGAGAGTGTTGCTGCCCCAAGCAGACAGTAAACGCAGATGTCAGTCATAATAGCCGCTTGACGGCAACGATCACTCAAATTAGAAGTCATGACCAAATTAAGCTCTGTGGTTATTTATTGGGCCAATGTGTATTTTTCCCCCCAAAACTACAAAACTGAAGATATTGCTGTTCAAATACAACTGATGTATATCCAATAGGGTTATCACACCTTCTTAAATATCTTCTTAAATATTTTCCAGGTCCCAACACAGAATCAAAATAAAATGAACTAAGGACCAAGGCTGATTGTAATAAGTCTCAGTGTTGTAACCAAATTACAACTAGGAGACTCAAAGAGACAACAATTAGCACGCAGCTTCAGGAAACATGCATTAGTGTCCGACCGATAGGGATTTTTTGGCACGATAACGATAGCCGATATTAGAGGGGGTGCAATCACCGACAGCTGATATGCAACTGATATAGTGAGTTTTTGAGCTGGAATGAAAACAGGCCTTGGATTGTGCAAAGATTTTGCACCGATATGATTATGCAATAGTACAGTCACAGTGACAGTAGTACAGACCGATGCTTTCTTAAACCAATGTCTTTATTCAAAACTTGTAACATTTAACAGACTTTTTTTAAATGACATTTAACATTTGAACTTGTTCAGTCAATTTGTAAATAGAGAACCATTCATTTTACTGTGTTAATTCATATTTGCATGCAAAACAGACGGCACAGCGATCTCAGCTGCCTACAGCTGCTGCTGTTATTGTTTTTAACAAAGACGAAAACAGCGCTTGATTGCTGAAAGGCAAAGCCCGTGTGGCGCTGGCAGCGGCCACAAATAAGAGACACCAGCGTTGATGAGGAAGTGATGCGGCACACTCGTAGCCTTGATGTTAAATATGCCTGACGTTACTTAATTTATTGTGTTATCGACCAGACACGGCCAACGTTTCGACCTGGAGGTCTTCATCCGGGCAAAAGAACAAAGCAAAGTGATGGAGTTTAAATAGATGCGGGTGGCGAGTTGATGCGGTGGTTGTGTCCACACACCCGGGTTGGTGGATGCGATCTCCTTCAACCATGCACGGAAAAGGGGAATGATAGGAAAGGTTTTTCTAATTTATTGAGAAACAATGCCCAGGTCAGCAATGCATGCCAAAAAACATGTCGTTCCTTCGTCCCCTCCATAAACCAACCCAGCAGTGGACACACACGATCAAACCAAGCCAAAATGATGACGATAAAATAAAAGTGATCCCGCGTCGTGTCGGGGAGACTAGTGCTTTCTTGGTTCAATCCTTTTAGCATTGTATTTGTATTAAACTGTACCCTTCGGTGCTTTTTTGCAAACTTTTAATAACGTATTCAATCAATCAAAAGTTACTATAGCAAGCGTGTAGTGGGAAGTGTTCCGCGTTGTCTCACAAACATGGGGAAATGAACACAGGACAATCCAGTCCACAATTATACAGCAATGGCATGTCATGTGTTGGGCTGTTTTTACTGTTTTGCTGCTCAAACAGTCGGCTGGTTGATCAGCTGACTGGTCAGGTGATCGGGAGGTTTCGTGGTGTAGAGCGGGGGAGGGACTTCACTGAAATGTGAGCTGAGCCAAAGTCTCTGGCTGAGCTCAGCGCGCCCCACTGGACAAAATAAATCAGTACACCAGCGCATGCTTTTGTCATTGTCACACTTTTTTTTCTATCGGTGCAACATTTCACTGATACGATAAAACCCTCGATAGAAATTGGGCAGTTGAATCAGGCCCCGATATATCGGTGGCCAATAATCGGTCGGTCACTAACATGCATACAGTGAAAAGTACCCCAACTTTAATGCAACAAAATGTAACTTCCTGGAGCAAGAAAGTTAATCGTCAAGTCATATACCAAGATGGTCAAATTCTGTTGCTTTCAGTTGGTGTTCGACCTGAGCGGCCAACCCAAAGCGGCAGAATTCGACAATCTTGGGATGAGTCAACAATAACAGTAACTGTCTTCCTTCTGAGGCAGTTATTTTAAGTGTCTGAGAACATTATCAAGCGGATTCCTCTAGATATTCAGAGTAATTTCAATCATTAGATTTGGTCAGTATGAATCACCCAAACATGTAAATATAAAGCCCAGGGTTTAAACCAGAATTCACCTTTAAAGTGCAAATAAAATGAAGGGTGTTGAAATATTTTACACCAGTGAGTCACAAAAATGTTAAGAGTCAGAACTGGATTTTAGCCTAAGTTCTTTCTCGTCTCTAGAAAATGACTAATAAGTCTTGCTTACATGTTTTGTACGCAGGCAGTATGGACACTAAACATTACACAACGTCCTACTGCACTTATTGTGGAGTACGACCCCGGTAATGCTTCCTGAATAATTCCCTTGTTATGTGAAATCCAAACACCTACTTGTTAGTGTAGTTGGAGTAGAGAGCTGGGTCCACACGCTTTATACCCTGAGAAACACAAAGGGAAAACACTGTTTACAGTCATGTTTATTACACTTTTCAGGAGATTCACAACCATTGTTCGCACGCACACACACAAAGACTAGAGGAAGACAAGACTGCCGCCCGGCAGACGCCAAGCAGGATAAGGTGTCATCAGGTTACAAAAGAAAAAAAGGATGGATGCCATCCTTCCTCTGTCTCTCCCCTCTGGACTCTCGTTTGTCTCTCTGTCCCCTCACGTCCTCACCATCTGATACCTTTTATTGATATCTTTATCTATTTCATAACCAATCCCTAAATCAATCTCCTGTTCCTAAATATTCTTTTAAATTGCCACAGCAGATGTGTTATTCCAATGAGTAGTTTTGGTTGGAGCCACAATTTGGCATCTCGCTATTGGATGACACATATTTACAACCAGTGAGATGAATGTAAATAAAACAGGAAGTCTGGCAACAACAGAGGAGGAACACTGCAGCTGTTTGGTGGTTCTGTCAAGGTTAGTTGTCACAAGAAAAACACTATTTAAGACTGTGTATTAAAGTTTAATTAAAGTGAGTAATACAATGAAAATCTGTTCTGACATTACTGATTAAAAGAAATCCTTGCTGTGCCTGTGCAAATTTATGTTTTGATTACTTTTATCTTTATTATGTAACTTCAGCCATCTTCTAGCATAATTTTACATTTGTATGATGGCTTTATCACCACTCCATCTACTGACTATTGTCTCATATGTGTAAGAAGACGATCAACTTCAGTTTAGTTATGTTTTTTTGATCTCCCAGTGTGGAGGGACACACAGAATTTCACATTAAAAGACATACATTAAATGTAAATGTAAATGTACTTTATTTATACAGCCCTTTACAACAATCCTTTCGGTGTACCAAAGTGCTTTACAGCAGGTAATAAGTAAAAAGAATAAATAAAAACAATTAAAACAATAAAAACAAAAGCTAAAAGCTGACATATTGTGTGTACCATATGTGTGTTTACCTGAGATCGCAGTTTTGATGCTCTGGACAGCTTCATAATGGTGAGGTGGGGTTCAAACCCACGGCTGTCTCCTTGCACAAGACCCTGCTCCACAAAACGGCTCCGCAACAACTCTGCAACATAAATGTAACATTTTAAAAAACAAAAAAAAAACATACATAAGGCCAAAGAGGAATCGTGTGACAGAGGTCATGACCAGACAGATACAAGAACAAGGTCATGAACATGCAAGGACAGACCCAGACGGTCAAAAAAAAAAAAAAACGCACAACTGAGGAGGAAACTACAGAGGTATTTTTAGAAGAGGAGCTCTCCATGGACAGAAAGGTTAGTACATAATCAATAACAGTGGTGGAGGGAGCAGACGAGAGGACGGGAGAGGCTGACTTCCTGCCTTATCCTTGTTTTGCATTTCTAAACAGCAATAACACAGACTCTCCATTAGCGATGTCTTGTTGATGCTTCACTTTGTCTCGTCAGATACATGAATACAATTCTGCAAAGGATGAAAACATTTGGCACCGCTGGTTATTAACGCTCTTGTGTTCATGTTTTACTTTAAAAAAGGAGCTTAATACCACATCTACATGCAGATTTTAATGTCTCGACAACAGATATTGGTTCTGGCGTAAGATATTAGGTCGTGAATATCAACACTTTACATGCTGTACTCCACAGCCACTGCTGTCCTTTATTTGAAAACATAAAATAATAGTAATACAAGGCAATACTTCTAGTTTAGTATAAGTTAAAAAACACTTAAAACATTGAAGTAAAGCCTTTGTAATATTTTTTACAATGTGCCATTGCAAGGAATAAAAACTAGTGTACAACATATCAAAGCTAACAAGATGAGTTCAGACTTCAAGATTAAATGAGTCAATTTAGCAAAACTGTCTCTATTAATACTTTTGTTTGGTTGTGTTGTAATGGATCAATCATGGAGCAACTGCCTCTTTTCTGTCCTCCAAGAGTCACGGTTTGAAGCAGTTTCGTAAATTTGAATTTATGAAAGCTGATGTCACATGACCCACCCTCTCGACCCCTATCAATCTCAAACACCCTCCTTTGGTCATTTGATATGAAAAGCTGATCACGGAGTCCCCGTGTTAGTTTCACGCAATTCCAATGGAAAACTTGAGATAAAACTAAACCTGACAGCCGAGGTAATTATGCAGAACCTGGGCCCTTTTGACGCGCTCTCAAAAGATTCATTTATTGCATTTTGCATTTCCCCGTGATAAAATGTCTTTTGGGATTTGTCTCAGCTTGGCCTTCACTAATATGCTAAATGCAGTATTTCTTCCATAATACACACGTATTAACTGCTCATATCCAAGCAAAGAGGAGCAGCTCGGAAATCCTCACTAAAGCAGAATGCAAACATGCCGCTCCAATACTGTACATTTTACACAGTCTGATATATTTATTTACAGTATACACACCAGAGATAGAGACAAAAAAGGCCTTTATTTACTGTGTAAATGTGCACAACTGCATGTGTCAGTTTTCAAAATGACTGCATATTTCTGATGTATTAGAGTCGAAATGGGCCGTATTAGGCATGTGTGAGCTTATTAACTTTGTGCGTGTTGGTGTCGCAAGAGCAACGGATCAGGAATCCTCTTAGAAATGTTGGTTTAATGTTGTTGCCAAAGGCAAAACACAAAAACATACACGCAAATGCTTCTGCTTCTGTACACAGATAAGAAATATCAAGTCAGTGGTTGACTATCACATCCACCGACTGCTATTGATTGTATTTGTGTATGTGTTGCTGATTTTTAAGTTGATTTGTGAAAAGAAAAAAGGGATAGTGTTCTGCAGCTACAGTATCTTGTGTTACTATCAAGAAAGGGGCAGGTAATGAAAGATTTTCTCCCTTCTGCTCCTGTTTAATTCATGTAATGCGTCCAAGTATTTTATTTTCATTTCTATAAATGAATTATTTATTATTTTGTACAAATGTTTTGGAAATCCTCCACTGAAATTAGCTAAATTAACTGAATATGAATGAATACATTCCTATTTCATGTTAGTTATTGAGTTTTAAGATTGTAACTGGAATTACTTTTGGCACATTTTTAAGTGTATTGATAGTAGTTGTCATTTACTTCTAAAATTCTTCACTTTAACCTGCTCCATGGTTCACTGCAGGACAGAAGTTGGTCTTATGCCACATGTGACGGACCGGCTAGACACACTGGATGCATGCAGCCCTGCTGGGTGGCGTTATCTGGTGCTCATCATTTCAGCATCCATGTTAGCAGGTTAGACCGGCAACACTAGATGCACGAGTTGAGCTTCTCACGCCTGGTCAGGCACACCTGCTGTGGTGCGTCATATCGACATTCAGAGTCTCGCCTATTTCTACCGCGACACACGCAGTTCTCGGCAGAAATAGACCTGAAGACGACCTGTAGACAGTCACATGGACATCATACCAGCAATTAACTCGAGTTTTAATGTCTACACTTACAGAATATGTCACAGAAATGAAGAGAATACACAGAACTGGTGAGGGGCTGTTTCTTTCCTGTGCACCTTCACTCCTTCTCTTGCTTTCTCACTTTTTCAAAAGGGGATAAATCAAAATGGTGAGATTATATTTACTGATAATTATCTAAAGTAAACGGAGAGGGCAGGCAGGAGATGTGCTGCAGCAGCAACGCAACCGCCATACAGTACAAAGGCATCCAGAGTGTCCAGCCTGTGATGGTGTGAGAGTTATGCTGCATTCACATGGATTCAGTGCAATGTTGTGGTTGGCACCTATATTACTAAACTGTGGGGGCGCCATATCGCTTAAATGGCAATTTCTACCCAACATTGCTTTAAATGGCAGACCAGATCTCATTTTAGTTGATGAGAACAGGTTGGTAAAATAAGGTGAGGTCGGCAGAGAATACAAGCAATGGAAACAGTTGACACTATTGATTCAAGTTAAAATATTTTAACTTTTTGCCGTCCTCTGTGATGGAATTAACAATGCAATATCTGATCAATATCTCCCTCCCACAACAATTAAAAGTATGATCAGGACAATGAGAAGCTTATTTTATTTTTTCGTTTCCTTTCACTACACATGTTGGAAACTTTTTTCCTACATTTGAGGGGGGGTTCAGCATTACTTTCAAGTTTGCAACATATAATAGGAATGAAATAAAATGTATTTATTTACATTTTTTCTAAACAATACGACATAAACGTATCATCGCTCATGTTTTGTTTTTCCTTTCTGCAATTTGTTTGTCCCTCTGCCTGAATCCATGTCAGCCCAGCATTAGCCCAGTCAGCTTACCAATAACAATCCCCCAGAACATACGATATGATCTCCTAAAGCTGTCCAATCTGTGACCTCCCACAGCACGTCCCCACCCACGACAGCAGGCATCCAACCCGTTATTGCATCTTTATGAAGGACAGCTAATTCTCCAACCGGCTGCCGCGCTCATTAGCTGACCCCAGAGGTCAAACATCACTCACAAAAGAGAAAGTAATGCATCACATTAACATCCTCTGGTGAAATGTATCCTCTACAGCACGAGACACACTTAGAAAACTACATGATGTACACAAATGGAATTCAATATTTATGATGACAGACAGACAGAAGTGTTGAAGGAGGACAGAGGAAGAAAGAAGGACAAAATGACAAAGAGAGCGTAGAAATTAACATTTGTCACTGACCTGCCACGCTGTCCAGTGTGTGTCTGTGCTGTCCGGGGGCCAGCCCAACAAACACCACCTCCTTCCTGAAATGACCGATCCCTGAGAATGGCAGCACCAGATCACGCCCACCCAGCAGCTCAGCCAATGACGGCTTGACCTGCGCTAGCACGGTCGCCGCCCTAAGAAGACATATACACATGAATATGCACAACACACACACATGCACAAATTCTCCATAATCTCCTCTCTCCCCTTCTCTCTCTCACTTTCATATCCCATAATCCAGTGAAAAGTAATGACACAATCTTCTGCCTGATGTAGCTTAAGCGTCAATTTCATCACATACCATGGCTGACGTGTTCCACAGCTGTTTACTGATGAGATGTTGGAACGGTAACCTCAGAATCTGACCTCTTTATGAACCACACATTCAAATCCGGACATTGTTTTCATTCATCTAAAACAACACAAATTAGCAGCATTTTTTCACACTGACCAGGAGCGTGACATATTTTTAGATGTTGCGAAAGAACGGGATGAAATTTATGTCAGAATGAGCAAGTTTATTCTCATTATTAATTGGAATAAACTGCTCAGGGTGCATTCCAGCCCCAGTGACTGTCAGCAGTGTTTTCAAGGCTCATTACTGGAATCTCAACCTAAAATATTTATAGACCTATCAACCAGTTTTCCTGGAAGTGCTGAGAGGAAGAGATAAGACAGGAGAACGTGACATGCTGTGTAATTAGTCACTGCAGAATGCTGCATCCCTGTCTTCAAGCAGTAACTTCAGCCCCCACGCCCGCTGCTGCAACGAACATGGGCAGGAGTTTGTTGTGGCTATCTGACCCATCTGATGCTGTGATAATCAACATCACAGAGATTGATGGCAGGCGGGGGGGATACGACTGTAGCAAACTAATCTGAGGAGTACTCTGTCTGATTGTAGTATTTTGGCTGCAGTGAGAGAACAATAAGGAAAAACGAGAAAGCAGGATGAAAGATGGATTTTATATCAAACGTAACAAAAGGTCACGGCAGAGGAAGATGTACAGCGCAGCTCTTTGTGTGCATGCATGTACGTCAAAAACTGATCTGTATTCATCTGAGCAGATTGTGTGGCTGTGTGTGCATTAAGGGAAGGATAAATCAATATTGCAACATATATGATCTCCTGCAATCACTGTTATGTTGCACCAGTATTGGGATACATTTTGTTTGAATATTTGAACTTTAACCTTTTTTGCTTTGTAGCAGCTCAACCTTTGCCAGTTAATGGACTGCTTGGCATTCAAGTAATGACACATGATCATGTTGCTGCGTGTGGTTCGTCTATCGCATTAGGTCCACACAGTTCCCCCTCAGCTGCATTGAAAAATCATTAATATTGAAAGCTGGTCATAATGGATGATTCCTGCCTCAAGGAAAAACATTTATACAAATACATTTCCCTGTTCATTTGCACAGATATTGTGATGCATTTGTTATCATCATCATGTGTATTCATATTGTGATGGCCTGATAAAATGATCATTATATTAACAAAGATAATTTTCAGGCTTATCCCATATCAAAGGCCGACGTTTTGATTTGTCAAAGAAGGAAATCTCAGGTGTAACTGACAACATTGACATTAATTCAGTGTATCACAGTTTTTAACACTTCGTCCAACAAATGTTTTTACTGACTGCAGTTATATTTGCATGCGTCCATTTATGTATATCTAAATGTAAATCATATTCATGTCTAATTGTTTTGTGTCTGTGATGTTTGTAAGAGGAAAACTCTTTATCCAAGCTGTCTTCAATCGTATGAAGGAGACTTTTAACTTTTAACTAACACTTCAGCCACAAAATCAGACAATGTGGCTAAAAGAGCGACAAAGTCAAACATGTCATACTCGTTCAGTGGGTCAAGTACAGGACCTAGTAGGCCAAACTTTGACTATGATTTATTTTTTTCCCCCGACTAAGTTAATTTATTATTTTGAAAATGTAGGATGTATAAAGCTGCTAAAAGAGAACTGTATACATCAACTTTACCAGAATTACATTAATAGTAATGTCATATTCATTTTTGATGTTGCTAGGACCTCTAGCTGATGGCTAGTTAAGGTCTTGACATCAGCACAACTTCCATTTTGGAACCATTATAAGTACAAAGAATAAACGCTTATTAGTTGTTTTCTACTGTTGTTGTGGAAATCATACACTGAAATGACCAAAATAAACCAAATTTGAATAAAACAATGAATCAATTGATTTTGAACCAAAACTGGACGACTGAATGGTCACTAAATATTTGCTGGGATGTGTTCCATTAGGTAAAGACAGGTAACTCCAGACATTTCCAGGGTGTGTGTATGAATATTACTGAGTGAATCAGGGACTGACATGCGTTTCAATGCATAGTATGTTGGTATAGATGTGTTTGCATCAACTCACAGGTCGACTTGTTCCTGATTGGCGAGATGAGTGACTAAAAGCGTGATGTGGAGAGTTGGGACAGGAATCATGGCTTTGGCCAATCGAGGCTCCTGCTGAAGAATCACCTCTTGGACCTCCATCACAGCTGAACTGATCTGTCGTTTGGACAAATTGACTTTCAATCCTGAGCAGACGTCAATTACGATAAGGCAGATGCAGTAATATACAATGGTTGCTTGTACTCTCGCATCCTTCACCATCACTCCTCTCTCTGGAGGACTGGCTGTGTAAGTGGAAAGGAGGTGAGGGGAGGAGAAACCTCTGCAGTTCAGCATCACAGATGTGGCATCAATAGATAATGACTATGAGGTGAATCAATGTCCAATCAGAGGAGCTTTTAGGTCAACAACATTAAGTTTTCAGCGTCATCGTCTGTCAGGAAATTGAACCTTGAACATTTTTTCCCCTGATAGATTTTCTCCTGTGACAGATTGAACTACACTGACTATGACCTAATGTCACACACAAAAGTCATCCGTATTCCAAAGAGAACAGACTGAAGTCTTCGACACAAAAGGATTAACCAAAGGGTTTCTGAAACAGGTTCTCTTAACTTCTCTACTATTGATAACATACGTAAGTGACAAGGGTCGACAGTCATGATTTTCTGGGCCAAACAAATAAAAATGTTGGCAGGTAAAACAATGATTACTTCTAATTTAAGCATCAGTGTTTGAGTGTTTAGTAAGTATAAAAGTGTAGGAATTAGCTTTCAAAGACTTGAAACATGCTTCCATCGCATGAAAAATGTTGTTGGGCTATTTTGTAAAAAATTATGTTATGGAGGTGTAAACACAAATTGTTTCTGAAAGTCTTCTGAGCAGCTGGCTACCTGAAAAACCATACTGTTGTGAAGTTTATATTGTGAATTTGGTAGCTACATGTCAGAGCTGAAACATCGTTAATTTCCGCGACTGGAAAGTTGCTGGAAAAAAATGTGAGATAGAGAAGTATCTGCAATTTTGTTAGAAATGATGTACACTGCCTGCAAACTCTGGCTCAAGGCTTCAAGCAAGTGAAGAGCACAGAATTTCCTCACCTGTGTGTTCGTGATGGGGATGGAGACAAAGTAGTTGGGTCGTTGACACTCCTTCTTTTTCTTCTTCTCTGCATCCTCCTCACTATCCACTCGCCCTCCACTGTCTCCCCTCTTCCTCTTTCTCTTCTTCTCAGCTGACTCGGAGCTGGTGACTAGAGAGAAAGAAAAAATCCTACATTAGAAAAATCAAGCTAGCTAGTGACCTACACTTTGCTGTCAGTTTATTAAGTAGACCTAGCTATAGTTGATTACATCTAACACAACAGTCATGCAACAAATTCTACCACCATGAAGGTATACATTTACAACACACTCCTCAGGCATGTCATAGTCAGATAGTAGATAGGCATATTATGATTCAAAGAATCATTGAAAAGTAATATTAGGAGTGTACACACATCCCAGCTCCTTCCACGTGGTGGGGCTGGTCAGACAAAACGGAAGCTCTGACATCAAATTGTCCGAAGCATCCTTTGACTTGAGCTTTCTCTTAATCAATTTCCTCTTCTCCCTCCTCTTCTTCATCTTTGTGTTCTTCTCTGTTGAATCTGCTGGAGCTGCCAGGAGAGGAAATAAATAATGTATATCAATCAAATATGTATGAACAAAAATGCAAAAAACACAAAAGAGAGCACTCATACACATCAGGTACATGCACAAGTGATGGGTATGGATCAGAAACACATCAAATCTCTGAACAGTCCTGAGGGTAGTCCTGTCAAATATTAAGTTTACCAAAAACATGCTGTAGTAACAATACTCTGTGAGGATGACATGCTGTACTAAGATATACTTGAAACAGAAAAATATCTGGTGGAACAACATAATAATGTGTAGTACAGTTGCGGCGCTTATTATTATTTTTACTGTAACATATTGCAAAGTCAGCTCTTGATTCAGTGCAACACTTCTGAGAGAGGCTACTACAGGTTACAGGCTTCTTGGAATATATTGGCGAACATGAGACTGGAACTATTAAAAAATCACATGTTGTTATTGTCTCAGTGCATGGCATGGCTAGGGGCTGTTAACCAAGTCACCAGATGTCACTGTACTTGCTTTGTTTCAAGAACCCAAGCTTTAAATCTTGCCCACAAATTAAAAAAAATAGGCCATAACCTCCTTCATTAAGTTTGGTTCACCACTGATACAGGCGCTGAATCATATTCTGTCTTCATCTCAGGCAGTCAGTTTCACTCACCGGACACTGTGGAGGCTCCAGCAGTCTCATCTAGCTGGACCTGCATGCTGACTGCATGCACATGACCTGGGATCACCATCGTCTTCCTCAGCTCCTCGTTTTCTGTCCTACTGTGTTGTTGCACCACAGCTTCAAAACCACCCTCATCGTCATCATCATCACCATCATCTAAAGCAACCGCGGTGGTCCCTTTGCCATACGAGATATTGGCCGCCTGCATGTCAAACACTGTTTTCTGGTACAGACTGGGGTGTGCCTAAAACAATGAGGAATGACACGACCTGCTCACTACCAATATCATGTTAGGACAGCATGAGGAGTTTTATTCTTCTGACCAAGACTTTCATTTAATTACCTTAAGTGAGAACCGGTGTGCAGATGGCTTCAGTGCTCTGACGTTATATCTGGTAGATATGGGATGCAGCCTTCGTACTGATGTTTTACAGACGACAAAAACTCTCTGTGAGCCAACTCTTTCTAAACAGGTCCGTATGATCGGGCTCACGCGGCCGAGGAGCATGACACTCAACCGAGTGAGACAAACTTCTGCAGTTAGCTAACGTTAGCTAACTTAACTGACGCTAACAGCGGGCTAGTTGAACAGCGATTACAGCTAACAAGCCTAAAAAAGAGACAAACATATGCGTACAACTCTTTGGGACTGTTACCTCTAGAGATAAGAAGTGCCCCCCTGTAGCTAACACCTGTTGAAATGAATCAGACAGCCATGTTGTAGACACATCTGTTGAGCTAGCTAAATGTTAGCTAACTGACTCTAGCGGAGTTGTGCGGCGAATAAACAAAAATAACCGTAATGTCATTTTTGTTAACTTGGCATTATAGTGTTAGTGCAGAAAGCTCTTTGGTGGCTGCCATTTTCGGGAAAAAAAGTCCGACAGATAACGTAAATATCAAATTTTTGCTCCACAACACTCGCTAACTGAGAAGCCGACTGAAAGGAGCTTCTGTTTGTAAACAATGTCACACTTCCGGCCTTGTTTTTTCAGAGTAAAACAGCTTTTCTCTTTCCAGAATAAAAGCATCACACACCTGATATAATCAAAAGTAATTATTAAAATGAATAATGAATCAATTAAGTTTCGGTAAATGTAATACATGTAATATAATTTGACTTAAAATATATTTTATCATAAATTCAAACATTCCTACAGACAATATATTGTATGTCGTAGACAACTTGGAGCCAAGTTGAGTATTGTGTTAATATACTCAATAAGTTGAATATTGCATTGTTGTTCAAATATTATGGTCAGAAGTATAGGCATACAAGTGTTATGATGTAAAATACACATGTGTAATGAGGTGAATAATGCCAAGTGTTTATTATTATAATCATCATTATTATTATTATTATTATTATTATTGACAGTCAAAGTGAATTTGCATCCAAATTATTCTAACATTGTACAAGCAAAAAACAATACATAAGCCAGGTTCATGTATTTGGTCTTTTTATCCGCTGCAATCAAAATACATGAAAAGCTATTAATAAAGGACCACAGGCAATATGATTACACCCATATTTTCAGTTTATTGACAGTAGTAGATATATTAATAATCACACTTTATAAGATAACTGCAACAAGATTTTATAATAAAGTACAACAAACATGCACATTCCTGCTTTACAGCAATTATGATTTTATCTTAATATATACACAAAGATCATTACCACTCTCCAATCACTTCTGTAAAGTCAAGTCTTAATATACAGATAAACTTAAATGTTTGATATTAGCCTCACTGGCAATACAATAAAAATTAGATCAAACAGTAGCACAGCAGTCAAGGCTGTGTGTAAACAACAATGGCACTGCTTGTTAGTATTTTTTTCCTTGTACTCATTACAAAGAACAAATCCATTTAACACTTTTAACAGTCTATACTTCATGCCACCATAGTAGCTGCAGAGCTGACATTTGATTGTGTGATTAGCATTTTATTGTTACAAGGTTAAATCACTTTTAAAACATCCCATATACTTTGATACTCAATGATAGCTTAAATGCTACATACCACATTTTTTCCCAGTGATGTACGAAGTCTGATTTATATTTCAAAAGAGGTTTTGCGACAAAAACAGCCAAAACAGAAACAGAAAAAAAAAAATTCATGGTGGAGCATTTACATTTCAACAGCTTAAAATGTGCAGAGAATTCTGTGTTTAGCCATTTACAACTGTGATTGTCACGAATACTGATTCTCTCAGCAGCTGATTTAGTTTTACCCAGAAAAATAAATGTGTGTTTTCTGTAATCAGTAAATCAGTCTAAATCAGTGCACAGTTGCAGTTTTGTTTTTGTATTTATACTGTCCATTACATAGTTTTACTGGTGATGTGAAATATACCATCACTACTAACAACAACACTGCCTACCCCATGAACAAGACCACTAACTTTGATAACACTTACTACCACTACTACTATTACCACTACTGTTGTTACGAACTCTATTAGTAGTGTGCCCCCTTTCATCTCCCACACCCAGGGCATTTCCACTGGTATCTGGGGTTTTGTACTTCAGTAATTTGTTCCATATCAAGGAGAAAGCATCATTATTTTGTGGGCATGTGAGTAATCCATTATTTGTCTCATGATAGAAAACATGCACATGTAACACTACTTTTTCGTATGCAGTCCATGTTCTTATATTTGTCGTGGGCTTGGGCTCACGCACATGGTGCATCAACACCAGGATGACGTCTTTGTCATCATCTGTGGGCACAAAAAGAAAGAAAATGAGCGTCAGCAAGTGAGGGTAGAAAATTGTGGTTCATAGCTCAACATCTAATACAAAAAGATTTTGTTTGACCAATAAATGAATATGTTGGTTATAAAAGTTATAAACCAGATCACAAACTGATCACATGTACTCATCATCTCAATCTTTTCCTTACCCTCAACATCGCTCATGGCTGCATCAACATCTGCCCCAACTCGTGAACTGATTGGGCAGAAGAGGACTGTGACCATGTGATTCTCTCTTGTTTGAACAAGCCGAACCCCGTCCTGACCTTGCTGCTCCATTTTTTCAATCAGCTGTTCATCAGCCCGAAAGGTTTTACCGCTGACAACACTCTTGTACAGCACTGTGGGTATAGAAGAAGAAAATGACTGTGCAACTAACACAGACTCATACATTCAAAACTATAAGCAAACACTGACTTGTGTCACACTATGAAGTACAATACTGCCATAATGAATGTTGTTGGTCAGTGCTTCTCTTTAGGATACTGTACTGATTACTGATTAACCTGCAGAACTAAGAGGCTCCCAAAAGGACAACTAACACATTCTAAACTGTATCTAATTATTCAATATATTAAAGGAGACATATTATGCTCATTTTCAGGAATTTCATTTTATATTTGATGTTCATATAAGAATACGTTTACATGCTTTAATGATCAGTTTTCTCATGCAGTCCAGTGGATATGTTTGAAACGCTCTTTAAGCTCCCGTCTCTTTAAGGCCCCCCTCACAAATACCCAGTCTCATCTGATTGGTCAGCTCACACATGCCTGACCCAGCACCGCTAATAACAACAAAGCAGCTGTGCAAAATCAATTCTTATGTGCCAAATTAGCCGCTAGACATAAATGATGCTATTGTGCGACGTGGTGACAAGTTTTTACATATGTCGCACTAGATTCAGTCAGACAATTGAAGACAGACAGCCAAAAGAAGCACAGTTGTTGGGTAGCTAAACATCAACAAACATTAATATGATAAATTAAATTAAAAGAACAAGAATGACCTTGTGATCGCTGTAGAGGGCCGCCAAAGGAGGGACCACGCCTGGATACTGCACCTGGCGTAAAACATATAAAACAGACATACACGTTCTGACTAAGTATAGTATACACATCCAAATCAACACAATTTTGAGTTATTATAGAATTTCAAAGTAATTATTACACATTAAATGCCACAAACCTCTTGTGAATTGTGAATAGTCACTATTTGGACCACTATAGGGCACAGGTGGACCACTGGCACCTGAGGATCCTTTCCCAGATGAAAAGCCTGTCACATAAAACAGCAGAAATGCACTCACTGACTCTTAAATAATCCTTCAGAAGAGACATTCATTTTGAGTCATGATGGAATATCAAAGTGAATTTTACACATTGAATGCCACAAACCTCCTGCTCCTTGTGAATAGTCACTATTTGGACCACTATAGGGCACATGTGGACCACTGGCACTTGAGGATCCTTTCCCAGATGAAAAGCCTGTCACGTAAACAGTAGAAATGCACTCACTGACTCTTAAATAATCCTTCAGAAGAGACATTAATTTTGAGTTATGATGGAATATCAAAGTGAATTTTACACATTGAATGCCACAAACCTCCTGCTCCTTGTGAATAGTCACTATTTGGACCACTATAGGGCACATGTGGACCACTGGCACTTGAGGATCCTTTCCCAGATGAAAAGCCTGTCACGTAAAACAGCAGAAATGCACTCACTGACTCTTAAATAATCCTTCAGAAGAGACATACATTTTGAGTTATGATGGAATATCAAAGTGAATATTACACATTAAATGCCACAAACCTCCTGCACCTTGCTCTTTGTGACCATTTGGATCACTATAGGGCACAAGTGGACCACTGGTGCCTGAGGATCCTGTCCCTGATGAAAAGCCTGTCACATAAAACAGTAGAAATGCACTCACTGACTCTTAAATAATCCTTCAGAAGAGACATTCATTTGGAGTTATTATAGAATCTAAAAGTGAATAAAACCCATTAAACATGTCATGAGTGTGTGAAGAGGAAGAGATTTACCATGTGCTCTTTGTGATTGGTCACCAGTTTGGCTACTATCAAACTCCATCAGACTTGTGTCTGACACAGGGCCTGTTATGACTCCACCTATTATAAAGAAATAATAATTAGAAAAATGACTCTGAAGCTAATTCATGCATGAAAGAGTTGACTTAAAACCTTCACGTAGGACATTCAGGAATACTTAATGAACAGTATAAACTGATGCCGGTTGAAAGATGTTTATGAAAATGAAACAAAAAACTGCATGATAACCTTTGTCAGTATTCTGTTGTGGCTCAGCATTTTTGAGTCCTTCCAGATTATCAATGTGAGCTTGAAGGAAACGCTGGACATTATCCACCTGGCCCTTAATTTCCTTCAGCATGCAGAGGTAATCCAAGACCCTGTCATTTTTGAGAGCATCTGGAGGAAGAGAATCAGTTTGTGTGTGTTACATACAATAGATGGCCACCCCCAGCATGGCCCAAACACAACAAACTAAAACAGCTGCCAAATGTGAAAGTGAAAGTAGCTGCTAGCAAGGCTGTACACACCCAGGAGAGAGTCAAATGGGACGAATTCTTTCAGCTCTTTAAAGACCGCATCAACCGGCTCCTGAAACAAAAATATTACATTTCAGAATGGGACATTTGACTCTCTAACCATGTCATTTTTCTTTATCTTTACATTTCAACTTGTTATCTCACCGGTTTGTGGATTATTTCATAGATAGACCGTCTCATTTGGAATTTATCAGTTCCAGGAAACAGGGAGCGCAGATCATCTTGAGACAGTGACTTGATAGCTGAGTCAGTGCACAACCCTTTACCTGCAACAACAACAGGTGTGGTGTTCTTAAGATCATGGTTGATAATAACAAAGAAAGATTTCAAGAAGTATTCAGATTTTTCACTTAAGGTAAAAGTATGCAAGTCTTAGCAGCAAAATGTAGTTCAAGTATCAAACGTTAGAGTAGTCATTCTGCAGTCAAAAAGTCCCTGTTAAACTATTATATGTGATGTTTTGGGATTTGTGTTATTGCTGCATAAAAGGTGCAAAAAAAAAATAGTTGAAAACATTCAAAACTTCAATACAATTATCAACAGCATGTGAAGAATAACACTTTCAACATTCAGACATTTATGTATTCTTTCGTAAAAATCATGCATGCTAACTAGCCAGCTCGTGTCCACCCCAGTACACAGCTTTTGAGGTAAATGTGTAATCACCAACACTAACTACGTAGCTACTGGCAGCTACTGTTGGCACTGGTTAGCAGTTACTCTGGCTACTATTTGTATTGCATGAATTCAACAGGTGGCCAATTCTTATACAGTATATGGCACCTTTAAAGTATGATCCTGCTTCAGATGTTTGAGGTAGTGAAAAATCAACTTTTCATGAACTCAGAAAAAGTTTTTAGCTCTGTGATGATGCATTCTCCGGGTACTACCAGAAGATTTTTTAGATTAGCTCATCTAGCAGGAGAGCCGTAAAGGAAAATGATATCAGAAAAAAGTCAAAATCAAATCCACTGCATTTACTGAACGGTATCTCAAGCTGTCAGACAAATGTAAAGGAGTAAAAGGCACCAATATGACTTCCAGACAGTCAACTGTGATTAAGAACTGTGTAATTACCTTTAATGATTTATTTGCACTCTCTAAAATGGCCACTTACTCTGGAGCACAAGGGCTGCGTCCCTGTTGATGTTTCCTATTTTCCTCATTAACTCTGACATGACATCACCTGTGGAAAAAAGAGAGACACACACACACACACACACAAAAGATTTAACATCTGTATTTGAACAATATAATGTGTTGTGTATAGGTATAGAATAGAGAAGAGTGTGGGAGGACGGAGAGAAACCAACCTTTGAACTGACACGACAATGACAGACTTCAGTAAACTTGTGAAACTTTATTTAGCAAGTTTTCAGCCCCTCTAGCGACTCTTTTGACAAAGCAGCTAGCGACAAATCTAGCGACTTTTTATTGTTATTGGAGACTTTTGGAGACTCTAATGAGAAAGCACGTATCGTTCTTATACTTCTCAGCGAGCAGTAGGTGCTCCCGTAGGCTCCTGCCCATCCCAAAGCCCTCACAGGCGGCCCAGTCCTCGCACAACAGTCCCTCCCAAATATGAAAGTAGCTGCTAGCAAGGCTGTACATACCCTGGAGAGAGTCACATGGGTCCATTCGTTCCCACTCTTTAAAGACCGCATCATCTGGCTCCTGAAACAAAAATATTACATTACAGAATGGGACATATGACTAGGTTATCATGTAATTTTTCTTCATCTGTACATTTCGACTTGTTAGCTGACCGGTTTGTGGATTATTTCATAGATGGACCGTCTCATTTGGAATTTATCAGTTCCAGGAAACAGGTAGCGCAGGTCATCTTGAGACAGCGACTTGATAGCTGAGTCGGTGCGCAAACCTTCACCTGCAACAACAGGCGTGGTGTTCTTAAGATCGTGGTTGATAACACAGCAAGAATTCAAGAAGTATTCAGATCCTTCACTTTAGGTAAAAGTATGCAAGTATGAGCAGCAAAATGTAGTTCAAGTATCAAACGTAAAAGTAGTTATTCTGCAGTCAAAAAGTCCCTGTTTAACTATTATATGTGATGTTTTGGGATTTGATTACTGCTGCATTAAAGGTGCAAAAATAACACTTTCGACATTCTGACATTTATGTATTCTGTCGTAAAAATCATGTTCAGCATGCTAACTAGCTAGCTCGTGTCCAACCCAGTACACAGCTTTTGAGGTAAATGTGTAAACACCAACACTAACTACGTAGCTACTGGCAGCTACTGTTGGCACTGGTTAGCAGTTACTCTGGCTACTATTCGTATTGCATGAATTCAACAGGTAGCCAATTCTTATACAGTATACAGCACCTTTAACATATGATCCTGCTTCAAATGTTTGAGGTAGTGAAAAATCAACTTTTCATGTACTCAGAATAAACATTTTAGCTCTGTGATGATGCATTCTCCAGCTAATGCCAGAGGGTTGTTTTAGATTAATTTATTTAGCAGGAGAGACATGACAGATAATTTTATCAGAAAAAAATTCTAAATCAAATCCACTGCATTTTCTGAAAAGTATCTCAAGCTGTCAGACAAATGTAAATGAGTAAAAGGCACCAATATGACTTCCAGACAGTCACCTGTGATTATGAACTGTGTAACTACCTTTAATGATTTATTTGCACTCTTTAAAATGGCCACTTACTCTGGAGCACACCGACTGCGTCACTGTTGATGTTTCCTATTTTCCTCAGTAAATCTGACATGACTGCACCTGTGGGAAAAAGAGTTACACACACACACAAAGATTGAAAACAACCCTGTATCTGATGAATATAATGTGTTGTGTATATGTATAGAATAGAATAGAGAAGAGGGTGAGGAGTTGGAGAGAGACCAACCTTTGGACTGACACGAAGATGTCAGACTTCAGTAAACTGATGCAAAGTGTCACCGACTGTAGCAGCTGCTGTTAGTCAAGCTAGCCGTCAGATATTTAACCAAAATTTTAAATAGCCAAGTCTATACCGTGTTTTCTCTCCAGGCTCGTCGATATGATTACTCACCACCTTCCGTTTACAGTCAACAGAAAGTGAAAGTTAGATGCGGGGACTTTTGGTATCACGTCACGAGGCGCAGGAGACTTCACAGTGATTGGCCGACAAAAAAGCGACTGGCGACAAATCTAGCAACTTTTCCTTGTGTGGTTGGAGACTTTTGGAGACTCTGACGTGAAAGCACATCTCGTTCTTACACTTTTCCACGGTCCCAGCTGCATTCAGAGCTGTAGGAGAGGTTCAGCCCTCCGCATCCATACTGCGAATCAAGCATGCGCGAAGTCGCCGCTGGCTGACTTAAAATTTGCTTTGTCTAAAATAAATCACTAAGGTAAAATAAGTTCAAATGTATTGTATTTAATGTCGATTTTGACAAGAAGTCGCCATCTATTTCATATTGGCATTGATTCTGAGTCAATGGGTCAAATGAGCTGGAAGCTATTGAAATAAAGGAAGGTGTATTCATGAAAAATGTTGATTATTCTTTAAAACATTCATGCAAGAAGGAAAAACCACTTAAATACAATAAAAACAAACAAAAACAAAACACAGTTGTATCTCATTCAACCAGTAAGGGAAGACATTTTGGAAAGATTACATTTTTAATCTTAATTTATATTATTATTTTAATGTATTTACTGATGCCATGATGCCAAGTAATTAAAGCGGTCAAATAAATATAGTTGAGAAAAACACTATGATGTGGGCCCTGTATGTTTGTAGTATAGTAGACATGTTGAGTGGCAGTAAATGGAAATACTCAAGTACAACTAACAAAAAGTAGACTGAAGTGCAGCACTTGAGTAAATGTACTTCATTACTTCCAACTTTAAACATAAGATTAAGGTGCAGATAACCTCTAACCTTTGTGTCAACGCTTTGTTGTACCTTTACTCAGAAATCCACATTCACATAGTTTTAAAGGTTCAGTGAGCATCTTATTTTGTCTGCTGCCTCTCAGATCTGTCCAGTTTTAATGTTCAGTTCCTTTGACTCGCAGGCTGCTGCTGATCAGAGCTGTGCTTTTCCATCACAGATCCATCCAGCTGTCTGTCACAGCATTAAGGTGGCATGTTACAGTAACTCATGTTTCAGTAACGCAGCCTGTTCATGTTGAGCAAAGCCGATAGGGGGCAGCACTGTACAGCTTTTATTACCACACTTAACATCTTAACCTGTTCAAACACAATTCACTGTTTTATTCAGTCTCAGTTAGTCAATGAACCTGCTGACATTTCTGTAAAATGATATTCTTGGCTCTGTATAGGTGTATCAATACTTTGGATGCATCTGGACCCCAGTTTCTACAACTGAATATCTAAAATAAGAAGCAGAGGACTAAAATCAGCTGATTATTTTTATACTGTGTAGTGTGTGAATCTATTGAACAACTACTCTCGCCTCATTTAAAAGGTTAAAGAGGATGAGCGGACATGGTTGGGTTTGATCGAAGTCAGACACGTGACTCAAATCAAATCAAGTAACTTTCCCCGACAGAATATACTGCACTCTTACCTGGAGGATCTGACCTTTAAAAAGAGAACAGAGAGGGTATCAGCACCTGTTTGATAATGATATTATTGACCAATTCATTTATCCAGTTCAAAAAGTGTGACAAGGAACGGAATTCTTATTGTAATCGTTGATAATCAGCTAAATAAGAGTAAATAAACAAAACACTTTAAAACAGCCTTTTTATTTCTTGATTGTTTTCTTCAGTTTTTGATAACAACATCACAACACAAGCACATTCATATTATTTAACAAGACAATATTACAGAACAGTTTAAATAGGTTGGTTGACCCACGTGGACACCCAGGTCTCTCACACTGTCTTCTAAAGTGACCGCATGAAGATATTTGTGCTGAAATGTTGTTAACAAAAATTAATTCCTGACTGCAGGTGAAGAGGACGGTGATGGGGAGATAATGCCCTGATGTTGTCAGCCCCTCAGTCTTCACCAGCACACCTGTCAATCCACAGGTGTGCAAAAAGTTTTGCCCTGTGAAGCAGTGAGATACTGAAAGCCGGAATTAAAAACACAGAGAAAAAGAAAATAGAAACACGAAATAGACCCAGACAGGTCAATCAGGTCCAAGTCCTAGTTGAGTCTCAAGTCATTCATTTTCATCAAGTCAAGTTGCCAAATCCATTTGTTAATGCCCACAACTGTAAGAGGAAAAGCAAAATTACCAATTTGGGATGAGGAAGTCAAGTAAGACATTATTTGTGTTGTTTCATGGTGATAAACGTGATGAATAACAAGGCAAGTTTTCTTGTATGTGGAACAAAGTGACAATTAAAGCAGATGGCCTTGCTCCCTAGACAGTGTACGGTGTGTGTGTGTGTGTGTGTGTGTGTGTGTGCGTGGTGTGTGTGTGTGTGTGTGTGTGTGTGTGTGTGTGTGACAGCTGCAGTCCCACCAAAAAACTTCTCAAAGAAAGTGACACACACGCGCTACTTCAGTTCAGCTTTCTCCCTTCATGATAAAACGGAAAGTGAAGAAAAGACACCGACACCAAAGCTGGTGTGTGTGTGGGTGTGTATGTGTGTTTGAAGGCCTGTTGGCAGACGCACTGCTGACGGTAGGTGAAGTGTTTTTCGGCGGCGTGCCTTCCTGCGGGGGGCGAGACGGCTCCTGGTGGCTCTGCTTGGTCTCCTTCGTGTCTGATGGTGGAATAAAAGACACGTTTGTGTAGATCTGACTGTGCAACATAATCCTGTCTGCCTCATGACACGCACAGGGAAAATGTGACTACTCCTTCAAGCAGCTGAAGAGAGGAAGTCGGGATGTCTCCGATATCAAATCAAGTCTTTTGAACAGAACACAAACATTAATTATGTGAGCAGAAGGAGGAATGAAGCTCTTCTTACGACGTGTACAGCTGAAGTGTTTAGATATTTCCACTCTTTTCATGTTGCTGCTGGTCCACTGGCCTTATCAGCAGTGGCAAACTTTGGCCAGAAGATGGTAATCAGGTATCAGAAGCCCATCTGTTTGATTCAGCAAATGCAGGAGTCTGAACGGAGAAGTTTCAGGGGATGATATGGCCTCGAGCCTATAACTTGAAGATCGTGCCAAATCTGCAGTGCATCAGCGGATTGAAGGATGGAGCCAAACAGATGTCTCAGTCTTACTCGCTGGTCTCATTTTATGAATATCAAGACATCATATCAAGGTTGATTCTGAGTATGTGAATGAAGGCTTACTGTTCAAAACGGGCAGCACGTCACCATGAAAAGCATCCAGCATTCAATCAGAGACCCACAATACTTTTTTTTTCTCTTCCTTTCCGTCTGTGTGTTTTTTATGTTCTTGTTCATGTAAAAAGGTCTAGAAAGTTACAAAGCCAGCAAAGTCAGCACCAACAGAAGCTCTTCTCTCCCACAGAATATAGCGCTCCTTAAACACCTCTTCAGATTGACACCATGTCACACATTTGAATCATACATCAGGGTAGAAGTGAAGCTAGCTGGAAAGCTAAAAGACACGACAGTCAACCAGAGACTTGGTGAGTGGAGCAGGCTCAGACGTTTGTGAGCTGACCAATCAGAGCAGACTTGGTATTCAGAAAAGGGGCGGTCCTTAAAGAGACAGAGCGTTTCGGACAGAGGGGGAATACAGAGTTGCAGCGGTGGATAGTATGAGAAAACGTATGTGATTTTTGAGCTTGAAGGAATTAGTGAGTAAGATTTAAACTTCAGGAACGCTTTTCAAGAACACTGGCAGCAAATTTCAATCAGCGAATTACAAAAATCATGAGTAAAACAGATAAAACGAACTCCTGTAGTCCAAGATCAAAAGATAAAGATAAGGGAAAAAGATAATCAGGATAAGCTCACTCAAGTATGTCGTGCCTCTGGAATAGATAAAATATCTAAAATCACGCACTGACTAAAAAGAAATCACGCACTGACTAAAAGTTCAGAAACAAGAGGCCATGAAGTCTTGAGGTGTCGGCTGACATCAGCGCTCTATAAAGGCAAAACACAGGCTGTCGCGAAGATCACTGCGCGAGGAGAGACAAGCATGTAAAAGGATCCGTGGAAATTGATTGTATGTCTAAAGATTTCCAAGATGATTGATCGAGCTTTGTAGTATTCTGCTCCAAATCTAATCCAACAAAAAACACCAAGATTTCATGCAGAGGAAAGACAGCAAATGTGTGATCTCCTTTCTTTTTAGGCAAACTGCTTCTGCTCGTCCATATTATCTCCTCTGCCTGCTCCATCATCGCCTGCCTGTGCAGAGTTGAGGTTTCGGTGCTGCAGCGCGACACAAATTGACACCGGCAGGAATGTTTGTGTATGAGCTTAGAATTCGACAGTTTGATCAGAAATATGAGACTGTTGTTTAGTTTGGATCGAGCCTTGATAACAGGATTGTATATATTTTGTGCACTTGAGTTACTCAACGGCAGTGAAAACAACAGCATCTCAGCAAATAATGTAACAGGTGTGGGTGTTTTTCCGTGGCAGTCCAATACCTCCAGACTTTTGGCAGCACCAACAGAGATGACAAAGTGGAGCAGACAAATGTTTACCTAATGCCTAATAATATTCCCTCAGGGAGCTGGAATTGAGTTGCAAGACAGTAAAACGACAACGGAGCACAAAATGGACTGGCTGCTGAACAATACCAGCTGCTATACGGGAAGAAATTTGTTTTGTATTGTCATTCTTTTTAGCCTAAAACTCTCTCTAGCTTGGAAGGAGATATTGTAATTCCACTGCCAAAGCAACTTTTACCACCAGAATATATGTTAGCTTAGTGTGTTTCTGCAAAACGGCAGATAATTTAAGACTTAACAATGTTTTATGTTGCAACTTGATGCTTGTTTGGGTTAAATTTTTTATTTTTTATTTTTCCTTGTCACAACGCTATGCTCTGATGGGTTTAGGGACAGAAAACACTTAGTTAGGTTCGAGGAAGACATCATGGTTTATCTAAGAAAACCTGTTTTGGTCTCGACAAGAACAGCTGGAGGTGGGCCAACTTCCTATGACAAAAGATGGTTTGGGTTTCCACAGCAAAACAGCTGGAAATGTTCCCAGGTCTCCTTAAAAACACAGTTTTCTATGCGTCAAAAAAAGCTGGAGATGGTTCGATTTCCTCAGAAATAAAGTTGGTTTCAGACTCCACATCTCCGCTGGAGATAATCCAGCTTCCCGTAAAATAAGATGAAAAAAAGCTGCATTTGGTCGCCACAAAAACAGCTGAAAATGTCACCAGATCTTCCTGGAGAACAACCAGCTTTGTCAGTGCAAAAACAGCTGGAGATGGTCTGACTTCCTGTGAAAAAGACGGTTTGGGTTTCCAAAGAAAAACAGCTGGAACCCGTCCCCGGGTCTCTTGAAAAAACACCTAGTTTTGGTTGCCACAGAACCGGCTGATAATATCACCAGGTCTCGTTAATCAAAAACCCAGTTTCGCCACCACAAAAACAGCTGGAGAACCGCTTCCTGTGAAATAAAGTAAGCTTGTTGCCAAAGAAAACCAGCTGGAAATGTCACCAGTTCTCCTTCAAAAACATCTGTTTTTTTTAAATGGGAACGGTCCAAATTCAATACAGTTTTGGCCACCAAAAAACAGCTGTAGATGACCTTGATGACTGAGCTGTTAAAAGTCAATGAATCCAAATAATGTAAAAGATCATTAAAAATATATCTTATTAACGTCATTGGACTTTCCAGCAATTACGGGGAAAAAATGGTGATTCCTGATGTAAAGTGGGAAGAGCATGTTGACCTTCTCCACTCAAGGGACAGATGCATAAAGACAATGTCAAGCAGAAGAAGGCGACGTTTTTGCATGGTCCTTTGATATGAACGACGCTGAGATAAGTAAAGATGAGACTTTGCTGTAAAACAGCGTCCCAGTGATGCAACTCGCGCTCCGTCTTCACACCAGGAGTCTGATCTTTCCCTCTTAACACGCTCAATTATCGCAAAATGTGATTTTTCTCTCATCCGGGCACAAGCAACATGCTAGATTAAAAGTCAGGGCTTTGTAGACACAAATTCGCACACACACACACACACACACACACACACTCGCTCACAGTCACAGACATTGCCCTCAGTTATTATGCATTCATAAATCAAAAGGTTGTGACGGGAATTAATCTAAAACGATGGTGAGTGTAAGTCACCGGATGCAAATATGACAGCTTTATTAGAAAACTAGATTGCTTGAATTTGTCTGAATTAATGTGACACTTTTTTTGATTAAACAGCACACTCCCCCCCTCCTCCCCCCGCTCACCGAGTTGGAGGCTGAACGGGGAGGTGAAATAGTCAACAGCAGGAAAACAGAGGTGGCTCGTTGCAGCCCTGTTTTCTCTCCCGTTGTTGTCTGTTCACAACACAGCAATACTTGATAAAATGAACGAGGCTCTCATTCTGAATAAATCCAAACTTTTTATGATCCAGACAAATTGAGAAAACCATGAAGAGTGCTCTGAGTGCTAACGCCTGCACGCTAATATACTTAGCGATGCTTATATGCAGATGTTTAGCAGGAATGATGCTTACAGTATGCTAATGTTTGCTCAAGGTTTATAGGGGTTATATTAAGTTGGCATTTCTTAATCTTGCTGCCTCATAATAAAAGCTTTTAAATAACTAAATAACAGAAGGCTTTTATTGTGAAGAATTGATAGGAAATTAATTATGTTTAACACTGAATTAGCTTAGCTTTGTTTGCAGCTATTCTTCAGTTGTACTGTGAGGAGGCTGCTCCGTTGAGCACTACTCAAGACAAGCCTGAAGCCTAAGTAACAATTTACAGATGAACCTCCAGGTGGTTAGCACTGTTGTACTGGCAACGCAAAATCCTGCTGCTCTGGGCGGATGTGCCGAGTCCAACCGAGCGGAGCCAAACTGCACTGCTACATTTGCAAGAAGTAGCCTAAAGAAATGTCAAACGTATCGGCTGCGTCCAAATGTTCGCACTTTAGCGCTCTTGCAGACTCGCTGATGTTGTGTTCGCTGGAAGTTTGCAAACCTTGAGGGCTGTCGAACTCACATTACATCCAGTCCACAAGGGCCCTCAGGAGGGTGTTCTGCAGACTTCCAGGAGTCCGCTTGGGCTGCAGACTTATTCCAAAACCCACAATTCACTGCCAAACGGACGTGACATTGCAGAACTTTTGATGAATAAGTCAAACAATTACTTTATTATAACGTTATTTGTATCGTGTAAGCTAAAAAACAATAATCGACCACGTCACAATACAGACTATTTAGACTGTAGAGGTTAATAAAATGCATGTTGTTATTGTAATGTTTAGGACTACTCCTGACCCTTTCTTTCACCTGAATTTCGAACAGAAATTTCACAATAAAAGCCTGCTAACACTAAAAAAGGACGCTAAGGGACGTGTCTTCGTTTTTTTTTTATAATAACTACTTTGACAAACTGTTCCGCCTGTTGTTCAGTATTTGTCATACCTGCTCCATTTTTCTTCCTCGCTCTCAAACATTATTTTTCTTCTATTCTCTCGTGCTTTTACCCTAACGTTTCCTTCGGTGCTCGCTCACCCCGCGGCACCTCCTCTCCACACGAGTTAGGAGAAACACTCTTCATTTCCTCTTGATTGGAGTCAACAGGGAAGGACGAAGAGGAAGATTTTCTGAGATGAGGAGTTTGATGACTTCAGACGCCTCCTGTCAGTGCAGTTTTTTCTCTTGTACAGATAAACCACCCCCCAACGCATGTTTGTAAAATAAGAGTGGCAGGTGTTGGCAGAGAAGAAGAGGGGGAATTATATAATAAAAGAAAAAAAAAGAGAGATGTAAGTCAGGGGTCATGTGAGACAGGTTTGTGGGTTATGATGGAAAATAGGGAGGGACTCTGCTGATCCGTCTGGAGCAAAGTTATTCCACCTTTAGAGAGGAGGGGGAGGAGAAGGGGGGAGGAGGAGGAGGTGGAGAGGGAGTGATAACCAGCCTGCCGCAGGGAGAGAGAAGCTAAGTGGCAGCTAACGACAGAATGCAGATCACAGGCCGACGTGCACAACTAGACGGTGGCCTGGAGGTTGGAGCAGCAGAGTTTTGTATTCAATACAAACAGCCTCGTGGAGCTGGAGCGGGGACTACGTGATGTGCGTGCACGTGTGTGTGTGTGTGTGTGTGTGTGTGTGTGTGTGTGTGTGTGTGTGTATGTGTTGGAGGGGAGAATTCTGGGTGTAAGGGCTAAAGAGTGCTTTGGGAGCGGAGCCAGGAGGGATGTTGCAGCAGCCCAGGCGGGATGACTAAAGCATGAAAGGAGGGCTGGGTAGAGTCCCTTGCGAGGGGGAGGGAGGGAGGGAGGGAGGGTGGAGGGCTCTGATACAGTGGATGGTGTGGACTGCAAAACCTGCAGCGGCACACATCTGCGATAAACTCTTTGGTAGAGAACAGGAGCTAGCCTTGGTGCAGGTGGAAACATCCATGAAACAACCGCAGACAAAAAAAAAAGAAGCACCTTCTGTGTTCCTCTCGTATTTTCTACGGAATATGAATATAGCTTACTGAAGCTGCCGCCTTCAGATGGTTCAGATGCCTCTCTGGTGCATAAAAAAAAAACCTCCTGCCTTCAAAAAAATCCAGCATTGGTAGAAATGCTGAATATTTCAGATGAAACCACAGCATGAGTCACGTCTTCATTTACTTCAAACAGACGGAATTAAAAAAAAGCAGCATTGGATTTACAAGTCTGCTATGTGGCGGCCAGTGGATGTCTTATGGTTTGGCGTTAAATGTGGGACGGTTACACAAAAACCATCCAAAATGTCAGAAAAATAAAATGATTCTGTACTCTCCAATGGCGTGGGAGCCTCGACTGATCATTTACACTCCTGGTGGATTCTGCTGTGCGGCTGCTTTGAGTATTGGTGCGTGAATGTGTTCAAATGTATTTGCGTGTGTGTGTGTGTGTGTGTGTGTGTGTGTGGGGGTATATGTCCATTCTCCCACTGCCGTCTTCCCAGCAGGAGCCAAGCTTCTTAAAGAAAACACACATCAAGCGGCGGTGAGATTTGCTTTGTGTGTGTGAATGTAAGTCGCAGTGTTTGCGCTCCTGTGCTGTGCGCTCACGAGGGGTTGGATTTTTTTTTTCTTTTTTCGAATGCACCTTCTCAGGTCTGGAGGTGTGTGCACGTTTGGCGCGTGCACACGTGTGTCAGGGTGTTTCCATGTGCCTCATTGTGTCTCTGCATGTGTCTGCGTGGGCTGCTGCGTGTGATAGTCATGGGAGTGTGGTTCCCTTTTGATCACGACAGCAGCGTGGAGAAACAGATTACCTTTCGGTGCCGCGGCGACAGAAAAGCGCTCTCAGGTTGACAAACCTCGCCAGCAGATTTAATATCCTTCTCATTTCACCGGCAACCACCGGGGCTACAAGAAGTTGTACGGGGAGATGAATTGGATTTGTTTGTGAATATAATGCTAAATAGTCTCGACAATATCTGTCTTATTATTCCGTTTCTTGAAAATAGAAAGCGCGGCGCCGTGCTCCGCTGGGCCGCTTTAAAAAATAAAAAAAGATTGAATCACTCTGCCAAATTCAGCCGTGAGGTGATTAAAATGGATCCCTGAACTATTGATACAGCGCGAGGTTTTGTGGGCTGGAAAATTATAATGAAATACAAAGATGTTGGTTGTATGGTGCAACCAAATTAAAATAGCATGCTACACAGCAGAAGCAGATACAATAGATTCAATCAATCAAACCTTTTCACAGGAGTTGGAACGTAGAAACTTTTATTTGAAAATGTGGAATTTTCTGAGATTGCTGTATTTAGTAATAATCAGTCCAGCTCATTTAGATTTAAATTCAGATATTTGGGAGGGGGCATCATTGGCAGCTGTCTCTGCAATGCATTTCATATTTTCATTGGTGATTTACTCAAAATAAATAGAACCTACTCAAGTTAGCAATAACTAAGTCCTTACACCATCTCTGGTAGTATTTATCATGCAACATGTGGTCAGACTTTCAAAATAAAGCTTGCTGACAAACATTTCCCATATTATCACATATTGAGGTTTTGTGACTGTTATGAACTATTATGTAATGGTCACGGTTTGGTTAAGTTTACGCACAAGAAAGTGGTTCGATTTAGGAACAGATCATCAGTGAGTTACTTCCAACCTAAGTTACTAAGGGTATTTGACAAGCTGTGAGTGAGAACAGGCTTCCAGCTCTCACACACGAGGTTTTCAATCCAAATGTAGCGCAAAGGTTAACAGGATTTTCTAGAGAGTGTGCAAAAGAAATGTTACGTAACGCGCTTTCTTATTTTGCTCATGTTATTTGTGCTGGTTGTGAGCTCTGTTGCCTTCCGACAGACCCAGGCGAGACGTTTCCTCTTGTTTCCAGTCTCTATGCTAAGCTGAGCTAACCAGCCGTTCGCACAAAGCTCTACAGACCAAATCCTTGTGATGTCACGCTAACAACTACAGACAATTCCAGGTAGACGGATAAGCAAACCTGTTTATTTCTGTTGTAACTTTCAGCCGAAACTGTGACATTTTAAGATGTACGGTGACACTTGGTGATCCAACTCATCTTACGCTCCTGCTTTTCTTATTTCCTGTACTGCATTACTTTACTACTGTTCTCCAACCTAAGATAAGTGAAAATGTTGTTTTTAATGAGATATATAAAGAAAAAAACATGCATTTTAGATGAATGAGATGTACAAACTTTGAAATAACCCATCCGACTCTCATATCTTGATCAAATGCTGCAGCACCTGGAGAAAAAGAAATTAGCCATTAACTATTATTCCCAGATCTGTTAGATCAAACACTACCCATGACTTACTACACAGCCTCGGCTTCCTCATTATAATTTGATTTCACTTATTCGAATACACCTTCATTCACACTTTCAAGCTGTTAAAAAAAAAAAAAAATTATCAAAGATGTTGGTAACCTGTTTGTCACCGCAGTGAGCATGGCTGCATCCACACTCACACTGATATTAAAAATGAATGTTGTATTACATTTGTAGAATTATATTTAAGGGTTTAATATTGTCATGCAATAACCTGGCCATATCATTTTTATTTTGAAAAGCCCCCAATTTCCTGCTGCGACAGTAATAAGAGAAGCAGCGGGATGCTACTGTAACACTGGCCGGTGTGTACGCTCCACCCAACTCATAATCCACTCGCGTGTTGGCTTTTGCGCTTAGCATCTGAATTCTGTCTCATAATATGGCTTCGAGAATTATTAATGATGGGGATCTGAGGAATGCATGCACGGTAAACAGCTTTGTGTGATTATGATTATTACTCAGCAGGATCACGGGCGACCAACCAGAGTGCTGTAAACACCGTCTGTAAACACACTCTGGACTTTTTGGCAGCGCGGTGAAACTCATCATGGGGTGAGCGTGATCAAAGGTTGGTGGCACTGCTGATCCTCAAATCTGTTTCGGCTTCACGGGACGCCTGGGACGGAGGATAGCTGAAGATAAAAAGGCTGCTGCCTCCAATCAGAACATAACTACAGCCAGAGAGCTGTGACTTCATGATACATCCTGTATGTGAAATTGTTAGTTTGTAAAAGTGTTTTGTTGCTTGGTGTCTTAGAAAGTTCAATAATAAAAGAGACGCACATGCACACCAAGTCTTCACCCCAAAATGTAATGATTTCACGTTACGTGGGTCCAGCATTTTGGTCTGCCAGACTATGATCACGAGTGTATGGCTGGATTTGGGACCCCACAAATGCAGAAAAACAAGAAAACTTCCTTACATGTTAATCCGATTTTGATCAGCTCGCCAGAAGTTGGCAACCTGGCGAGCCAACCGACCAGCCCCCAACTGCTGCTCCGGTCAGCCGTGGGGAGGGGTTAAGAACTGAATCTGGCAACCCAGAAGAAGTTTGAGGAGGAAGTACAGCTTTCACCAGAGTTCTGTAACTTGCTCAGGTTGACCTTCTGTTTAACAAATAGGGAAACATTTTTGTACATTTGTCACTTTAGACATTGTCGCGTTCTGACGCTCACAAGAGCCTCCAATGGTTGGTTGCTCAGCTGCATGAATACCTTGAACATGCATGGCGGGGCAACATGTCTGCCCGTCACAGAATCGTCCTTGATAACGCTATTTTGGCAGCAAAACATTGTAATATTGAATATCACTGAATAACATTGAATATCTTCACCCTGGAAGGACTTTTCTCAAAGCTCTATTTCCAGTGACCCAAAACTCAGTTTACATGTGAATGAAAGGTCAAAACGAGAAAAGGCATTTTTAAGTAATTTAAGTAATACCAGTGTGTTAACAGGGCCTCAGTCTCTCTCTCGCCCACATTTGCAGTGGCGTTCCAATCCATTCATAAAGAAATTAATTTCCTTGCCTTGAACATCCGGAATTTTCTATGCCAAAACACAACTGTGTTTAAAAGAGGCGCGACACTCGGCGTGTAACTACTCGCCTTGACTGTTGCCATGAAAAGGATTGAGTGTACCAACTGTTGAATAAACATCAAATCTAAAACTTTTTTCAAAATAAAATCTATTCAAGGTGAAAATTACCATCTGACTTAAACGCTGTGTGGAGATAACTGGTTGCGATGGGATGCTGTCAGACTGACGGTGACATCTGTTATCACGGCAGCTTTATTAAACATTAAACATTAACATGTTTCAGTGTGAATGTGTGAAACAAGACTATGTGTCCTACCTGGTGCAGATGCGTGTGTGTGTTTGTGCGTCGTTTGTGCATACGAGTGTGTGCGCTCCCCTCCTGGTGCTGTTCTGTGTAATGCACCTAGCCTGAGGGCCAGGGTTGCCAGGTTGTGTAAATAAATTAAAGCAACAAATTATGTTTAAAAGCCTCTCCCTCAGGCCAGGGAAAACTGAGATCCATTATTCATAGCTTTTACTGCCGGGAAATCTAAAGTCAGGTGTATGTGTGTGACTGCTTGTGTGTGTGTGTGTGTGTGTGTGTGTGTGTGTGTATGTGTAGTACATGTTGGTCAATTATTCAAAGATTAACCGCCCTTACCCCATCACATTATCTTGTTGATGAAATTGAATACCATTTCCATTCTGATAACAGGAATGGAAACAGTGGACGTTGAACCTTGTTTTGTCCTCGCGCTCGAGGCTAAATGGAGAAATTCTCTGCCACGACCTCGGTCAGGAAACTTCTGAACTTTGAAACACTTCTCTTTTATATCGGCAAGCATCTCTTCAGTAAACAGCTGGCAGAAAACGGAGAACACTGCTTATGTGAGTATTGTTATGAAGCTTTGGAGTATCCTCATTCACACATTCTCTTTAAAAAAATCGCATTTGAAGATTCATCCGGAGGTTATAGGCTTTGTTGGAAATTCCGAGCAGAAATCATGTATGTGAGTAACTGGAGGGAAGCTCTGTGCTGGAGAGCTGCAGTCTCCTCCAGGTCAGCTGACTTGTAATTCTGCCAGCGTGTCCTGGCCAGTATCAGGATGCCCCCAGCATGTAGTTTGTTATACATCTCCAACAGAAACCTTCTTTACACACGACCACACCATCCTGCTTTCTGTAATCTCCACTGTAGAAAGACCATATTACAATGAAAACAATACAATGTTACTGTTGCTTATCCCTGCCAGATGCCATATCCACTGCCCTCCACTCAGTCGTCACACACCTTGAAAAAGCTACCTCAGGATGCTGTTTGTTGATTTCAGCTCTGCATTTGATACAGTCTCACCCGTGAAGCTGACAGGAACTTAACACTCTGGACTTGAGCACCACACTCTTGCAATTTGACAGTGGACAGACTCCAGAGAGAGCGGATCGGCAGCCTCACCTCCTCTATGTTAAGCGCTTCAACAGCGGGCTTGTGCGCTCAGTCCCCTCCTGTTCGCACTGTGCAGCAATCAAGGAAACTCCGATGTGAAGTACTCGGACGACACCGTTCAATCAACAGTCTTGCGGAGTGGTGCACAGCCAACAATCTACAGCTCAGCGTCAGCAAAACCACGGAGCTGATTGTTGGTTTTAGAACGAAGGAGGCAAAGACACAAACCCCTCACTACATCACTGCAGCTGAAGTGGAGCAGGTAAACTGTTTTTAGGTTCCTGGGATCCAACATCACAGAGAGCCTATCTTGGTCGTCACCTCCCTTGCAAAATAAAAAAAAAAGCACAGAATAGGCTCTAGTTCCTACGGAACGTAACAAACAACATCACAAACTGACATGGTGAGTGAACAGCCCAGGACAGGAAGGCTCAACATTGGGTGTTAAAACTGAACAGAACGTCTACATCTGCTCACCCTGCTGGCAAAAGATACAGAAGTATCCGCTGCCTTACCACCAGACTACGTAGCGGCTTCTTTCCTCAGGCTGCAATGCTCCTTCACTCATCCTCAACAGTGTTTTTTTAATTGTGTATCATAAGGGACTACAACGTGTGAACTACATTTTGTTGCACAACCCTGTGTTGTCAAATGAGCCTTGAACCTTGAACAAGATTCCAGATAGTTGCTAGCTTCGCTTCTTGGGCGGCTGTGGCTCAGTGGGTAGAGCGGGTCGTCTAGTGATCCAAAGGTCACCAGTTCGAATCCCGGTTCCCCCTAGTTGCATGTCGAAGTGTCCTTGAGCAAGATACTGAACCCCAAATTGCTCCTGATGAGCAGTTGGCGCCTTGCATGGCAGCCTCCGTCATCAGTGTATGAATGTGTGTGTGAATGGGTGAATGTGGCATGTGTTGTACAGCGCTTTGAGCTGTCGTTAGACTGGAAAAGCGCTATAAAAATGCAGACCATTTACCATTTCCCACTGCTCCCAGTTTTTTTTATGCTAAGCCAAGCTCAGTGTTAGTTTCCCTGTCAAACTCTGCAAAAAAAGCACATTTTGGTAGTTTCATATATGTGTAACTGTGTTAAGTTTTGGGAAAGTGATGATTACAGTACAAGAATGCAATCCCTGTTTCCCACCCTGCATCCCTTTGTTTAATGTTGTTTGTGTTATCAAACCGCGGAGTCAAATTGAAAATAGATCATCATTTAACCCACAATTCTGGTCTTAATCGTTGCCTGGATGCTGCTCGGCTCCCAAACAAACCATTACCAGAATGGAAGTGGAGTTCATTCGCTGTTCATTTACCTAAAGCGTGATGAGATGGGGTAGGTGTGTGGTGGAGAGGATGGGGTGTTTTTTTTTTTTTTAACAAATCAAATGCGCCTTTCATTAACATCTCCACAGAGAATAATGAGCAGAGGAGATTGAGGGTTTTCGCTCGTATTATTCAACCACTCTGGATGTATGAAGACATATAAAGACCCACCCTGAGCTGTAAGTCATAAGGATGTTTCTCATGAGTCACTTTTAGCCGAACGGATACATGATAATGTAATGTGTGATGTAATTTACCCAATCAAATCCCTGTACAGTCACTTCTGCTGCACTGGTATGCTCACTGCAATGTGGTTAAAGCTCCATTAGAGCTGTAATAAAGTTATGATTTCATTATAATTTCATTTTAATTTCGTGACAATTTCATTACACCAGAAAAAAACATCCCAGGAAAACTGATTGCAGGGCCGCCTCACCCTCATTAGACATTAATGTATTCCATCTACATTCGGTAAATTATACAAATGTTTCCATTTGAGGCTGCAGACAACAAGATTATCAGAGATGAAGAGGCAGATGCAGATCATTTGATCTTAATGGATCGGCCTGCAGAGAACTGGACGGATCACGTGATGACACACATGCTAGAAAGAAACTGGGACCTCATTTAGAAAAATAGTTTGAGATTTATCGTGAACATTGTTTTAAGATTGTTTTGATGATGTTCTGATGTTCAATTTCATAAAAGATGCCGAACATAAAACACCTTGTTTAAAGGAGCAGTATGTGGTTTTAGGGAAGAAATTTTGGTTAGAAGAAAATTTTATGCCTGAACAAATTATATTAACAACCTCTCTTTGTTTTCATGACCGAATAAACTGAGTAAACAAACTGAGCTTAAAGAACAACACAGTTTCCTACTGTTTGACTTTGTTTATATGTGGCGGACCCTGCCACCTTTCTATATTCAAACAGTGTTCTGAGGACCTTATTTTCCTCTGAGAACAGCTTGTTTATTCAGTTATGGAACAAATTTATATTTCTGAGTTTGTATTATCACCTAATTAATATTGTAAATATCAAAATTCTGAGTTTGAATTACTTCTTCAAAAATGACATAGTGCCCCTTTTAAGCAGGTTCTAAGAATCCTATTTGTATTTGCAAATCAAGGCAGCTGTGGCTCAGTGGTAGAGCCAGCGTCTTGTTATCGGAAGTTCGCTGGTTTGATTCCCCCGGTCTGCATGTCGAAGTGACCTTGGGCAAGATACTGAACCCCAAACTGCTCTTGATGTGCTGGTTTGGCACCTTGCATGGCAGCCGCTGCCATCAGTATATGAATGTATTTATGAATTACTGTAAGATGCTTTGGACAAAAGTGTCTGATAAATGCCCCTTCAATGTAATTTATGCACCTGTGATCTATAAATCACAAATGAACTTGAATTGACGGCACCTGTCTGGTGACTTCCCCTCATGCAGCGCCAGTACAGATGTGGGCTGTAGTCAGGAGTAGTCATGGATCAGAGGAGAAATCCCAGCTTTATGAACGACGAGGCGAAGGCGATGGAGATCGAGGAGACTGAAGCCAGATGACACAAACTATTCAGTCGACTAAAGAGTGGGGTGACAAACAAAGCCACGCTGCGTGAGAGTGAGTCACCACTGCAGGTTTGTTCATAAAGCTCATCCAAAGTCCCCCACAGGCTTGGATGCATATGTAACACCCCCCCCCATAATCAGTTAGGTCAAGTCTGGACTTTGCTTAGAGGTAAGATCATTTCCAAGTCAAAGTAGGGTTTTTATAAATAAACATGTTAGACCCGCATATATATTTAAACTGAATTATTTTATTCGTGTTATTTAAGAAATTGCACACGTTTGTGTCAAAAAGCCATTTCTTATGTCTCCTGTTATGAAACTTGAACCTCTCTGTATTCAAAGTGTTCGTAGTGTTTCTGGTTTGGCTCGTGTTAAACTGTAAAGGTTACGTGAGGCCACATGAAGTATTCATACATCTTCCTGGTGATCTCATTCTCAGGCTTACAGTCCATTTTTCAGATTTTCCCACCTACTTTATTCAGCCCTGTTTTCCGTTAACCGCGGGTCCTGCTGTCCTCTTTATCTCAAGAAGAATTATGAATTCTCAGTTTGGTCTTTTCTCTCTGTCACCCACCATCATCTACTTCTGTTGAAGCTCCCTGCTGGAGTCGCAGTCTGATACCGGAGGGGCCCGCTGCAGGCCAGTCCATCCTTATCTCCTTCTAGTCGGCTTCCTCCGGGCGCAACTGTTCATCTCTCTGCCCGGCAGGTTGTTGCTGTTACCGCACCTCATCATTTGCCTGGTGTCCACCCGAGGGCTTGTTAGTCGTTGGTCATTTCAAACTCAGACCACCTGCCGTGCAGACAGGTAGAAAGACTGGAGAGGGAGGAGGAGGGGAAATGAAGGGCTGCCACGTTACATAACAGAAGGGGCTGTCTTGGATAGAGCTACCTGGTTATTATTGTTCAAATCGCCTGTAAAAAAAATATACAAAACATGTTTCTCTTTCTTTCCGTATGCAAGTCAATGCAATGTCTTCACTAAGTGACAAAAACATGCTGTACATTCATAACTTTTGTTTATATGTTTAGTGGTTTGCATGGAAAGGATTTCTGCATATGCATCAATGACAGAAAACATTGTTAAAATAACATATAGGACATATTCATTGTTAAAATAAATGTCTTGTTCAAATATTCAGTTGGTGTATGGAAGCTTGGAAGTACAACATTTAGTGAAAGGCTGTCAGAAATGTGAAAAATATGATTCAGAGTCCATAAATAATTTCATTTGTTGTGTAATTGCAATGATGTTTGAAAAGAAATATAAAACATACAAAGAAATATGAAGTTTAAAAAATGCATACTAAGGAAATTGGGGCTTTACGTGTATAATGTAAATAATAAATATGTGCAGAAACAAAAAAGAAAAAAAAAGTTTTTTAAAGGAGAAACAATTAAACTAAAATTAAATGTTAGCAACTTATTTTTTAAATAATAAACTAACAGCGGTATTTACCAATATATTTAGTTACAGTTTTGACATTTGACACTTTTGCTAATGTAGTCACTTTCGGAGCTCCATATCATGAGGCACCTGGTAGGAAAAATATGAAAAAACAAAGAGACAATGGTATGTACTGATAAATGTTCACTTTTGGGGCTCCATATCAGGGTGAATCTTTAAAAAGAATTATGTAAAACGAAGAGAAACATTCCAACAAAATGGTTATATGTAATCTATTCAATGTTTTAAAGCTAATCCAGAACACGGCGTGCAGAACGCAGAACAAAAGGAAACAAAACCGAGGTTTCAAACGGCAGGATTTGTTTTTTATTATTATTCATCAAATTCCAGTTAATGACAGACAGATACAGAAACATAACTGAGATAAACTAAACACACTTGTCCTCCCTCAGCTTCTCTCAATCATCTCCTCCACTTCATCCAGACACTTGTCTCTTGCTGCCCCCTTTTCCTCTCTCCGGCTCTTCGTACTTGTCAGCTCTCGTCCTCTCTCCGCCCTCCTCTGGTTCAGAGCTCGTCTGAGTGGAAAGCTGAAGGACAAGAGCAGGAAATGAGGTTTTCATCATATGCAGGTAGAAGTTATTACGGACTTTAACTACTTCTCACGGAGTAATGAGTCTATTTAAGCAAAACATAGATAGGGAATTATATTTCTCTTTGCCGTCTGTCCACCAGTCAGCTGCTCTGGCCTTGCACCTTTCGTACTATATATCAACTTCCTCTGCTCATGGTGGAAAAAACTCTGACTAACACATTAACCGTCAGTCTGAATGAGAGTTCAAGTTCTTACTACAGTTAATTAACAGTATTTTTTCATAGGCTGTTGGCTCTGATAATTGGATGAAGGAGATAAGATGGGAAGTTATTTTATGCTGGATGTATTTCCACGATGGCGCGGGTTAAAGGGGGCATCGTGTTCATTATAACCCTGTTAGTCGATGAGTGATTCCATTCAGACCGCCGCATCATTACTGTTATCAGCACGACGCTGCGATGAGCATCCGGCTGTAGCGTGCATGAGATGAGTTGGAGGCAGGGTTTGCTTTCCAGTGAACACCGAAAATAAGAATCCTCCAGAATAAGACGTCAGGTGTCGGTCAGCATCTTATTCAATGATATTAGTCATTAATGATCTCCGTGGTGAAATGGTTAGTTAGTGCGGGGTGATGTTTTTCTTACATGTGAGGGTTTCAGTTAGCTGGTGAATACCTTCCTCCTCATCATCGGGAGCGACCAAGCTGGCGGCGAAGGTCCAAATCATCTCCAACCAATCGGTGCTCTCCTGAGCCGCGACGTCAGCGGGGGCTGCGGAGGGGCCAGGTTTGGGACGGATGCCGCCTAAATAGAACAATAGAGTAAATGAATAGAATAATGGAGGAAGAGGAAATATTTAGACCTAAGATATTTGATGTGTGGAGAAAATATCAGTAGCCCAAATGCAGTCTATTTAATGTTTCAGTAATTAATATTGAAAAGTGAAAATATAATTATATAGGGATAACTTTGCACACTCACAGATCATATATACACTGGTTCAATAAGTTAAAACGTGTAAAATCTCACTTATATTTTTTTAACATATATTTCTTTGATTATCAGTTTCTGGTGTTTTATTTTGGAAGTCTCGTGAGAATATATTTTTTTCCCCAGGTGGTTGAAATGTCAGCATTGTGTTTTCTGCAAACCAAACTTAATGTTAAATCTGTACATTTCATACGCATCAGTGTTAGGCCAGTTACTTCCAAAATGTATTACATATTACTAGCTACATGTCTGTGCTGTTCACTGCTTTTACGGTACGCTCACCAAAAAAGCCGCAGAAGTGCAAGCAGGCATTATAAAAAGGAAGAAGCCTTTGTCTCTCTACCGTAGCCCTGGATTAATATGGTCGTCCTTGACTATAAAACCTTTAACTATCATTCAGAAAATTGTTTATCACCATTTTTTTACTCATGCTCTCAGCTCAGCTGCGTTTAGAAAACAACTGGAAAGCTCTTGCCACAAAAAAAGAAACTGCATGTCTGTCAGAGCCAATTGGCCCAATCTTAACTGGAAGCGGCTGCAATACTCCAGGGCCCGTCCTGTGGTGAGAGCTGGACAGAAACACTTTCATGTTGCAGGCAAAAACATTACCAAGAACAAACGTACCCAACAGCTCCGGGCAGGAAGGACAGAAATACACCTCCCATCAAAATAAATGATGTTTTTGTTAGATGAATTAACCCCGTACAGCACGTCCATATTGAGTAAAGTTGAAATATTTATTGTTGTGAGCTACTTTGAACGAACTGATACGGGAGAAGGTTGAAAAAACTGTAACTATAATAATATTACCACAAAACCTGTCAGAAAACTCAGTATATGACTTATAAACTGATATATTACTGTAACATATAACTTTTGCACTAATACACATCATATCAATAAAATCATCATATCATTATATTTTTGTATAAATTCAGATGATGTATGTATATAAGATGACTTTCTCATGAGGAAGATGAGGAGATGCTGGTGTCGTGTCACCTTGGAGAGATGGCTGCCAAGCGGGAGGGGACAGTTCGAGACCACTTCCTGTCTCAGGCAACAAAATCAGATACGACTAACAACTGGAGACTCTGCAGACAGTTTTAAAGCGAAACTCTTGCCAAAATGCAACCTATAGCAGAATTATCGGACTCCGTATTGAATGCGACTTAACATGGAGGACAGTTAAGGTGGACCGCTCCTAAAGCTTAGTTCCATAAAAATGCACAGATAATTCGTTGTTTTGTCGTTAGCAAATAATAATATTGACCTTGAAGTTGAAAAAGGAGCCTCGTATAAGAAACAATACTAAAATAAAAAGCCAGAAAAGTCACGTGAGATATCGCGTCGTGTTGTTGCCGGAAGACAGTAGCGTTCCACCTTAACTCTCCTCCATGTTAAGTCGCATTCTGAGATCAATACTTCTCGGCTGCCATGACGACTGGGAGCGGAACAAGCTACTGCTAACGTGAGTTGTTCAAAAACTTTCTTTTTAGAAAACTCTGTGTACACAAACAATGTTCTCAATGCTCGTGTTCATGTGTAGAGTCCCTGGTGATACTACGAGCAAAGTTTCATGTTGTGTCGAGCCTTCTTAGTGTTTTGAAAATAGCGATTTTGATGCTATCGCTAAAGTGCCCGTAGCACTCCCATTTAAAATGAGTTTGACCTGAAAAATGAAAATACGGTAAATCTTAAAAGTGCCTCTTTCATCGTATTTATGCTTTTATACGAAGGTTTGACTCATATACATTAACAAAAAAAGCCTAGGTTGCATTTTGGCGAGAGTTTCACTTTAAGCGGGAGACAGCAGCTTGCCTCCACTTTTAACCGACAAAACTCGGCAACTTCGGCGACTGTTCGGGACATTTTGCAGCTTTTTTTGGTGGCTATTTTAAACAACACCTCTGGATATGTCCCCGCCACGTTTCCTAATCTTTCCCTGAACCTAACCAAGCGATGTCTGTGCCTCAGCCTGACCAGACCAGACGTATGTCCTGCACTGTCACTGTCACAATCATAAACTCAAATCTAAAGCAACATAAAGTTTCAACATGTCCTCGGTTTTGCAGAAACTCACAGTGGAAACATTTATTCTGGTTCTAAGGTCGCCTGTAAAGCTGAAAACCTTACCGTAGAGCTGAAATCACTTTAAGATACAGTTTTGAGAGAAGATTCACACGATAACCTTCACAGACCGGGTGTGTGTTAAAAGGCACTTATATACTGTCTATATACTGTATATGTGTAGGTGTATTTCAGCCCATGCAGCTGTCGGAGCTCACACACCGTGCCGCGGTTCATTAAACTGATACCGTGAGTCTCAGTTTGGTCACGGCAGGTTGCCAGAGAAAGCAAACATTTCACAATGTTCATATACATATTCAGATTTGAGCACTGGTGAGTGGATGTGAATGCAGCGTCTTGCCTCTCATCTTCAAACCTCTCTTAGCGATGGCAGAAGGAGGAGGGAGACCTGAGGAGGAGGGAGAGAGAGAGAGAGAGACGGCGTGATGTGACGTTTAAAATGCAGGTTGTGGAGAGACAAAGACGGAGAGAGAGAGGGCGGCCAAACAGACAAAACCGAAGAGGGAATCCATAAAAAGAACAATGATCAGCAGCCTTCATCGCACCGCGTACGTTTCCTGCTTTTTTTTTCCCAATCACTCACACCCACACGCCGCTTTAGATTTGTTGTTCTGCTGCTATGATGGCAAACGCGATAATAAAAAAGAGTGAATCACACACAAAAACACTCCTTTCATTGTACAGAACAGGTTACGACTCCAGCTATTGATGATGTCCGGGACATGCTGAATGAGAGCACGGCAACAGACAGACACAGCAAACCACAGTTTCAGCAGCACGTCAAAGCTTCCAGCACGATTCAACCGCCTGTGTTAGAGTCAGCTTTTAGTTTCAACTCCAGTCGGCCCAAAAGTATCGCTACCACTTTCTCCTTCTTCATTAATGGATGTGTAAAATGTTTAATAACGCTTTATAGATCAGACTAAAGTGAAACTCTGGTGTTTTCTTATTAGGGGTCTGTGTTATTCTGTGGTGTTTAATGGCTGTAACTTCATCTCTGAGGCTCGTCCATGTAAAACCACAAGAAGACCTTGTTTTTCCCCTCAGGCTCAGATTATTATTCTGAGTGTCTGACAACATTACCAAAAAGCATCCCTGCAGAGATGTTTTTCAGAGTCAGATCCTTTCATCTCAACCAGATAACAGCCACCACGCTGTCTTTGCCAGACTCGCCAAAACTCCATTTACAGAAAACACTCATTTTATCATCGTGAAAAAAATAAAATAAAATCCTTTCAAACTCTACAGAAAGAAAATAAAACTCACCAGCGGTCGGTCTGAAATGTGCCCATAATTCACCACGTTAGATGTAAAAAGGTTTTTCCGCGCTTTTCGCCTGTAACGCAGTGAATTCAGGAGTTATTTTGACCAAACCGGTGTTGATGATTGATGGAAATGTGAAAAGAGATTGAAATACGAAATGGATTCGGCTGCCTGGTTAAACAGAGAGGGCTGAACTCTTTGACTAAAAAGTGTTCCTGCAGGGATCCTTTACAAAACGCCGTCGGGCACTTTAGATTTAAGGCTGTGAAAGTGCTGCAGGTGGGCCGAGAGGTCATTTACAGCGAATAAATAAGATGTTTTTAATGGTCAAATTTTGTATTTAAGTTTGCAATTAACCATAGAATTTTTCATGATTAAATATTTAGATCTAAATCAGAACTCAGAACTCATAAAACAAGATAGCTAAGCTCTTCCTTCCTTTCCTTTCCTTCCAGGCATCCTCTCTTCCTTCCTTCCTTCCTTCCTACCTCCCTATCATCCTCTGTTGCTTCCTTTCTTTTCTTCCTTCCTTCCCATCTGCCTCCCTGTCTCTCTGTCTGTCTATCTTAAGGTTTATCTTCATTTATCTGACCTATTTTTCTGACGTCCTACTGAAGTCTGTTTCCCATTAATACGTGCGCCACCTACAGACTTCAACCTGCGCCCATCGGTGGAGATAAAGATCAGCAGGTGTTATCGCAGGACACACAATATCTAACAGCAGAGCGGCGTTATTTGACTCGGGAACAGACTTCGACACAACATCGGCACGTTTCCTACATCGCAGGAAGAGATGTCGTGATTAAAACTTCTGGAGCGACCCCAGATGATTTGTCCAACTTCCAACTGGGTCACGTCGGTCTTAAATTTGGAAAGTGGACCAATTCTGAAAACATTTCCGTTGCTATTAGTCATTTATGCACCAGAATATTTGAACGAAGCGCTCAGACAACAGAATCACTCTTTAGCCGAGAATGAGAACAACCTTGTGGGAAATACCTGCCAGACATGCACTCACTTCTGATCGATAAAAAGTGCAGACTTAACGGCTAATTACGGCTTATTAGCATTTATAAATACAAATGACTGTTTAACCTGTAAGAGTGAGAAACCTGCGCGTGACCCAAACAACCTGACATGTCTCACCAGACGTGGAGATTTTTAACAAACTTCAATGATTTATAACTCATGTGTACAACATTAATAAACACTTTATTAACTGGTAAAGAAGCTTCTAACTAACCCATTATACAGAGTGACATGTGAAGCACATTAACTGATAGATTGTTGTTATTTTTCCTGCTTTGTTGGATGTTTTGCATTCAAAGAGAAAGTAAAGTCGCGGTTCAGCGGCTAATAAAGCCGGTAAAAGTGATTACATTACACCAAATGAGGCACCGGAGGCCCTTTTAAAGCAGCCAGTCAATTATGCCAAAAATTATCATAATTATTTTTTTTGTTTTATTTTTGTTTCTTGGACCCTTCTGAGCTATTCACGATGGCGTTGTCCCAGCGGCCGCTCTCATTAATTAATCTCTTTAATTTGTCCCTCTCCAGGTGGAAGACGCTCTCTGCCTGTTTGTTTGCCCGATGTGGAGGACTCGTCTAATGGATCCTCATAAACAGCTGATTAATGCGCTGACATTTCTTTGATTGGCGCTCCAGACGCAGAGCAGGAGGCACCAGGAATAGAAAGCTGGCGTCCCTCCTCCCCCTCCTGCTTTAACACCCCGTCGTCCTCTTCTCGTGTCTTTCTTTCCTTCTGATTCGCTCCTCTTCTCTCTTTCCGCCTCCCTTCTTCCCTTCTTCTGAACAATTTCCCGCCCAAGTGTTGCTTTCATGTCCTCGTCCCGTGTCTCCTCTCTCCACCTGTCTGCCTTTGTTTTTCGGTTTTGTGTGGTTTAGCAGCCACATCAAAATGATAAAACACAAAGAGGAGAGAGTAAAAATACAAATTGTGCCACGGAGATGAAAAACAGGAAAGAGGCTCTGGAACAGCCCTCAGAAGAGCTGAGCAGAGAGGAGCTGCAGACAGTCTGAGCTGGATAAGGACTGCCAAATAATGCAGGGCTTAGAGCTCTCCTCCTCTTTTCATCCGCCTTTCCTGCCTCCTTTCCTTCCTTTCCTTCCTTTCTTCCTTATCTTTCTTTATGTCAATCTTACGCCTTTTCTTTCTTTCTTTCTTTCTTCCGGCTGTCCCCTCTTATTTCCTTCCTTCCTTCTTTCCTTCCAGTCATTCTCTCGATCTTCCCTCCTTCTTACTTTCCTTCATATTGTCCTCTTTCTTCCTCCCTTCTTTCCTCTTGTCCTCTTTCTTCCTTTCTTCCTATTGTCCTCTCTTTCCTTCTTTCTTCCTATTGTCCTCTCTTTCCTTCTTCCTTCCTTTCAGTCGTCCTCTCTTCCTTCCTTCCTATTCTCTTCGCTCTTTCCTCTCTTATTTCCTTCCTTCCCGTTGTCCTCTCTTTCTTCCCTCTCTCCTTCTTTCTTTCTGGTCTTCCTCTTTCTTCCTTGCTTTCTATTGTCCTGTTTTTCTTCCTCCTTCCTTTCCTGTCGTCCTCTTCCTTCCTCCCTTCCTTTCAGTCAACCTCTCTTCCTTCCTTCCTATCGTCCTCTCTTTCTTCCCTCCCTCCTTCTTTCCTTCCAGTCACCCCATCTTTCTTCCTTCCTTCCTGTTGTCCTCCTAACGTCCTCTCTTTTCCTTCCTTCCTGTTGTCCTCTCTTTCTTCCTTCCTTCTTATTCTTCTCCCTTTCCTCTCTTATTTCCTTCCTTCCCATCATCTTCTTTTTCTTCCCTCCCTCCGTCTTTCCTTCCAGTCATCCTCTTCCTTCCTACCTTTCTTCCCTCCTTCTTATTCTTCTCCCTTTCCTCTCTTATGTTCTTCTTTCCTATCATCCTCTCTTTCTTCCCTCCCTCCGTCTTTCCTTCCAATCGTCCTCTTTCTTCCTTTCTTCCTCCCTATTGTCTTCTCTTTCATCCCTCCCTTAATTCCTGTCATCATCTTTCTTCCTTCCTTCTTATTTTTCCTTCCTTCCTTCTGTCCTCTCTCTTTTTTCCTACCTGTTATCCTCTGTTCCCTCCATCCTATTGTCCCCCCATTTCTTCCTTCCTTCGTATTGTCCTCCCTTTCTTCTGTCTGTCTGTCTTCCTTTCCATACAGATGTGACACTGACCTCAGAGGAGCAACATCTGGACACATGACAGAAGTTAACACTCGGTCTGTGACACTTGACGGTCGTTAGATTCCCCTCTCTGTCTCACCGTGAATCATTTTCCATTTCAAGAATAATCACATACATTAATAAACGGGTGTTTTTGCTTCTGTCTCTCCGTCAGAAGAAATGAGGTTCGATAAGGTGACGGGCTGAACTGTCGGCACTGCTGCTTCTTTGTCTTCCTCCCAGCTGCTCTCAGTTCGCTTCTGCCTTGATCTCTTCTGAATTACTGTATTTTTCTATACCCTCCGTCTATGCAAGCGTGTCTCTGTCTCCATATTTCTGTATCTGTATCCTTTTTCCTTATCGGCCTCCGCTTCGTCTCCCTATTCTCTGTAGACACGCATACAAAACTCTCTATCTCTGCGTTTTCACGACAGGGAGAATTGCATTTTCTTCTTTATTGTCCAAGAAAAAAACCTCTCCTCGCCGTTTCATTTACACACACTGGGCCTTTATTGAAAATGCCATGGTGGGAGAAGGCCTTGTGATTAAAAATGCAGCCCAGCTCTTTTTGTCATCGTCGAAGGCGAAACCTACAGAGGAAGCGCCCAGACAAAAGTTTCCTTGACTTAGAGAAAAGATTACTAACTTCTATTGTTACCTCTGCATGAACTACAGGAGCTGCATCAATCAATCTCACCCAAGGACTCTGTATTCCTTTCTCTGTATTCAACTTTTGTCGGATTATCATTTTCAAAACATATTTTTCAATGTCAGCCTTCGCAAGAAATCACATCTATATAATTTAACAGATGATTTGGTTTGAAATCCCCGCAGGTCTGAAGATTTACAATTGCCAGACGACGTAAATGTCAAAACCCAGCATGAAGATGTCTGTTTTAAGCCTGTGTCGGTTTCCTCGGCATTAAGGGAACACAGAAACACATGCAGTTTCACACTCGTAAAGCAGGCACATGTGCTGAGATGTCGTGCAGGGGTTAAGAATACACAGGCTGGCGACAAATTAAAGAAAAGCCTTGAATAAATCAGTGAAAAACGCTTCCGCACAGGGCGAGGCATAAATTTGAATTTTAAAAAACAAACCACGAGATCTCAATTAACCCAATTGTTCACCTATGGAAGATTTTCGAAGGGGGATGTGTTAGCCTGCAGTTCTCCACCGGCGTTCATCCCCCTCCAGTGTTTCAGACATTTGGGAAATTTAATAACGAGTAACACTGAAGTTGTACTGGAGACATGTGGTGGTTAAACACACAAGGCTTTCTTTAAAATCTGCCATCCATCTGTAGCTGAGAGTCCTGACAAACACAGGCTGTTTGTAGTTAATAGCAGACCAGGACAAGAATAGAGTCATAGTGAACAGATAGCATAATTTTACACAAGTAAATAATACTCAAAGGGTAAATCAACCTGGAATCACTTAAGCTAACTCGGCTATGATGGTGTTCGAAGCAGTTGTCATGTCTCGTCTGAACTTAGGTCGTGTTTTTATTTCCCTTTATCTCTTCCGTTCTGCTTCCTGTTTTATTTAGGTGTTTAACTCTCCTCCTGTTTCAGATCCCCTTCCTGCCTTTGTGTGTTTCTCGTCGGTGGGACTGTCTGTGTTTCACCTGAGTCCAGTTATCCCTACCTCCCTTGTTTGTATAGTCTGCATGCTCCCTTCTCTCTCTGCCGGTTTGTCTTCGCCTTTCGTAGCAAGCGTTCCAGCATTCCTCCTGCCAAACCGATTGATATCCTGTACATCGAACCAGCCATCAGTAAAAAAACTGTCTTTTTGGAAAACCTGAACAGTCTGTGAATTTGGGTCTACGCCTGGTGTGTCTGAATTCTAGTGAATTAGCCTAGAACTACTTTAGGACTCTAGCTGCTAGGAAAATGTGAGCATCAAATAGAGTTACTGCAACAGAACCACCTCGATCAGTGATCAAGTGTTTGAACTGTTGGCAAACCTTTGACCAAATGGAGAACTGGAGTGTCAAAAATAGAGGCAGCTGGTGTTGACTGTGTTGCACTACCAACGTTTTCTTCAACCCTCATCTGTTTAATAAACTGCTACAAGAAAAGGAAATGGTCTGTAGATAGTTATGAGACAGGAGTCAAGGGTAAACTGAGCTAACATGTTTGCTAGCTGAAACTGCTAAAGTAGCTAAATCCTTGGAAAGATGCACAATATTGTTATTCGGGATGTGATGTCTCAAACTATCCAGTTACCAGTCTTTTGCTAACAGTGTCAGAGCTGATGCAGAAACACGGTGGGCGGTGCCTGCTCAGGCCTTTGAAAGCCGACCTATCAGAGCAGACTGGACCTCTCAGGAGGGGGGCGGGGCTTGACGAGACAGTAAAACATTAAAGTGGGACTTAAACGATTAACTCTGCAGCTTTGGACAGCATGAGAATGTGTTGTTTGAACACTGAAGCTTGTAAACAACAAAAAAAAAGTTGTGAACAAGAAAATGACCAAGACATGGGAACATTAAAAGAAAACAGGACAATCCACAGACATTGCTGTAGACAGTATTCTTTGAGGAGCCATTTTCTACCAAAGGCACAAAATAAAAACTGCCCACAAGCTCGACAGGAAATTTCTGAAAACCTCAATAAATGTGTGAAATGACCACTTAGGGCAGAAAAATAGCTCTGTGGAACTTTTAAGCACATTGGCTTCCATCCATTAGAGTTGTCCTGGGTCGCAGCACATGTTTGGCTTTTAACAGTTGATGGAAAACACTTTCAGGTGGAACGTTTTAACCAATAGAAAGCATCATTTTTAGCGATTTAGTGTTGATTTACCCTTTGGAATGTCAAATACAGACCGCCATGTTTTGAAATGCTGGACACATACCAGGCAGGGATGGTGTATGTCTTCTCTGGTCTTGCAACGCTATAACACAAGCAAGCAATGCAGTCAAACTGTTAGTAGTGTTTTGTTGTATTGGTTTTTCTTTTACCAGGAGATAAACACACGGGGTCGTCACAGTATGACGTGTAGTCTTTGGATGGGATGGCAGGTGATTGACGGCATGAGGATGGAGAAGAGGGTGAAGGAGGAGAGTGAGGAGAGGAGTTGGAGATGAGTGTGCTGGATGTGTGAGGCAGGACTATCCTCACACTGTAGGATAGTCCGAATACAGTACACAGTGATGTGTGGCAGATGTGGGAGTGGTGGCAGTGATAAGGAGCAGATGTGAGCAGAATGGATTGAAAGGTCATTATCACAGTAAATCAACCGCACGCTGGAATACACATGTTACAAAATCAAAGTGATTGATCGGCTGTGGTGTGGTTGGAAGATCGGAGGCAGCTTGACCTTTTTGTGTCAGGTTGATTTATTGGTTCACTACAGTGCACACGTGGCTAAAAGGTAATTTCTTCACGCCAATTATTTTTTTTGATATTTCATTATCTGGATAGAGTAACTGAATGTAGGCGAAGTAGGTATGTCCTCGAAAGAAAAGCTAAATTTAAACCACCATAAATATTCATTATTGATGGAAGTCTTTATTGGAGCACATGTAGAAAGCTTCCCTGAAGACATATTCACTTTTTTTTTTTTTTTTTAACATTTAGCTATCAATTTAAATAAATTATTTTGTGTTAAAAAGCGTGATTTCCAGGAATCGTCTTATAAAATATCAGAAAATAATGGCATAGTGAGAAATAATTGGAGCTGAGGAGGTAAAACTGCATCCTTGCATAATTTCATACTGTTTTAAACAATTTATATACAAAAATGTTTCCATTAAAACGCAGATTAAGTACATTAGATTTAAAATATATTATTGTATTAAATATCAATATCTTGTGGTGTAAATGATTTACATAAGTTGAAATTTCCATATGAATATACAACGTTGATGTGATTGTGGTTCCTTAGTCTGTTTTAAACCGCTTTCATGTCTGTACGCTTCAGCTGGTTAGCTTAGCTTAGCATAAAGACCGAAAACAAAGAGGGAACATCGAGCTAGGTTCTTTCAAAATACAAGAATCAACCACTGCAAAGCTCACTTATTAAATAGCATTTGTTGCATGTTCTATTTGTACAAATAACAAAGTGAAAAATAGATGATTCACTGTTTTGTTTAAAGGTTTAAAGCTATTATTTGTAGAATGTGGCCCGAGTTTGAAGGTAGCTCCAAAAGCATAGGGGGCAGCATTTTACCAGAGTCACTGCTCTTTGCTAGCTATCCTTGCCTGTGGCTAGTGACTGTTAGCTAATTGGCTCATGTCTCCACGGAAAACGGAAAGTTGTTGGTTTTTGAACACAACAAACAGCAACATATCACATCAAATAAAGCTCCTCAGGTAGATTTTGCCATGTTCAGACGGAGATAGGCAATCTGTTTCCAGTCTTTACGCTAAGCTAAGTTAAGCTAAGGTTGCACCACTGGCGTGCCACGGATGCTCCTTCTTGTTTTTTTCCTGTTTCGCTATAATCAGACATGTCTCATTATCTCAAAGACATAAATGAATGGGCGTGCGGCGCCTTGTAAGCCCGATCACGGTGCCGGTGAAAAGACAAGTCTTAAGCAGAGCTGAAAATGTTTGAAGGAGTGATCTCGGCTACCACATTCGCTTTAATCAATCAGTAACATAGAAGCCTTCTCGGGGAAATTCATTTTCCGTTATCTCCTGACAATGGAGTAATTAAAGTATGATCACAGCGAACGAAATTTGATCACGCGAGACAATTAAGTCACGAAGTGGAGATAACAGGATTAAAGATATATGAGGAACAAAGCTGCTCGCAGTAGAAGTAGTGCAGCAGCAGACAATGTAAAGAATTTAAACAAGGGCTCGTAAACAGGAGAAATAATTACTTTAAATCAATAGATGTTGTAGCATGAATGACGATGGAGTGAAAGATGTAACCGTGTTATTAAAGTGTGCGTGTTATCACCAGGAAGTGGCCTTTCAAACCGCTCTACGAGTGTCAGGGAGTAATGAGAAGGAGTGGATAGACCTCAGTATGTACACAGCTGTTCTACACTGGTACATACATTTCAGCTGGTGGACTTACGTGTGTTACGTGAGGTGCCAGAAAATGCACTCCTAAATATAGAGTCATTCTCAATACATCCGTCTGTCAAGTGAAGGGAAACACACACCACAACATGAGTGTCGCTTTAAACACGACCAGCGTTAAAGTTCCCTCAAAGTCAAGCATCTTGCTCCATATGTGACTTATTTTCAAATGGTTTTGCTTTTTAAGAGTCTAACTTCCTGTAAAACAATAAAGACTGTTGATGACTCATCCTGCACTCGGAGGCGTACACAAATTTCCTGTCCGATAAACGCTGTCCTAATTTTTTCGGATGCTGCCATGGATGAATAAAAAGAAAGATACCACCGGAGCGTGGAGGGTTTCTGTTGCTAAATGTAGTTAGCTAGTCAGTCTTATTTACTGAATCAGCCAAGGGGTTCCGGGAACCAAACCAAGGAAGAAAACCACCTAAGTAGTGTATTCCCTTAGAGCTAACAGTCTGGAAAGAGTGTGGACCTCTCACTCCATGGCAGGGTGCATAACATATATAAAAGTGATAGCTCGGGTGCGGAGAAGCAGCAAGTAGCGGATGATTTATATGCTTAATGGCACCGACAGCAAGACGTATTGTAACCACCTAGAATTTGTCATGTACTTTTAAGCGTTGCTATATGTTGGACATTTTTGGTGCTTTGCGTTGCCGTCAGACTTGTCGCTGAAAATCCGACCCACACAGCTGATCTGCGAAATAATATACATTTCGAATACGGACGTTGTGCTGTTGAGGGAATGTAAAGCACCAAAAATGTTCAAAATATAGCGTACAATTGAACAGGCCTTCTAAAATACGTTTTGCTGTCGGTACTGTTTAGCAGTACAATGCTCTGCTTCCCTGACGGTTCTATGAGCTGCTTCTCCACACGGGGGGAGAGGTGACGGCCAACTTCTTTAGGTAATACACGGACTACGTATAAGTACCTCATACAACCCCACATCAAAAGACCCAAACCCAAGTCCTTCCCTAATTGCCATTAAATAGCACCAGAAGCTGTCGTGAGAACTTTAAATTAAGAAACCCCTCTCCTGGGTTTTGCATTTAAAACCCTTAAAAACTCATCTCTGTTCATCAAAATGACATCACGTAGATGTTATTTTCCAAAAGCAAGATGGTGCGTTTCCCCTGACTTGACAGATGGATGTTGCTGAAATTGATGACCTTCATGAGAGTATGTCCACTTTTGAAGTCTGCTTCAAAAATGTCTGAAAGGTTTGTTGGAAAATGTTTTGATGAAATATGAAAGTGTAAATATGTGGATAAATGAGTACAGGTGAGTTGAAGGAAAGTGTCATAAGGTATAACAAAACATTACAAGCACATTATAATCACATTCTGATGGAATTATAATCATTGTTGAATGGTGAACAAAATGTCTACTAAAATATGCAAAACAAAATCTTTTAAAATAATAATCAACAATGACTCTAGTTACCCGCCAGAGTTCTGTAGTCCAGCAGGTCAAAGAGAACGATGGCGACTCCTGACCACGTGAGGATCAGAGCCACGACCAGCAGCCAGGCCATCGGTGAGCTGAAGGTCAAAATGACATCGTCCAAAAATGTCCGCTGTTTGGTCTGAGCTGGAGGGACCGCCCCCCCGCCGTTTGCCTGACTGCTCATTGGTGGAGAGAGCTGAGAGCAGAGAAACAGAAGTTAGGAGGACGTTCTTACAGAAGAGACCTCGAGGAGAAAGAGGCATAAAAAAAAAAGAAGTATGGCAGAACAGTAGAGGAGGCTCGGATTCTCAAATCCCAAAGTTCGGGCTGGTTAGCCAACCGAGCTAACACATCATGTGCTTTTATGTGAAAAGTATCATTCTAAAAGCTTCTGTGTGAAGACTCACGAGAGACGGATTTTTCTAAAGGCAAAAAAAGCTGCAGTACAGAACGAAATATCAACTGTCAGCTTATAAAAACCACCAGATCCCACAATCCCCACCGGGCGAAAAACTGCAGCATCTCTTTATTCGACACTCCATGCCCTGAAAATGCAGCCTCTTTAAATCTCCATGTTCCCAGTTAGACTTTCTGTAGTTACACAGTTGTTTTTACAAGCTGGGTTGGACTCCCAGCGGCTAGCAAACTGGCCCGTATGTGTACAATTGTTGGAGTTTGTTTTTTCCACTGCTGCCTAACTCAACAGACGACTGACATATATTCAGTTGAATATCGTTGATGTAAAAAATATTATAAGAAAGGATGTGTGAGAGTTTGTACTCTTCACATCCGCCCTCTACAATATTCCCGCTCAACGTTGACGATGACTTCATTTTTGTTTGTTTGTTTTGTTGTTTTTTGCTGAGAAAATGGAAGAAACTCAGTAGCTAATTGTCATAATCATGAAGTAATGAGGGACTACTTAGTAACTACTCTAAAATTCTGTCTCACTTTACTTGAGGGTATGTAAAAAAAGGTAACTAATGATTAAGTAATTAGTATTTCTTTATGTTTGACTTTACTTGAAGGTTCACAAAAATAATTAATTAGTATTTAAGGAGCCTACTTGACTCAGAGTGATGATTCATTTTACGTGACTGTAAACAACCACAGTGACTCATCATTCAGTAATGAGTAATTAATAAGTTGTCACTAGCTCTAGCTGACACTCACCAGCTGTTCAGGAGTTAATCAAGAGCAACTCATGGAGAAAGAGGTCATTATGTTGATTCATGGATACTCATGAAATAATCATTACCTAATGATTTATAGACAATATAGTGTTATATAGTAACTCTTCATTATCTAATTCACAGTTCTTGAATCTCACTTTTTCATTCATGATTCATTAAGTATCGAGTATTGTTCCTGACTGATTCCTTACTCGCTCCTCAGTAACTATTCACACTTCTGTGTATCTTATTGTAGCGTCTCACCATTATTTGGTTTCAGGCGAAGTTTACCTCAAAGCTCCTAAAAGCATTTACTCTAGAAGGTTGCGACTGTCCGGCCTTGGTGGTAGATTGGTGGTAAAATTTCAAAATAAACAACAGAAACCTCGGGATTATTGCGCGGGTGGAAGGTTCGCTTCGTCTTAAGGCCCTTTTGTCGAGTGCAGCGCGGGGTTGCAGCCCATGATGGTGTTGGCACTTTAATCATATTGACATCTGCCCACCATGAATCCACCACTGGACCCAATTTGTGTAACTCTCATCCCTCACTCGTATGAATTATATTACAGTATGTACAGCAGCACGCCTGTTGCAGCCCCGCGACCGATTCTTGTGATTAACGCGCGCGGGAGCCGTTTATTCACATGGACGTCGGTGATTCATTCGAGCGCATTCTGTTTCTTCTTTGTGCGGCGACGAGAGTGACAGATACGAGGAGGGGAGAGAGTGGGAGAAAGAGAGACAGACACCGATTGCCTGAGGCGATGAGGAGATTTAATTCCATCTCACTTTGAAAAATCTGCTCTACAAGACAAATTACTTCTCTAAAGAAAGTTTTCATCGCTGTATGGCAGTGGGGCCCGCGTGCCGTAACATGATTACACTCCCGCGTTAGGTTGTTTGTGTTCATTATGTGGCGCGCTGCGATGAGCGCCCCGGATGATTTATTCTTCCCTCTCTCTGCCTGCCGCTCACACAGCTTATCTGCAAATATAAAGTGATAGTTACACTGTGGTGGAGATGTGAATTAAAATAGGGCCGGCTCATTTGGAAGAAATATGCCCTTCTCAAGGTTATTAATGAGGCCCTGAAGGATGCGGATCTGCATGAGTCCTGCGCGCTCTGAGCTGGCCGAGCCGCGGCGTTGAGCGCTATTCATTATGACAGTCTCATTGACACAATTAGGCTGCGGTTTGGACTCTAATGGCTCTCATCTTCACTGTCAATTAATAGAAACAAAGAGTAGATGGGTGACAACGCTCCCTTGTCTGCTCATTATTGCATATATGCAGCTCAAGGCACAGTTCAGTTCTTCTCTCTCAGTATAGGTTTATGCTCCTGCCCGGCGTTAAACCCAATCACTTGAGTAAATTAGCCATAATATAGACTATAACGGAGGCCGTGCACTCAAAACCAGAAGGAGGTGAACTCGACTGAACTGACTGTTAAACAGCGAATGCAGCAATGACTATTATGATTTGATGCAAAGGGCAGGAGCATCATGGCCGGATTAACCAGCTCGACGGCAAAACATCAACACAATCGAGGGATAATATGTGTACCGACGCAATGAAAATGTATGTGTCATCATGTTCCGTTTTTTTTCGATTTTATGTTGACAGCGATAGTGCTTATTGCCTGGTGAGGTTTATGCACAAAAAACACTTGGTAAGGGTTCAGAAAAGATCCTGTTTTGGCTCCAGAAACGTGGTTTGGTTGCCCAGAAGACGGATACAAAATGTCTTGATGCTAAAATTACCCCGTTGAAGTGGCGCCAAGGCAACGTATGTATTTGATGTATTTGTGGTTTACAGAGATGCACAATGGCAACAAGTGATGATGATACTCTTATCAAACCATTGATGGTAGTACACACACACACACACAGACTATAAATTGCAGCTAAATTAATATACCAGCACTTATATCTGTATGTAAATTAGTTTGTGGTAGAATCTAAAGTAATGAGGTAAAGTCTTGCAGGACGGGTTCTCAGATCAATGTGCCTTCATCAGAGCATCAATAACGTTCACTGATAATGCCTCTGAACTTTCTTCGGTTAATTATTTGACGTAACACTATCAGTCCTGCCTACATATTCGGGTTAGGGTTATAAAATTACGGGTCATTCTTTATCAGATGCCATTAAGGCTGAATTTCAAAGATTTCTTTCTGGCAATTTAGTTTAATTTCATTCACATGAAGACGGAGAAGTATGGAAGGGAGAGTTTGAGAAAGAACGGTTGAGGAAAGGTTGAGTTATCTAGACATTTTGTCCTTTATAGGTGATACTGGTGCTGAAGCGTAACGCGATTCTCTTTCTGTTCATTCCCTGCATGTCTTTCAAACACCGTGTTACCCAAAAAGTACATTTTGGAAGAACATTTTCTGTCTCGCAGCTTCTTTCAATCCATCCATCCATCCTTCCACTGTACATTGTATATACTGTATGTCTTCCCGAGCGGTTGTTTAATGTGAAGAATGGATGTGTTTTGATCCAGTAGCCGGTCTCAGGCTGACCTTTTCGCTGCTGCATTCACATAACAAACTACAAAATCAATTTAACATAATTCTGCCTACGCACGCTCCAATGCGCATATATGTGTGTGTGTGTGTGTGTGTGTGTGTGTGCATCAGATTCAAGAAAGCTAACCATTGATCTGGTGGACAACTGCTGGCGTGTGTGTCATTTCAGATGTGGAGCTGCGAGCGCCTGTGTGTGTGATATAAAAGCTCGACCATTGATCCAGCGAAGCCCCGGCAACGGCTGGTCGGGGGCAAACATATTGATCCGCAGCAGGTAAAGCGGTCACGACGGTACAATGACAGAAGGGTTAGAGCATAGTCTAAATGTCCCTCAGCAGATAGATCAGAAGGGAGCTGCACTGTGTAATCATCCACTCCACCATTCCTCTCTGAAACCACGTAATCACAGAACACCAGATCTCTTACACAGCCAATCTTTTACAGTTTGAGCCACGGCCTGTAAATATTTTTCCCCTAATTGTTTGTTGTGTCCTCTTCGCACAACCAGCTGACCCGGTCCACCTGTTGTTACCGCCGAGCGCTGAGCTGATCTCCACACGCACACAACAAGGACACCAACTGCCACAGCCGCCTCCTCCTCCACGCCAAAAGGAATGAACAGAATTAGAACGGCGCGCGTGCAGGCCGCTCACCGGTTGTCTGAGGGCGAATGAAAGGCGACAAATGGCGCTGACGAGAGTGTGAGTTATCAAACGCTTTACCCCCGCGTCACCAGTGCACCCACTTTTAAGATCCGTAGGCTTAATACTGCTTCTAAAGTCTTCCTGTGAGGCATTATCATTATGAAATAGTTAAAACAGCTCACAATATTGATGCATCGTTGTGGTAATATGTCTGGTGAACTGACAGGGGTCATTTTTCTTGTTGTGTTGATGCATTTTCATGCAGGATAAATACAGTTCTCCCACCACCAGTCATTACGTGATACCCCGCCATCAACTTGGGAGTAAAAGCACAGACGGATAATACATTTCCGGTAACAAAGAATTAATTTACTAAAAAAGCTCTCCATGCTTGTTAAATTCAGCTTATGTGCAGGGATAATGAAAGCAGTGATTTACACGTCAACCATTCCTCTTAGTTACATTTTTTTAAGCAATTATGTTGTGGCGCAGGCAGACGAGGGGAAACGGAGAAAAAAAAAATGAGTGAAGGAGAAAAAAAAGGTAATTGATCATTTCAACATCAAAGCGAATACTTTCAAATGCAGTTGTTCCCAACCGAGGGGGGAGATTGGGACCCCCGCGGGGATCCCAAGACACATCTGAGAGATCCCAAGATGATTTAAGGAAAAAGAGAGAAGAGTATATTATAGTTTTTTCTCATGAAATACCGAGTAGCTTCATCTCTTTAGTCCTCTAAAGCATGACACGATTACTGTTTGATTGAGCTGCGCGTAACTCGCATATATGCCGAGGCCATAATCTGTGTTAAGAGGACGTGATTGCATTGTTCTTAAGGGGGCACGAGCCAAAAATGTGCTGACGCAAGCGTTCTCACACTCTTCTCCTGTTCCTAAGTATTAGACGTGACAACAGAGGAGACCGGCTACAGTGCGTTTATCTCTCTCACTCGTTCTGGATGTTTCTATCGCAGAACCTCTACAAAGTTGGGAAACAAACACAATCAAAGTTTGGCACCGCGCCCCTCGGTCGCAGCCAACCTTCAGCAGATAAACGACGTGTTCGCAGACCTTCCGGCATTCACTCACATCAGTATCAGATCATCATTGTTAAGTTCAGCCAGATAGAAATGGATTTTCTTTTTTTTTCTTTTTTTTTTTTTTTACAGCACCTTGGACTTTTGAGTTCTGCTGGATGTTCCCTGATAACCTTCAGTCCTTCAGCGGCTCGGGAAATGCGGCGTTACCATAGAAACAAGCATGTAACTCCTTCGTTAAATCCTTTTTTTGGACCCGGTTGATTGCGAGGAGAAAGGCGATGGAGGCAACGCTCAAATCCGGCAGTGCACTGCAATTGTGTTAAGCTGGATCACAGCAGGTCTAAAAATATACTAAAACCTTCCCCACAGGAGGAAACTGGAAGGAAATCTTCTTCTTCTTCTTCTTCTTCTTCTTTTTGTGTTGTGTTTCTTGTTGTTTTTCAAAGTGCTTCCTGACGGTTTTGCCTTTTGTGTCCAAGATATTCTCCTAAAAGTTTCAGTTTTCGAGCCGGTCACATTCTGGAAGGAGTGAGGCAGACAGAGATAGAGTGAGGCAGAGAGGACGGGGGGCTGACCTACTCAGAGTCACCCTGCCCCCCGCTGAGGGTCCAAAATAGAGAGATAGTGGAAGTGGAGGGAGGGAGGAGAAGAGGGAAGGGGGACAAGAGGAGGAGTAGAGGAGCAAAAGATCAAGAGATGGAGAGGAAAGAAGAATTAAGCGAAGGGATAAAGGTCGAGACGTCTCCCGTGCAACATGTCTCTGAAACACAGAGCTTATTAATCATGTTTTAATGATGGAGAGCGAGAACAGCTGATCTCCCACCAGTGTTTCCCTCCCTTTCATTCACTTCTCACCTGCCATATACCGACCTGCAAAATCACTGGCTTTATTTTACCTAATCATCCGTTCAGCATTTAAATGATTGTCGGGCCCTGAAACAACGGCAGCACCTCGACCAAACATGTTCACCTTCTGCCTCTGACAACAGCTGTTCCTCAGAGCTTTAATCTTCTAAATCTTTGATACATTCTGGAACTTCCACCAGAGGAAACATATCTCCCCCCGACTTGTCAAACAGAGGTCGCAGCGAAAAGTAAATAAGTGAATAAGTATCCAGTTGGCTCGCCCCGTGTGAGTTCTTAATCCCCGTCAGAACCTGCTTTTTCGAGGCCCAGTTTAAACAGCGGTGTGTGTTTGTGTGTGCCCATGTGAGAGAGCATTGGGAAGAGGTAACCTGACCCCCAGTCTTGCCCTGGGAGCCTGCACTGCAGAGGCTATAATTAGAGATACAGGCAGCAGCTGGTGTTAACATTGGACTGGACCGCTTTATATGTAGGGCGCACTGAGGGGCTGGTGGGGACATAAACACACACACACACACACACACACACACACACACACACACAAACACACACATGCACCACGTCCAATCCTCTGTAAGACCAAAGACAAGAAAAATTAGGACCCTCCGCTCGACTTAAAAGATTTCAATACCCTCATGGCTCTAAATAATATAACACTTGAACTGGTGCAACTCGGTTCAACAGTACTGGCGCCACCATCACTGCACACTGTGTCACTTCTGCCTCCAGAGATCGTCTCTATCAAAACAAAACAAAAGAAGTTTGCAGAATGATACGTGGGGAAGGCCGGACAGAGAGGAGAGGATCAGGTGCAGAGCCGGGTCTTCTGGAGGAGTAAACACCCAGAGTCACATCAGATTCTGCTCTGAACAGGCGTCGATTACAACTAAGAGGATAACTCAGAGAGTAGTTTTAACTTTTGGGATTAAAAAGTTGATTTATCTTCACTCCCGTTTATCAACCTGAGGTGAACATCCCTGCCTCCATGTTGGTGGCTGACCGGAGCTGGAGGGGAAGTGTACTTTACTTCATGTACCGGGAAAGAAGGGAGGTAGCATCGTTACCTTAAGTAAACTTTCATCATCATCATCCGGGTTTGAACGTTGTTGGAAACATTTATGACAATGTAGACACAACTTAACAGAATACACGACAGTGGCCAAGTTGTTTTGAGACATTTTAATGCAGAATTCTTACATATTCTGTCTTTAACTGACATTTAAACCTTATTATTACTCATTCTTTAAAGCAGGATATTGCTGCCATGGTGATAAAACACAAAACATTGCTCAGTTTCACATTGCGGTGGATAAAGTTTCTCATCCCAATGGGAACCTTTTCAGTTCTAGATGCTTTCCAAGCCGTGACCTATTTTCTCATTCTTGCTACAAATGTTATTATTCTCGTAAGTTTGTAAAAAAAAAAACTTTCATGTGTTAAGAAACAGAGCTTGCATTATGTTGTTGACTAACTTTCTGTCACTTTTTACCATCGTATTACAGAATAACGTGAAGGTGGGAATCCTGGTGATGGAGATCATATATAAAGGTCCAGCGTGGAGGATTTAGTGACATCTAGTGGCGAGGTTGCAGATTGCATCCAACTAAATACCCATCGCTCAAACCAGGGGTTGAAAAACACAGTGGCTGCTTCAGAGTCGGTGTTTGGTTTGTCCATTCTGGGCTTCTGTAGAAACATGGCAGACTCCGAGGAGAAGGACGGACTCCGTCTGTCGGTATAAAAGTCTCATTCTCTGCGCATTCTTGATGACTCATCTGGAGCTCGGGTGTGTATGGATAGATTCATCCAGACTGATGTGATGCGGGATGACCAGCTAACCTGCCCTTCGTATGCAACGACAATTCACAATTAACCTGTGGGTCATGGCAGCTACCTGAGCGGTGTAGACACGTGTGTGTGTGTTTGTTGTGACCTGAATATGAATTATAGACTGTTGTTCTCTGTGTCGGACACAAAAAATCCTTCATCCAAAAGAGAAAAAGACATAACTATCCCCCCTCAGATACCTTTTACACAGTCCATCATCAGCCCGAACAAATGATTTGTTTCTTGATAAACACTGACGGGTTTCCCTTTAAAAGGAAGAAGAAAGAAGTAAACATCAGACAAACTAACAAAGAGAGACAGGCGCACAGTTCCCTGTCGCACTCATATTCACAACATCACCACCACCTGATAAACGTTCACCGTTGCCTCGTTCCGATATTTTAAGTTATTTATCTGTCATTTATTTTTTCGCGAGACGGCTGCCGCGCGCACGCAACCTGCACACCCACGAGTGATGAAACCAGCCATCCAAAGTAATTCTGATGAAACTAACAGCAATCAACAAGAACAACGCTCTCATGTCTGCACTCCAGTACACCGCACGGTGTGTGTGTGTGTGTGTGTCGCTGTGTGTGTTTCAGAGATAGGCTGATACAGGCTGGATAATCCTTCCCTCCATCTGTAACTCAAGATATCGAGGAGATAACACACAGAAAACATCCTGGCTGCTGAGAGTCGATCCTTCTGAGGATCACACTCAGAATTGAAGGATATTTTCGGCTCTTTGGACAAAAAATTCAGACTTTTTTTCCCTCGGGGCTCTGGTTTAGGATCAGGCCATCGGACAGCGGCAGAGTCCCTGGTGGTGTCGGTGAAGCACTTCTAAAAATGGAGAACAGCTGGATTGGATCAGGACCAAGAAGTCTCGGCAACGCCTGAGGGAGACACACCAGGTCTCGTGTAGACTCAAACCCCTAAAGCTCCGAATTGTGTGCAGAAAGGAGGCTACGGTTCCTTTCTTTTTGCCTTTCGGCATGGTTACGCTTGAAGATTAGTGTTACACAGGTCATTATACATATCTTTCACCGGCGCTACAGTAGAGTCCAGACCTTTAAGACTCCAATTACTGTCATGTCCAAAGGTCTGAATCCACTAAAAAATACAGCAGCTGGTCTGAAATTTCTTCATTTCAGACACATTTTGTCAGCGTGAACCTCCACGACATTTTAGATTTGCAGAGTTCAGCCTGTTGCTTCTTCCCACACAGCGTCGACACAAAACACAGAGAAGCTACATTTATGCAACATATACTTTGAACACCCTCTGCCAAAAAAAAATTGTTTAAATGTAAGCCACGGCCCAAGTTAATTCAACCACTTCCAAGTTATCTTAAAACCATCTTTTAACCTTTGTTTAAAAACCTATTTTGTGTTTTGTAAAGAACTTTGAATGGCCACTGCGTACGAAATGTGCCAGAAAAAGAAATCGCCTTACCTGTCCTTGCCCTATCTAAATCAAAAGGCTGTTTTTATACAATATTTTGAAGAATTCATCAAATCAAACAGAATTGAGAACAATATAAACTATCACCAGACCTAACCTTTAGTCCCCCCGCTCCAACACACATGATTCAAATGAAGCAGAAAAAAAACACTGCTTTAAATGAATGATGAAAGCTGATTGAAAACACATTTTCAATCAAACTACATTCATTTTTCATGACTGCACAATTCTAATTCATTTGGAGTATTTATACATGCACATTTTCAATAGGTGTTCAGCATTTTCTACCTTATATATATGTCTTGATAGGTCACACATGTTAATGTAAAGCAAAAAAAAAAAATGCCTATTGACACTTTAAATGTCTTCATTACATAAGTATCAAAAGTTAAATAACTCCTTGTGCAGTTAAAGTGTATTACTATTAATATACTACACAGGTGATGTTGGGTTAATATAATTGCTGCATACATGTTGTATGTTGATCAGGCCTCCCCCTTCAGGAACAAGATGGGTGGTGTTTGTATTCAACCAGTCGTTCTCTTCTCCGGCTTCCACACTATTTGGTTGTTTTGTACTTAATTTGTCCTTTTAAGTGAAATACATGTATATTTAGTTACTACTCATGTGTGTTCTCCCCTCCATTGTCCAGCCTTGAACTCGGCTGTGACATGTTTTAATGCAGTAGATTCATCATAAATGCATCATTACATTTTCGCAGATGTGAGACGAGGCATTTTCCAGCTAAATCCAAGAGGGTTTTTGAATAGTTTATTTAGCATAAGAAGCAGGAGAATTTATTCAACCTACGAGGGAAAATTCATCCATCGGTTTATCAGAAATATTCAAAGTTGAAGCATTAAAAATTTGGAGACGACTTGACAGGATGGGTATAAAAAAAATGTAATCTGAAAAATAAATAGTCACTAAAGCTGTCAGAAAATTTAACTTTTTTAGATTAACATATCACTAGAGAAACCGCTAACTTCCACTAACTGTAGAGGCAGGCCATGTTGCTAAGATAAGATAAGATAATACTTATTTATACTAAGGAGTAATAAATAAGTAAAATAAAATTTACAAATAGTAGTAGTAAAAAGCAGTAGAAACAATATAAATAAAAAACAAAACCTCCAAAAATATTTACAATATTTAGCACATGAGCTTTGGCTAGCTAGCTGGATAGCATGCTAACTTCTTAAGATACCTCACTAACATAACACATAGTCAGAATAAAGTAAAAACCTCTTTGTTTACAATCTGTTGATAGATTTAGTTATTTTTGAATGTTTTCAATTAGAAGTTCCTACATATTGCCTCTTTAAAAGTATAAGAACCTCAAAATACCCAAATTCAAGATTTATATCACCTGTGTTAGTCTGCAGAGCCTTTGAATGGAACAACAAGCACGAACAGCTGTCTTTTTCGCAGCAATGTGAGGATAAGAGAATAAATTAAGTGTGTTATTAATTATCTGGTGAGACTGACATTATATTTGATAGCCTGCAGGTACACCATGAGGTGTCACTGACAAGATTTCTGCCTTCACGTGTTAAATGACAACACATTATAGAGCACTCTGTGAAAGAGAAAACAATATGCATTCTGTCTGTATGGGCTTCATTAACAGCCGTATTTTTGGCTTGGCTCTGAGTGTCGTGCCACGGGGCTACAGCTACCTGTTCTGGGCTCCCAGACAGCTGCAGGGCCTTTAACTGGCAGAGGACAGCGAGGACATTGAGTCTGTGATTAAAGCAGAAGTGAAGAACACAAGAGTCACACATCAGCCATACATCTCTGTCTCTCCATAACAGTCTCTACTTCTTCATTACTGTCAAACCCCCGTACCGACACACCTGCGTTCTCTCGTTTCTTTCTCCCTCCTCGCTCCTTCAGCGCTTCTCTCAGCCTCTCTAACTTTACGTCCTCCTTTCACCCTCACCCTCTGGCCCTCTTTTCTACCTCCTCAGTCTCCTTTTCTGTCCTCCTTTACTTTGTTTCATCCAACCCAATTTCACCTCTTCCCTCCTCTCTCCTCTGCTTGTGAAATCCCGTCCTTCCCTTCCATCTTCTCTTCTCCACCTGCTGCCCTTATCTACCTCTATCACTCTCTACCTCTGCCATCTTTGCTTCCCCACCCCTTCCCCAAATACGCACACACACACAAACACACGCACAAACACACACACACAAACACACACTCAACTCTTCTTATTAAATTAGTAATAATGTCACCATGCTCCCTCCCAGGAGGGCAGTGTTATTGACTTCATTATGCAAATGTAAACCAGCCCAGAGCTATACCACTGATGGGATAAGACACACACACACACACACACACACACACACACACACACACACACACAAGCAGTGTTTGTAGGCCGAGCTTGCTGGCCAGGGAGCATTTCTTGCTGTTTCAGATAATTATGTCAACCAGCGGAGGTGATGTGTGTATTCACGTAAATCTGCTAAATCGAATGGGCCTGGGGCTTATTATATCTGTCTTTGAGTGACAATGCAGAAAAAGTCTAGACTAGAATAGAAAATGAATGCCCACAACACAATCTTGTATCTGCATCTGTCACATGTTTTACCACTTTGTGTGTGTATTAAAAACAAAAGTGTAAAATTATAGTGTGCTCTTTAATCAAATTATTTGGGTTTGAGGCAGATGTATTGTATGTCAGCTATTAGCGAGCTAGTGCCAAGACTAGAGAGCTAGTGCCAAGACTGGCAGAGAAAGTGCAGCTATAATTTCCCGATACTGACATACTTGCTTGATTGCGGTGAGTACTAACAACAGCCACGTTCACAGCCACTGAGCCTGTTGGTTAGCATTTGGCTAAGTCGGTGGCACTAAGAACATCGAGCCAAACAATGAGCGGGAAGAAGCAGCGGTGACATACTGTAGTTTAGCCGCTAACCAAATAGTGATAGCACAAAGCACATTGCCCCCAACCCAAAGAACAACTGAGTAGCAGTGGCAGTGACAGACTGACAACCAAGTAGCACAAAGCACACATCCACTTAGCCTGTTGTACAGCAGCTAGCTAAGTCAGTGGCACTGAGCACATTGATCCAAACAATAAGCAGCGGTAATGAAAGAATGACGTTTAGCCGCTTACACAGTACATTACCACAAAGCACATAGCCCCTGGGCAACAGAGCAGATTCGCAGTGGTAGGAACACACTCCTTCAGCAGCTAGCGTTAGCATGAAGCACACACCGCAGCTGTAAGGAGTAACTCAGGCTCAGGTCTGTTCGTGACAGCTAGTGTGCTTGTGTTTTTTTGATTGTGACCTTTTGGCATTTGGCAGTTGTTTGTTTGCATATTCATTAGACTAAAAAAGCTAATAGCTCATTGAATGTAGCGAACTAGCTGCTAATTCATTTCCCTGCTGGTCGGCAAGAGCTACGATGTGGTCGGCAACAGTGTAGTCTGGCACTGTCATGTGCCTCGGAGAAACACGTGAAGAAATGTATCTTGCTCTCAATCGCACCAACCCCAACAAAGACATTTATCGAGTCCTGCTCCAGCCATGTGTCACACCTCTTTTATGTCAAAGGTGCCTATAAGACTTCCACAAAGGATACACCTGTGCACCCTCGCTCATGGTTCCTCTAGCAAGCCTCCTCTCTCCTCGCTCCTCGCAATGCATTTATGAATCCTGACATCCTTCAATATGGTGCAATGAGATTTATTTCTGGGTCACAGGCAGGAGGATGGAAGAGTGAGGGACGAGGTGTCCTGCAGCAAAACACCAAACTCCAAATTGCTGATCATGTGCATACATGAGGGGACAAATTAAGTTGCTTTGAACTAAAAATGTTTTTTTTTAACAAATAGATTTTCATCATATCTGAGATCAAAGAGGATTTACAGACACAGAACGTTTTCCAAAGATTTCATTCTGGCCAACTCAATTTACATACATGTTGGCTCTTCACTTTAGTTTCAACGCCAGCTCTAACAAACATATTTGGCTGTGAGCAATTCTCCACAGGAAACAGACTGATGGAAAGCCAGGCCAGGTGGGTGTACCCAACAGGTACCTGAATGGCCCCTGTGCTTCAGGAGCAATTTGGCTTTGTGGCCTGGCCAGGAAGTGAAATTCCTCTCATCTCAACTCTGATCCGCCAGCAATGCGGCTCTTTTCGGTCTCACTGGCAAAGGCTGGTCGCTGTCGCCAAACCACGCTGTGTCTCGATACAAGTTCACAGACCTGGAAACAGACCGGACAGTACGCAGTGAACACACATGTACACACATGCACACACACACTTTCAAGCACAGTATTGGCAGAGACAGGCCAGACAGATGGAAAGACAGCAGAGAGCAGAGAGGAAGTGGAAATTAAAGTCACAGTGTCAGGAAGAACAATTATAGCTCAGGGACTGATATTACATGTACACTGGCTGACTGAATATAACATTTTCATTTCATCAGATCATTATATACTTGCATTTTTTTTTTTATTATGTTGGTGTGTTGGCCCGTCCACTATTTTGGTCCAGACTAAAATATCTCAGTAAATACCCGATTAATTTTAATTGATGGAGCCTAATGACTTTGGGGATCCTCTGACCTTTCATCGAGTATTATCATCAGGGCAACAATGTTCCCTATCCAGTGAACTGTCTCTACATCGACATGGTTAGGCATAAAATGTTGTACTTTAACTTACAGTATATGGGACAGAGCAGTAACTTCAGAATACTGACAAACACGCTTTCAGGCTGACTGTGGGTAAACTGTGTAAAAGCTAAATACCTTAAATTTCATACCTTTTTAGTCCAGGCAGTCCTAATCTGAAAAACTACCACGAAGGTCGACAGTGAAAGCAGCATATTAAGTCCCATATTTACATTTCCTGTTGGGCAGCGACCTCTAGTGGCCATATTAATTGTTACGACAGCAAAGGAGGAGAAGCAATACAAAGAACAACAAGTCTAGAAGAAGGTCAGGGATGGATGGTTGGGTCAAACCAGCACACGACTTTGACTCAGGAGGTCGCTTGGTAATCATGATGTTTTCCTAAACCTAACCGAACTGCAAGTGTACGTCAATTCTTTCCGTTTTAGCATGTGAAGCTTGAGGTTGCCGCTGGCTGTCTGAGCGACGGGCAAATTGACTTGGCAAACTACTCATTGTGTTTCCATTTGCCTGTAAGAGTTACCGACTAACTGATATAAAAACAGCTATTAAACACAGTTATTCTGGGGGGATGATGCCGAGGCTTCAGACTGTGTGCATAGACGGCATTAGAAATGAGGAGCTGTGCACCAGACACCTCATGCATTTTTAACTAATCAATATCCTCTTTTTCTACATCTCTTTCTCCGTCTCCATCCCTCCATTTTTGCCTCTGCCTTCTCTCTCTCTCTCTCTGTTGTCGTATTTCTTTGTACTGTAATTATTTTCCTCTCTCTCTCTCTCTTTCTCTCCCGCTCTGTTTCCCTTTCTCCTTGAACTGCTGCAAGTTCATAAATTTGTCTCATCCTTCTCATCTCACTCTTTCTTGTCTTCCCCCTCTCCGTCTGTGATATCTTTCTCATCTCGGTCTGTTTGTCCTTCCTCCGCTCTTTCTCTCTTTGTTGCTCTTAATTTCGCTGCAGTCCCTTTCTTCTCTCCATCTAATGTTCCCTGTCTCGTCCCCGTCATTAAACCATAAAAGAATAAGCTTGTACATGTAAATGACCTGCCCCATTTGACTAAGTTTGGAAGTAATCTGTCCCAGTTTACTTTGTCTCGATAATAAAGTTTCTCCGAGCATCACGGCCCAGACATGCAGACGGCCAGCGCTTCAAAGACGTTAATACAAAGCGTTAAAGGGTCGGTTCGCCAAATTGCTAAAGTAGATAGAAAAGTTTTTCCTGTATTAATTTGTCCAAGTTTGGACGGGCGGATTGTATTTTGTAAAGCTCACAAGAGAGTAAAATGACATTTAAAAAACTGTCACAGTAACCTTTTCTTAACAATGTCTTGGGTAGTCTAATATACAGTTCAATTTTGATCCGATTCCAAGTCATAAACTTACAGCCAGTGCAATTTCATGTAGAACAGAGAGCCGGGTCATGATTAATTTATGTCATACTTTCTCTGCTACTTCTTATTCAGTTATAACCAAACAATTTGATAAACACAAGGCGTTTCTTTTTACTGTACTCTGTTAATCACGTGATCATATGCATATTAAAATGTGAGGCTAATCGATGCAAAATCGATACTCAAAACGACAGTATCGGTAGTATCGATACTTTGGGGATCAATCTGTTTCTCCTTATATTCCACAGAGCAAGTTGTTAACAGTATTGAAACTACTACCACCAAAGAGAGTTGTTGAAAGTCTGCTGTGAAGATTATGAGAAATGGGTACAACGAGTTTGTAAAGAGAGACGCTGTTGTTGATGTTTCAATGAAATTACATTCTACTCAGCAATATCTTTGAAATCTAACCTTGAAAAATGAAGCAGAATAAGATCCCACCAAAAAGCAATCTGCAAGGCCGCATACCTCTGAGAGTGAGTATTAAAAAACGGAGGAAGCTTCTGGGTCTGAAAGGTGAAAAACAGCATTCTTCCTTTTAGCCAGCATGGGGCAATTTGACTGGTTTTAAAGTGAAGTTCCTCAGTATTTAAGCTTATGAGAAAATGACCTTACTTCATTGTTGATCTATTACATCAGGAAACAGTTTAATGATGAGTTTATGGTCTCGATCGCTAGTTTCAAGTCTTCTCTAACACAGCATGATGCTCATTTTGTAACTTTTGCTCCCATTTCAGGTAAAAATAGACAATATAGAAGGGTTTGCTTTAGGGCATGGCTACCTTTTGACTATCAAGGTGCGGCGTTTCCTTAAATCAAGCAACCCAATCTCTAATATAAGTATTGTAAATGTATATTTTCTTCAAACCACAAATGTGTTGAAACTAATGTCTTTTTGTTGCAACTTTATGTTTCTTTTAAGTTAAGTTTTCTATTTTTTGCTGTGACAACAATGTGTTTGTGGTCTGGTTTGGTTTAGGAGCAAAAGATCACTTGATTAAGGTTAGGAAAAGATCATGTTTTGATATAACATACCTGTTTTGGACCCCTCAAAGAGAGATCGAGATGTCCCGAGGTCTTGTTTAAAACGATTATGTGGACATGTGTATGTGATCAGTGGTTTGCAGAAAGGTTAATGCTGTCAGGCTCCAAAAACACAATGATGGTGACGACTGTAATGCCAAAGTGAGGCTTCAAAATGGAAGAGCACAAACCGATGGGTAAGTTAGTCAGGGTGGGTGTACACTTGGTGGCACTCCCATTTTTCTTCCCATAACTTTTTTTGAACGAACCCTTTGAAACATTCGTACTTGTTGACCGCATTCTAGCACGTGAGCACAAGCACTATACCGTCTGCACACACGAGGTAGAATAATGCACCCTGCGCCTTGCACACATGAGCACTCTGTGGACGTACGTACTTCTTTTCTCAGAGGGCAGAACACCTGAATGGTAAATTACCCCGTGATTTACTGCACTCAAAGCAATATCCATTTGGGTGGTAAATTAATGGTTTCTGACAGTGGAAGTCTCTGGCTAACAAACCAGGGAGACGAGGAAGTTTTTGATTACTAGCGTTCTTAGAGGTAGTTCCGCTTCGTATTGAAGTGGAGACACAGGAGGTAACAGACGAGGCTGTCCTTGAGAAAGTTTTCTCTCATTAGAAAAAAAACGAAGCTGCAGAATTAAAAGGTATTGAGTAGAAATTGACCCCAGGGTTGTATTTGATTCAGGACTTAAAGCTTGTTGTGATTTACATTACACATTTAGCCACTGCGCTTGATAAACGCAAAGCGAATTGCATTGAGCTCCCGTGAGCTACTGCCGCAATATCCAGGTCTAATAGCACTTACAGTTCTGCCTCCGGGCACACACACACACAGTCACACACACTCACACACACACACATACACACATACACACACGACAGAGTACATGCGCTCACATGAACCCTTGCACACACACACGCAGTCGAGATGAGCCTATTAAAAAGGGAAAACGCTTCCCAGAGACAAGGAGCACAAATAAAACTGAATTACTGTGTGATTCATTGCATGAATGTCTTTATCCACACGGCAGAGAGAACACACACACACACACACACGTACGCACACACACACACACACACACACACACACACACAGGTAAGTAATGCTTCAACAGGTTACCACAAAAAAAAGAAATAAAAAAGACAACCTCAGAGTGTGTGTGTGTGTGTGAGTGTGTGTGTGTGTGCTGTGCGCTCACTGAGGACTCATTTGTGTTGTAAGCGGATTAAAATGGAGTTCTTCAGGACACTGCTACAATAGTTAGTGCTTCATGTTGTGTTTTTAATTCTATTTTCATGTCCTTGTTTCCGTGGATGTTGAGTACGAATGTTTAAGTGGACTGAACTCTGTCTGTGCACAGTTTTTTATTTATTTTTTTTTCTGTTCCATTCCTGGAAAGAAAAACAAATGACTCACTCACCATGCAGTTGGATGTATAAGAAAATCGTGGCGCTTATTGTAATCATCGTACGCTATAATAAATTCAGGGGTAAAGACAGGCTTTTGGACCACTCAGGAATATGCTCGAGGGCAAATAAGATAATTCTATAATTGTGAAATTAATGACAATCATTTCACGAAGCCTGAAGGAAAGTCTTTACTGTGACTGTAGATTAAAGTCATTTCAAGAACACTTTAGAGGTTACGTTACTCTTTCACAATAAGAGAAAATATATGCCTATAAATGTATTTATCCATGTTCAAGGTAGGGAAAATGTGTCTTTCTCTCACCTGAACACATACAAATATGTATCTGCTTTCATTAAAGATGATTTAGGAACATTACAGCATCTAGACATCATATTTTATGTCATAGCTGTCTTTTTACTCGGTTGACCACAGTATCAGTTATGAGCTACAATCAGTTTTGCCAGATAATTGTGGTGTTTGTGGTCCTTTTCCACTTTGCCCGGTGAATCATCTTACAAAAAGCCATAATGCACGACAATTTGTCCATTTTGTGATGCTTATATTAGGACTGGGTTTAAATCTACACTGTGTGGTGTTAGTTCATTTCCCGATACGCTCAAGATAGCAAAATATGGATCATACTTCTGTCTCACCTCTGTCGAGCCAGTCATGCTTGGTGTAGATCACAAGCGTGAGCACAGCTGCTGCTTGACCTGGAGGTGGAGTTTGACCTTCCTCAGTGAGGTATGCTGTGTTCGATTAGGGTCAATGTTTATGTGCATATCAAAAATCTGTTTAAATATGTGTTCTGTAATATCGTACATTACAGCCTCTTTGTTCTTTTTTTCTTTATTACTCATGTACCCCCAAAATACAATACTTTTAAGCCTCTGGTGCTGGTCACAATTAACATGTCACTCACTCATGAACACCAACTGTTTCTACTCAAATTACATATTGGCCATGAAGGTTGAATTATCAGTTGGCAGTTAAGGTTCAACATCTGTTCATGTCACTGTTTGGCTATACCTACCATATCGACTTTTCAACGCTATATCAAAACGTTACATGTTTATGACCTGACTTGCATATCTTGAGGTGGAGGGGACCGGATGGTGGTGGAGTTACAGATGAGAGACACTGCCGAGCCAGTGACCGCAGTTCAACGTTTGTAAGTGTGAAACCATGGGGTATTTTTGAGGAGACCTTGGGGCAGTTTCCAGCTGCGTTTGTGGCACAAACCCGACTGTTTTTGAGGACACCCTGCGACACCTCCAACTGTGTTCTTGGCAACCAACGCGGGTATTTTAAGCCAAAACATGACCTTCTCCTAACCCCAACCAAGTGGTTTTTGTGCTCGAACCAAGCCAGATCAGTCACAAGATAAAATGGAAAATGAGGACGTAAAGTTGCAAAATAAAGAAATGCAGAGTTTCAAGACATCCATGTTTTTCATAAATGTACATTGTGAACATTAATTCAGGTGTCTGGGCGGATGTTCCCTCATGTGTTCAATATCTGTTGAGAGCTTCTGTGTTTTCTGAGCTGCACACAGCAGCATGTATGAAGTTACGTTGGATGTAACCAGAACATTCAACACAATCATCTGTTTCAATAAGAAGCTCTATGTTGTTGCCACAGTTACTGCTGAATAGAATCATCCCATTAACATGGATGATGCTTAACTCTAAAGTCCTTCACAGGTTAAACATGCTTCAAAGTGTACACTTCCAATGTTCAGTGCAGGTTTTTTTTATATATATATATATATATATATATATATAAATGCAGGAGTATGAAGATGGAAATGTGTTTAAGACACTGAGGGGTTTTTATTTGACCTTGTAAAAAATGTTCCACGGATGACTCTGAAAAGCCTCCGTGAAATTGACATCTCATTCGCTGTAAAAGTGAATAGAATCTTTAGAGAGTGTTGAATTGTCTTCAGTCCCAAGGGCGTGCTGGCCAGAAAATGTATGAATAAAAAGAAGAGTGTGACGCTTTTAAAAAAAAAAGAAACGAGGGGTCTTTATGAAACGCGTTTGAAGTACTGAGCCAATGGCTAAAAGCTGCTCTCTGGCTGCACGAGCACTTCAGAGAGATTGGGAAACGTTTGCCAAGATGTTGCTCAGTTCGGACCTCATCCCGTTTCTTGCCACCTTGCAGCTCCGTGCTGGTTCAGGGTCAGCCTCATAATTCTAATGAGTTAAATGGATCCTTTTAGAGACGGCCACATTGTCAGATAATCCTCTCTTGAATACTACGGTGACAGGCAGGGGCGGAACTCCAGTTGTTTTAGCAGCAGGGGTGAAATGATTATATTTTTTAAATGCACCAGCTGTGTGCCTAATGTCAAAATATTACATTTCTATTATATCACAGGAACGAGCTTAACATTTTAAGAGACACATGCTTCTTAGCTTTCTTAATGACAGTTAATTGAGAAGATCTATATCACTTTCATGTCTGCATGGTGAATCTGAAGCTCCCACAAGCAGCCGGTTAACTTAGCTTAGCATAAAGGTTAGAAATGGGGAAACAGGCCAAAGCTAAACAAATCCACCTACCAAAAACTCTAAAGCCCACTATAGCATGTTGTATCTGGTGCATTTAAATAAAATTAAGTGGAAAAATTGCAATTTGCCATTTTACAGGGACTTATGTAGGACTGTTTTGTGGCTGGGTGCAGCAGCTTCATGGAGTCTGTAAGTCAGAGCTAAGCAATCCGACTATTGGCATATTTCAAAATGTTTTCATGCCCAGCTTGCCATCTACAGCAGCTTTGTCAGCGGCCTTAAGGATTGGTTTACATTAAGGAAAAGATCATACTTTGGCCTAAAACAGCTGCATTCAGTCACAGCACTTATGTAACTTACATTATGTAATTTACGGACATTAACTTACTGAAAAAGAATCCATCCTGACTGTTTATCACACATTGGATGCAAACCCTGTTCCCTGAGGGTAAGTTCTGTGCATGACCCCTCCAACCACCCCCGCCATCCCCTAACTTGGATGCTTCAGTGCATCAGAAGGCCACTTCTAGAACTGCAGCTCCAAACTTAAAAGCTTGAGGCCACTGACCGGGCTGAGGTGAGGACGGGCTGCATGCTGTATTTTCTGTTCAGCAGTAAGAGTGGGATCGGTCTCATGAAACTCCCTGCGAGAAGAAGAATAAGCGTATTACGTAAAATGTTGAGCGCTGCCTTGAAAAAAGCGATTGTTTCTTTTAATTAACTGGATGAGCTGACATGACACACACCATCAAAAATAATAAACGATCATCCAAATATGTGTGGCAGATGACAGTGTGTCCTTAAGATGATTTTCTTCAGTATTGTACCCATATTGTGCACCACAAAACAGCCGATCAATACACGTCTCTCTGTAATAATAAAAAAATGTTCTGGGATTTCATTATGATTTTTGTTCATCTGTGCTGGTCATGGAACAAAAAAAGAAAAGAAAGCCAGAGGCGAGCTGTCTTGTGACTGTAATTGAGAAGCCTTTATACTTTTTTAAGCATGCGCTAAAATTAGTCTTTCAGCTAATTTGGTTTCTGCTTCAGAAGTGTGCAGCTTCTGAAAAAGAATGGAGTTGGAGAGTCGCCCACAGTTATGCCACAGTCAGCCAGTCAGCAGGATATTTCACTTAAATGCTCTGAGCTACGTTATCCTTGCACGGGGCGATCGCTTTCTTATGAAGAAGGGGTTTTACACTCTGGATTGCATGAGTTGATGTGACTGGTTGCTGTAGCCTTTTGATGTGGTCGCAGTCGGGGTACGCCATCGGCTCTTTAGTTATGTACAACTGGTGGTCCTGTAACTTTGCCGTTCCCCCCAGCTCTAAAAAGTGTCATTGTTTGGGTCTTCCCGCCCACAACAGCGAGGCACCAAACTGCAGCCAAAAAAGTTAGCAGCTAGCAAACTAAGCTAGCAAACTAATGGTGAAGCGTTTAGCGGCCAAAGATGCTCCAGGAGTTGTTGGAGACTAAAAATAGTGCTAAAATTGGGGTGAATATTGGACTGACACCAGCCAGGTGCCCCTAAATAAAAGCTAATTTTGCTCTATGCCTGCTGGATGTATATATAAGCAGCTGTATGCTAAATTCACCATATCAACTTAAACCCACACGTAAGTAGTGTGGGATCATGGGAGTTTTGTCTTCATTGTAAAAGGTGCAATTTGTAAGAGTTTTAGTTGAAAACATTAAAAAAAACAGCACCACCAACCAAAAATCAACAGAATGTGGGAAGAATGGCAACATTGCAGCTACACGTTATGAAATTAGCATGCCAACCATTCTGTCGGGTCCAAGGCTCCAGTGCTGGTGGTGTAAACAAGAACACCCCCCTGGTGCTCTGACCTCCCAGTCCAGACTGCTAGATACATGGCTAACCAGGCTAACGAGCTAAAAGCAGCATAGGTTAGCAGCAGTTAGCTGTTACTCTGATGATACGATGCCGCAGTTTGGAGTTGGTCAGTTCTTAAATATTGTACCTTTAAGAAACCATAATTGCCAATAAAAATCTACTTACATGACTCAAGCTGTAATGTTTACGTATGAGGTTTTATTCACGTTATGTTTAGTCTTGTTGACTCCCGTCCTCACTCTCTGACTCTCTTCCAGAGGTTAAAGTGATCAAACGGAATGGCCATAACTTCTAATAAAAGTATGGATTTCTTAGAGTTTGAGTATTGTTGAGGACGCTTACTGCTAACGTAAGTGCAAAACTAAACAAAATATGCCATGAAAGGCATTTTAAGACATTTTAATGCAAAAAATTTTTACATATAGAATCTTTAAATAGTAGTTTGTCAGTGTTATGTTCACAGCTTGTTTGTACCACCCATAATAGACGACGAAATCAGCTCAGCTACAAAAATAATCTCACATTGATTTTTGTTTATATTCCCATAATCTCCTCACTCGTGATTGATGTTTATCTCCACCTTTCTTACGCGTTTTATTTCGGTCTGTTTGCTGCAGTTGTGTCAAGACAACTCTCGAGTCGCTTAGACATAACTCAGTGTGTACTTTTCTTCTATTTTTACATCAGAACCCTTTAAAGTGGAGGTTACCATTATCCCCCTGTGGAGTCTCACTCTCCCTCCTCACCCTTCTTTGTCTCTCCCTGTCATGCCGCGTCTTTCTTCAACTCTTTGAGCCTCTTGTTTTCCCCTCTCGATGTCTCTTTCTGTCAATCTCAAATCGCATCTAAATTATGTTCATCCTCCACATTACGCGGCATAAACAGTACGTTTGGATCTCCAGTTGTTTGGTCATTGAAAGTGATATTTCACATATATATATACAGGCTATTCTCAACTACCTGGGTCTGCAGTTAGATTGTTTTCAGATAGGACAGGGTGTAGGAGGTGTAGCATGTCAGAGTGGCAGACGGTTTGTGTGTTTTTTCTTGTGTGTGTGTGTGTGTGTGTGTGTGTGTGTTTGTGTGTGTGTGTGTGTGTGTGTGTGTGTGTTTGTGTGTGTGTGTGTGGGCTGAGATAGGCTGGCAGCAGCAGGCATCTGGTGACATCTGGTCCCGACAGATAAAGTAATAAACACAAACTATCTCACTATCTGGATGGAGGTGTAGCCTATCTCTCTCTCTCTCTCTCTCTCTCTCTCTCTCTCTCTCTCTCTCTCTAACCCCTCGCTCTCTCTATCTGTCACTTTCTGTCTTCGTCAAAATCAAATTCAAATAAGCTTTATTGACATGACAGGAAGGCAGCGGTGTATGTTGGGGAAGCAGTATAGTCTTTGAAACGAGGCTGCAACAACGGGCCCCGTGCCGTGTGTGTTACTCTTTCCTTTACTTTCAAGCTGACACTGATAAAGTCTCGTTTTTTTTTTTGCTTCCCCGCATTTCCATGACAACTGGACAACTCCCTCTGCCGAGGACGCTCACGCCGTACGATTGAAAGCTCCAGACCCGCTACTAAGTGGAGATTGTTTTATCCAAACGCCGTTTCCAGGGGCAAAAAATCAACCAGAAGAGACGGGAAAGGTCGCAAGTGGCCAATAAAAAACTGATAAGACCTATAAATTGCTACAAACTGTCACATAGAGCCTGAACTTAAAGTACCTATCATTGATGTTACATAGTGCAGAAACAAGTGATGGGGGGAGGAGTGGCTCAGACAGAGACACCGTTCACTCTGTTACAAGACACTGTGGCATCAATGTGATTTTGAAGCTGTTATGCGAAGGTTTAAAAGTTACATAATGTTTCTTTAATGCTGCTTTTCCTACTTTTTGTATTTTGTGGGTTTTCAGCCTTAGATAGATAGATAGATAGATAGATAGACAGATAGATAGATAATGTTTATAAACCGTTAAAACTGCTACCTAAATGGTTCATAAAGCATTTCATTGTTTGTTTACAGTAAAATAAATAATAACCAAAGTTCAATTAACTGTACCATATATCAATTATGGTTATCACGAAGAGTTACCAAGAATAGAAATGGTAAAATATTATTTTAAAGAAATGATATGGATGATAAATGCATACAGATAAATCCATTTAATATTAATATAAATGTTAAAAATGTAAAACATTTCAGGTTATAGGTTCAATATGTAAGAATTTTAGCTGAAAACATTAATAAATGAGCTAAAATGATGAACAGAAAAGAAATAACACTTCTGACCCTGTATTGTGTTGCACAGATATCGACTGAACATAGCATGCTACCAGCTAGCCCCTGGTCCAAAGCTCCTGTCTATTGTTGTAAACACCAACACTGGACCACTAACTGCATGGCTAACTGAGCTAACTAGCAGTGGTGGCAGTCAGTGGCTATGCTAGATAATATTCAACAGGTTCTTACACGCTGCACCTTTAAACGAGCTTCAGTAATATTGTATTCTTAAGTCTTGGGCTGCAACTTACCGTTATTTCAATCATTTATTATTGTTTGCAGATTATTTTTTGATTAAACAATTAATCCTTCTGTCAATAAAAAGTCAGAAAATAGTGAAAAATGCTTTGAACTAGATCAGGGTGACATTTCTTCCTAATGTTTTGCTGTCTCCAAGCAACAATCCAAAACGCTAAGGTGTTATGTCAACTGTCATGAAAGACTGAGAAAAACAGGAAAGCTTCACAGTTGAGTCTGGAACCCGAAACATTTCTGCTATTATTATTAGAGATGTGTCAAAATATCTGTTAATTAATTTCCTTTCACATGGTGCCACCGATTGATTCATTCACTCAGTTCCAGTACTGTCGACTTCATACTCTCCTATTTGCTCTGACAAACCCTGTGACCACCTGGAGCCTCACCATCAGGTGAACCGCAGCCGTCGTCCCAGTGGTCAGAGGCCCCCGGGGCACTGACCCAATTGGCCCAATCAGGAGCCTTTGTGAAAGAAACAGAGGATGTGCTACAAAGAGAAAAATTAAGGGAGGCTGAATTTAGGAGCGACTTTAACACAAGCCAAAGAAAGATGACAAGAAACGGGCTCAGAGAGTGGAGCAGGTAATGATGGACGGATGTTGGAGGCAGACGGGGGGGAGTGGAAAAGTGGGCGGATGGGGGCCGATGGATGGATGACTAAGTAGATGAGATGATAAATGGAAGAAGAAGGGATGGATGGATGAATGGGTGGATGCTTTGACACATGGCCCCGGGGAATCAGCCATTATACACGCCACTGTCACTCAAGATTAGCGGCATAATTAAACTCCTGTCGCACTGCGTGTGGTTCGAATGCGCGTGTGCGTCTTGTGTGTGTGTGTGTGTGTATGTTGTTGTCCTGGTTGTGTGTGTGTGTGTGTGTGGGAGGGGTGGAGTGTGACAGAGATTGATGGTGAGGGGAAAGCAGGCCATTATGTTGTATAGCTAAAGCAGTGATAGCCTCTACACCTCTGTGTCTGTTTAAACTGCTGGCCATTTTATAGGCGTGGCACGGGTGACCCCACAACACACACACACACACACACACATTCCACACCTATAATTGCTTGTTTTTCAGTTTCCTTGCTGCTTAATTTGCTTGTAGTGGTGCAGCCGTGATGCCTTCACTGAACTCCGGCCACTGTGGGGACAACTCGAGGCTGCAGAGCTAAATTAAGTGTCATTCATAAATGAGGCAATCAACCTCTCAAGTGTTAACCCAAGGCTCTTTTTTCCAATAATTGATTGACGGTTGTGAGCAATTTTAATATATAACAAGAATATTTTTAAGCACTCTGCCCCCCCATCTTTTTTTTTTTTCTTATACAATTGAGTCTTAATAGCAGGTTATCAGGAAACCCTTCAGCTTTCAATTAAGTGAAAGAGAAATGGGGATGAAATGATTATCTTGACAACTCAGACAGGACCCCTGCTGAGAGAGAGAGAGAGAGAGAGAGAGAGAGAGAGTGAGTCTCCTTCAGAATAATGGTTGAAGGCCATGTTCTGGAGCAGCTGCACAGCGACCAGAGCTCCGTCTCTCCCTCTCTCCCTCTCTGTCTATGTTTGTGTGTCTCAGTGAGTGAAAAGAGCCCCGCCGCTCCCCTGCCGAGCGGAACATCAGCCTCATCAAGTCGGACGCGGGAAACCAGGGCAGGGCCGGAAGTGAGATCTTACAGCCTTCAAAATAACAGCCCAAAACCAATTCTGAAGATGGATTTAACAAAGGGATTGAAAAATGCCCCTATATGAAATACAAAATATCACATATATTTGCTTTAAAATATTCATCCAGCAATGTATCTGAGCATTAACAAAGAGAAGAAAGACAAAACTAGATGCAGCGCAGACCTGATTTGTATTGAAATACCATGACAAGACACCTACGGTTTTTATGTAACCCTTTTAGCACACACTATGCAAGATTACGAAGGCTGCTGAATGTATTGTTCATATATTTCTGACTCACATTTCATGCATACAATTGGGTTACAAAGAATAGATTTAAAAATCCTGATGTTGGTTTATAAGGCTTACATTCCTATTTCTTGACTTGTTTTAATGTTTTTATCTGTTTTTGCCTATTTCTGATGTGTTTTAAATGCATTTTTTATGCATTTTAATGTAATTTTGATTCCCCTGTAAAACACTTTGAGTTGCCTTGTGTCTAAATTGTTCTATGCAAATAAACTTGCTTTGCCTACAAAATTCGACAAGTAACATTTGCATGGACTTACCTGTGTTGAGGTGCATTTACCTTTTGTGTTCCCCTATAAACCCAAATGCTCATGATTTCTGGATCAAACTTGTTGCACAACTCTAGTCCATTTGGATCAACTATGATCCAAATGGACTTCCCATTTCCCAACTATGGGACTTCCCAACTATGAACATACCTGGATCAACGATGGAGTTGGCTAACTTCCGGTTTAGCATCCTGCTAACTTGAAGCGGGATAAAATCACTGAATTGTGCGGCTCTTCTAGACTTTACAAATGTAATTGGACCCTATTGCTCAAATCCTGACAGTGAAACGAGTCATTTCATGGCGGCTGTGACACTCAAAATAATGTATCCGCCATTTTACAGACACTTTGGGTCCAATGAGTACAAACTTAAGTGACATGCAACATAACACTCACAGATGGGCTGCCTTGCCTGCGGGTAGTGGGAATGGGGTCAACAGGCAATTTCTAGCTGGTTGACTTGCGTTTAAAAAACCTGTGTAGACCTGCTAACCTTGGTTGTAGTGCTCTGGAGAAGTGCTAATGCAAGTTGGTCCCCCCTTTTTGTTTATTCTCATGGTGCTTTTCCACCAAAATAAGCAGGTCTACACAGGGTTCTGAAAGGTCATCCTGCTAAAAATCACTTATCGAACATCGATCACCTATACAAATGGACGGAGCTCCACCTCCAACCCTGTGTCCAGTAATAAAACATCCTTTGTAGATCACATACCAAATTCCTTCTTTATTAACATGCCACCACTGGATGTCAATACTGTGTTATCACTTTGTGTGGCCCAGTTTGCCGGGTTCACCTGGGTTTTACCTTTAGATCAGAGCCGAGCCGATAAAAACCTGGGTCAATTGACAGAGCGAGAGAGTAAATCCAGAGCTTACACATTCCCATTGCACAAAAAAAGGCCTGATCTTAGCGGGGTTCATGTGGAAAAGGGGCTTTATATGCATGGAGCCACCTGCAAGCCAATTAATCGCGTGCTTTTATTTTGAAACTCTCCGCCGGAACAGCCCCGTTGTTGCGCGGTGTTTGACTTGACAGATGGCTCGCGAGAGACGCTCCTCTCGGCTGTCTCTCTCGGTCCGTTGGTCCATCCCGGTTCCCATTGTCTCCCTCCGGTTCACTCCTTGAAGACAGCCCCGAGACGACCGACCTAAACTCACACTCGGCCCTCTCGTTTCCGCTCGTGTCGCCTCTCGCACGTCACGTTTGGACACTTACCTTCACCCTGTCCCTCTCCATCCGAAACGTGGACTTGTTTTTTTTTTTTTTTCCTCCCGTCTGCCTCTTTTTTTGTTGTTGTTGTTGTTTCACGTTGAAGAGATTTTATTCTCCGGAGGAAGCAGGCGGTGAGTTAACCGAGCGACGGCCGGCTGACGGAGCTGACACACCGGCGGTTGTGTTGTTGAAGCTGATGGAGATGAGCCGGAGGAGGACTTGTTCTTCTTCTCCTTCATCTTCTTCTTCTCCTTCTCCTTCTTCTTCTTATTAGCCGAAAGAGACGCCGAATTCCGCTCCAAGCCTGTGTTGACACATCGCAACAAACCTGGTAACAATTCCGAGTGGATAAAACACCAAATTCAGTTGGATAAAAGCGAAATATACGGGATTACAAGCGAGGTTTCGGAGAGGGGGTTATAACCGTTGGTTGAACGAACGTTAGAGGATGTTGCCGCTACATGCACGAGACTTCCCCTGAGAGGAGACAAGAGAAAGGGAGGCAGGGAAACCACTTGCACTTGTTTCCTCCACCCTAAAAAGACAAATTAGCCACATCCAAGTAGCGCTTACTCGGGATTTATTCAGCAAAAAAGAGCACTTAATCCTGTGGAGTACATCTATCTAATCTCACCAGCACAGTCCCCTCAGTGTTTGCTGCTGCCGTGACAATCCAGTGTATTCAGCCCCCCTTCTTGATGAAATAAGGATGCGGTCAATGGACGTGGTGGTGGTGTTGGTGATGGTGGCGGTCGACAAGCGGACTCTCTAGTCCAAGCAGGCGATGACTGGACAAGTGGACTCTGTGTGGACATAGTTTGGGAAAGTGTCAAGAGAGCTCAGAGGATCAGGCATCTGAATTCACCCCCAGTCAAAGCAAAGATGCAGCGCACCACCTGATCTATCAAGGCTGCCATCAGTCGCAGTAGGCTTGAGCCAGGCTCTGTGGATACACCGAGAGCAATTTGTGGACTTGAATCCTCCTCAAGGCCCCCCCCACACACACCCACCCACCCTCCATCTGCATCTTTGATCCCCTGACCCACCTCCTCCCTGTGTGTTGGGAATCCAAAGGGACCACGCTCACCTGTCAGCAACCCCTCCGATCTGAATGAAGTAGTGGCCTTTTTTTAAAAAAAATTCCCCTGAGCTCAGAGCCAGTACCCGGGGCTGACACTCTGGTGTGTGAGGCCGAGCAGGGAGCGCCTCTACCTGGGCTGCCAGCCAGACAGACGGGCCCTCCAGGGGAGGGGGAGTGGGGCTTTTGGATTTTTGAAGGTCCAGCTGGAGATTTGGGAGTTTTTTTTCTCGTTGTTTTTTGTTTTTTCAAGCCAGAGTTTCTTCTCCACGTGGATCACTGGAGAGAGGGAGGGAGGACACCATGGGGTGCTGTAGTGGCAGGTGCACCTTGGCCTTCATCTGTGGCATGCAGCTGGTAAGTTAAGATTGCTATTGATCCTCTAAGGGAGGGTTGGTGGTGGTTAAGTGGGCAGATCCATCAGGAGAGGGATAATGCTTTTAAAAAAAAAAAAATTGTAGGAGGTCATGACACATTCACCTTGCTGGCTAGACTAGTGTGGGGTGGATGGATGGATAAATGGAAGGGAAAAAAAGGATGAATGACTGAAAGGTCACATTTCAGAAGTTAATAGGTGCGTAAAAGGTCATGATACGAGGCAGGATCTGGTTTGAGGGACAGATTGACGAATAGGTGGAGAGAATGGATGAATGGCTGCAGGTGGAAGCTGTAAGACAGTACTCAGGGTCCATATAGAGCATTGATGGATAGATGGAGGCTGGGAGTGATAAATTGAACCAGTCGAGCTAAATGAGGGATGGATGGCTCGGCTGGCAGGTGGATGGACGTATGGAGCAGGTACGTGTGATGTATGGGAAAAAATGTATGGACAGAGGGATGGGTGAAGGAAAGGACCTGATACAAACTCAAGGAATCAGCTGCTGCTGCTGCCATTCCCTCTGTGTCTGTCTCTCTTTGTATCTCATTCTCCCGTCACCATCTGTGTCAATGGGAACCGGTGCCAGGGAAGACAATGGAGAGGGAGGGATGGGTCTGTAGGCGCGAATATGTGCATACATGTGAGGACGTGCGAGCTGAAATACGAGCCGCTTCATTAGGGTTGTGTAAATCCTTCGTGCGCAAATCACATCTTGAACTGTAACAATGAACTGTAGGCTCACAGGAAATGGAAAATGGACAAATGTAGTTGCTCATCTGTCAGGTCAAGAAATTTCTATGACAGCTACAGTACAGTGAATTTGATTAGCAGAGGATTTTTTTTTTCCACCTGAAAATCATTCAATAATTATACAGAGAGACATCCATCACAGAAGAGGCAGGAGAGACTTAATGCAGTGTTAATTGATTGTTTTAGCCGCGAAGAGCCAGTGGAACAAGCTGCAAACACAACGTTGATATATTATGGCTTTATAAAGTAGGACTGGATGATTGACGAAGCATTGTGATGGACGATCAACAGATCAACTCCTGCATCCCTTGTTTTACCACCGCCCGATACACATCCCCACGTCAGATTTCAAAGGGTCTTCATCTGCGCACATGTCTGTAACTTTGCTTTGGTCAGCCTCAAAAGCTTGTAACAGAGTTAGCTGGCTAGCTAGACTGAGGAAGATATGGTAAGAAAATGCAAAAGCTAGCTGGTTAGCTATTCAGAGGAAGTTAAGGCAAAAAACACAAAAGTTAGCTGGCTAGCTATTCTGAGGAAGATATGGTAAGAAAATGCAGAAGTTAGCTGGTTAGCTATTCAGAGGTAGTTAAGGCAAAAAAACACAAAAGTTAGCTGGCTAGCTATTCTGAGGAAGATATGGTAAGAAAATGCAGAAGTTAGCTGGTTAGCTATTCAGAGGTAGTTAAGGCAAAAAAACACTAAAGTTAGCAGGCTAGCTGAGGAAGCTAAGATAAGACAATGCAAAAGTTAGCTGGTTAGCTATACTGATCGAGCAAATGTATGAAACATTTCGATTTTGTACCAGCTGTTGAATGGTGGTAGCTTTCTGTATTGATTGCGATCATCATCAGGCTCCACCCCTCGACTTCATTTAACCAAAGCTGCATTATTACTGTGTGTGTATAACAGCCATAGATGTAGAGATAAGTTCAAGCGGGTTTCTCTGGAGGCTGCTTTGGGAAATTGAGTAAATCAGTACCTCAAGTTGAAGCAGAGACGGGAGGTTTAGGCAAAGTGGTACCACTCACCACAAAATAAATGCTGCACTCCTTTCAGCATTATAGATTTATGAAATGCAACCATGAGATTTAAGGGGGACTTTTTCTCCACGTACGCATAGAAACTGAAGGTGTTGCGTGATATAAACAGGATCATTGTGTATGCATGTGCACAGATGCATATAAACATGAGCAGAAGTGCCTGTGCTGTAGCATTCTCAGCTCATGGAGTCATGTACAGTGAGCCTGTGCAAACTGAGGGCCTATTGTCATGTTGAATAGGACACTGTTACAAACACGATACCCTGTGTGTGCCTGTGTTTGTATGCATTGCACAAAAGCATGATATATGAGAATCACCTAATTTGCAGAGAGGTTATTACTGTGCACGACCCCTGTTGCGTGAGGGCGTGCTTATAAAAGACTATTGTGCTGTGAAATGGGACATTTCTATGCATATTTTCATTCAAAGGAGGAATAACTGCTGTGTGAGGAAACACGTCTGCAGCACAATGCCAATGACGTTGCCACATGTGCCGTACATACATGAAACACGCCATTGTGCTGTAAATGGGGATGCTGCTGTGTGAATATCCGTAGGTGAAAAAGAGGGAGTGTCTGTGTGTGTGTGTGTGTGTGTGTGTGTGTGCTCGTGAATGAGATGCTGTCACAGTGATAGTCATTGTGTCTAATGCGGTGGAACTAATGCTGTGCCATAGTCAACAACATGTTTTGCTCTGTTAACTGTTGTAATAGCTAAGCCAGCTGATACCACCTCTAGCTGAGCTGGAGGTCTAACACTACTGTATTTTTACAGTTTGGCCATGCACGGTTAGCTCGGTTGTAGTCGCAGCCATTTAGACAGACGCCTCCGAAGTCAATGAAAAAGACACAAATTCTAAAGATACTAAGATATTTTTTTCTCAGTATCTTAAGTGTCAGTAGTAGAAAACCACACCGCCCACAGCCCTCTTTGTCGAAAGCATCCTAATTGACCACAAATTAAAAGGCAGCTTTTTCCCTCCGCTTGCTTCTCAGCTGCTTACCCCCTGCTGGAGGTAATTGTTTTTGCACTGCGAGCTTCCACCTGATAGTCGACCTCGCGGAGTAGAAAACAATGCTGGTCAGTGCGTCTTATGTAGTGGAACTGATGTCTTATGTAACTCCTAACAGCAGTTTCTCTCCCGCTTCGTTGGCCGGGTTAATTGGCTTGATATAGGTGATGTCACCATAGCTGAGCAGAGATCAATGATCCAGGTTGGAGATATGTGATATCCACTGTGTGCTTGGCTTATTTCATGCATTCTCATCGTTTTGGGTGTCCGACCACAACTCAAAGCTTTCCCGCAGTAGTATTTGGATTCTTAGATAACTGAAAATAACAAGTTATTATTTTAATGAATGATTACTGAGGGATAATACTCATAGATGCCTGTGACACATTCTGAAACCCAGTGTGAGATCTTCAGTTTGCCCGTTTTATCTGGCAGTAGATAACAGTTCAGTATATCATGACAAGCGAGGTAAATGAGAAGCTGTGTGGAACCAAAGAATGTTAAGAAAATGATTTAAAACCTTATTCGGCCATTATAGTCACTAATCTTTTCCGTCAATGGACCAATTTGATTAACGGAATAATTGTTTAAGCTCGTTTGAAAGGCTGTACAGCTGATCCTAAATTGAGGCTTCTCAGATTCAGTGGGAAACACTGATTTAAGGATTGGCTCACATACTGTAAACCTGGATTTGGTATTCCCTCGAATGAGAGTTGAGTTTTGCAGATTGTTCACTGTTTTGAACAGATTTTTTAATATATTGATTTTTAAGACTAGTTCAGACAAAGAACTGGGAAAACAACATTGCAGCGTTCCGCTAAACACCTGAGATAGATGGGGACTTTGGGGATCCCAAGTTGATTTGAGAAGGCGCCATTTGCACCCGTTTTTTAAGGCAAAATCTTCCCTGTAGTTGCTAAACTAAAACCTTTGTCCTGCAAGCAGTCTGACTTTGTGAATATTGTGGAAGACTGTTACTTATTATATGAGGTTGTCTGAAGACTTGGATCAAGCCAGGCGAGCTGCATGGAGCCATTTCACAAGTCACCATCTACAAGACAATGTTGAAACTGTTTTGCTGTGAAGCTCCACAAATGTTTAATGGACCACAGAACTTCACCCAACTCTCCAACAGTTAATGACAGAATTTTGCATTTTTGGGTGAACTTATCCTTTAATACCACTGTCTTGTCTACATGTTATAATAAACATGAAGCTACAGCCCGCAGCTGGTTAGCTTATCTTAAAATAAAGGCTTTAAACAAACAGAACAGGCAGCCAGACGAACTCTGCACCTCTCCAGCTCACTAATAAATTCCTTATATCTTGTTTGTTTAATCGGTACAAAACCAAAGTATGAAAATCAGTGACTTTGCAGTTTTACATGGGGGATTATGTGCCAGACTGTGCTTTCCTGGAGTCTTGAGTCACTGTGAGGTTGCATGGAGCCAGGGCAAAAAAGGGGTGATCAAGAGTCACTGTGCTTGGCCAAGAAATAGTCTCTCCCAATAAAAAAAGAGGAGATAAGATATTTATCCTACAGGTTTACAAGTGGAAGCTATCTCCAACATTAAATTTCAACAAATAAGCTAAAAAGATACATTTTGAACTTAATCTGTAAAAAGAAATTCAGGAATTGGGTTATCTTATGTTAAAATGACAAATTTCCTCATCGTTAAATTCATTTCCAATTCAAATTGCAACATGGTGCGAACGATCAAACTTGCAAACTATAAAAAAGTGTATCATGGTGTTTTGGACCCAACAGACAGAAAGAGTATGAAGTTGCAGAGGAGCGTAAACATCATAACAGATCAGATGGTGTTTTCACAAACACCTTTTACACACATGCGTACACAGAGTCACATATGCCACCGGTGACTCACTTTTCTGTGGCGATGGTTGTGGTCCTTGTTGCTATATTAGTTCACACACCCACCAGCTGCTGTCACAAAGATGATGACTAAATCCTCCAATGGCGCGATAGATAAGGGGAGGGCAAACCAGTGGCTTCGCTCCATTGGCTGGTTTTAGGGGAGCTTGTGCAGACGCTTGGTGTGGGTTGATGTTGATGGAACGCTAATTATGTTGTTGGTGTGCAAGTTAATTGAATAGACTAAACGGAGAAGAATTATGGCTTAGTGCAAATTAAGCATAGAGCACAATAACTGTGAGATAATTATTGATGATCTAATAGAATAGATACATAATTGGTCTCTTAAAACCAAAGACAAAGCGACCATTAAAAAGAAATTGGCAATTTTCCTGAAACAAGTTTTTGAGAAACGTCTTCGGTCACGACCCAGATCGGCCGAACACACTTAATCTTTGCACGCCAAGAGGACAAGATAGGGACTGTAAACACACCGTAACAAGATTGGACGTGTAAAGCGGCCATAGGCTATCGGAGACACAGTGTTTGTCTGTCTGTGGCGCTACATTCCTGTGACATTTCCACCATCGGGGGACGTAATGAATAATTTACCACTTGGAAGCTGCGACATGAATGCAGAAATTGTATCTCGGCATGTGAGCCGTGTGTGTTACCTGATTGCAAAACAGTGACTGTGCAGTCATTCAACACCAGAAGCCGATACTTATCTAAGATACGTTTCGGAAAAAGGAAACACAAATCAATGTTGACACGCCGGATTCCCCTCTATGACTCTGGAAATACTGTGGCCAACATCAATCTTCACAAATTGACATAAAATAAAGAGGTTTTTTGTGTGACTTTGGTTTAATAATATCGATCGAATGGGTTTGCAAATTGGATTTTGTCCATATGAATTAAGTTATTGCAGTTTTGCAAACGCGTTCTCCCACTTAGTCCAATCCTAGTTCAGCTTCCATACAGTTTTGTCAGTGATATTCGGTTCCAGAATGCTAGATATGCATCGAGCTGTTGGTTTCCCAGCATTTTCGAGCAAATCCACTTTGATTTGAAGGCGAACGCCGGCTCCTGCACTCCGGCAACAAACATAATCTTCACGACTCCTTCCTCATCGCCACAACTCAGTGAGATAAAAAGGCTTTGCTATCCTTTATGTACAAAGCTGCTTTCAACACGGGCCACACGCAATCTCGACTCCGAGTCTATAGATTTCCTGTCGCTTTTTCTTTTTCGAAGTCTCTAATTTGTCAGTCTCTTTTCCCCCTAGGTCTATGTCTTTCTCGCCCTTTTTCATTTCTTTATCCATCTCCACCTCCTCTCTCTCTCTCTTGCTCAGTCTCACACCTCGGCCACCGACTAGACTGGCAATTCATTCTGGGTGTTTCAATAGAGTCTGTGAACAAGACGGGCTTTCACCTGCCGGTCCTGTTGAGGATCGGGAGGTGATGTACTGTTCAATTGTGCCAAATCAGACCTCAAACCTGGTTGATCAGACCAAGCTGCGTTCATAGTGTTCCGGCTGTGCTCCGTGATTAAGGGGTGTTGTAGCATTCCGGCTTTCAACTGTCAATAAAATACAGTGTGTTGGAAAGTGCTGGCATTTCTAGAAATTGCTGCTGAACGAAGGGTAAGGGGGTTCAAAGTCAGTGGAATAGGTATTTTCTTGTCCTGTTTTAACAGCTGGTGATAAAATGTGTACCTGTTGAAGGCACATGTTTTAATATAATTCTATTCTATTTTGAAGACCTTATTAATCAAATGTCTGCTGTTTTCACCCCCCTTAGCTACAGTGGCTACACACAGTTCAAAAATAACCCCTTATGTCCGAGCTGAACCTACCAATTTTACCAGCCACTCAATAGATTAGTATTGTTTTTTTAGGTGGTGAGTAAAACACATTTTTCTTTTCTCACACGACACATATGCAGTTTAGGCATATTCACTACTCAAAACCTATAGATAATATTTTAAACAATGGGTCCTTTATTTCACACAAGACCATATTTTGCATTTTAGCCGGTGACTCAATTTTGTCAACTGAAATTACAGCCTTTGCCAGCTGTTTTATCATCTGCATCTCTCTAGGTTAATGCAGACACTAAAACTCTTTATGTTGGTTCAAACTCACTTTTCAGCTGTAAATGCAATAGTTAGTTTTAATTCACAATGAAGCAAAAAAAGCCTGGATTGGAGTTTTAATTATGCACGCGATAGCTAAATGCATGCTAAAAGAGAGCTTATGCTACATGTCCCTGGCTAAAACCAGACCCCTAGGAAGAGCAACTTGAGGTAGTAAACCAGGTAAAGGGTAACTTTTCAAATTTTATACACTAAAATGTGTTTACAGGTCTTGGGGAGTACTACTGCATATGTGAAAAGAAGTATAAAGTCGTTTGTGGCTCCAGAAGGAGTTGCTTGTAATCTGATAAATTGCCTCCAGCGATATCACTCAGCAGCTAAAACGCACTGTGGGTACTACAAGTGCCAGGTATTGAAAAGGAAGAAGATCATTAGAATAAAAAAGGTGATATCGCTTGTTCTGCTATACCACATTTTAATCATTCGTTTTTCAACTGTCCATAAAGAGTCCAACAGTGTTGCAGGAGTGCAATGCTAAACTAGTTCACTGCTTTTCAAAACCTGGCACCTGGCACCCACAATGCAAACACAGCCTCCTCTGGAGTTACAAAAAGCTGTATACATTTTTTTTTCTTTCTGTTTTTTTTAAAAAAATTTTTAACATATGCAGAATGACTCCCCAAGAACCGTGAACACACTCTAAAGTGTAAAATTGGTGGACTTGCCCTCATGCTGGTCGGCAGCGTACACTGGAGCAGATAAACACAGACTGTAATACATTCCTTGAGCTTTTTGCTCCGCTACTTTTGATTTTGGAAAGGCTAACAGAAAATGACAGGAACCTCCAAACTCTTTAGCTACAGAGTATTGCTTCTGTTAAGGGCCTTATGCACACCGGTTTGGCATGGAGAGAAATCACAAGCTTGACATACAAACAAGAAATAAAGCTCGACAGACCTGCAGTGCCTGCTAGTCAAGGATGCTTATGTATGATTGGACATTAGCTGTTACGGGTTGGGGTTTAACAAACGGTCAGTTTCACTGTAAGTGTTTCTGCAGTATAGGCATGTTTATCTGCAGATGCTTGCAAGGTGCCGACAGGGGAAACAACAGGCCAGCCAATCTGTAGCAGGACACAGCGGTTACTGTTTTTGCATTGGTGCAGAGCTAATAATTCTGCTGAAGGAAGTAAACCTGCAGTGGCTCAACTCTCCCAAAACAATTACTGTGCTATTGACAGTCAACCTCAGGAGGAGATGTTCAGTTTGTTTTAGGGCGATGTGCTGTGGGGTTGTGATACACATTATCCCAGGTCAGACAAAATGGATCAGCTCTGTTGCTGAAAGATATTTTTAATTACTCTGTCGGATCCCCTGCTTCCTCTGCGTCAGGACTCTAACGCCTTCCTTTTTTGTTTTTTTTTAGCTCTCAGCATTGATTTTCATCTTTTGCTCTAGTTCTTTGCAAACTAACTACAAACACTCCCATCCTCCAGTGCTGAATCATTATGAAGTTATATGTTTTTTCACACCCCTTAATGCCTGCTCTTGAAAGTGCAAGTTGCCTGGCCTGACATTGCTGTTGAGCAGCAATACAGTGTGTGCATAATCAGGGTGGCCGGTTGTCATGGTGAACAGTCGTCTCTAGGGGAGGGTTTGAAAACTCTGGCGTGATCAAACGTGTCAGCGTCTGCATAGCCACAAGTTTCATGCATTAGCTGGCTCGTATGCTCCTCTCATAACTAAATTAAAGCACGGATACAGTTATTGAGCATTAAGTACAGGCCCAGCCCAGATGTTCCTCCAATCGAATTGAACTAAAGCTGCCACAGATGAAAAGTTTTAACATCTGGAACGTCTGGAATGTTGTGATAAATGGCACGCAGATGATGCAGGGGGAAAAATCTATTCTGTTTGGTCATAAATGTTGTACCATTAGCGTTGTGCTGGGGAAAAAAAAAGAAAAACTCCATCGGCCGACGGAGTCTGTCAGAAAGCTGTCAGCAAACAGCACATAATTCTGCACTACCTGGAGTCAATCGATACATTAAGGTTTGGAAAAAGACCAATTTTTGCGATGGAAAGTGTGCAGTAAGGCGTATTTTACACTGGAATGTGTCCAAGGGCAGCCTGAGCTGAAGGCTGTTAGAGCCTCTCAGCCTGGATGTTAGACTGCCACTGCTGATGATGATGACAAGGTCTCTTTTCAAGGAACATCTGGAGGTGACAGAGCTTCTCCTGTCACCAATTGATCTCTGATGGCACAGATAGAGTAACGGAAGTGAGAAATTATCTTTAGGTATGTGATCCCTACTCTTAGCTCCTGGTATCAGATTTAAGTCAATGAGTCACTGGTGCTTTAGAGAGTTGTAGACTCCTCCCCCCTGTTTTAGCTAGCCGGTGGTCAATTAGAATCTGCATTTCAGTGCATTTTCTCATGCAGAGATCTTCTTATGTTACTCTTTTCTGGCCATATTCTAAGCTAAAAATGCAGTATAACTACTATGTTTTACCTCTTTTTTTTCACTTTTAAGATGTAGCCTCATCAACTGTGCTTAGTTACATCGTTTCTTTCAGTTAAATGCTACCACCAGTCTGCTAGCGTGCCACTGTTAAGCAGATAAAAAGCTAACCATGTTTACTCTCTCACCTTAACACGTTTGCATGCTCAGATTTGCTTGTTAGCACTTCTAGGAAGGTACAGCCAAAGTTGATGAGAATTCCATTAGTTGGAGGTACCGATCCAGTAGCTAGAGATGAAGTAAGGCTGTAATCAAAGTATTCCTCCTCAGGGACCATGAGCTAGACTATAACAGACTTTATTAATGCTGCAACTAACTAATATTTAAACTTATTTCACAATGAATCGATTAGTTGTAAACTGGTCAAATATGTTGATCAGTGTTTCCCAAAGCCCAAGATGCCATCCTCAAATGTCTTATTTTGTCCACTACCTGAAGATCTTCAGAGAAATCTGGAATCTGAGAATTTAGACTTTTATGTTCTTAAAAAATGTTAAAATTGATAAATCTATTATCAAATTAGTTGGTTGTTGATTAATGTAATAGCTAACAACTAATTGGTTAATCCCTGCAGCCCTACACTTCATAGCAATGTGTCCAATAGTTGTTTAAATACAGTATTCTTTGCATCTGTTGCATTCAGCTATCTGTTTTCAGATTGAATTCTCACTCCATGTTCATCTCCATAGACCTACCTTCAGATGACAAAAAGCCAAGTATGTTCTCATTTGCTTCCACCCCTTATTAAAAGCATTAAACCTTTTGGGCACAAAGTTGAAAACTTTTATAAGCAATCTATGTCCAACAGACGGCCTTATCAGTGCCAAGCTCACTGCAGCACCACTGTTCTGCTTTTCTCTTTAGAAAGCTTTCTCATAAACTGCAATTTTCCACCCTAGATGTTTTCATTGTAAAAACAACACTAGTTCTTCTCCCAGTTGTGCCATGTCTTGTAAAGCATTCGGAGGCTCATAGCAAGGCTGCAAAACCGTGACACTGTATCTACTGACAATGTCATCATAAAACAGTCTGTGAAACTGTGGAACAGTGGAAATGCTAAAAAGTAAAATCTTTCTCTTTGACTCGGAAAAGCTGACTCAATCTATGTTCTTCCACAGCTCAGTGGTGGCTATAAAATAGACCCTTACACACATGAATTATTTGTTCTATAGTCTTGGTTATACTGACACACATTTAGTGTGAACTCTTGGGCCTCTGCGTAGAGTACTACACTGTAATTTAGCACACAATGTTATCCAACAGCAAACACTGTTCATCATCACTGAATTGCGCAGCTGCAATACTTCATTCGAAAAGGTTTTAGGTTAGATTCATACGTAACTTTATCCAGATATACTTCCAAACCACAGCTGCTACAGTCTGCGGTTTAAATCCCGACATGTTTGGTTGAGAACTTGTAATATTTACTTTAACGACTTTGCAAAGTAAGAGAGCCAGCTGGCTCTGGAAATCATTTTTCCCTACTTCAAATTTCTCTTTTAATGATTATCTCAATATAACTCAACATAGAAACAAACACGTCAAGGCTATAAATACTGCAGTGCACATGATTCTTGGATGCCATTGCTATGAAGAAGAGGAAGCCAGTTGGAGACCTAAATCTGAGCAATTGTAAATTTATAACAACTGCTGCAGTTATAGATGCGAAATTCAGCCCCACCAGAATCTGAGACTCCATCAGCCAAGCTATAGACGAGTCCAGTGACTGATTTGTGTTTTCTGCCATCTCACGTCGCTGCTTTTACCACAGTGCCAAATAGGTGTCTGCTGCTGCCTGCTGATAGTGACAGCAGCATGAGTAGTTGTATTGAAGCCATTAGACAGTGGGCGACAGCTGCCTAGGAAGGTACCTTTTATATGGATGGCGATCCTAAAGGTGCAATGTGTAAGCATTGGCCAGTTGTCAAATTAAAACTCAAAAGAAACAGGGGCAACATATCCGCAGAGTAACTGCTGACTGCAGCTTCATCTCGTGGTCCAGACTGGAAGCTTGGAGCATCTAGGCCGTCTTTTTGTTAACACCATTATCACAGGAATGTTGGACTCGGGTGGGTTGGGGCTAGCTGGGTAGCAAACTAACTTCAGCAGATATCTTTGCGGCGAAATACCATATATAGACGTTACAATGTGAAAATGTATTTTTTCAACAACATTCTGTTGACGATTTTAGAATTTTTGTATGTTTTCAACCGAAAATTCTCACATATTTCACCTTTAATATCAATCAGATTCAAATATTTTGTCATCTGCCTGGCAACAAAATTGATTCACTCCTGGTGAACACCTTGGTCTTCTGTATGCCCAGTGAATCTATGTAAAGAGTATGGTCACAGACAGGGGCACTGTTAATGAATAAAGGCTTGTCTGTTTTGCAGTTTCAGTCTTTTCCAAAGTTGAAGTTTGCCGCAACAATTGGAGCAACATCGGTTCTTCCTGAGGTCCAAGACATTGCTGTAAAAAGTAACAATTCATAGAAAGTCAAGGTAAAAGTAGAAAATTGTTCACTTCATTCAGTTATTGTTAGGAGACACCTCAGCAGCACTGAAGACTTGTGTAGTTCAGGTAATTACCTGGATTTTCTCTATAGTTTGTAAATTATGTTATATCAACCAAAAAGAGGCAATTTTCGCCCAAGATGTTTGGTGCGTCACAGTCGGAAAAGCTTAAACACTTCAATAAAAGACAGCAGAATTCTATTCAGCCGCTACACTTTCACAATCCCTGTATTGTTCATGCTGGCTGACTGACTGTTATTAGAACACTTGAAAAGAATGGAGCCACCTTAATGTTGTTAGTAATGCGTGTGCTAATCCTACCATCACAAGTCAAATTGTCCACTGCAAAAAAAGGGCCAACTTCCCAAGAACCCCAAATTGAGTAAAAGTGCCACAAATTAATGAAGCATTGGCCTTTCTTGGTTGTATCTCAGTTGCAAGTAGTTTATCCTTTGCAGCAATGGCAGTTATTTCATTGTAGGGCATTGAAATAAAGAGGCAGTATATCAAAAGACAATATAACTTGTGAAAAACAACAGAAAGCTCAGATACAAATGTATTAACTTTTATCCACATGTTTTCCCCCTGAAAAATAAGGCATAACAGTGTTTTGGATCCATCCAAACTTTCCGTAATACGTCATTATTGAGCTGCATCCCCCAACATCCTTCAAAACCTTTCATCTTAAACTGGAGCTGTGGAGGGCACAGACGATCCACTGCACCCAGTCACATTCGATTGTGTGTTCCTCCGGAGCAATCTGCCGGCCAATTTTCAATCTTCCTGCAACATATTCCCGAGTCATGGCCACATCTTTGAAAATCGCCGCCGGTGTCAGACCAACACTCAGCAGTGGAGAGTGAGAGGAAAAGTGAAGCGACGACGAGCAACAAAAAAGGTCATGTACTGGATTTGAGCGAGCTATACCACGGGCGCGTGTGCCTGCTGAGCTGCAGAGATGTGTATCGACGGAGCTGGAAGCTGACCTTGTGCGTGGCCACCGCTGATGGATGAGCTGAGATGGTGTTTGGCCAAATACTGCTGCCTCAATATTTACACACAGGCAGACAGGCAGAGAGACAGTCTGACATAAAAAAAGGGCAGGCAGACAGATAGACAGACAGACAGACGCTTGATTTGGCTCTGTTTTATTTTAATACACTTCAAACCGTTGTGGCGCCGGCTTCCCGTTGCTTGCTGCTCCTGTATCACTATTTACCCCTTAAGGTGAAACACTCCCCTATTGTTCTCTGAGAACTCATATCCTGTTGATGTGGTTGTTGCTATTGTTGTTGTTGTTGCCGTGAATGCTGATATTCCGCCTGCGCAGCCGTTTTGATCTTATTGCATCAAAGAAGCGCTTGAATCATAATGGCGAGCGACTGCAAAGCAATGCCTCGAGCTTCATTACACATAATTATGAGATGGAGATATGACTGGTGTCAGATGAGTACCTCCTATCTATAAAAACAACAAAACAACAACCGTGTTTCCAGAATGACAATGACATTGTCTAATGGATGTCGGGTGGCTGGGAAAGTTACTCAGCACAGAGAGGAGTATGAAGTTATCAGCACTCGATATTTAGCTGAAAAAAGCATAAAAAATGGGGTCTTTTAGGTGGGAGCAGTGATAAAATTTCATTTTGCTGTTTTTATTGCGGCTTGCTACAGAGGGAAATTCTATTTCTGCCAACGATTTAAAATTCCTCCCTTCAGCAGGAAACCGCTCGAAAGTTTATCATATTATCCAAAGCAACATAAACATGGTGTCCAATTTTAATCCATTCGCCATATTTTGTTTTCTTCGGTTCCTCGTTCTAAGCCGCCATATTCTTCTCTCCCTGTACCATTGTTGCCCTTGTTGCCTTGTAATTTTTCTCTCTGTGTCTCTCAATCTTTCTCCGAGGCCCTCGCTCTCTCTTTTATTCTCTCCTTCGCTGCACTGCACAGACTCTCCCGGGCCATTTGAGTTGCTCAGGGAGCTGTGAAAACGATGTCTGTGTGTCTTTGCGTCTGCATCCTGTAGGGAGTGCCTTTGTATCTGTGTGTGTGTGTGTGTATGTGCGTGTGCGCGCGCGTGTGTGTGTGTGTGTACGTGCTCACGTGCAGGGACAGCGGAGGTGGTGGAGCGTGTTAAGTCTTGCTGTAGAAAGCCTTACGACTGGGATGAGGAGCCAAGGGAGGAAGGAGGGAGGGCAGAATAGATGGTTGGATAGATATATTCATAGAGGATAGATGAATGTCTCTGTATGGATCAATACTGGGATGGGGGGATTGAGATTTGGATGAATGAATGGAGAGAGGGCCGGGGGAGATGAGCTGGGGAAGCCGGGGAGGGGCTGATGATAACAAGAGGGGATGGATCGATGATGGATAGATTTGCAAGATGTATGGACGGAGAGATGATTAATGGATGAATGGGTCGTTTCACACTGCAAAGTTATCGGTAATGACCGTAGATGGCAGACAGTGGAGAGAGCCAAATGTATTGGGTGTTTACTTTTTGAAATTGGAACAAATGTGGGCCGAGGCACACCAAACAGACATCAAAGAACAAGTGGGGACGAGAGCTGACTGTTGGATCGCCTCACATTGCCTGTGTCTCCACTTGAAAATACAGCGAAAAAGACTACAGCCAATGGCCAGTAAGCTTTTCCATTCTGCCTGTGCTTGAGAGGAAATAAAGGCATGGGCTGACTAGTGTGAGCAACAGGCGCTAACACTAAAGAGATGGCCCTAGTTTAGACGCTAGATTAGAATTAACCCTTCGCCTTACCTACGAGGGATCACAAAGCTAAATGAGAGCAGCAATCCAAATGGTTCAATACGGCCACACAGGGCTGTAAACTAGCAGTCGCCACTCGCCAAATGCGACTAAAATATTCCCCTGGCGACTTAATTTTGGAGGGATACATGCCACAGGGGGGGTAAATGTTTGTCCCGATGGTCGTGCCTGTAATAAATTATGCATGATATAGCAAAACATTGTAGTAGCTGTAAAGTGATAAGTTATGACGGTAGCAAACGTTAGTGCTAAACTGGCTATTTGTTGTGTGTCGCACTGAAGTAGCTCCCCCGACATCACCGCTGTAGAAAATAGTTCCCCTCAGAAGCAATGTAGTGTGCGCGTCACCGCTCTTTAAAAGTTTGGCGCAGTGACTGTGATTCGAGCACAGCAATGACGACACCTCTAACTCATGAGCTGAGGGAAGTTGTACTTAAGTTGCGCATAATTTCTAAACGACTTCCTTCAATTAGGTTTCAGTATGATAACCAAGTGGCTTAATATGAGAACAGTTGTCACGTCACAAAACGTGTAAAACCACGGGTCTATCAAATACAGCGTAAATGTTATTATGGTACAGTCGCCACTGACAAGTCTATTACAGAGCCTGATAGTTAATTAATGAGTGTTTCCTTTGTCAAAGTTTTGCACTGTTCAAGTTTTCAATTTGCAATGTTATGAAATTTAATTAATAATATTAAAATGTATTTCTAAATAATACTTTGGCCTCTTTTCTAAGCATGTATTGGTATATAATACTGTTATCTCCATGAAAAGTACTGAAACAGATGTATATGCAACAAAAAGAGGCAATTTATTATTTGGCCGGTAAAAAATTTACTTGGCCGATAGATTCTTTCATCTACTGGTCCCCTTGGCAGGTGAGCCAAAAAGTTAGTTTACAGCCCTGTGGCCACATGAAGCCACACTGTAACATGCCCCACTGGATGATTTTCTTTCGCAAAATGGTTTGTTACACAGAACCATCTGGGGAAGGCGCCACTGGAAATTTTCAAAAAATACTTGGCAGGTGAATGGACGAAACACCCCACTAACTTCAACCATATCAACTGTAAGAGAGCATAAGTGGTGCCAGTCGGTAAATCAAATTCTTAAACAAAGCCAATTGAGGGAAGACTGAGGAACCTCTAGTGCTTTTCTTTGCATACGCCTTGCAGGTCTTCACACCATAAACCAGCCTGAAGTTATTGTCTCTAGTTTATGCTGATTGGTTCAACACCTTTGCTTAAAGTCAAAGGTGCATAGCTTGAAGTCTGGCAAGATGGACTTGTGGACAGCTTCCAAGCATATTCAAAGTCTTCCTCAACTTCAAATAGTGTTTCATGTATCGTCATAGTCTGTGGTTACAGTTAAAGATAAGTTAGGCGTCATCGAGATGGTGAGTTGGGTTTCTGGTGAGGGGAATGTTAAGAATTACTGTAAACAACTGGTTGGAGTTGGGGATATATTTGGGCCTAGGTTCAGGTAAGAGAAAGCAGGGAGCCCATCATCTGTCCATGCCCTCTCTACAGCGACACATTTTCTCATCAGATGCCGTGATGACAGTGGTGCTTTTATTAAAAAATGGTACAATGGATACAGCATGGATACGCTTGAATAGGAGCAGATTATTGAAAATGACATTTGCTGTATTTTGACTCCATTCAGCTGTGTCCCCTTCATTATCTGATATTTCTCCAGCCAGTCATTCTGAACAGAGATGATTAAAGTCTTTCGCTGGGTCACAGACCCACACATTAAATAAAGCGTGATAGCAGAACTGTAATAAATCGAAGGAGCTCATATTGAAGGGAAAGGGTTAGGCCTTTGTTTTACTAATTTAACCAAGGCAGACATGTTCACATATGTTCATGGGTTACCTGATACAGTTGAATGAAAGTTTACTGACTACCACTGACACTTTCTGTTGTCTCAGTCTGTTACATGATTCCCTCATTGACCTGAAAAGCCTCCCTTTTCACATTAAGCCTCTCATTTGCTTTGATGTGATTTGCTCACTGTAAGATGGAGAGAGCAGTGCACAGAAAGTGACCAGGTTTGAGAACTGGCCAAAATCAAAGGTTATTGTCGGAGAAAGTGACCGGCCAATAGGCCACTGACCTTCATTGATTTATCTTCTAAAGATTTACTGTCACTTGGTCGATACAGGCTCTTCCTTGGATTCAGAGGTTCGATTCACGCAAGGAAGATCTGTTTTTTAACCCTGACACCATCCATTCACTGCTGTTGAAACATGAAGAAAACTGCATGCAGTCTTTTTTTTTTTTCTCTTCTGTTCTGCTTTGAAAAGGCAGGATCTGAAGTGAAGAGGATCTTTCTGTTCTTGTGCAAATTAAGTATTAATCATTTCAGGAATCAGAAAATATGGTTCACAGTGAACAAATCCTTGCCACAGAGTACATCAAATGCTGAGTACCAAGCTGACTATCAAGCAATTCACACTATAGAAATCTCTCTCTCTCTCTCTTACTTTTCTTTTCATCGGTCATAAGCACAGATGTACAATTAAAAGTTAGTAGATTTTGCACCTCTGAAATAGTTTATCGTCTGATGTTTAAAAAAATCTTGGAGGCTGACTCGAGGTCTTTGTTCAGTTTGTTGATTCTCGTTGCTCAGTTTTGGCATTCTTTAGACTTAAGTGCAGCAACACGACAGATGGTACAGCATCTTTTGCCTGCCATCAGAAGGTAGTGCCGCACCGAGCCGAAAAGCGATGATACCTAACACAATGTCTCTTTTTACTTCGTACGTTTGTCGCAAATGTTTTAGTTTTATGCTCAAAATCTTCCATCCTGGCTAATCACGACTTCTGTAATATTTGGCAGGATAATTTAGAAGATAACGAGAGCCAGATGTACTGAACGGTTCTGATCCCTAGAGAACTATCAAATGAGCAATTGTGTGAGATTTAGCATATTTCGACTGAATACATTATTCTCTCATTCAGTATATCTCTGCCAATACACCTTGCAAAAATCTGTGGGAACAATAATGGGTACTCTCTAACGATGGACTGGACACAGTTCTGCTGTTGCACGGTAAATATGTCAGCAGAGGCAGGACACTGTTGTTGGGGAGATTGAGGCGTTTAATGATCCTCTCAGTCCTCCTCCTGCACTTCCTGGTGTAAACATCTTGCACTGTTGAGAGGTGACCTCTGATGGTGCGTTCTGCTGTCCCTCTTGGTGCTGTTTCTGTGCCAGCCGGGGATGCTGCCTTTCAGGTTGCTCTCTATGGTGCAGGTTTAGAAAGTCTTTCACACCTTGAGATGCAGCCCGAAGTCCCCTGGGTGTCTGAGGTGGTAGAGACACTGATGTGCTTTCGTCACCAAGGTTTCAACATGAGAGGACCATGATAAGTCCTCTGTGACGCATAAACCACCAAGGTATCTGAAGCTGTCTGCCTTCTCCGTAGGGGCCTCGTTGATCCTGAGGGGATGGTAATTCCAGTCCTGCCTATCCTGTTATATAAAATAAACTCAACTTATTTACTTCTCAAAGTTGGCTATCCACTCCTTTGTCTCGCTGACACTCACTGAGAAGTTATTTTTCTGGCCTCAGTTCTTCCTTGTTCGAGGCAGACCTCGTCATTATTTGAGATCAGGCCCTCCTCTACTGTGCCATCAGCAGACCCAATGATGGTGGTGAAGTCAGATGCAGACACACAGTCATGTGTGAACAGAGAGTGCTGTAGACGGCTCAGGACAGAGCTCAGGCTGATATTTATCTCATTCGTGGCCAGAATGCCTAAAAAATAGTTGCTAAAGCCTCAGTACATTTGAATGTACTTGGGGAAAAAAAGAGCGTTCGGTAGGTCCTACATTGTTTTGCTCTCAACAGTTTTTACCCTACTCTTTTATTGGGGATAAGAATCCAATTTCCCCTGTGCAACCTTCAACCAGCAGCCCTGACATCATCCTCTTCATTTTAAACCTTTTTATCCTCACTCGGTTGTGTCGATTGTCTGCTAGACCTTCCCCCGTGTTTCAATCATGTTTTCCACATTGGTTTTCCCGACTTGACAATCAGCATCCTCAACTGTTAATTTTAATTTGCTCAGCTTCTAATATTTGCATATTCTGGACGAAAATATACAGGCATTTGCCATATTTGACGATGTTTTTGTGGATGGAAATCTGGCAAATGCTTGCAACAAATAAGATGCAAATTGGGTTCTTTTCCTTCATCTGTGTTGGCTTCTACCTGAGCACAAGGCTCCAATGTCAGGGAATAAACATTGCAGAAAAAGCTTGGCTGTCTGGAGCTTACTGCTATTCGGCAGGCTCATTTGTTTCAGCTCATATGAGACCATATTTCTTGCTTTCCAAAAGCAAGCTGATGACAGAGAGATGCCAATAACACGTCTCTTGATTTATGACGGAGAGTCTCCCAGACAGATGCGACAGTGTGCTTGACAGCTTTGATGAAAGTTATGCTGGAGATCGTAACTAACAGTTCTTCGCTGTTTCATTTTGGGATTTTTACACCAGAAAAACAGCTGATCTGTCACGTAATATTCACTACAACTGGGAATGTGACCGATCCAATCCAGTATCGGTATCGGTTAGCTGAGAAGTTAAAAGGAGTTCCAGCCCTGAGCTGTACTACAGATATTTGGACTTTGGATGATGATACTTCAATGATAATAAACAGAGCTCTGGTAGCGGAATAGTATCGGTATCAGTAGATATCCAAATTCAGGTATCGGGAACCTGAGGTGAAAAAATGTGGATCGGTGCATTCCTAACTACAAATATATTTATCTGTTCACCCAAATGAATTTTTGGTCCATATTTTTGCATAATCTCTCTCTTTACAAATTGTGAAAAAACACAAACGGCAAACGTTTTCAGCAGTCATATGGAGATTTTGTCAGATGTTGTCGTCTTCATCCAATTTTTGGATTTACATGAACAGAACCATTATGTTTGGTCAGCCTACACAAGTTGTTTTAGAACAAGCCATTGAAAATAAATACGTGTTCAGCAGAGCGAGATGTGACCCATTTCTTTACGACATGCACATGCGGCAACTATTGACACTCTTTTACAAAGAACCTCATCGTTTCCATGAGCAGCTATGGAAGTTAAAAAAAACACTGGCTGTATCAAAGAATTCACTTGTATTCAATTTACTGTCCAAAGCTCAAAATATATAGATAGTGATACAAATCCTCATGTTTAAAATGCTTTGATATTAAGATTGTTGTTGATTATTTTATGTTACCTAATTGTTTAATCGGCACAAATCTCATCTGTTAGAGAGCTAACCCACCAAACGTGCATGACTCAGAGAAAAAATCTCCCGTAAGTCTTGCTTCTAGTTCCTTCGTGCTTCAAGTGTTTGTAAATGAATATAGTAGATGGCTTCCATTTTGACAAGTGCATTCATGTTTTTCAAAATGCAAGATAAAGCACGTCATTGTAAAGCCCTGATACTTGTTAGCCTCTGCGTTTTGGTAGCATGAAGACATAACGGCACAAAGGCGTGTTTTGACAGCAGCTTCCTTATCTTAGATGGGTCACATTTTCACTGCCGCCTGCCAAGGTCTTCTGTCGCATCTCCAAAAGCTGCCATTATTTTGATCTATAAATATATTACTTGGATCTATGTTCTCCTACATACACACACATGCAGTCACTCACACAAGTGAACCACATTGCCATGCAATGCGCAAATTCATATCCATGCACTGCCAGGCATTTACACACACTGAGACGCAGCCTTGCTGTTCTTCGCTGTGATGTCTTGCAGTATGAATCCAGAGAATACACTTCTCCTCACTTGGTCCCTGAAGGCATCATTGAAGAAGAGTTTTGTTTCAGTTTTGAATCCCTTTAAGGACTAGAGAAGATATTGGCTGATGTGTGAGCGCAGAAAGCTCAACATTACACTTTCATCTTTACCTGTAATCATTTTTCCCTCAACCACTCATCCCTCTCTCCTCTCCTCTCTCCTCTCCACTCTCTCCCTCTCCTGCCTCACCCTCTCAGTATGAATTGATTTAGTCTTATTACCTTACACACCTGCCCTCTGGTTTGGCTCCACTCTTATCTCTCCCTCTCACATAGACACACATATACCAACTACTGCTTTCTATTTTTTCCCCCTGCTCCCCCTGTCATAGTCGCACAGACACACACAGACGGTAATCAGATCCGCCAATCTCTTGTATTTTTGAATACGGCTGCTAAAGTGAGATACGGATACAGTCTCAGCTTTCAGCTTGGTTTCCATATCAGCACATCAGCCCAACTGTAGGCACGTCTCACCAAAATAGAAGCACAGTATGTTTTTGAATGTAGGAGACATGGTGGTGGCAGTGGGGTTCAGTGTGTGTGTGTGAGTGTGTGTGAGTTGGAGAGGCGACACACAGACTTGTATATAGAACAGTGCTGTGCCCCAGTGGCATGCCAGCACCAGCAACAGGGTTAGGGCTTGATTCCCATTGGACCACCTGCATAAGAAACTTCAGGTAAATATACCACTGAAAACAGAATCTATGAATACATATTGCATATATAGTAAAACAATCTTAAACCACTGGATGTGGGCTTTTTGTTTTTATCACCTTATATTTCATATTGTGTTTTATTATTTAATATTTGAATGTTTATCATAACTGTAGACATCACAGAAGATACAATTTCCCTTCATAATTTCAATAAAATGTGATGAGTAGCTTTTGGAGTTTTAAACATTCATTCTTTCTAAAAGCCAGCAGGGGATGACTCCACTGGTTTCAAAAATAAGTGTGATTGTATGGAAGCTTATGAGAAAATGACTCTACTTCTTTCTTGAAATATTACCTCAGTAAACATAAAAAGATTATGATCTCAATCTATAGATTCAAGATATAGTTTCATTCTTCCTTAATACAGTGTGATGGCTACCTTGTGATTGACAAGTTGTTACCAGAGCCCTTGAGATGAGAGTGTCGTGTCATCTCCCCTTCACTCCAGTGGACCATTTTTTCACAATGCCCATGTCCATGCCTTTCAAAAGTTTTCCGGAAGTTAGCCACTAGTACTTTCAGCACAGACCTTCAGCAGAAGAGCATTTATGGATTTATCAACTACTTTTAACCAAAAAAACGCTTTTCTGTCTCTCCCTCTCTCTCTCCCCAATCTATCTCAAGTCTCTGAGAATCCCGTGATGATCATTTTCTTCCATTCACACGACTCTTCTCTACTCAAGGGTCCTAGTCGATATCCTGTGATGTCAAATTCGAGGCTTCAAAACTGTAGTCCAAAAACCAATGGCTGGCGGATAATAGGGATAGGGGAATAATGCTTAAAAGGTCATAAGACACCAGAGTTCATCACCCACTAAGCCTAACTATCTCCCTGTCCTCAGACTACTGGCTTTGATACAAGGACATCATGCTTTTTCTATCTTTGCCACTGAAAGGAAAGTCATACTAGAGTTGTGAGGTGGAGGTTTTTTTTCATGCCACCAACAAGGTTCTGAGAAGGTGTGTCATTTTTTGCATGGTGGCTGGCAGTGCTTCTAAGCCTTGGATGGGGACGAAACTCTCCTGGGTGAATCATCATTGCAAAAGCTGAGAGGCTTTTTTTCCCGAAAAGAAGAGACGCTGACCATGACCCGCAGCGGCCCTAGCTAAAGTCCAGCTGGGGAACATTGTTGAACCTTCTTCACTTTCAGAGGTTGCATTTTGATAATAAATATCCAGTTAAACTGGGCTTTAATTCATGTAATGTGTGCTGCTGACAACGACCAGAAATGTAACTCTTTATTAAAAACGTAACTTTGTCATCTCAACTGGTGGCCATACCATAAACATATAATATGCTATAATAAACCTGAGTTTCTATCGTGAGTTCACAAAAATTTGAAAGAGGAATTAACAGTCAGGATAAGTACTTAGTCTGTTCACACCAATGCAAGAGGAAACTTTAACTTAGGTCACTTGATGTTTTTTCAAAAGCAACAAATGCGGTTAATTTTTCCTTGTGGGGTCAGTGTCACTTGTTATAACCATTGTGCTACATGACAAGTTGGATATTGATACCGAGAATAGCTTTTTTTGCAAACTGAAATAAACATTGCTAATTGTCATACATTAGCATTCATAATAAGGGCCGCAGAGACGCCACTTGCATCTGAAACAGTTTTGACAAAACGTGAAACAAAATAACCTTCAAGGAAACAAGATTCTTTTTTTGCAGGACTGTTCTTAAGACTGCAATGGCTCAGAGGTTAACAGAGTCCAGTGTCCTCTCGAATCTACCTCAAGAGCAGAATTAAAAAAATGAGTGCATTTCAAATTAAATATATAAATAACTTGCTGCCTTCCTCCTGGCACTCCTTATCATAAGGACAGGAACTAGTCAGTGACTCAGGCGGTGATGTCGGAATTGTGTTTTTTTTCTTTTTCACCTTTGCTCGAGGGCAAATGAGTCGGTCCTTTTTTCTTAAACTTATCTCAAACGTCATACTCATGGGCATAGCTCATTTTTGGGTGATAGAAGAGGCTGTTTCTGTTGCCCTGCACAGTCAGCAGATAATCTGACTTTTCAAAGCCAAACCAAAGTCCACACTTTGTCATCTTTTCCGTCTGTTTTATTGGGCCTATCGGTGAAATTGCCCTCGGGACATTAGCAGCTGCATTAAACAGTGTGAAATCTCACACTGGGACATACTATACGCCAGATCACGACTATCTGTGGCAGCACATTTAAAAGATCTCACCCACTAGAACGTAACCTGCGCAAAAAGGCTGCCACACAAAGCGAGTCTCTCCTCCGAGCCCGACATAATCAGTCACTGAGTGCGATGAAAGCGAGCCAATATCATTTGGCAATCTTTCGGCCTTTTGCGGCACGGAGGACATGATTGATTGAAATAAAAGAGGACGGTGCGTAATGCCGACACTGTCAGCTGTCCAATCCCCAGAAAGGATTTTATGATTGATGGCAGGCGGTAGCATGTAGAAGTCTCACACCTCTGCACTGCACTCTCAGCACTCACGGTGATTACATCTGAGGGTGTGTGTGTGTGTGTGCGTGCGGAGCTAGTGTGTATGACGGACATATGTGCAAGAGGAGTGGAGTGGCGGTGTTTTGAGTGCGATTTTGCATGCGCGGGGTTGATTAGTGTGTCAAGTGTCTGCCTGTGTGTGTAAAGGTGATGGTTCGGTCTGTCCGTGCGTGATTTTGCGACCGTGTGTGTTGCCGTGGAGAACCGAGTGCCTGCGGTGATAACGCCGGGACTAAAAGGAGGGAGGGAGTTAGGCGGTGAAGGACAAGTGAGGATGTAGCAGAAAAGGGATGGATGTAGGGAGGGAGTAAATCAGGGATTGAGGGATACACAGGAAGGATAAGACAAATAAACGCAGAGTAGACAAGGTCAGATGAGGGAGTAGAAGGTGCGGAGGATGGATAGACGGTTCAATAAAGCTGCAGCAGATAGGAACGGAGAGACAAGCTGGTGTTAAGGGAAGGAGAGGAGGGATAAGGACAGGAAGATGTAGGGAAGACGTGGATTAGAGATATAAGATAAAGAGGAAGGAGTAATGTTCGAGAAGAGATGTAGAAAGTAAGGTCACAGGAGGGCTGGAGGAACAGAGGGCAGAGGATGGAAAGATGCACGGAGAGGAGTGAAGGGCACATAAAGGTGTGGCAAAAGGGAATAAAACAGGTGAGCCGGAGGGGGAAATGTGCTCACGGTTGGGTAACTTTAGCAATGTGTGTTAACCGCAAGTGGTTTTGTGTGTGTGTGAGAAAGAGACTGTCCTTTCAACCATGACCAAGATCATGGAGTCCATTCCTAACCGTGACCAACTGTTTATGGTTCTCTAACCATAATGAGGAAGTCATTCTTACCCAAACCACAGTCGTGATGGCTCTGGAAACCTCCGACAAGTGACTGTCTGGTCAGAAATTAACACTTGAATGTGTCAACATGTTTACTTTTTTTTTTTTAATTTTGAAGTATTTGCCGAAAGACCCAAACCCTAATTGACATTTTATGTCAAAGACCATTCTTTAACCGAGTCGGGGTTTACACTCTCACTGCATGTATGACCATCTGTTATGTAATAATAACTTAACCATGTCATGATAATGTGCAGTACATCAGAATTTGTCAGAAGTGTTTTTTTGAATCTTTATTTATTTGTCAAGGTGCTTTTACAAAGTTATGTTCCAACATTTTTATCATTGGTATCACATTAAAAACACTCTTTGTATCCATCTTATTTTCCAGCCCCCATGATGGGCATGACTTCCAGCACGATTGCTACTGGGTATTAGATCTAGGCTCGGAAGATTGAGGTTAGCCACTTCATCGAGTGATAACTAATGACTAAAGTTCAGCCCACTCAGCTAACTCTTCTAAAGCTCTTAAAACATCAATGAGGCCTCAGTTTTTATGATACTAGTTCCGACGAGCCAATGAGAGCAGACCCTCCTTTACCCTGTCAACCACACTACCCCTCTGGACCCAGGCTTATCACGTTGCTTCTTTTTCTTTTTTTTTCCCTGTTTTTTTTTTGTTGCTGCGAACAGCTTCCCCTGCTTGGAACGGGTCATGGCGTTCCCGTGTCACGTCTCACGTGTGTGATCTTGTAATGCGTGACCTCCTGTCGCTGATCGGTCATGTAGTGTGCAAACCACAACAACTGCAAGACTCCAGATTAGAAGACAACAAGTCTTGTAGTGTGATCTTGTGATTTATCACTTGATTCATTATGTCTACAGATTGATTCTGTGCACATACATATTCATAGTTTTTAATTGCGACAGGTTTCACATTTATTGAGAGTTTATTCACACCCAAAAAAAAACTGTCTACTCCTTGAACCTAATGCATGACAAACTGTTTTGCATATTTGATATTTCAAGGTCCATTTTTTTTTCCCACATTGTTCTCGTGCGTCAGTGCAGCCGTCCACTTGAATAATGGGAATGGCAGAATAACTGGGTTGTGTTTTTGCAAGCACTCCAAAAAGTTATTTTAGATTACCAGCCTGTTCTTTCTTAAATGTTCTATTAAAAATGCAGTTTGCGACCCTCGAAGACTGTGAAGAGCGAATCACGCTGAGGTGTGTGTGTGTGTGTGTGTGTGCACGAACACAAAAGCGTCATTGTACCGAGAGGCGCACCTGAATGTTGCACAGTCAGGCTGCGTTCGGGTACAAAGAAATGTGGGAAACGTTGGAAATCTCTGATGTCTCATCAATTAAGTTTTTCCTCTGATTCACGGTGAGAATAGGACAATAAGAGTTTTTCCATTGGCACTTTTGGTTGTTCCAAGTCAAACTGTGCAGCGCTGATTTGCATTTCCATTACCAGTATAAAGGCATCGAGTTGAGAAGCGCCTCACTGGGGATGAACCATCTTCAGAGTAGGGCCAAGGCTCGCCCGACCTGCCTCCAAGCAAACTGTGGTAATGTCTTGCAACCACGGCCGACCTGTGCCGACCCCCATTCTCCCACTTGCACATGAGTGTGTTGCAGACTCAGTTCGTGGCTAGAAAACCTGAGAGAGAGACACACACTTAATATCTCTGTTCAGCTCACACTTCTTTTGCAGCTTCTAACTGAATCATTGTGGTTTGAAGTTCTTCTCCTGCCGTCCCTGTTTGTGCTCTGAGAGATCTGCTTTGTTTTTCCTGTTCTGTCGCGTTTTCTTTCAGCTGTTCCGGGAGTCGTGTGAAGATGCTGCAGATGAAAACATTTTTCACATTTTGCTGCGTCAGAATTAAAGCTTTTAACTGACAAATTGACAGGGCACGTTTTATTGTGAAGCATTTACAGAAAATAAAAGCAATTTATCACTAGATTAGCAGAGAGTTGTTAGCAGCATTTTATGATAATACTGCTGGGAGAAAGAGAATATATAGCCCCTCCTTTGACCACTACTCAAGATAAGCACGTCCTCAGTTAAAGACATACCTTCAAATCCTTGCCGCACTGGGCTGGTGTGCAGAATCACGCAAGTCCAGCTCGTATACGGAGATGACCAAGTAGTTAGTCATGTGGACAATGAGGTCGAGTCAACTGTATTTTGGCGGATTCATTAAGATTTTCCTTGTGTCACAGCTTTACATACATGTTCACTTAAAGATATAACATTGTTGTTGATGTGATGAGTTTTGTTTGTAGTTAGCTTCTATATGAAGTCTCAAATGATGATGACGATTACAGACATGTGATTTGTATTTACACGCGTTGTGTTGCCCTCAGAAACTGTGGGGGGCGCCAAGTCGCACAAAATGACAATTTCTACATACATTTCAAAGCTTGCTTTTGTTCAGTGGTGCAAAGATGTGGATTGGCGTTAACTAACAATTGTGCCAGTTGACTTTGCGCCTTCAAGTTAATCCATTCAATTAATTGAAAGCATCGTGAAATTAGGTCATTTCAAATTTAGGTCTGACCCGGCCTGCATCTACTGATTCATCGGGCTACATCTCTGGTTTAAGTGGATGTGCTGCTGTTTCTACGATATCATTGTGAACAAAGCGATCATACTAAATGGGCTATTTTAGGTCAAAGTTCTGTGTTATTCTGTCAATTGTAAGTAGAAAGCAGTGCTAATAAAAGTTAGGAGCTCAATGAAAGAATGGTATGTTGTTGCACAGGAAGCGTAGCATGTATTGCATACTACAGTGTACTGGAAAGAGAAAGCTTTTACAATCCGCTGTTATCTTATTATTTCCTCTAAAAGGCGCGGTGTGGCAGAGCTCAAGCAGCTCCACAGAATTCTCTTCCCTGGTTTTCAGGAAAAGAAATTACATCTTTGAAACTTTCCAAGTAGAATCGAAGAGCCCCTCACTGCACCTTAAAATTAAATATCAATACCAAATTAGATTTGCTACAGTTTGCTCCGCTGTGCAGTTATCCTTTAAATATGGATCGTTATTGATTTGGGGACCATTTCAGCGTCGTGCTGCAGAGTTTATTTGACAAGAACCATCAGTCTCGGACCCATATTTTACAGTTTTCACAGGCAAAGTCATCGCTGCATCGGACAACTACAGTAGTCACAGGAAACTATCGTGATGCACGTAAGCCAACAAACAGTCTGCTGGAAAACACGTTATTTCCTCTGAACTTATTATAAGTCTCAGATCCATGTTCCACACTCGTTCCATTTAGCCTTAATGAGTCTTCATTTAATAAACGTCCCGCTCTACTGCTGAGTGGTATTACACATTAGTGATTCAGGCTTATTATGATTCTTAATAGAGGAGACTGAGCAGTTAGCCACCGCAGCCATCAGTATGACGGCGGCGAGGGACCAGCACCAGAGAAGACCTGAAAAAAAGGCAAGAATTTAAACCAAAAGCATAAATTCCATCCCTAATAAAGATATTTACATGCATTTTTAAATCAGTAAAGTTTACCACCACAGTTCTTACCCCAGATGGCCACTAACGTGAAGTGCTGCTGACTCCCTTGTCAAGCCATTAGGCTAATGAAAAACAAACTACAGTGACACAAATACACAAAATGCAGACTCCGTGCACTCATTCTCTCACTCTTTCTCTCTCCGGAGAGAAAGCAAAAAAAAAATAAAAATAACGGAGACTTTGTAAGATCCTTTGTTCAGTGCAGGCAGACAATGCTGAAACTAGGATTTTGTGTTTTCTGCACACTAAAGAGTAATATCTCTAAGTAGTGTGACAGCTGGAGCCGCTGGTTGGCTTCGGGGGAAGATAGACACAGGCGCAGATGCTGAGACACACACACACACACACACACACACACACAAACTTGATGAATTGAAGTGGTTGATAAATCACATTACAGAAGAGCATTTAGAGGCCCACACATACAGTATTGTAGGTTGAAACTCTGGCGTGATGCATGCTTGCGATCACACACAGGAACTTATTCAGCGGTTTTAACATGAAATAGAGCTGAAACATGCAGTCACTACAATACTGATGTGTCATTCAAGTAATTTATTAAACATAGATGTCTTATGTTTGCTCTTTTCACTATCTCATGTAACAATTTGCGTTTTTGCTTCGTTTCATATTTTTGTCAACAATGTGAAAATGTAATATATTTGTGTTTTGGACTGTTGATGAGAGAAATCAAGTGATATAAAGTCACCTTGGGCTGTGGAAACTTTGAGAACAAACAGTCATTTGGTTATACAAACAGTTACTCGACAGATTGATCAATAATGATAATTGCTGGTAGGACTGCATTATCGATTCATGTGGCAATGATTTTATGATTTATCTATTTGTTGTCTCAAAAAACTTTAGAAAAGTGCTCATCACAATTTCGCAGGGCTTAAAGTGACGTCTTTAATCGCTTCTATTGTCCAACCAACAGTCTGAAACCCAACGACTCTTCATTTACCATCATCAATGACAGCAAAAAGCTGCAAAACCTTGAAGTTAATAAGCTGCAACCAGTAGATATTTGAGATTTTCACTTGAAAAATTACTGAAAATAGGGTTAATAGGGGTTAAGTATCGAAAATGTCTTCGGACCAGGTACGCATGTCAATCTGTGCATAGGGACACACTGCTAATGGCTTGATAGAGCAATCTAAGTGAAGTGGGAAGTACGCTTAAAGAAGCAAAGTGTGGCCCGGCTGCCATGTCTGAGGACAGCACGCAGCCAAAGATCACGTAGCTGATGGTCGAGGGGAGAAAGTATGATGCTCTGGTTCGAGGTGAAGCCGATCAGCGCGGTAGAGAGCGAAGAATTGCTAGTGCTAGTTTATTATGCCATCGGGTGCTACTGTGGCTAAATTAAACACATGGGAAAGCACTTTTAGAAGAAGGATGAGCTAAAATTCAAGCTAGCCAGGGCAGAAGAGTTAATGTTAGCTCTGACAAACGACCTCTGGACAGCTCTGTAACTTCATTAATGCTGACTTGGAGTTTCAGTCCGGTGAAACAAAGTGTGGAAATGTCTCTTTCTCAATGATTAACCAGTTAGTTGTCGGTTCATAGGTGGGGGTATCAAATCAAAATGAACCAAAATTGTCACCCCTAACTGAAACAAGTCTTCGATTTGCGAAATATTTAACGATAAGTTCTCTGTTGATCGGCTAATCGTTGCAGCTCTACTCACTGGTTGTAAGTATAACATATCCATTTATTTTATAGCTCTTGTTTATTTAGCAGTGCTCTGATTTCCTCATGTTATGACTCAGCATGCACCTGCGGCGCTGTTTTGTCCTACAAACGAGTCGTTTTTTATGAAGCTTCGCCGGCAACGGTGTACAAAAACAAATCACAGGTAAATTAAGGATTCGCAGAAATAACCCAGTTTGGAAACCAGGTCAAGTGTGCCGGGAAGCACAGACCGAGCTAGCCCAGCTGAGAAACACGCTGTCTGTTTAGCCCGTGGTAGCAGGTAGCCCGCTGATGAAACGCTGCAGTGGCATCCACACTCACAGCGCCATAAATGGCTAAAGTGCAATCTGCTTGTGGGCGTTTTTGTACAGTAAACACACAGACGAGGCCTCCGTGTCCACATGCACCGGGAGCAAGCGCCGGCTGGATGTGTCCCATCGACAATAAATGGAACGATCAGCAATGCGGCCTCAGCGATAGCACCCAGAGTAATATCAGGGAAATGTGGCCACATTTTCTGCCTCATAACAGCGAGCAGGAGGGGGGAATAAAGCGTCCGGCGCCCATTGATGCTATGAGCGCCGCGAGCACAATGAAGCTCATTTAAATAAGGTGACAAAGTTGGCCGGCAGTTCATTGTCAGCTGGGACACCACAGGTTCTTTTCATGTCTCCCATTCAGCCCGAGACACAAAGTTAATTCAGTCTTGGCCAGCGAATCCCAAACACAATAAACCACACTGATGCTATTGTCTCCTGATTTACTGAAGGGGCTGAAGCAGTTTTTTGGGGAGGGAACAGCTTGTGTTTAGGAGGGTCTACCTGGATGTTTTTATGCCCCTGTCAGTTCTCAGAGGCAATAAGCTCAAACATGGGACTCACACTCTTTCAACTTTTTTGTTATTTATAGATTCACGTTAACCAGAGATGATGCAACACGCGCTCACTTGTATCCCCCTCTTGTGCACGTCTATAATAATGCACGCATGCACACACACAAACACACACACAAACACCACAACCACCGATGATGTGGTTGATTTCGTTCGGGCTCCCGTGAGGTTAGTCAGAGAGAGGAAGCGGCACACATCTACTTACCATTCAGTGTGTGTGTGTGTGTGTGTGTGTGTGTGTGTGTGTGTGAGAGAGAGAGAGAGAGTGTGTGCGTTAATGCGCGCTTGTGTGTTAATGTGTTTGTGCAGCCTTAATGTTTCTTAGCCCGCTGGGCGTCCATCTGTGGGTTTGTCTGGTGTCATTTCCACTCTACATATCCCGCTACTCCTCACACACACACACACACACACACACACACACACACACACACACTCAAAACACTAAACACACCGAACACACACCACATACGCTTCCGTTACATCCTTCATGCACAAATCGGACGAAGATCCGGGGCTCGTACAGTGAACTGCACACATTTAACATGCGGGCGTGAACACACAACGAGAGCCCCTGGGTGCGATAGAGGTGCCTCCTAATACATCCTATTTATCATGCAGCAGTTGAACCCCCCTCGTTCCACCCAGCACACACACACACACACACATCCTCATAAAAGCACTGCCTGCATAGATCGGCCATTAAGATATAAGAGTGTACGAACGAAAAAAAAAACCCACTGGTGGGCTGATAATTCATTTACAAACTGACTGACTGAGGAGGGATGGTGCTGTGTTAGTGTGTGTGTGTGTGTGTGTGTGCACGCGCGTGGTGAAAAGCAACACGCAAACCGATTAAGCGAGGGAGGGGAGGACGGAGGCGTGGGGTGAAAGGAGGAGAGGAGAGGAAGGCGAGATAATGGAAGCAGAGGCAAGAAAGGGGAAAAAGAGAGACAGAAAGGCTTATTGCAGGAAATGATCGAGAGAAGGGGAGACGGAGGAAGGAGAGAAGGGTGAGGGAAAACTGACGAGCAAAAAGCAAAAGGAGAGAGAAGAGAGGTTTTTGACGAAGAAAGGGGGGCGAGAAGAGAGAAAAGGAGAGCCACTGGGAGGGTTTGGGAGATAAAGAAGGAGGGAAAAGCCAATAAGCAGAGGAAGTCCAAGCCGCTGAAGAGCCAGGAGGGAAAAAGGCAGAAGAACCAAAAAACGTTTGCACAAATTGAAACTCCTGACATCTATTTGAAATCGCTGCAGCTGTACTGTTCTACTGCGAAATTCTTGGTTGTACAACCACGGGGCATAACAAGGTTTGACCCCTTAACAGGCTCCAAAATCACGAAGTTCTGAATAATGTATCAAAAGTATAATTTGAAAATTTAAAGATCCGGCCACTCCTCTGTCTTTTTACAGAGTTGTCTAATCCCGCTGAGCTCCTGTTGTCTTCTCCTTCTTTCATGTGCCTTTGTCAGAATCGGTCCGGTTTAGATCAAAGCGGAGCCGAGCAGATAAAACATATCGAGACAAATCCAAGCATTTCACTCTCTCTGCTTCCCCTCTGATAATGTCAGCGTTTCTTCTTTTTTGGTTCTGGCCGGATCAGACGGTGTTGGGCAATCTGACAAACAGATATAGGAAGAGCGGTGCTTTCAAAAGGCGGCGGCGGGGAGAATAACAGATAGACAAGCCTTCCACCGAAGATGTGAAAATTTGCTACTACATAGTTTGATTAATAAGGCAGAGACGGAGCGTCAGACGGCGGGCGACCAGGCGAGACGGACAAAGACACGGAAGAATAGTGAAAGGAGAAAAAGTGAAGAGAGAGAGACGGTGTAAAGGCGGACAGGTGCTTTTCTTTCGGGCGATGTTCACTGTATTCATCATAATCAGCCGGTAATCATGGTAAATCACTCTAAAGAGCGTCTGCCGCAACCTGCAATTATTAATAATGACACATTCAGCTCAGTATCAGCCCAGGGCCGACACACAGTCCGAAACACTGACACACACACACCGTCTTGTCAGAGGCAGTCGAATGGCATCCGATTGGTGGATGTTCTGTCGTCTGCACAGAACAGCAGATTGTGTGCCTCTGTGTATCCATGTTGTCTGGCTGTGCATTTGTATTTTGTGCAAACTTGAATGCACGTGGGTGTTTTGTTGTGCGTGCACCATTCAATTGCCGCCGCTATAAATAACCCTCCCTCTGTCTGTATTATTTTTTTTTGAGGGGGGGGAGTGGGGACATGCCATCAATTGTGCTTCACAGTTTGAGGTGACACTCAGACGCTCGTTTGACAAGCTCCAGTTAATTTCTCCGCATGCGAAAACCTCAGCGCTGATATTTGAAAGTCAAGTCGAACCCGGAATTAAAGCTAAAGGAAAAGTCAAATCACTCACCTGTGACTCGGTGCAGTTACCCTTCTGATTGTACACTATATCAATCAAACTTAAAAACGGCTCTTGGCCATTTAAAGAAAGACGGAGAGGAAAGAGAATTCATGTGACACCGAGACGGATCTGAAGCCAGACTTTTTTTGGTCATTGTTGTTTTCCAGGCGAAGCGAGAGAGAGAGAGAGAGAGGAAGAGAGAGAGAGAGAGCAGCATCCAGCTGACAGAAAACAAAAGAGCAAACAGCAGAAAATAGATGGAGACAGAGGGGTGGACATTCGCAGACAGAGGGAAGATCTGTTGAAATACCAAACTGATTAGCCGGTGTTTCTGACATTTAAATGCCACGTTTCCATAAAGAAATGTTTCATAGGAATATTAATCACTCTGGTTAATTCACAAGGAGATGTGAAATGGATCCACGGTGTTTGTGAGGGGAGAAAGGGACAGAGGGAGGACGCCGGCAGAATGGAGTGTTATTGATATTAATGGCGGTGTCAGAAAAATAGGAGCTGTTGTATGTTTAAATGATAGTTCAGTATTCTGGCACAGATTTTACCCTTTCTTTATAAGATTCAGGTACCTTGACGACCGTCAAAACCCAATGGTGTTTAACGCACCACAGTACTGTACAACCAGCAAATACGTAAGAAATACCATTTATTTAATAGCATTCATCTGAAGTACCATAAAGTAGGAGGAATGCAAACATTTTCAGCGTACAGTAGGTAGTGTCCATATAGAATGAAACCTCTTTTAAGTCAATGGTCCGATCGCAGCACAGCCCATTGAGCCAATAGGTGAAATCATGTTGTCTTCCTCGAAACGTGTTCATCTTCGCCGCAGGGCTGAGGCAACTTTCTCAACATGTGGCACCGCGATGCTCTGATACTTGTTTCAAAGTGAGCAAGAACCTGAAAAGTGTTGCAGCGCCGAAGCACTTTGTCAGTGACATTCTAAGCCGAGAATAAAAAACGACGAAGGACAAAGGAGAAGAGAAGCAGACACAGAAAAAGAAAAAAAAAGGTAATTCCCTCTGTGGCATTTCTGGTTAGGGTAGCAGGAATAAGATTTACGTAACGTCCACCTGTCCGTCTTCGCTCTGACATTCCATTTAAGCATTTCGGACGTCCACGGGACCTAAATTGCTGTTAGGATTTGTTCAGGTGCTGGGGCTTATTACCGCAAATTAGGCGAGGAACTGGATTCTGCCTGTGGGCCAGCAGTAACTCATTGCTCAGTCCCAAGTAGCCTGTCTAGAGCTGTAGTATAGAGATGAGTGACCATAATGACAGCCTACGAGTGCTCCTCCACAGCAGAGCTTTCATTAACACGCTGCCATCTTGATCCATCTCGGTTGTTCCACATGACACATCAGGGTACTTACAGGGTGTTGCTTACTGGCTAACACTGCCTCCATCCTCTCTTTCCATCTGTTGACAGCCGTGGCAGCCAGACACATAAAAACTGACATTATGACAGGCCAACAAAAGTGCACAACAAATTAATCAAAAGCGTGTAGTTTGGACAGGGATCCACTGTAGGAGCCGTGACAAGTGTTGAGTTCGACTGATTCGTTGGGCCAATATTTTTAGTATCAGACATTGGCAACTCATGCTCATGCAGTCATACTTGGAGTTCTCCAAGTATGACTGATGGTTTTCCCTCATCAGCTAATTAAAAACAGATACTGTGGAACTTTTTTTTTTTTCTTTTTAATTATGTGTACTGTTATATTACATTTTTATATATGCGGCCTACTGAATGTAAAGCACGTAATATGTCCAGCTCCATCCAAATAGTGGGCTGGGTGAGGGGCATGGGCTGAAAAATGGTGGGGACAGGATTGTAATGAGGGGATTGTAATGAGAAGATGGTTAGAGCAGTAAGAACATTGCTTGATCTCGCATCGAAATTCATTTAATCTCATTTGTAAATGATCGTCTCTTGGTGATGGGGACAAAATTGGTCATTGCAAAAAGTGGTGGGGACATGTCCTCGGTCTAAATGACACCTGTGGATCGGGGGACACACGAGCCATCAGGAACCATCCAGTGTAAGATAAATTCTAATGAGTGGATTTCATTGGCTTGTTTGGTAACATAAACACAGGGGAGCGTGACCAGTACTACTTAAAGGCACAGTATGTATTACCTGCCACAAGGGAGAAACAATGAAACAAAAGGCGTAGTTTGATGATGTCATTGAGTATCGTGGGATCGTGGGTGTTGTCGTCTTCACTGTTAGACAACCACCATTGCCACTGAAAAGGTTTCCACATCCCACCAGGATTAGTTTGTGATGTCACTAATCGCGCTTGTAGGCCTGTGTCTTTAACATTGTATTTTTAATGAGCACAAAGAAAGTTTACACTTTCGGCTAGAAATGTGAAAACAGCCTTCTTGTGTCATTTTTGACTGGAGAAGGACTTTAAAGTTTGGATTCCTTGCCTACCCTGTGGAGTATGATCTGATGTTTTGCCAGAAATTCCGGCGACAGGCGATTCCATGAACGTTATACCTTGAGTAAAACAAGGGGTTTGAACATTGTTGGAAACATTTAAAATAGGTCGACTTTGTTTACCCAGCTTAACAAAGTGCAACGAAAGTCTAGTAGACAGTGTTACATATTATACCATTACAGGTACAATTTGTAAGAATTCCTGTTTAAGAAGTCGTATAATCTTATACTGACACTTTGGGATGGCAGCCGATCCAATCTATAAATCCCAAAGCATCAGTATTTAACGCGCTGGGAATGAGATTCAAAAATCAACTTTCTTCCATTTTGGACCTTTAAGATTGTTTGGGCATGTCAGAATGTCATTCAGCTGTTAAGTCATTGGATTTTGATCTCTTCTGAAGGACAGAGCGGTTTTTGGTTTCCACTCACCACACATTTTGGAAATCTCATGGAACTGTTGACTTATCAGTGCGTCAGTTCAGTTATTTAGTGTGTTATTTTCGGTTCTGAGCGAGTCCCGAGCAAATGTACCCTAATCCTCCCCTCACCATAGCAACAATTCCCCACATCACATCACAATGCACAAAATAATTTGAACCCTCCTGTGTGTTTCTTCACCGTCACCTTGGAGTGTCAGGGCAACATGATGAAGCGCGAGCGCAGAACTAAATATTAGGCAGTTTCTCCTGAAGTGTTTTGATGATTTCCCTTCACCTGCCAAGAAAGATCAGGAAAACTTGAAAGGGGCACCTCAGGGCTTTAGAAGCGCTTCACACAACTCTGTGCAAAGTTCTGTTAACTCATGCAAAGGTAAGACATCTGCTGCGTGAGTCACAGGTATATTTCCGCTTCCGATTCCCATTAAAGCTCTGTTTAAAGGTTTATGAGCACAGCTTTAAGTATACCAGTCTAATGGCCACGCTGTGATGTTAATTTAAGTGGGACTCTCAGCTGGAGTTTGGCGCAGTCTATCTATAGCTGAGTGACTACAGACATTATGGCTATTACAGATATGACTGAGCGGTTGTGACAATGAGTGGGCCGCGGAGGGGAAATTGGATATTTAATGGAGAGATCTTCACCTACGATCATCGTTGTTTCTTTCCGTCCCCGCCCTTCTTCCATCTCCAAGCCTTCCCTTTTTCTTTCCCCTACATCCCTCTATCTTCTCCCCCCCCTCTCCTCACTTTGCTCTCCCCATCTTCCCTGCCATCTCTCTCCTCTCTCTCTGAGCCCTAAGTAGCCACAAATGGTCCCTAATAGCCTCCAATGGAGATGAATTGATCGTTGTGTGAACCGAATCGATAGGAGATTGCTTTTCGCTGTACACAGTGGGATACGGCGCAGGCAGGCGGCCTTAATTAAGTTAACAGTAAACCACGATTGCTTGCGGAGTTTTATTAGCAGGATAAAGTTTACGACGAATATAGAGGGAGGGAGGGAAAAAAATGACGGTTTCAGAATGAAGGCCGAGGAGCGAGAAGAGGGTATATGTATTTGACTCGACGCGTCTGATTCGTTGCTGCTCAGTCGTGATGCTCCCCCGTCTGACTCACAAAGTGTTTGTTGGACATTTTCTCACCTTCCCCCCTCCGCCGGTTTTTCTCTCGCCGTTCCTTTATTCCGTACCTTCCTCTCCCCCGCCATCTCTTCTTCTCACTCCCCGTCTCACCCTACCCCCGTCTGACCTCATCTCCCGCCCCTCCATCCCCCCCCCCCCCTCCTCACTTCCCTCCCTCTCTGTCGTCTATAATGGGATGAGCAGCAGAATTTGATCAGCAGTTTTTTAAAGGTCACAGAACCAAGCGAAAACTCTCAGCCAGAGAGCGCCGAGGGAACGAGGAAGGAGAGGGTGAGATTGAGGAAGGGAGGAGGCCAGCAGGGCAAGGAGAGGGAGAGGGGGGGAGAGAGAGAGAGATAACGGGGCTGGCGGAGTGGAGGGGAGAGGAAGGGAGGAAATTCTGCATGAGGAGAAGACGGAAGGTAATGGAGGAGTGGGATAGAGAATGGAAGGAGGAGAGGGAGGAGGCAGATGAGGTAATTTGTTGTTCTATGACACATCCGATCTGGTAACAGATGAATGCATATTAAATATGTAAGAGAGGAGAAGAGAGCGGGAGACGAGGGGAAGAAGAAAGAGGCTGAGAGGAAATGAGAGGCAGGGAGAAGAAAGAGTGGGTGGGAGAATGAAGAAGGTAAGGATGGAGGAATTGAGAGACAGAGGATGAGACTTTTCCCTCTCTCCCTCTCCTCCCTACCTTCTTTTTCCTCCACGACTGTCGGATCCTAATCACCTTCTCCATCTCTTCGGGGGCCCCTCTCGTCAGATCTCTCGGCCCCGTCCCCTCCGTCCCCCCCTCGCCGGCGCATTCTCGCCGCTCTTGCCTCTGTTCTGTTCTTCCCTTCTCGTCTTAAAGATAAAAGGCGCTTTTATCGCTCTGCAGTGTCTCATAATGGTCACACGGTGCAGCTGTCTCTCTGTCTGGAGCAATAATAATTCTTTGATATCATTCTATCATTCATTATCAAATAGGCCCAAATCTTTTCCCAAACCCGCTGAAGACTCTCCCTCTGCGCTCTCCGCTGCCTCTCTCCAACGTCCCTTTCATCAGCCTCGATCTGTTCCCCAAGCGTCTGAGTGTGAGCGTCTTTTTCAATCACTTCAGCTACATGTCTGCAGTGTGTGTGTGTGTGTGTGTGTGTCTATCCGTGTGCGTGGGTGCTGGATGAAACACACTCACAGGTTTTTTTTTGTTGTTGTTGGGGTTTTTTTTAGAAATCCTTCATCTCCCACCACGAGCGGCCAATTTCTGTCTCTCTTTGCGTTTTTAACCTCACTCTTCATTTCCGACCTTTATTTATTGAACCAAAAAACGAACCACCTGCCGACTGATATCCGGCAAAAAGACGGGGAAAAAAATGGCACTATTCAAAGACGTGCTTGTAATCTCTGTGGTGAATTATCCCAGAACTAGGGCTGAGAATTCAGAGGAACCAGCCATAATCTTGTTTCTGCACAAACAGAATAAGATGAAATAATGTTAAATAATGCAGTCGTTTGTTTTCGAGTTCCCTTCAGGGTTCCAACCAGTCAGAGAAAAGTCAACTTCTTGAAAAATAACAAGAAAACTGAGGTGTTTTCCACAGGGGTTTGTGAGACTGTGGAGGGTGGACCTTGGACCTTCAAGGGGTCCCTCAGTGTTAAAGTTTTATAGCGATATTATAAAAAGCATGAGCATGAGAACACAAGATAAGAAACTCACTGAGCTTTGGCCCTGCTACCTTTTAATTAGTCCAGTTGTCCCAATACACTCTATTTTTACAGCTTGGCTACACAATTTCAACACAAGCCTATAGGCTAACGTCAGG